>NC_056504.1:11755917-11806203 GCF_014905685.2 Nematolebias whitei
TTCATATCTTAGATGTTATTACTGTTTTTCTTATACATTTTATTGTTGGATGTAACTGGGACCCTGTGTACATAATTTCGCTCCACCACATGTACCACATGAGGTGCGAATGACAATAAAGAAACTCTGACTCTCTGACTCTGATATGCCTGTTATCATTTTATCATTCTCTTGCTGCCTCAAATCTCAAATGATTTGTAACACAAAGAATAAAAACTGTTGACACTTTGCAGCCTCAGTCTGATCAGAGTTTAAAATGACAAATTGAGTTGACTGATGCATTTTAACAGTTTAGACATTTTCTATTCTATTCATTCTTATAACCTAACATCAATTACAAAATCTGTCAAAGAAAGTCTTATTTGATTTTAAAAAACTACCTTTAATATTTATTAGGAGTGTTCTCAATGTATTTTATGCCAATTAAGGAGGATCATCTCTTTACTGTTTATTGTTCATTTTATGCATCTGCCATAATCATATTATTATTCCAACGGTTGAGTTAAATTACAGCCATTAAATTATTATTTCTTTGGGGGAACTGGACCTAAATGACACATAAAAATGAAGACCCTGTTTTTGTGTTTAATGGTTTAACAAGAAGGAAATCTTCCTCAAGCAACCTGTCTGATTACTGCGTCCACATTGAGTAAATGAATCTGTCTTTAATCTCTCATTATAAAATGATTAATAAACCTGGGGTGCCTGCATTTAAAAGAGGTGCTTGTGGGCACCTGAATGTAATTAATCTGTCTTTGCACACCTTCAAAATGAAAGGAAATATGAAGTTGGTGTCTTTTGCTGTTCTGTCTAAAAATGTGCTAATGTATGCACTGATAGCTGATAGCCTCGTGAGCTTTGATATTTTGACATTGAAAGGAAAAGTGTATGCGTTCAAATATACATTTGCCACAGTCTGCAGAGCTGTTTCTATTTTCTATCAGTGTTTCTGTTTTGTTTTCCCGCGGTTTAATGAGATGTTCCAAACGAGTCCCAAAACTGATGACTCAAAATCATTTCTGTGTCCGAGTCCTTCATAGATGACTGCCTGCCGTCTCAGACTCTAATTTGTGCCGCCTCTCTTGTCTCATCTGTGATCACATGTTGAATAGAAGGATCAAAATGATGCAGTTTTCATATATTACAGTCAAATTAAAACAAATCCAGCAAAGCACAAACGCAGGGAAGCTACATAGTTTGTAAAGTAGAACATTGGAGGGGACTGGAAGTCCATTTTTTTCTGTACTGACACATTTTTATGGATTCAGCTGAAATATCATCTGTCATTCCCTTATCTGAAGTGATATTCTGAAAGTCACCACTGTGACTCTGAGGTGACCCATCTCTCTGTCATCCATCACAGCCAACTCAAGTTCTGTTCGAGCAAAGATCGAAGACCCCAGAACCAAACGGACCTTTTCAAGATCAAAGCAAGCGGTCAAGAGAATGGCACCTTGTCAGGGAAAAGCTCAAGAAGAACCTAACAGCAACTGTTTGCGCTTGATATTTACAGGAAAGGGGCAAACTTTTTTTTTTTAATTCATTGGCATGCAGAATCTGTGTGTCAGCTTCATGGCTCCATGTGTCTTAATATCCATTTGCCTTTTGATGGCGTTCCGTCAGGACTTTAAAGTGGCGCTGATTGGGCTAATGATAATGTGTCACAGCAGTATGGTTCATGTTTGGCACGGAGCAGCGCTGCCAGCCAGAAGACAAGGAGAAGCTACAGGCCGATGCTGTGCTGTGCTGCTGGAAGTGATTGATGACTCACTCTGCTGTAGTGCTTTGATTAAGACTGCAGTGATTTATCACCACTGCTCACAATGTAATTAGACTCCATATATACACTCAACAAAACAGTGTTGTCTTCTTATATAGAGCCAGTAAAGTTGTATTTTTCTTTTTACGTGCGTGTGTATGTGCACACAAGTTTTCTGTATTCACTTATGCATCACATTGGACTGAGGTTCATTTAGGTCTGAACAGCAGGGGAACTCATTCCCTCTGCTTCTTGAACTGCAACCGGCAGCGAGCATGTCATTATCAAACTATTTAATATGTGATTAATGTGTTTACTCTGTACTGATTGGATGTATTCACTGCATCAGAGACAAAACGTCTTAACGCTGCAGTGAAAATGCGTCAACAGCGTTTTGATGGCTGGCTTTCATGATATTGTACACAGTATCAAAATGTAGTTTCTGTAGTTAATGCTTCTCAGTCAAAGTTAATTTACCGGTAGTTTGGTTCAGTATTTAGATAGAAAATTTTATTTTAATCATTAGAATATTTGGTACCACTTTCCAATAAGGCTCCCCTTCTAGATGACTAATAAATAGTTTGTAGATATGTTGTTAATTCCGCTATAAAAACTTTATAAATCATTAATAACTGCTTATTATGTATTAATTATGTGTGACAAATTAATTAAGTGAGCCAACTCTGTTCACCTATATTTCATCTAGAGTTGTAAAATTGAACATTTCAGACCAAGTTACTACCTTGTAAACACAATAAGTGTTTGTAAACTTGTTTTTTAGACTATAATATTAGCTGTAGATACTTTTAATGCAGTAATAAAGTTAAATATTATATGCTAAAGAAATAGGTTTGCAAATGCTTATTGTGTTTACAAGGTAGTAACTTAGTTTGAAATGTTTAATGTAACAACTCTAGATGAAATATATAGGTGAACAGATTTGGCTCACTATTTGGCAAGAAACTTGTCAGTTTTGTCTCCCTGTCACCCTTAATTAATGCACAATAAGCAGTTATTAATGATTTATACAGTGTTTATAGAGGAATTAATAACATATCTATAAACTAGTATTTATTACCCATCTATAAGGGAAGCCAGGGGAGCCTTATTGTAAAGTGGTACCCAATATTTTTTTTATATTTTCATGTTTTGGACTACTAGAATGCTTTTTATCTGCAAATATGTGCGAGTTAAAACAAATAAAGTTTGGGCACGCAATGATGTGTTTTGCTTGTTAAAGACAAATAATTAACACATTTCTTTGATCACCATCCAAATGGTCAAGAATGGTGATAAAATGTATAATTGATGTATGTATTAAAATTGTTGCCCGTTTTTACCGTTACACAGTTCTTAAATAAAAATTTTATATTTGAATTTTAATATTTTTTTTAGAATTTGTATGGTTGTTATTTCCTGCGTGGATCTTAACCAACAACCTTCATTTTGTTTTTGTTTTTACTGTCCTTCTGTCCCTCCATCAGTTTTACAGACAATGGTTTAATCGAGTTTTATAATATAATAATTTATAATCCAGTTTTTAGTTTGCTGCTACCTTAGTTACTGTATGTCTCAGGAACAACTCACTCATTTCTGCATTTTCACTGACATGTTTGTTACGTCCTTCTGATTCCTTCCTAACAACAGAAACATCATTTATAGAAATACTTTAAGACTGTGGAGAGGAAATGTTCATCTTGCTATTTCAACAACATTTATTCCTGCTTATGCTTCCTGTTTCCTGTCCTCCCATCATGCTTCCTGCTCTGCAACCTCGCTGTTCCCTCATTACCATGGTACGGTGGCCCTGAAGTCAAAGTCACAACTAACCAAACACAACTGTGGTTCATTTTTAAGGACAAGAGTTCTAGTTTGTGACTGAACAGAATCCAGATGTTATATGGATGTTTCTGGTGCGGGACTCCCATTCCTCCCACTTCACTTCCTGTAAACTAATACTGTATATGGTGACTTTTCCAGGCCATCCGTTTTGTAACAATTTGATTTCTGATGTATTATTTTGTTCTTAAAGTACTGTGTCTTGTCGGGAGAAGCCTCGAATTATGTCCGTCACTTGAAATGGTGGCCACACATTGTTGATCCGCTTTGGTCAATAAATGAAGACAACTTGCGTTTTGCATTTGTTGCCTTTTGTCAAACATCTATCTGTTCCCTTCAGCAGGGTTCACCACAGTGAGCAAACTTGCATGAGAGATTTGGCAATTGTTTAACACAGAATGCTCTTCCTGACACAACCTGGCCTCAAACCCACAGCCTCAGGATTACGAGACGGAGGCACTGACCACTGAATTACCACAGCCCCTTGATGTCAAACAAGTAGATCCAAAGATCTGCATAAAATAACCACCTGAAAACACCAAGTGTTATGGAATGTCACACCATATATCCAGTCTTGATCTACCATCAGACGTCCATGTTTTTGGTTGATGTGTTCCCACCTCAAGTTTAACAACTAACAGTTCCTTAGCTCTTCGTTTCATGTTCACCTTTTTCCTCTGCAGAGCCTGAGCCAGGGTGGAGCTGGAGGAAGTGGTGTATATCCTTCCTCTCCACTAAGAACATTACCGAGGAGCAGGACCTGATGTTAGCATGGCTGATGGTAAAAATACAAACAGAACTTTTGAAATTCTGATAAATAATTTTAAAAAAATCAACTAGTAATTTCCTGTTTCTGTGTTAGTGGGTGTGTTTGAGTATGTGTCAAATAAACTCCACACAAGCACGGTGCTGGGAGCCATCGTTCGTGTATTGTATGTGTAATTTCACCTTTTATGTCACTTAGCCTTCACCTTGTTAGAAGAGTCGACAAAAAAGTTTGTATTCTTTACTTGTTAAATCCCCATTTCCAAAATATGTTTGCACAAAATCTTATACTTCAACACACTTCACACTAATAAAGTGGTTATCTAAAGGAATATTCTAATTGTAAACCCTGGTTAAAAATATCCAGATAGCGCACAGAACAATTAAAGCTCATCTGTTTAGGCCAAGACTGTCAACCTGAGGATACAAGACACTTTTTCAAGACAGTAATGCTCATATTTTGGACAGAGAACGCACGGGAAATGTTTCGAGAGGGGTTGAAGGAAGCTGTATGTGTCAAACAAGAAAGACCAACTTTAAACAAAGGAGTTCTTTGGTTTCAACTAACCAGAGCTAATTATCTCAGCTGCTGATTGGAGTGAGAGAGAACAATTTTATCCACCACCGAGTGCAGTGGCAGAGCCGTGTAGTGACCAATGGTGGCCTTGGATTATAAAAGCATACTTTTTAGCAATATGAAAACTAGAAAGCATAGTTTCCTCAAACTATAGGAGTGGTGGTGGCCAGACATGGGCACCAGTGACCCCCGCAACCCGAAAAGCAAGAACGCGGATAAAGCTGATGGATGAATGGATGGATGGATGGATGGTGGTGGCCATCTTGGATTTTGGCATAGCAACCCAATTTTTTATGATGACCTTTCTTATGCCTAGGTGCAGCGATACACCAAAATTGAAGTTGGCACATGACTTATTTTTGAGGTTATCTAACTCACAATGTTTACAAATATACACACATGGCAGCAGCCATCTTGGATTTTGATGTGGCAACTCAATTTTTGAAAGTAATTATTTCTTATAGATGCAGCTACACACCAAAAGAGAAGTCGGTACCTCACAAGTTATCATGCTCACAACATGCATGGACAGACAGACAGAAGGTATTTCCAATTCCCCCTCTTTGCTCCATGGCGGGGGACCAAAAAGAAGAGCAATTTGCACGTGAATTGAGCTTACATAAACAAACTTGCACACTGCAGTTTTGAACTTTACAGTTTTCAGATGGCATCGATCAAAACGTCTTCAGCAGACTTGAAAATAGTCAAATCGATTTGTTTACACCTTAATAAACCAGGTACATTTTCTTCATGTCCCACTTCTATCAGCTGTCAAAGCAAATCAGACAAAGTAATGATGCATGAACTAAAACATATAACCAAAACGGTAATGCAACACGTTTCTGTATATAGGAACAAAGTGGAAGCAACCTGTTTCACAGAAATGGACTGTAACACTGTTTTTAAAGGGTTGAGGGGTCACTCCGTTCCTTCTCCACTTTGTGCTTCAAATGACCAAGGGAGGAACACACATTGCTTCCTATACGTGCTGCGAAAGTTTATATAACTCAAAAACTATCTCATGTATGTAATTATTACTGAAGACCGTTCTGCAGGGATGAGCAACTTGCCAGCTGCTGCTGAGCTCAGAGTTTCCCCTAAACCACAATTTTATAACTAGTTGCAGCACAACTCAAATAAAACCTTAATTAAAAACACTTAACTTATTTATTCATGTTGATGCCGAGTTATGTTTATTGGCTCCTGTGGACCACTCATTGAAGTAAAGACTGCCAGTGGACGCAGTACATGATAAGTTAGAGTCATTTCAAGTCTCAGCAGGCAAAGCAACAGATCATGCTCTGACTGTCTATGGATGTCTTCTAGCATCCCCAGGAATGATTGAAGTCCTGAATCTTTTCTGTCTGGAACCCAAATACAAACATAGAGCAAATTAAATGCACAGCAGAAGTAAGAGAGCAGATCCTGGCTGTTGTGAGAATGAATTATCATGTAAAGTTCAAGGAAATGGGATCACACCCAAACACTCCATTATTACATCTCTTCTACTTACAGCGGCTTGGACCATAGATTGCTTTAACGTTTCAGTGAGATGTCAGTCTGGCAGTTTGTCCATTAGCTAAAACATGCAACGATCTCAGTACTGGTGAGAATTTGTAAGATCTGATTCATGCTTACAGCAGTTTGTATATTTAGTATGACAGACATTTGACCTCTTAATGAGCACTTGAAATATTTCATGCTGAAGCAAGTTAAACTTAGTCCACAGGACATTTAAACTGCAATAACTATAGAGCAAGAGAGAGTTGTGGAAGCTGCCATATTGCATTTTGCAAAGCACGTCAGAAACTTCACTTTTATTTTCTGTACCCACTTCATTTTGCTCAGGGTTGCAGAGACTTGTACATACTGATGTGAGATTTGTATTGACAACATAATCTGTGGCATTTAATCTGTCAGTAGTTTTTATTTTTGCAGTTGATCAGTTTTGTGTGGTTTTTTTTTTTGTTCTTTGTGCATTCGATAATAGAAAATAAGTGTATGAGTAGCATGCAGTCGCTGCAATAAACTGATTAAAACTTTAACTGTGAAGAGATTTTCCTCTTGGTAAAAACTGCCAAGGAACAGATTAATAATGAAGTAGAAAATGAGATTATACTCTATTATGCTCTCTCAGTGGAAAGACATAATTGTTCTACTGGTGATCATTATTGTTGGCACAACAGAGCCAGGTTGCTTAATTAGAAATTAAGTCTTCATAATAGTCTGCCAATGTGGACTGAAAATTAGTTTTATTTTAATTTCAAACCATAAATTACCTTGAACTGTTTGTTTCTGAATGGCAAACAAAACATTAAAGCAGAAACTGATAACTGTATAGGAAGGCAGATATAAAGTTGTCTTCATTTTTTGTTTTTCTTGTCAGCCTTTGTTTTGTGAGAACTTTTCAGCACAACTTGCACACTTCAGTTCACCGAAAGTGATACTAAAAACGTATCCTGCCAAGAGTTTTCCCCATTTTCACCAGAAACTGCTTGTGCACAAAGGTACGTAGAGCCAAACTCTTCCTTTTTAATGTACACTACTGCATTAAATGTCACTGAAAACACTTAATGAACAGCCTGAGGCAGTTCCTCAGCTGGAGAGTTGCTGTCTTTATTTGCTTTTTACGACTGTCTTCTTACAGTCGATCTACCAGGGTGTTCTTAAAATTAGGTCATTTTTAGCTCAGCGGGAAACAAATAGTTGTCACTGGAGCAAAACTATAAAAAATAGAAGTTCAAGTTAGCTTTTTATTATTCATTCAGGCCCCACAGAAAGAAAGCCTTTCAGTTCAAATTTAGCATGGGATCTTCTGTGTTGGATTTTTCAGATTACCATACATGTCTTTTAGGTTAATTTAATATTCTAATTCCACCATGGGTTTGTGTGTATGTATGTTTATGTCAGTGTTGGCCTTGTGATGGACCCTTTCTGGCACATATTACCTACCAGAGCCTTCATTAGGTGAAATCGAGCCACAGCTCTGTTACAAATGACAACACCAACAACAACAAAAAAATACATGCTAGTACTCACAAATGGCAACTTAAATGACTTATTGTATTTTAATTACATGTTTCACAAATAAGCAAACATTGTCATAATTATTTATGTCCTATTAAATGCGTAATGCTCCATCATTAGTCATTCAAACTGCAAATTAGACTGCAAACCCGAAGAAGTACTTCAGATAGCATCATGTCTTGTAGCACAGCCAGATGTTTGTTCCACGGCTGGCACCTGCTCTTCGAACCACACATGAACGTTTCTGGCAGCATTATGTCTCACAGTTTGTAGGAGAAGAAAACAAACTATTCAGCAGAACAGTTACTCTGGCAATGTTTCAAAGCTTGCATATAACTTTACCTCTGTTATGCACTGGCATTGAAGAATACTGAAAACGTCATTTTCATTCTTGAGCTTTATAATTTTGAGTTCCCTGTCTTCATAAAAAGCTGAGAAGAAACAAAAGGTTCTGAAAAATCTACACAAATTTAAGTTTTCAGACAGCAAATTTTATAACATTTGCAAATGATGAAATTTTATGTTGAATTTTGGGTTAGTTGAAGAAAACAAGATGTGAGTTTTACTTTTTTGCTCTTCTGCCATAGATAATTAAAATAAAACAAAAATGTGTCATGAGCGAAAGCTTGTGAATGGATAAATCTTGCATAAAACCCAGATTAGCAAATGTGAGGAATAAATATTAAAGCTACACATACCAGGAGCTAATTAACGTGATTTTAAGAACTCGTTTTAACTGTGTGTATGTACTAACATGTCATATAAGAAATAAAGTTTTTTAAGTCAATACCACATTCTCATACGCCATTTTGAAGGATGGGACTCAGCTAGATTTTATATATGCATTTGTTCATATGGCTATATAGTCTATACATTTGAAACCTTAAATGGAGTCTAACCGTATCACAAAATTGCAGGTCGTTGAAGGACTCAGACACAAGAGAGCGATGCACTGGAGGGAAACATAATTTATCTGACAGACAAATAAAAGATGCTGCTACAGCAGGAAGGAAATTCAGAAAATAAAACTGAGCACGAACTAAAATAAAATAAAGAAGGCGATTCATGAGTATAAATTGAGAATTTATACTGTATCTGCTGAGAGATTAATCCTAAAACAGGTGCACTGGAAAAACAAACTGGGACCAGTTGTGGAGGCGCAGCAAATTAAGACTTAAAGACAAGAAAAAACCATTCACCCTGAATGATGGCTCCACTGTGCTGGAAAAATAAAGTCAGCCAGAACGTGGACGGTCTTTGCAGGGTCTCTGTGAGGTCTCAGGCATATTTTAAGAACACAGTGGACTCCCTACTTTACATGATGGTTTTGGAGGGTTTAAAGCATGCTCAAAAACTTCTGTGGAGAGTTCTCGAGCCACTAGGTTTATTGTGGCTGCGTATCAGGGTTCTGATGGTGATCTGTGTCCATGACAAGGGGGCCCTCCTATAGCAGCACAGCTTGATTTAAAAAAAATGGAAGTGGGAATTATCTTTTTAGTCTCACAGTTAGGTTGCGTCCTCATGCACACACCATGCTGGAAGTGGTTCAAGTACTTTATTGTGGTGCTCTTGGCCGTTCAGCTGCTTTACATATAAAGTACTGATGATTTCACTACAACCAAAAGGATCTCACCACTTGCCTTTAACATCTGACATATGCTCTACTCTCTAAACTCCAACAAACAGCCCACAATGCTCAGTTGTTCTTCATTCATCAAGAAGCAGTTGTTCTCACCATGATCAGGTCTTCAACACAGAAAAAGGTTACATGTGGTTCTTCATAAAATATCTGTTTGCCTGCATCCTCTTGTGCTGCTGAGTGTTGGCGCCTCCACAGCAGCGTGGCTGACATGGATAGTTGAGGCCCAAAACAGAAACTTCCCATGATTCCACGGATCCTTAAAACATTTTTGAAAACAACTTGGTGCAAATATTATAGCCATGAGGATAGCTTTGTGATAAAATCTACTAATGCATCAGTGATCTGAAGGTGTCATGCCAGAGCAAGGCCTGGGGTGTGATGCGACTGTGTGTACCATATTTTCCACCATACATGTCGCTCCACCCTATAAGTTGCATCAGTCCATCCATCCATCCATCCATTATCTTTTACCTACTTCTTCCATTTTGGGTCACGGGGGTCGCCGGTGCCCATGTCCTGCAATCATTGTGCGAGGGGCGGGGTACACCCTGGACAGGTCTCCAGTCCATCACAGGGACACATAGAGACAAACGAGACAAACAACCATTCACTCTCTCACTCACACCTAGGGACAATTTAAAGTTACCAATCAGTCTAACATGTATGTTGTTGGTCTGTGGGAGGAAATCGCCAGTTACCAATAGTTACCACCATTGAGATGTGTTTATTTATCTTTGTTTAAGAACATTACTGCAGATGGTGCAAATGATTTCTTATAAATATTCTTACTGGCCAGCGGGACTCGGTGACGCCTGTTTGATGGAAGCATCTGGAAGCAGTTGTGTAGTGGATGTGAGAGGTCCTTTATATAAAAATATATATTGTTTTGCCCTTTATAGGCAAAACAATATATATTTTTAAACACAACAGGTTTACTCAGACAAGAAGGTGAACACACACATAAGCGTACAACAGCTCGTATCGACCAAATTTGAAATCAGTACAGCATAAAACGACTTTTTCAAAACAAAACCAAAGAGAAACAAGAAGAAATTAATCTTCCAATGAAACTCAAAACAGAAGATGCATGTAAACAACAGTATAACACATTTTGGACTGTAATACACAAGCTGGAGGCAGGTGCAGGGGGAGCGTTCAATCAAAGCTGCCAAGATGAGGATTTAGTTTGAAGGAGGTTGATGGAAAATCAATGCAGCTCATTCAGAACTCCACCATTCTCTATTCGCTCGATTCTTAATAAAAGCAAACAATTTTCCACTTTATGGTCATCAGAAACAAATTAAAATCCAACACACCAATAAAACACACAAATTCAAGACTTGCCTGCACACAGCACATTTGCTTGCGTCATTTATAATTGTATATATATTTTAAAGATTTTATGGATTAATTTGGCAATCGGCATGTTTAACTCATGCAACCTGTGCTGCAGTGTGAGGAAAACAACATATTGTGCATGTCCTCACTGTTTATGAACGATGACAAATCTAATAATAGCTGGTCTTCCAATGCCATGCAATCAGCAGTGTGTGTGTGTGTGTGTGTGTGTGTGTGTGTGTGTGTGTGTATGCGTGCCGGTCCTTGATACAGGGATCGTTGAGCTATTTTTTCACAAAAGCTATATCACCTTGGTTATATTGTTCCCATGGTAGCTCCGATGTTCAAAGATCTCCCCGTGTGTTGCAGAGAGAGCAATAAAAGCACAGCTGGGGGCTGGAGGGGCATCATATTATGACTTTAGATTCATTCAGCCTAAACCAGTTATATTAACACTGGTATCCTTTCATTTTCTGATGCTTTAAAAAAAAACAAACGTGAGGTTTTCTTCAAGGTAGGAGGCCAACTGGGATTATGAGACCAGCCTTAGATGGATCACAGAAAATGGTTTTTGTCTCTTCATGCACATTTGTAGCCAAAGGCTCCATTGGGTTGTAGTTGAGGCCTTCAGATAAAAAGGTGGAAAACAGAAACAAAACAAGATATAAAATCAATGTTTTATTCTGTCTCAGGTAATCTGTGTGTGGAGAATCTAAACCACTGCAGACATTTACTCCTAAAGCAGCAGCTTTTCTTATATCCTTCTCAAAAACCTTTGTGAGGAAAAAGAGGTGAGACATTAAAAAAACTGTAGCAATTATAGGAAGAAAATAAAAATAAAAAAAGACTCTTAATAGATTAAAGAACATAAATCAAAGCCATGTATAATCTATTCAAAAAGAGGAGAAGGGAAGGGAAGGTGTCATGAGAGGGAGGGGGCACCATCTGTGCCTGTGGACAAAAAAAAAAAAAGTTACGAAGCTCTTGTGGTAAAGCACATGATCCAGTGATCACACCTGAACTACATCATTAAGCCTGAGTGCTGAGGTGGAATATTTATGTGAACAGCTCAGCTGAGGTGTTGCTGCCTGTTTCTCCCCTGAGCAGAGAATCCTGCCAGGAGGCCTACGAGCAAGTTGATCATTTCAACAGCTGCAAACTGCACAACTAGCAAAAAGCCTGACAGAAGCAGAAGTTAGTCTAGACCACTGCTTTGTTTAGTTTTTTTTTAATTAATTTACATGTGTAGCTGCTGTGTCCATGTTTTTCAGTCAGCTCTATCAAAGTTTGTCAATTGACATTTTGGTAACAGCACACGATTAGATATAACAAATCTTGTTAATGGCCTCCTAAACTGAAGTGTTTGGAGTTTTTTTAATAGTGTTCTATGAAGTTACTAATATCTTACCTGCAGAAGAAATCTCTCAGAGCTGTATCAGTTTGGAGTCTTCTTCTTCTTTCAGCTTTTCCCTCTTCAGGGGTCTCCACAGCGAGTCATCCTCCTCCATCTCTCTCTGTCCTCTGCACCCTCTGTCCTCACTCCAACTACCTCCATGTCCTCTCTAACTGCATCCATATACAGGTCCTTCTCAAATAATTAGCAAATTGTGATAAAGGTCATTATTTTCCATAATGTAATGATAAAAATGAAACTTTCATATATTTCAGATTCATTGCACACCAACTGAAATATTTCAGGTCTTTAATTGTTTTAATACTGATGATTATGGCATACAGCTCATGAAAACCCAAAATGCCTGTCCCAAAAAATTAGCATATTTCATCCCACCAATGAAAGACAAGTGTTTTTAATACAAAAAACGCCAACCTTCAAATAATCATGTTCAGTTATGCACTCAATACTTGGTCGGGAATCCTTTTGCATGAATGACTGCTTCAATGTGGCGTGGCATGGAGGCAATCAGCCTGTGGCACTGCTGAGGTGTTATGGAGGCCCAGGATGCTTTGATAGCGGCCTTAAGCTCATCCAGAGTGTTGGGTCTTGTGTCTCTCAACTTTCTCTTCACAATATCCCACAGGTTCTCTATGGGGTTCAGGTCAGGAGAGTTGGCAGGCCAATTGAGCACAGTAATACCATGGTCAGTAAACCATTTACCAGTGGTTTTGGCACTGTGAGCAGGTGCCAGGTCGTGCTGAAAAATGAAATCTTCATCTCCATAAAGCTTTTCAGCAGATGGAAGCATGAAGTGCTCCAAAATATCCTGATAGCTAGCTGCATTGACCCTGCGCTTGATAAAACACAGTGGACCAACACCAGCAGCTGACATGGCACCCCAGTGACTGTGGAAACTTGACACTGGACCTCAAACAATGTGAATTCTGTGTCTCCTCTCTTCCTCCAGACTCTGGGACCTTGATTTCCAAAGGAAATGCAAAATTTACTGTAATCAGAGAACATAACTTTGGACCACTCAGCAGCAGTCCCAGGCGAGATGCTTCTGACGCAGTCTCTTGTTCAAGAGTGGCTTGACCTGGGGAATGCGGCACCTGTAGCCCATTTCCTGCACACGCCTGTGCATGGTGGCTCTGGATGTTTCTACTCCAGACTCAGTCCTCTGCTTCCGCAGGTCCCCCAAGGTCTGGAATCGGCCCTTCTCCACAATCCTCCTCAGGGTCCGGTCACCTCTTGTCGTTGTGCAGCGTTTTCTGCTACACTTTTCCCTTCCCACAGACTTCCCACTGAGGTGCCTTGATACAGCACTCTGGGAACAGCCTATTCGTTCAGCAATTTCTTTCTGTGTCTTACCCTCTTGCTTGAGGGTGTCAATGATGGCCTTCTGGACAGCAGTCAGGTCGGCAGTCTTACCCATGATTGCGGTTTTGAGTAATGAACAAGGCTGGGAGTTTTTAAAAGCCTCAGGAATCTTTTGCAGGTGTTTAGAGTTACGTTGTTGATTCAGATGGTTAGGTTAATAGCTTGTTTAGAGAACCTTTTCATGATATGCTAATTTTTTGGGACAGGCATTTTGGGTTTTCATGAGCTGTATGCCATAATCATCAGTATTAAAACAATTAAAGACCTGAAATATTTCAGTTGGTGTGCAATGAATCTGAAATATATGAAAGTTTCATTTTTATCATAACATTATGGAAAATAATGACCTTTATCACAATATGCTAATTTTTTGAGAAGGACCTGTATATCCTCTTTGTCTTTTTCCTGGCAGCTGCATTTCTAACATCCTTCTACCAAAATACCCACTGTCCCTCCTCTGGACATGTCCAAACCACTGTCCCTCGTCTGGACATGTCTAAACCGTCTCAGTCTGGTCTCTAACTTTATCTCCCAGTTGTTCAACCTGTGCTGTACCTCTGATGATCTCATTCCTAATCTTATGCATCCTTGTCACTCCTAAGGAGAACCTCAACATCTTCATTTCCACCACTTCCAGTTCTGTCTCCTGTCTTTTTGTCCATGTCTCTGTCTCCAGACCATACAACATAGCTGGTCTCACAACTGTCTTGTAAACTTTTCCTTTGACCTTTACTGACACAGTTTTGTTACAAATCACTCCTGAAACTTTTCTCTATCTGCTCCATCCTGTCTGGATTCTTTTTCACTTCTTTACCACATTCCCCATTTTCTTGAACAGTGGACCCCAAGTACTTGAAGTCCTGTACCTGTGTGACCTCTGACCTTTGCTCCTTGTAGCCTCACTGTTCCACCTGTCTCCCTCTCATTCACACACATGTACTCTGTCTTACTACGACTGCCTTTCATTCCTCTTCTTTCAAGTGCATACCTCCACCTCTCCAAGTTCTCTTCCACCTGTTCCCTGTTCTCACCACAGATCACAACGTCATCTGCAAACATCATAGTCCACGGGGATTCCTGCCCGACCTCATCTGTTAGCCTGTCCATCACAGAGCAAACAAGAAGACAGAGTGTACACACCCACAGGAAATTAAAGAAGTGTTTAATGCACAGAGTTAACTTGTCTTCTGTATTTGCAAATAAAAAGACAAGAGTCAAATAAAAACCTTATGGGACCATTACAGTATTTGTGATAACTAGATCCAAGAACAATATTTGACGTTGTAATTCAATGTCATTGTTTATTCTAAGTCAATTTAAGAGCTACATTTAAAATATCTGAGGGGTTGGGTGGTATAAATGTTTACAATGGCTAGATTTGGCCTGTGGGCCTTGAATTTGACACATGCTTTATACTATATTAACTAACAGAGCAAACAACTGGGCTTACAATTCTAAAATATAAAGAAGTGAACCAGGATAACATTTTGATTGAACTTTAGAAGCAGAATAAATATGAACTCATTTGAGAAAATAAAAGTAAGAACATGTAAACAAATATGAACACCTTCTGAATAGATCTATTCTTTACAAACTTTCCTGAGAAATGTAAGGTGGCGGTACAGTCCAAATATTGGGCAAGGAGAGTATGTGCTAAGCAAAGTATTATTGTTAGTAGTATTTAATATTCTTTGCTATGCAGCTAACTTACTGTGAGATTTTTTTTTAATATTAGGAAATAATATTACTGGTCACTGGTAGTTTTAATTAGAAAAGTGAAAGTTTTTCCTGCCCCAACCAAACAAAATTTAAAAGAATACTTTTCCATCCATCCATTATCTTTACCCGTTTATTCCATTTTGGGTCACGGGGGTCGCTGGTGCCCATGTCCAGCAATCACTGTGCGAGGGGCGGGGTACACCCTGGACGGGTCGCAAGTCCATCACAGGGACACATAGAGACAAACGAGACAAACAACCATTCACTCTCTCACTCACACCTAGGGACAATTTAGAGTTACCAATCAGCCTAACATGCATGTTTTTGGTCTGTGGGAGGAAACCGGAGCACCCGGAGAAAACCCACGCATGCACGGAGAGAACATGCAAACTCCACCCTGAAAGGCCCCTGGACCGGCGTTTGAACCAAGGACCTGCTCGCTGAGAGGCAGCAGCTCTACCAGTTGCGCCACCGTGCTGCCCTAGAATAGTTTTCCATATAGCAGAAAATTTTAATTGTACTTACAACAGTTTTTCCTACCTTTACTCCAGTCATTTTACAGGTTAGACACAAAATATGTGATTCTAATAACATTTGCTGACAACGTCTAAAGAACAATTTTGCCTGATACAATCAAACAATGTTTACAAGCTCCAGTCCCATCAATTACAGTGATTTAGTAGCTTTAAATGTATTAACTACTAATCACTTGCCTGCCAAAAGATGAAGTCAATAACATTATGTGCTTGTGTTTTGATTAATTGCTAAAAATCACCTTTTCTGGACCATGCTCATTGTTCTTAGAGTAGTTGTTGGCAGTCATTACCATAATCATGTTAGTGTTTGTCTCTGCCCTTGTAGTGACTCTGTCCCATTGATATTCCACCAACTAATAGATGCACATCAGAGATGAGACAGTGGCAGCTTTGTCCTCTGCAGGTAAGGACACATTTCGCAGGTATATACATAATACAAATCTGGTGACAGGCACTTTAGGCTTATTAAATTTGGTATTTAAACAACTGACTGATTAAATCTATCAAAAGTCTTAAATCAAGACAAATCTGTACAATCTTGAGATTTTTGTTGCTCTCTGTTGACAGTCCCTCCAGGAAGTTCTGTATAATCCTTCTGACTGAGACATCTCATGTTCCATCTCAGCTGCCACGTAAAGCTTCATTTCCCTGCCTGTCACCGTTCACTTCCCTTACTGTCTGCAGCAAGGACGGACTGTTTATAAGAGCCATGCTGCCACATGGTACCTCTCACTTCAGTGACAGTAAGCTGCAAAACGTGAGTAGGCCTCACCTTCACCCTTTGAGAGTAATAAGGTTTACACACCCTTACACACACACACACATCTTTGAGGAGGAATAAGAAAGTGCTGACTGGTGTTAACCGACGCACTTATTTGTTTAGCAAAATATAGATGTGTTCGTTGTGAAGCGATCAGAAATCCAATAGTGAGATTTGCCCCAAGGAAGATATTTTACAGCCTCTTTATGTCTGTGTTAGCACAAACTTTGTAATGGAGCTCATAAAATGTGTGTACTGCTTGAAGATAAAGATTTTCTCTCAGTAGTAAATGACATACTGAAAATAGTACTCATGTCTGTACTGTCTGAATGTTAATTTTACACATTTCTTCTTAATATTAGCAACTAAATTTGTATATTTTTGCATTTGGAAATGATTCAGTCAAACATAGAGGTCCAACATAGACAAGCATTACAATTCCTTCCAAGGTGAAATGATAATGCAGGATGTAAATACTCAAAGACAGCTGGAGAGGCTATGACGACAGTTTTGCTTGACTGTTGGAAGGACAAACTTATCTCAGTATGTGCATTCATTTCAATGCATTTGGTTATTATAACCAACCATGTGTCTGTGTTTTACTGTGAGCTGGTACTTCTATTGTAGTGTGATTTTCTCAGTAACAGTGAGATCTGTTCAGTTGTGACTTAAAGGCCCCGCTCAGACCTGGAGTTAAATGTAGGATTCCTAGTTTTTCTGCACTAATCACTTTCCCTACAGCAAACAGTTTGGCAGAGGCACCCTTCCACACTTGCACCTGATTTACACCATCTGACACTGGTGTAAATACTCAAACGACCCATTTGAGTATTTAAGGACTTGGTAGCCAGCCCTATAACACAGGAACATAGGCTATCGAATGGTAACTAGTGACAGCCCTGACATTTTGTTTTTTCTCCCTGTGATTTTAAGTCCAGCTCCTCTATGGTCTCCAATTCCTCTACGCTCCCTGTGACAATGCCAGTTACCGTCTCATGAACGTGCAAACCAAATATTAACCTGGATCAATTCTTGAAGTAGCCACCCTGTCACACTCTCCAACTCTAACCTTCTGGATTTAACAACCACCTTCACTAGGAAGCACATACTCCCTCTTCTCTAACGCTGCAAAAAAAACATCAAGACTTCTTCAAAGATTCACATCTAATCATTTACCATCCAGTCTTGCCTCACCTGCATCTTATTTAGCTTTTCAGAAATTACCCCAATCACTTGTAAATAAAGATGCTTTACCTTTTTATATCTGAGTCCTTGTTGTGGGTCTGCAATCTCTGGGTGTTAAAACTTGTTCATTATGTGAGTTAACAAATGTCCTGTCTGAATAGATCACAGGTGGGCAGCTTTAAGTGCAAGTGTTCACACCTTGCAGGAAAACCCTTCCTGGTGGATCAGATCTGTTACTTGGTCCGTGTGCAAATAACAATTAAATATAATGGATGAAATAAACTTGGTTATTGCAAGATAACAAAATTAACGTGGTTTTAGGGAACTCTCTTCCAAATTACGATGGCACAGTTGTCAGCTCTCAGCGAGACGATCTCCGGATCAAATCTCTGCCACAACCTTTCTGGGTGGAGTTTGCATGTTCTCTCGTAGATTGTCTTGTGGTTGTTGCGTGGGTTTTCTCTGGGTACTCCAGTTTTCTCCCACAGACCAAAAACATGCATATTAGGCTAATTGGTAACTCTAAATTTGTCCCAAGGTGTGAGTGAGAGAGTGAATGTTTGTTTGTCTCTATGTGTCCATTTGTTTGTCTCTATGTGTCCCTGTGATGGACAAATTCCTCGTCGACAAATTGTATACCTGGATTATTGAGCATGGATTTCTTTGGTTTTGAACCAGTTTGACATGACTGTCGACGAGGAAGAGGGCCGGCTCCAGAGGAGAAGGCGTGCCAAAGACACCATCTTAGCATCAACATAACTGGTTTGTTCCATTTTGGAGTAAGCTGTTTGGGGGAAGAATCAGTGTTGTGTTGTGTGTTTCCTTGACTGATGAAGCCTTCTGGATGGAAGGTGAAATGGTTCAGCAATAAAAGAAACTGTTCAGATGACCTGACTGAAAAATTGTTGGAAACTAAAAACAGTGTGGCGGTCGACCACCCTGCACCACAACCCGCAGTGTTGAGCATTAGGTTTAGTTTTAGAGATTAATATGCTTATAGGTTTTTTTTATAGGTGATTATTTTTTGCTTTTGTTTGTGAAACAAGGTCAGAGGAAGCTGGTTCTGGTTCAGTTGATTGGACCCAGTGTTACACCATATTCTGTGACCTGCAACAGTGCATTCAACACCGCCCCCTATGGTCACAATATACGGTAGTCACAGAATATGGTGTAACCCCGGTTCACAACGAGCTCCAGTCAGGAAGTTGATTCATTTTCTGTTTTCTTATGGTAGATGAACCGGAAGATTAATCTGTAGTGAAATATTTCCATATTATTGATGCATTTCTACCTGTTTGCCAAGAATGGGCCTGCTCCGCTCCATCTGTCTGCTTGGAGGAATCCATTTTGTATTACGGGCCCAGGATCACGTGACACGTGACGCAATGACGTAACGGCGATGTAATGACGTCACCACGAATACTCGACGTGAAATTTAAAAACTCGATAAATGTCCTAGGAATCGACATGTAGATTACTCATGTAGTCTGTTAAAGCCCTAGCGGTGACGCATAATAGATGCGACGTACAAGTATACGGCGAAGCGACATATTTATGCATTTTCCATTTTATTAAACATATTTGGACTGATGCGACTTACAGGGCCGAGCGACGTGTATGGCAGAAAATACAGTAATAGGGATGATGATCACTGGCTTCTAAAAAATGTCGCCTCAAAGATGGAAATTTTTAACCACATACTCCACCACAGTAAAACGCACAAGGATTCATCATTGACTGTCAGCGTTTTTTCCACAAAATTATATTTTACAACATAGTAATGTTCTATTGACAAAGATTATGACCATCAGCTCATTAAAACATGTAAAAATAAATCTTCAGATTATTGTTTAAAATGTTAAACTGGGAGACATCAAGGTAGGGACTTAATTGCTTGCATGGAGTCCAGTCAGGTTAAAATTTCTCCCTGTGGCTCAGGATAGTTTCTGTTCAGACTACTAAATGAAATCCAATAAAAGCGTTTTGGACCACCTCTGAATTTAATCTGGACATGTCTTCAATGTGTCGCACATTTGACGCTGGCCATGTGTGATGTGAATGCCCAGGACAGATGTTGGTGCAGGTCTGAAAGAGGGTTTTGCTGTTTAATTTGGCACCATTTATTTAAAAGTGGTCTGAAATCAATGCTCTAGTGGATTTTGTTTGGTAGTTTGGCTGTGACCCCGACACCCAGGAACATTTATAAAATACAAACAGATGTTTCAACCTTTTGCACACTTGCCACTTAAAAAGACCCTTTCGCCACAGCAATAGATCTTTATTATCTACTTACACCTACAGGGGCTCCATCACCTGACAGTTAAATCTTCGTTATTGCGCTGGTGCTGGAGAGCTGAATTCATAAACCTTATGAAAGTGGAGGAGCAACGACACAAGGAACGAGTGTGGGCATTACAGGCAATGGCCACCGGGTCAAAGAGGGGTGAGCAGAGCGGCGCGTCCCAAGAGAGTGAGCAGAGATTTTCATTGCACCAAATAACGACAGCACGGTATCATTCGGCCAATGTGTTGCGATGACAGTAACGATTGATTGAGGTTCAGTGTATCAAAACTGACCCTTTAGACTGCCGTGTTGCCATGGATACGCATCATCTCTCTTAGTGATAGCCTTTGACTGACACCAGCTGACACAGTGTTAAGAATTGCATCCATCACCTGGGGCTGATATTACATTTATATTATTTGAAAGTGTTCCCTGTATGATTTATTCACCCCTGAGAGCGAGCCTGTCTCAATGAAAAGCTGTTCTTGTGCAATAAACTGCTTTTACCATTCCACTGAGAGTTCTCAATTAATTTTCAACTCACTTTTAATTTTACAGAAAAATAAAGCATTCTGGGTTTTTGAGTCAGTAATGACTTCTTTCTTTCAAATGGCTTTTGATTGATTATTAGCTGTATATTGACAAATATGGTACAAAACCATGCATAGCAATCAAATTTTAACAGATTTTAACCCACAAGCAAATCCCGAGACAGCAGACACACCCACACACAACTAAACTAAACTAAAATAAATAACATTTGCACAATGTAGAAAAAGGATATCACAATTAAATAATGCCATTTTAGATAATTCCATAAAATGTATTATCCAAAAATATGAAAAAAAGAAGAAATAAAAATAAAATTAATATTAAAAAAAAAAAACTGGAGAGGTGAGGTCCCCACCCTCCACTGACGACTTCTAACTTATACATTGAGCTTTCTCAATTCTTAAACATAAAATAGTTGATTAAGCTGTTGTCTCTTAAACAAGCATGACCTGAAGATTAAAAAAAAGCCACCTTTATCATACTAATAACTTGAAAAATGTATGATTTCAGAAGATATGCCAATTAAACTAAAATGTTTAACTGAAGGTTTTTTTTCTGATGAATTTTTAGACGCAAATGACGTTTTTTAAAAGACGGGGTCTTCGCAGGTCAATGTTTTCTTCATTAATGCCATTTTAATCCCACTAGGGTTGTGTAATGCTTTCACTTGCATTATGATCTTACATTTTACACATGATCAAGTTTACATCCCAAAGCGTATTGCACAGATTTGTGGTTTTGCACTTTCCATAAATGATAATTGACCGGTCTTTGCTTGTGCTGATGTTGTAGAAACCCCTCTGCTTTGTATATAGAGCGTCTTACCCCTGCCACATCCCACATCCCCCTGAGGCTCATGAGAATACACAAGAGCCCTTGCCTGAAAACATCTCAGCAAAATCTCTGACCAGAGACAAGGCAGCTAGAACACTGACGTCCCTTGAGTATGGATCATGAAAAAGAGATAAAAAGAGAAAGTTGAGATGGTTGACAGAACGGTCCATCAGTGCTCTCCAGAGAAATGACCGTCCTGCCAAAAGAAACATCAATAACTTGAAGAGAATAGGAGCATTAGTCGGCACAACAAACAATGTTAATAAAAAATTATTATATATAGAGAACAAAACTGTCAGGTAGAAAAATAAAATATCCCAAGAGTATTGCTGATGTTTTTGGTTTTGTGAAATTTCTTAGAATAACCAAAATCAAAAACAGTTTTGAGCTTCAAAATTCCAGACAATCTTGAATGACCTCAGGGTCCCCTTCCCTCCCTTCCTTCTTGTGTTTCACAGGTGGAGCTGTGAGCAGATATCGCGCTGAGAGGCAGCAGCTCTGCCAACTGCTCCACGTGCTGTCCTCTACTACCATAATCTGAATCTATAGACTAATCAGAGCTTTAGATCACATTCATCCACCAATGGGACACACATCGGAGTCAATGAGTTGTTCAGTGTCTTATCTTGACGACTGAACATGTGACTGCTGGTGGAATCAAACCCTCAACTCTCCCATTGGAGGACGACTGCTCTACTCACTCAGCCACAACTGCCCACAAATACAGGAGGGGTTAATAGAAAGTGGCACCTGGGTGATTGATAAGTGGGAACAGATGTGAGTGAAAGACATTAAAGAAACACTGAGGACTAAGAAGAAAAGTCATAGTGAACTAAATAGAGATTATTACTAGCAGTTAAACGACTACATATTTTTAAAAGGCGACTTTAACATGATAAAAGTCGAGTCGACTTCGACTAGTCGATGGCGTCATAGGAACTCAAGATGCTATATCATATTTGAAAAAAAAAGTATTTTATTATTTACACAAAAAAAAAGAACAACAAAACATCAGACACATATTTATGCTCCTACCATTCATCATACTGCAAATAAGTCAAAGGAAAAGCAAAACTATTATCAAGCTGCAAAAAATGCTGTTGTTTTTAGTTTTATTTAATTTAATTCACCAAGTGGATTGGGTGGAATAGGGTTGGGAACAGCAGGGGGGTGACTAGTCGACTTGAAATATAAAAACTCACGAGATGACACAGAATAGACTAGTCGACTAGTCAGTCGATTCAACCCCTAATTAATACAGAGAATGCACAAGAATCCCCCAAACAACCCTAACAATAAAGTACTAAAACACAGACTGGACAAGATCTAAACTGAGAGAGGCAAGAACTGAACGGAGGCAAACGTAAAAATAATCATATAAACACAAGAATCCCAAGAAAAAACCATGAAACCTGATCTCAAACACAAACAACCAAGATACACGGATATGACACTTTAAGGCCTACTTTGAACCTTAAGTTTACAAAACTGTTAACAATAGGCATGATTTGTTTCCTATAACATTATGATTCCCAACTTTGGATCATTCCTATTTCCAATGTTTTGTTGTTGAAAATACAACTACTCCCATCTTAAAGGGTCCTATGAAATGCCAAAGACTCTCTTATTAAAGTAACATATTATAAAATACAGTGTCCAAGGATGGGAGAATTAGGTATTTTATTGTGTTTTTTCATTTTCTGGGAGAGATGGAGGTGGGGTCTTGTGAAAATGCAAATTACACATACATGTAAAAATTTGTTTTTGAATTTATCATACCTCTTAACAGAGACTACCACATGCCTAATCTTATGGTAATATAAATCGCTCATTTCGTCTGTCAGGGAACTATCGTGATTAGAAAGGCCTTAATAATTTCTAAAACAAAGGCCCACTGGAGACACAGAAGGAAGTTCATGGCGCTCGCTGTTGATATTGTTCCATCAGACAACTCGAAGGGAGGAAGTCCTCTGTCTGAGCTGCCAGGCCTGGCTGTTCTTTGGACAGGGGGTAGGGGGTGTCCTGAGGATAAGAGACCGCCCTGTTATCTTTGTGTAAAAGGTCACGAAGGTCTGACGGAAGAAGCAAAAGCAACAGCCATCTGTGTTTTCCACACTCACTGGTGCTGCTATCTGAACCAGGGAGTGAACGCTCACATGCACACAGATATCCCATCGTTCACTCTGTAGATGATGGTAATATCATGAAAGATGCATTGTCAGAAAAGGTTCAAAAGTCCCCTGATATGTTATCCCACTCGTAATTTGTGTGCCAAGTATCATTGTTTTTGCAACACACAGGATTTATGTACCTGCTTTGGCTGCAATGAATGGTATCAGACGTTTGACTTATGCTTTCTGTTCATATTGTGTTGAATGTCATGTTTCTATTATTCATTTCTCATTTTACAAACTTTCCCAGGCTACATTTTATTTTCCAGCTCTGACATTTAAAAATGTGTATGCATATATATATATATATATATATATATATTTTTTTTTTTTTTTCAGGAGTTAATGCCAGGTAACCTTTTGTCAATTGGTTAAAATTGCACATTTATTTTATTGCAGCATGAGTCAAGTAACATGCTTCATCCTTATCAACCAGACTTGAACATGAAATTTCACTCATATGGCTATATTTATTCTTGTCTTTGATTGAAATTTGTAGAAACACATGCAGGAAGTGACATTTCAGACTTGAGGCTCCTTTCTGTCAAAACCCTAAACCTGTTATTTCCACTTCTTTCACAGAGTGGTTGTTATGGATCGAACACACATGCACTGTGTCCGGTTTTGTTGTTGTTGTTTTTTTTTTTTACACATATACAGTATGTACTTGTACATCACACATCTGCAACATTGCACATAATAAACAGCAACGTTGGGATTTTGTGAGACAAGTGTTCATGGCTGATAAAATGATAAACAAAGGCATTCTGCACAGTTTGATGAATGAAAAAATGGAGTAAAGGCCTGCAGAGATACAGACCAGCCACAGAAACTCACCAGTCTCTGGCAAACAAAGACCTTGTTTTGATTTAAAGTCCTTGGGATTTTTATAAATTCAATAGATGCACAGCAATATGGATGGTTCTGTCTGCTGCACGTGAAAAAAGAATAACAACAAACTCCTCTGTTATCAGCGACTGGCCTACTTTCTGGGTTTTGGGCTAATTAACGGCAGTGCTGACAGCCATTGTGCCTCAGCCAATGAATTTTCTACAGTGCAACAATGCTTTGTTTTTTTTTTTCTGGAAATAAAGAAGTGCTTCCACTAGAAGAGGTCAGAACGACACAAACTTCAGAAACACTGCACAAAGTAATATTGTCATTTTATAAAGATCCAAACTGTGGTGACTGAAGCACAAAAACTATCACATGCATTTAATGTAATTTATATTACCGTACTTGCCGCCGTACACGTCCCACCGCCGTATAAGTCACATCAGTCCATATTTGTCTAATAAAGTGAAAAAAAATATATATATATATATATATATATATATATATATATATAAATATGTCACTTTGCCAAATAAGTCACATCTATTATGTGTCACCACTGACGCGTCACGTTTGTCATGTGTCACCACTGACCACCCAGAAATGTGGGCTGGTGTTGGTTGATTGGCTGCCAAATGGCGACTGCCAAAGCGTGCACGGGAGGACTTTAACAAGAATTTATTAACACTTAAAAACAATTATTTGTTTGCTCAAAATTATAGTAAAGGTATGACTCAGTTGAACTTTTCTTTAATAAATGCACTTTAATAGTCAAATCGACTGTATTTCAAAAGCCGATTCATGGCTGCGGGAGTGTGCAGAGGGACAACTCGCTGTGCATTTCTTTGAAATTTAACACTATAACCATCTAAAAACGATTATTTGTTTGCTCGACATTATAGTAAAGGTGTGTCTCAGTTGAACTTTTCCTTAATAAATGCACTTCAATGGTCAAATTAGCTGCAGTTCACCTGGGTGGTGCAGCGAAATGCAACTGATTTGATGTTTGCTCCAGAAGTTCCAGAGAGAGACAAAGGTGGCTCTGTATGGCAAGCCAAGTGTCTCATTAATAGCCACTTTTACCTATTAATAAGACACTTGGCTTGCCACATTAGTCGAGGACCCTCTAGTGGCTGAAAATGGTAGTGTTCTGTATTTTCCATGTCAGAATGAATGAAATCGCCAGATCTCCACCAAAAATTGGGTTATAAATATGGGGGAAAAACATAAATATGTCGCTTCACTGTATAAGATGCAGGTGTGCTAATTTATGCAAAAAAAACTGTGACTTATGCAACAAAAATTATGGTAGATACATTGTACATACAGTATATATCCACAGGATGTCAATGATGCATGACTGTACAGTTTGACTGATTGGCTGTGGAGTTATAAAGGTTCTTTGGGGAATTTAATCTATATTTTCTTTGATAAAGTGCTGATTTCCACAGTCCACCTGTTTACTGTAAGGCTCTGTCACATGCAGAGCCAAGTCACTGGGGTATTTTTGTATGGGTTCCTGCTGACAGTAAGACATTATTTTCTTTCTGTTTTCTTTATAAAATTGATGTTATACAATAAGGCACCAGACTTTATTAGGCAGGTGGTTGATGCGTTTAATAATGTATTATCTATATTGTCACAGGTTTTTGTTGAAAACCTCCAAACCTTATTAATCCTAAAATAATCTCCACACTCAACAATATTCTGACATTTTAATAAAGTCGGGTTGTCCTGTCATATCTATTTCGTCGGCTCTCGAGCGTCTTAATAAGAATCTAAAGATCGGAGGGAGCACGCTCATCCCAGCGTTGGGATGCTGCTGTCGCTACAGACCATGCACTGCTGGGAATCAATAAAACTAATCAATATCGAATCGATCCATTGCAGAAGTCAAACGCTTTGCCATCCAATTACAAAGGTGTTTTAGGTCACTTTAAATAGTGAAAGACCTTTGCCTGAGGCTTCATCAGACTCAAAAAATCAATGTGTGAGTTTGATACGCTACAACTGTATGCTTCAGTTCTTTGGTTAAACCTAGATTACATTCTGGTGACACACTAAACATAAGCTATCTAGTAAGTGGAAGTATTTAAGAGTGGTTTCAGACCGCTTTATTATCAAAAACTCGTATGTACAGTCAGTAGATAAATTACATCTAGCATCAATCAAATGTTAAAGCCAGTGTTGTGGATTTTCTGAGCTCTGGGAACAAGTTGCTGACCGCTTTCCCGATCCCCTTTCCTGTTTTGTGTTGTTCATGCAGTCCAACATAGGAGAGATAACGCTGGTTCGTTCCCTGCCACTACGAAATGTTTTCCTCTGTATCTCCAGTCTGCCTTTCTCTTCCAGTCAAGCTGCGTTCCAGGTGGGGGTGACAGAGCACAGCTCGCAGCCACAGGCTGTCCAGGAAACCCGTGTCCTGTGTCCAACAAAACATGTTTTGACCGTCTGTGCCACATCTGGAGGGATATTTACCTCTAAAGCCATTCAGTTCTGCAGCAACATGACACAATGCTCTTGACAGCTTCTATTTGCACATGCTGCAGAAAAGCAAAACATATTTTGCTCAAATGAAAGCATAAAAAAGGTCACACATACCAATTATGCTCTTGGCGGCAGATGTTTGGCATTGCTAAAACACAGGAGCAGAGCTATGTTTAGATGTTAATTCTAAAAACAAAAGGTCGCATTACGACAGCTAAAAATGTGCGACTACTGACACGTAAAAATATTTTTGCCTGAGTATGAAGTTTGTGACAAGCAGGAGCAAAACAGCAGTGATTAAACTGTTTGGTTGTAGCGTAATGTGACAGCTTACTCAGCATCCTGTCAAAGGTTTAGGTATTGTATAAAACACAAAGATCACATCTTTAGCACAAGTGGTTTCACATTTAATACTCTGTTTAGTGACAAACTAAATAATTCAGAAACGCTGTAATTGCACGCACCGATGCATTTACTCTTTAATGAGACGATCCGTATGCGAGAGCAAAGATAATATGGCCTGATCATGACATGAACGCTCTCTAATCACCTCTTAAAGTCTGATAGCACTTTGCACGTGCAGCAAAGCCCCAATCCTTCCTGCACCAAACCATCTGGAATGGGAATTTGGCCGAGTGTAATGAATGGGTCTATATGCCACTGCAGCAGTCAGGACCAGACCCCGTGGCGATTCACTACAGCCGACTCTTTTATTCTGCTTCTCTTTCCTACCACTATCCACTTCATCTCTGCTGTGTGCTGCATTGTTTGACCTTCAGGTGTGCAGAGGAGGAGGAGGAGGAGGAGGAGGAGGAGGAGGAGGAGGAGGAGGAGGAGGAAGAAGAAGTGTGGGAGTCTCATCCCAACATGTGGACGTTTGAACAAGGTTAGGGCTGTCAAATCAAACGACCCAACTGGACTGAAATCCCAGACTTCATTATGTGTCCAGTCATCTCTCTGACCTTGAAGTTCAGAGTGAAGTTGTTTAAAGTAAAATGGTTCAAAGTATCGAATGCAAATGCAGCATCTGGCAACATCTGTCAAGCTTAGTCAAAAGGTGATGATGGATAATAATGTCTATTGGTTTGTTTTAATGGTTAGATCTGTTGCCACAAGAAGGACCTGTTCAATCCCCAGGTTGGGCTTGGGGTCGGTGGAGTTTATATGTTCTTCTCATGTTTGCATGCGTTTTTGCTGCATATTCCAGGCCTCCCAGATTCCTAAAACACGCATGTTGCGTTGTCTTCAGGCCAAACCCTCACTTGCAAAACAGATCTGTGATCTCAATGGGATTTACCTGAATAAATGAAGGTTAATAATGTTTTTGTGTGTTGTCTTCCTATGTTTGTCCATCCATCCATTATCTTTTCCCCCTTCTTCCCGTTTGGGTCGCGGGGGTCACTGGTGCCCATATCCAGCCATCACTGTGTGAGAGGCGGGGGACACCCTGGACAGGTCTCCAGTCCATCACAGGGACAGATAGAGACAAACAACCATTCACTCACTCACTCACACCTAGGGACAATTTAGAGCTACCAATCAGTCTAACATGCATGTTTTTGGTCTGTGGGAGGAAACCAGAGTACCTGGAGAAAACCCACGCATGCACGGAGAGAACATGTAAACTCCCCCCAGAAAGGTCCCCGGCCGGGATTTGAACCAGCGACCCTCTCAATGAGAGGCAACAGCTCTATCGACTGAGCCACATGTTTGCTCTGTTGACAAAATATGTATAAACTAGATTTTAATGAAACTTTCAGGGATCAATCATCAATAAGAACTAACCTCTACAACTGATTAACTTTGGAGATGGCCGTCACACCCAGCTGACCTGTGAGAACACAAAAAATGCTAAACCTCAGACAATTTTACAGATTTTATGGTAAAATGTGTTGTGGTAGTAGCTGAGTGACTTCACAAGAACTAAATAAGATGTGGTAAATAAAATTCTACTTATTGTGCAATCAACTGTTGGAGTCAGTTTGTTACCAAAACATCTCATGAACCACCAATCCAGTTTTAGATCATTGTGAGGTTTGCAAAGGACTGGACCCAAATGCAGACGGACACGAAGAGCTCAAAGATTCAATTAAAAAAGTGTCATTAAATTATGTTAAACAGAAAAATTTTCATGGCAGCAAAACTAAATTAATCAGACATCTCAGACTATCTCGGGGGAATGTTACAAACAGTAAAGACAAACCTTGAGGACATGGAGATCGAACAACGCTGAACTGATGCTGAATAAATGGAGCAGCGATAAGTGAACACCTGGGCTGGTTGGGGACAGGTGAGGGTTGTAAATGTGAAATGGCACAAGGAGCACTGGATAACAGAACAAGACCTGCACAAGAAAATTAAAATAAACCTAACAATGAAGTACAAAAACACCAAAGGACTATTCAGTTTATCATTATAATGATAAACTGAATATCAGAAAAACAACTATGACAAATATCGAATAAAAATTTAAGATGGAGGCCACAGCTAATAACAATTAGGAAACACAAAAATGGTAAAAACTCAGGTGATTTTACTGAGATTGAGCAAAAAACTGATGTCATAGTAGCTAAAGGTCATAACATGTATACAATGAGTGACACTTAATACATGAGATTTCATATATTTAAGGTTTGACCAACTCCAAAATTTCTTAACAGAAATTACATTAGACTGAAACTCTTTTTGGAGAGGTGGTGGGCAATATGCATTCCTTCAATCAATTTTAGGCCTTTACTTCAGTTGTGTTTAAGGGTTAACATCCCAAACTGGTCCCATTTGTTGCTAGGGAAGTGCTGCATGTTGTGCAGGAAACAGGGAGAGCAGTTTCCTGTTATGGAGAGAGGTTTTTCAAGAGTTGCATTCATTTAATCCTATAACAGATGCTTACTCGGGAAGTGAAGCCAGAAGCAAAAAGCTTTTGGTGTCCTGGAGAAACTGTTTTTGGAAACTGCTTTTAGGAACCTTTCTCTGCACAGCTCTGCTTCAGGAAATAAACAGTCTTTGAGCAAAACATGCTGCATGGGACAGCTGCGTGAAAAAAAGACCTGCTGCAGTTTTTATTGTGTCTCACATAATGTGCAATGTCTTATAAAGCTTTAGCTGAGCAGTTTGTGGATCTGTTTGGGTTTTAAATTTACAGCTGTTTGTTTTTTAACAGTTTATTTTCATCTTTAAATCACTTCTTGGTCTGCTGCCTTCCCACATCTCCTCCTACATGTCTCCAGGACATCCTTGTAAAAGAGATTGATGATCTCAATGGATTTCTTCCTGGTAAAATAAAAGGTATAATAAAATGTCACTGCGTGAGTGCAGCTACAGCGTGCGCTCTCATGACATTATTACCTGCAGTGTTCCCTCAATGAGGACTGAAATAGGCAAAAGGGTCTTCTCCTACTCTGCTCCTGTTTCCTGGAAAATCTTACAAAAAGATTTGAAGCTCTCGACCTTAAGTGGCTTTAAACATCTGTTTAGTTCCTGGGGAAAACCAATGCAGACGTGTTCCTGCTTTTAGTTTTCTACACTGCCTCGTATTCTAGTTGTTCTTTCACTACTTTTCCTTTTAATTATCATTTTGTTTTCAATTCATGTTCGAACTCATGTTTGTGCTGCAGCATATTGTGTTTATTGTTTTTATGCTATTAGAGTTGAGCGTATTTTAGCTGATGTTTTTCTTAGTTCATATCTTAGATCTTATTACTCTTTCTCTTTTATATTTTGTTGTTGGATGTAACTGGGACCCTGTGTACATCATTTTGTTCCACCACACATGTGATGTGAATGACAATAAAGAATATCTGTATCTGTAATTGTAAGAAAGCAAAAAAAAAAAAACTTTAATTTGTATGAATCATTTGTGAATGTCTATTGTTGTCCACTGTTGTCATCACTCTTTGTTAAAATTCAGGTGTCTCTTGTAAATGGGTCCTCGTGGCTCACTGGGACTAACCTGTTTAAATAAAGGTTGAGTGAAAAGACATGCCACCCAACCAAACAAGAGCTGGCAGTATGAAGAATATATTTGTGCACAAACAAAACATGCTTTAAAATAAACATTTTGTCAACTTAAAAAAACGCACATGTACAGTTTAAAAAAATGAACTAAAGGCCCTTAAAGAGTTAAAATCATTAAAAAGTCAAAATTAAGAATGAGATCACCTGATATTTTATTTCAGGTGGAGCCTGACTATGGGGATGGGGGGATATATTTAAAAGTTGTATGTAAGGTGATTGATTTCCCCCTTAAGGTGCACTAACTGCCATAAAGTTAAAGGATCTTAGGGGATTTAATTTACTTTTTTTTTTTTTTTTTTGGAGACACCAAAGACCGGATTACATGCTCCAGGGACCGCTTCTGGCCCTCGGTCCGTACTTTGTCCATACTTCCATAGCAGCAGAGAGGCAGTAGAGTGTACTTGAAAAAATTAAAAGATATACTGAGAGGTTGGAGCTCCATGTGTGCGCAGTGCTGAAGCCCAGCCTCAGGAAGCGCGCAGCAGCACCTCCCGTTTCCACAGAGGAGCGCAGCCGCGCGCGCGCGCTGGATCATCACGAGGAGTGGAGCTGCTGCTCGCTGCTGCCTGGGAGAGCTGAACCCACCTTCTGCGAGACAACCAGCACCTGACAAGAAGTCTGCAAGCATCGCAGAAGACACGAACCATGACCTGTCTGTTACAGCTGCCAGCCGTCACGATGCGTTTGGATTAAGTTTCATGGGTCTGGACGCAGTTTGAGGGGGAGAACAGAAGACAAGTGTCGCCGAGCGTGGATGATGATGTCCCACAATGAGCGCAGGTTGGTTATAAAGATAAAATGTGTCTGTCAAAGAGTTCAAACAGCAAACTTTGAATGCTGTTAGAGCAACAACTTTGTTTGTGGAGAGACATGTTAATTTTTCAAAGTTAGCTCATTCTCTATGTAACACAATCAAATTAAACTATTTGAGGTGTAATAAATAAGACTTTTGCTTTTGTGAATAAAAACAAAAAGTTAAAGTTTGGTTAAAAAATAAATCTCTTTTGATTTTGTTCTTGTTTTCTAACTGTTGTATGATAAAGACAAAAATTGAAGTAATTAATATCCAGCAAAACGTAACTAAACCTAATTATGTTGCTCTTTGTTAAAGCTCCAGGTTAAATGTCAAGGATGCACATGATTTGAGCCTGGACTAAAATAATTAATCCGTATCTGTAAAATTAGACATAATTTCTTGACTTGCGTGAGCACCGTTTTCAGTCATCTTTCGTCCTGCCTCTCTGAGAAGTTTCAATCAATTCCTTCCTCTCAAACACATTTTTTACTTGAATTATTGGAAGCGTTTTTTCCTGTTCTGAAGCTTTTCTCACATCAGATTTCAGGTTATGTTTTGAAGGGTGACATTCTTAATCAGAACAGTGTAAAATCATATCCTGTAGCTTTGGCAGTCAAGGTCTATCTCTTCCTTTGTTTCACCAAACATTTGTTTTAATTGAATTCTTGTTGCATAATTCATATCCTGTTATTTGCAGTTGGGTGCTTTGTCAGGCTGGGGTTCTTGTTTCTCTTTTATTGTTCTTTGGAACACTCAAAGGGACGTTTTCCCCAGAAAAAAAGTGCTTACGTGTAGTTGTGGGGTTATGTTCGTGAGAATCGTGGAAGAATGAGGAGAAGGAAGTCCATTTGTGTTTCAAAAATCCTACTCCTAGAGAGGTTTATGGTGGAGCGATGTGGAGGGGCTTCGCTGGTGAGGTCCTCCCCCATCCCGTGGACATCCTGAGTGGATTTCTCCACAGACACTCCGCTGGACTGATTAATGAACCTAAAACGACTGAAAGAAATAATTTTGTGACTGATTTAGAAAATAATTAGGTAGTTATTTTAGAGGGAAGTGATAAATGGGCATAAGTTATCATTAAAATGAATGTGGAGAACTATACAGAAGAGAAAAAGAAAACAGAAATACAGAAAGAAAGAGGGAGCAAGACAACAGAGATAACCAGAGTGCACACAGGGTTTAATAGGATGTGCGTCAGGCAGGTACTAAATAACAGGAAGAGACTAAGGGTGTACACACTTTAAGCGTGGGTGTGTTTTATGACAAGTCTAGACTTCTTAAACAGTGATATACAAACAAAACATTGTTTTAAACCTTAACAAAATCAGGCTTTATATTTATCATGTTTCTTCAAAGCACGTGAATATATATATATATATATATATATATAATTTATTTATTGCTATAACTGTAAAGTAAAAGTCCAGTCTAGATATGTCACTTCCCTTACAGGAATGCCTCTTCTCATAGTACGCAGTGGCCCTGTTGTTTTTTCCTGGTGATAATGTCCCCTGTAGCTTTCTGCTTGCCAATGACCACTGGACACAGCAGTAGTAGTAGAGAAACATGAGTCATAATATTTGCCTTGAGTAATCTTACATACTCAAAATATTATTTGCATGGTAACAATTTTTGATTTTCTTTCACTCTCCCTATACAGATTTTCCAAATCCGCTACAAGTCCCTCAACCAACGGTCCGGAGTCATCTCACCATCAGAGTGCAGTCAAAACTGATGCCAAAATCCAGCCTCTTTGTCCATGGCCCAAAACCTCTTGTAACCCCCAAGCCCAGACCTTTGTCTCAGCCTGACCCACAGGAAGAGTCCTGCCATCGACAGAAGCTGAGTAACGGAGAACTGCCTTACTCTGATGAGGAGAGAGGTGATCTACTTGTAATGGCTGAAGAGAATCACAACAAAGAGGAGAAAAAAGAAGAGCAGTGTGAGGTTAGTGACAACGGCACCGGAGGGAATGACAAAGAGGACACAGTAGGGGGAGAACTGGTGGTGGGAACAGAAAAAGAAGCAGAGATATTGGATAATGATGGCGATGTAGACAGTATTGGCTCTGAGGACACCATCAAAGCTGATGATTCGATTGACGTTACTGAGGATGAGGACGCTGAAAATGGCTCTATCCTGCCTGAAGGTGGAAATCACAGTGATGATGAGAAAACGTCAGTCCAGTTACAGTCTCCATCTGAACCAGAGTATGAAGCAGAGCAAGAGGAAGAGAAAGAATGCTGTGGCCCCGTAGAACATTCAGAAGAACAAGACCCTGATCAAATACACTCGTTTAGTTATGCAGAGGAGAACAATGATTGTTGTCTTGATGAAACAAACACAGAGCAAAGTGAAGACTGTTTTCAGTTTAGTTTACTCACAGAGACAGAGCTGGAAGCTGACAGATTCTCTTTTGGATTCAGCGTGCTTCCGACTGTGACTGAGGAGTATCCCTACGATGTGATTGGCCCTACAGATGATGCTAGTGATACATGTGAGTCATGTGGAACAGCTGAAACTGGAGATACAGAGGTCTGGCAACCAGAACGAGCCACCAAAGACCCCTCTGGTTGTTTTCGATTCACATCCAGCACAGAGGATGTGTTTGGACCTTACTCTGTCATTGAGGCTCTTCCAAAAAATATAAGCAGCACTGCAGATCCTGAGTGGAGCCCAGGTGAAGATGATGATGATCAATCCTCAACCGCAAACGAAGTTCATACCCAAGATGTGTCTGGCCAGGAACCTTTTTATGTCTCATCAGATGATGTGGACAAGCTTGAAGACAAGCAAGTAGACTCAGACCAGCATCACGATAAGGAGGGCACCGAACAGTCCGATCAACTTAAAGACAGAGCAAAGGACAGTGAGTCGGCAGATGAGTATGCAGATATTGACAATTCAGTCTGCTCACAGGCAGACAACTTTGAGCAGTTTGAATATGTCTCATCAGAAGATTATGTTGAGATAGGTGACGAGGAAGAGGAGGAGGAGGAGGTAGAAAAGAAACATATCAGAGGGAAAAGTGCAAAAGAGAGGACTATTAAGCGAGAGGAAGCTTTCCGCAGCCAGAGAGGAAGCTGCCAGCCTCGCCTCAGGTTGTGCACCATCACCGTGCCAGCAGATCTAGACCTGGGTCGCACCCCGGAGCTCACCAACAGAGTGGTGTTTGCTCACACCACTGAGGCCTTTGAAGAAGACATTGAAGAACTGGACTGCCACATCGTGCCTTACTTTGAAGACACTGACTCAGACAGCAAAGAACATGTATATGAGGAAGTGGGGTTTGACTCAGAGGGGGAGAACTTTGTGACCCTTGATCGTAAAACTATTGTCACACGATCACGGTCCTATTCTGGGAAGGTTTCAGGTTATGTCCCGGAAACTGTACCAGAGGAAACAGGTACAGAGTACCAAACTCATGATTACTGCACTGTACCAGTAGATAACAGTGGTGAACTTATAAGTCACTCACAGCAGCCAGGAATCAATAGTGTGACTCCGTCTATGAAGTCCCGTCGCTTCTTGCTGAACTCTCGTTCTGCAGACAGTCCAGAATCTTTGACCACACTGTCAGAGAATGACCCATGTCTTGCGAATGAGATCAGGATAAAAAGAAAGGATGATACTCTTTCTCTTCCATGTGTTATAACTTCCTCTGGAAGCTTTTCCCAGCGAAGCCATCAGTCATCAAGTGGTGTTTCTACACCAACTTCTATGGTTGACATACCCCCACCTTTTGACCTAGCATACATCACAAAGAGACCAGTCACCAAGAGTTCACCATCCCTCCTAATCCATCATGACCCCACTGAAATACCTAAAAAGAAGAAGTCCTCATTCAAGCGCTTCCTGGCACTTAAGTTTAAGAAGAAGATAGATTCAAAGGGTTTCAGTGATGGAAGTGTTCGCTCTTCACGGTCTTCCTCTGAGTCCAGCCATCATGGTGCAAGAGTTGTAGAACTTGATCATATAAGCACTGGCAGCTCTTCTCAGCTTCAGTCTCGCCTTATAAACCCCAAACAGCATCCATCTGACCTGACTTCCGCCTTTGTCCTTTACAAAGACCACTCCAGGAGGAAAGGGGACCCTAAATCTGATGGCAGGATTGTCTCTAGAGTGGAGTCCTTCGAAGAACGCACTCGCCGCTCTGTCAGACCGTTGCCTTTGACCAAACCTCGCTCCATCTCCTTCCCCAGCGCAGACACCTCAGACTATGAAAACATTCCAGCCATGAACTCAGACTATGAGAACATCCAGATACCAGGAAGGCCGGTCAGATCTCACACTGTTACAGAGTTTTTTGAGAATCCGACACGCATAACTGTAACCTGCAATGAGAATGATGGCTACGTGGATATGAATAGTTTCCCTGGGATTGACAGCAAACCTCAGACATTGATGTCAAAAACAGACAACGAAAGGTAAGTTAAATGTAATTTTACTTTGTGTCGAGGAAACACTGAATATTACCATTCATTCAATCTTTATTTATACAGGTTAGTCTCACTGAGTCACGAGGACTCATTTACAAGAGAGACGTATTTGACCATACCTCCATCCTTATCTCTAGTCACATATCTTATATGTAGTCAAGTGATAACTTGACTTTTGACCTTTTTAACGCCAGGTTTTTTAGTTTGTATCCCAAGGCACATGGTATATTCTCACCACAGAGCTATATAGATGCCAAACCACTTACACAGGCCATAAATCTGTATTTCACTCTGGAGGATAGGAATGTCTCTGGGTTTGGTTATAGTTTCAGAGCAAACAAATCTGAAGACTTCAGTGAAATATTAAATATTCCACTTGGATGGTGACAAAAAAGGTGAGAACATTTTTTTTAAATCTGAAATTGTGAAATCACTTGTGAGCTAGTCGACTTAGCTGCTAGGTGCACACTTATCCACTCATGACTCCAATGTAGACCCTTGTAAGACTGCAGATATTCTCTAACTGCATCTCAGGTGAGCAAAAATCACCTGGCTGAGTACCATCGGGTTCCTCTTATTGAAAAGTGTTGTGTGTGAGAAACGAGCAGCCTGTTGTGTCAGGCTTCGCTGGCTTCGAGAAGATGGACAATGCTTGTGGGAGAGCTTAGTTCAGTTTTTTAGTTACTTGGATTCAAAGGTCACATCTGGTGCTGCTGTTTCAGGTAAAGGCAATGAGGTATCTCATTGACTGCAGCTTGTACACATTACAAAAAGTCATTATGGATGCAATTAAAAGTGACAAAATGGGTGAGGGGCTTCTTTCACACGTTGAAGTGAAGGAGGATAAAAGAAAAAGTGAGAACACCAGCGGTGGGGAAGTGTTAATAGAAGGAAGCTGATCAATAGAAAAAACAAGAGTTATAACGATAAAGTAGAGCGGTGGGTCCTTTGTAGGAACAGGAAGAAGAAAGCAAGAGCAGTTCGAGTGTAATTGCTCTCCTGCACCTGACACAGATGTTTAGGAGGGCTTTTATTAAAGTAGCTCTCTCCTGAGTGCTTCTCCTTCACCGGACTCTCGAGGGTCTGCAGGATTTACTGCAGTGTGTGATGAAGTGAGGAGTTACAGCGATGAGACGGTGCAAAATGATTCTAGCCTTGGCCACAGCCTCTGTGGTTACCCAGCGCAGTCTCTTGTTTTCAGTCTGAAAAATAGAACATGTGTTTGTCAAACTCTGTCAGACAGCTGAAACGTAATCTCTTGAGATACGATTGGAACAAAGCACTTTTTATATAGCTTTTATTTGTTTTTGTAACTATATTTGTAAAAATAAAAATTAAAAAAACTTTATAATTCCACTGTTAAACTGCAAGGATTACACGGCTTACAATTTTTACTTCCTTCTCTTTGTCTCTTTTGTGATAATGAGGCTCTCAACAACCTGCGTGCTTTAATGTCTCAGTCATTATCATCTAAATCACGTGTGGGCATCTTGGGATCAGTTACGCTCCATCAGATTGGACAAATATATTACTGGCATGCATGATCACTTTGTGGCCCACAATTTATTACAGCCCAAGCAGTCTTTTGTGATTTTGTTGCCGTGCGTGTGTTGATGCAATGATTGATTATCACACGCCACCAGGTGAAAGGACAATCATGTGTTTGACCATGTCTGTGTTTGACTGTCTGCTAGCAAAATATCTCATGAACCACTGGACAAGTTTTATAAAAAAATCTCTAAAGTAATCAAAGAATGTACAATTACAAAGCTAATCAATCTGAGAAAAAAAAGCTTTCATTTTAGTCGTTTCTAAAGTTAGCTTAATATATAATGTGTTAATAGCTTAGACTCATCTCCATCTTATACTCTGAGAGTTGACGAATCACTCAAGATTTTTACTTTTGTTATTACCTATAGGAGTCAACTTTGCTTATCTGTTAGCAAAATATCTCATAAACCACTAGGCAGATTTTAATTTAACTCAACATTGGCGATCATAAAAGTATGTCATATGAGGTACATCTACAACTGATTAACTTTTTGAATAAATGCAAATCAACTGATTTTAGAAAACAGAAATGACTGTAGTTCAGTCAGTTTCACAGATTCTGACCTAATCTTTGGTTTAAGATTAGCTGAGATTAATTCACAACACAAACTCCAAGCGCTAGACATTGTGCAACTTCCTTACTTACAACTTTGGCATCTCAAGTAATGTTATTTTATGGTTTGACCAAAATGTTATAACTTCATCCCTTCTTATCAAAGGAAAATCTTAATTTAAAACTCTTACATTAAAGGTGGCATTTCCTTTCATTCAAGTTTTAATGGATGATCTTGCCTTCTTTTTTGTGGCACATTCAATTTGAATTAATAAACTTTTTTTTTTAATTATTATTATTTTATCTTCTCCACACTGGGTTTGATTCGGAGCGGAAATATTTCAACATTTATCTTACGTATTTTAGAAAGATTAGTACACTGCATGCCATTGCATTCTACATACCGTAATTATTTGTCTATACTGTAGTCTCTGTTCAGTGAAGCTGTAAAGTTTGCACAGTTTGGCTTTTGAAACCTTTACCCTTCACACACAATGCTGGTCTGGTGCAGGCTCTTTATGTTCTCCTGATGCTATCACGTTGTCTCGTTGTGTGCTGGAGATTTCACTCAGATCACAAGGATGCAAATAACCTACCCATCTTTTCATTTTGCTTTCTCCACGTTCCCCCTGGAGATACTACTGTTACCAGGAGGGTCTGTCTTTGGTGAACTGAGACCCACTGGCCTGGTTTATGTTTTTATTTGAAGAGTGTATTTATTTATGAGGGCATATCATCCTCTGATATAGTCTCTGAGCAGTTGTTGTCTGCCTTTCTGAGTGCGTATTGCTCTGAATTCTTTTCAAATCTTGACACTATTGCAGTCCCAGGCCACCACAATGAAGGTGACAGTGATTTATTAAGAACACAGCTGGGTTGGAGACCCACAGAGGATCAAGTTTTCTTTGTGATAAAGAAAATAACAAAATGGCTTCAAAGAACTGCACAAAAGCTCAGTGCCTGCAGTCCCACATATGCATTTTAAGGCAAACACTGCAACACTGCAGGTTTGCCTAGTTTCTAGTTATGTGATTAATGTGCATTCAGACTCAGTGTTAACTCATACATTCAGACTGAGCCTGGTGGGGGGATGCGTTAATTAGCAATAGATGGTGTACAAAAGACAAAAAAAAAACCTCAGTGATTTATCTACGTTTATTTTATTTTATTTATTTAATTATTTCTATAGCACTTTACACAACCATGGTGATGGTGACCAAAGATGTTTGTAGGTGTGTACAGTATATGCATGCATTGCATGCATGTAGGTGCAGGCAGACTCAGAGTCCCCTGCTGTTTTAGCAGAGGTGCTGCTGCTGCTGAGAATGCTGCCTCAGCACACTGTCTCTGCCAAGCAGCCATGCAGCAACAAACGACAGCAGGAAAACACTGTTTTGTAAAAGAAAGGTCAGGATGTCAGTTTTTGCTCATCTTAGAGGTCATTAGTAAATGGTAAATGGACTGTACTTATATAGCGCCTTTCTATCTTATTTCAAGATACTCAAAGCACTTTATACTACAATCTGTGTCCTCATTTACCCATTCATACAGCACTCTACTAGATCTCTGCAAAGCTAATTGAACAAATCATTCTAATGAGACTAATCAGAGCTTTATCACATTCATACACCGATGGGACACACATCAGAGGGGTTCAGTGTCTTGCACAGCGACACTTCAGCATGTGACTGCTGGTGGATTTGAACCCCCAACTCTCGCATTGGAGAACGACTGCTCTAACCACTCAGCCACAGCCTCCCCATTAGTGTCCACTATGTAAACTTTATTCTCTCAAGCATTAACCAAACAATATATTGTCTCATACTGGATGAGTATGCAGCTCTGCATGAACCTCAGGCATCATTTATGTTTTACACAGTTCTATATGAACCTCTTCAGAGTCAGGAAAAAGCCCTGTCATGGCCTTTAAAGCAGCACCTCCACCCACTGTTATGTTAGCGTTAGTAGTGATGAGGGAGCCATCTTAAGTACATTGTTGTGCTGGGCGGAGTGCAATGCATTGAGGCGGTGGACAGGGCGTGCTGCTGGCTCGCTGAGTCCCGGTACCCGCCACTGAGGTCATGAACAGGTCATCCCAAGGGAGGAAGTTTCCAGCCCAGGAGCTTCCCACCAGCCTGTTTACAGGAAATGCAGAACACCAGGGTGGAGCTGTGGTGGGAGGTGTGGGAGGTGGAGAAATGAGATGACAGGTAGGATGAAGTGGGAGGAAGGGTCTCACTGTGGTGGGGTGAAGGTTCGGACTTTCCCTTGAACAACAAAATGAGGCGTGGTCCCGTCAGGAATGTCAAGTCTGCTGTTGTTGTTGCCAAGAATATCTTCAAAATCAACTTGCAGATTAGAAAAACAAGTGTTTAAAATCCATAAAAGCAGCGATGATCAAAGCATTTCTTGAAAGAACGCATATAATTTGCCTCCTTGCATGTCAAAGTTTTAAACCAAAATGTTTGTGCATTCTGTTAGTGCTCAGAGTATTCAAAAAGGATGACTTTCAGCTACTGCCACAACTTTTTATCTGCAAAATCCACAGAGTTCTAAACATGTTTATATTTGGTAAGGTTAATTAACTGTGGCAGCCATCTTGAATCAAATCAAGTCCAAAATCAATTCTTTATGTACATTCAGGGATTACGTTTTGAGTTTCATCAAAATCTGACCCATGGGTTATGAGATGTTTTGCTAACAGACAAATACCAGTAAACAAACACATAGGATATTACATTATTGCCCACCTTTCAGGACAGTGGCCAATAACTATGCCTTATAGTTCCAAATAAACACATTGATGGCCATATTTCATTATTTGAAATACTGAACCAAGTTCACATTCTTAAAATGAACAACTTCATTTGACTGCCTTACTTTTTATGAACTCTCGTGAATCATTTCATTTTATGATGCGTAAAACTCTGTAAAATACCGGAACAGGATATGTGAGTGTGCATGACACACTACTATCTTTCTCAACACAGCATCAAAAATAAAGAGGCCATATTGTGATGTGTGTAATAACATTTAATTCTAAACCACATAAAACGCAACTAATACAAACACATTAATCCACCAAACGGTTTATTTAATGTCATCAACATAAAACAACAAACAGCAGAATTGAATTCAAAATCACATTTTCATGTTGTGCATGCTCTAGTGCTCTCATGTCCTTGAATATGAGTCTAAATGTAGACTGATAGGGGTTTTAATTCAGTTTTACGGTGTAGTGAAAGGCCGTAGCCTTATGAGTATGCATAAGGCTATGCATACGCACACGGTTTTATGTTTTGCTGCATAGAATGGCATATTTCAGCGTGCATCTGGGGACCTGCTTTGCAAATTAGTCAGACTATAAATGTAATAGTGTACGGTATTTGTTAAAATTCAATACTTCTTTTTATATAAAAGCAATAAATTAAATGAAATTCAGATGTTTTTACTTGGGTCAAAACATAAATAAATAAATTGTGTTGTAAAACGTTAAGGCTTGTGCCATATTTGATGCACATGTAAAACTCAAGATGTATTTTTATCATGTAAACGTTGTATGTTTTGGGTTGAAGGGAGGGAAATTGCAGAGCGGTGTTAGGATGCTATGTTGTTGTAGTGGAACCATTTTGTTTTTGTTGGCATACCATTTGGGTTTTTGTGTGATGTTCTGCAGCATCCATGGTGCTCCTCAGCATCTAGACATGTTCTCACCTTTCTCCAGCTCTTACTAGTCTTTTCTGTTGCTGACCTCTGACAAATCTCTGTGTGGAAGATTTGCACAGAAGAGCAACTAGTACATCAATTCATTCTCAGTCCATTTTGTGTCATGAGTGACACATAAAAGAGTAGATTTTATACCAACATGGTTGATTTCAAAGACAACTAGAATAAAAAAGTAGTGTAAATGTTGACTCTCTTACAATACCATATACTAACAAACATGCAGCAGCAACCATGTGACTTTGTGAACAACATTGTGTTTATGTGCTACATGTGTCAAGAACAAGACAGACAAGCTGTGGCAATCCAATTTACACACAAATGCAAGTTAAGTACTGTAGTCCCTCACTACTTCGCAGTTCATTTTTAGCAGACTTGCTCTATCGTGCTTTTTCAAAGTAAGATAGGCCATGACACACAACTGGGTGACTGATGGATGAGCCGCATGATCGGCATGACATTTTTATTTAAAATAAATTATTTAAAATTATTTAGCACCTGTTGCACCTGTGTGCAGTCCACAGCTGCAGGAGAAGCTTCCTCCTGCAGTGTGTCAGATCTCTACCCTGCAGAGGAGAAGTGGGCGTGGCTAAGAGCCTTGGCAGGTGGCAGAGAGCTGAGATCATGACATGCTGTGCTCTTTTAGAGAATTTAGAGTTTAGAAAATTGTTAGGGACATTGCAAGAGTGTGGGAAGGGTTAAACCACCTTAATACATACCTGTATATAAATACTAAAATAAACTACTACTACAGTAAATACTAAAATAAACTACTACTTACTACTACTGCTACTACCTGTGTACATAATTTTGTTCCAACTCATGCACCACATGAGATGGTAATGACAATAAAGTTTACTTGAACTTGAACTTGGACTACTGTATCCCTACTTTGCGGTTTTTCACTTATCATGCTGAGGGCGTGGTCCCAAACCCCCGTGATAAACAAGGGACTATTGTACTCCATAACACCATGGTAGTGCAGAAAGAGAGATAGCATAGCATAAAATGTTATTGCGTAATGGTATTGTTGCATCACTGCTAGGTTATTTTTCTTATTTTAGCAGATGTGTGATGTATATGTCATGTTTTGGAGTTGCTACCTTCATGCCACAGGGGCTTTGACTTGACTAATAAAACTGGGAACTTGGTGTTCTCTGATAAAGTATCAGATCTCTAGAGGCGCCGTTGTGAAGCTCTTATATTGTATATTTCAATGCGCCATATAATCTTATGACAGATATACAAATATGAGAGAGTTTATGAAAAACTATAGTCATAATTTTCAGATACTCATTTATGGCTGAACTGGAGGTGGAGGTCTTTTAACTGGTGACAACACTCTGTTTATCCTCATCATTTTAGCATGAAAATCCTCTGAGTGATTAATGACACCATTAGTGCAGAAAATGACTTGAAAGATGAAAATCCATTTCTGCATGAATGTACAAAACCTGTTAACAGTGACGTGCTATTCCATGTTAAATTAAAAATGTATGGTAAGAAATTTTAGTCTATGAGGCCTCTGTTGGAACTCAGTTATGTTAATAATAATGTCAAGAGATTTGACCACTTGTATGTGTGGTCCTGACTCACAATTAGCAGAGTTAATATCCCGAGTCAGTCGCATCATATGCAAGGCCACAGCAGTCATAAATCCACTGTCCTGAGTTATTTTCCACAGGAGATGCAACAGTCACAACCTACAAATAACCCTCCTCACAAAAAGCAGCAAACACTTTAAAACTGCCTCTGTTCTTAATCTCTCCCCCATTTGTCTCACTCTCTTCTATAGTTAGCAAGCTAATGAACCCATTCTGTTGGTCTTGTTTCCATAATGGTGCCATTACAAGTGGGAAAAGACCTGCTCTAATATATATTTTAATAGGCAGTGTTTAGCTCGATTGATTTACATATTACAAGCGCCATCAAATTCACTGAAGACTACCGGAATGTTTTTTTTTGGTTTTTTTATACTGTGGAGTCATTGTGTCCTCTTCTGAATTGCACACAATAGATTTAACTTTGTCCTGCCTTCTGCTATAATAGCCTTAATAGTCTTTTGAAAAGTTATTTATTTACATATTATCTCTATCTTATCTATGTCATTCATAACCATGGCACAGCTATGTATAGTTCATATTTGTTTAAATAGTAAAACTGGCCATCTTGTGAGGGCTTGGATGATTTTGACACTCTGAAAGAGTAATCTTACAGACAGAACAAAACGTTTGTCTGTTATATTTTCTGTTTCTGTGGACCAGTCCTATAAATAATGGAGGATTTTTGTGGTGGAAAAAAGGTGAAGGTGAACCTCCTCACAAGAGTGGCTCTTGGTCATTTGATGGATTGTGTGATAAATCAGAGCTGAGGAATGAGTTCAGAGAAGAACAATCCCCTCCAGTTTTCTTTCCTTCGCAGCAGCACCCAGGAGCCCAGGCTGACCCGACTGCTCTGAGGTCAACTATGAGTAATGGGCCGTAGGTGCTTTCACAAGCCCACCCACAAAAGGCTGTTAGAGTTTCCGTGGAAAGGAAAGCTGGAGGTGCAGAGTAAGCCATGTGAAGGATGTCTGAATGAAATCGAGGTCCAGTGGATAACTCTGTTAACCTTTAGCCTTCTGAAAGTAGTTTACATCCAATTCACACTGAGGGCTGTTAAGACATCAGAGCAAAGAATTATTAAAAGGTGTGTGAACATGTACAGGCTTTTTCAGTGATGAAGATAAATTAGACTTAAAAGTAGTCACACAAGTGCACAACAAGATTTGTATGCGTGCAATAAGATTCACAAGCATACTACAAGACTACTTTACTGCGGTACAAGACTCACAGATGCATAAACAGATTTTCAAATATACACATTTGAAAATTGCTCAATTAGGAATATTCTGTGCATAAACCACCTGCTGCAAACAGCTCAGTCAGTGCAGTGCGTGAATCAGCTGCCTGCGAATGTTGAGATTTTCTTACTGCTCCAGACTCACAAAGGTGATGCTGCATTCAAGGCTGGTGAAAAGTTGGGACAGCTGAGCCTTACTAGATTTACTGAGTTATTGGGAAAATACACATTTCTAACTTGGCACAGAAACTCACAACTCCTATATTAAAACATATGCTTACCTTAATGTTTTTGAAGCTGTTAGACTCATAAATCCCTAACCAGGAAAATCACTGCAATGCCACTTTAAATGGTGATATGTGACTTATCTGTGCTGCTGATTATCCATGCTGCTGATCTCAGGCTGCTGTTTTCTTGCCTTTAAGCTGCTGTATTTATACCCATCTGCTCACTACAGACTCATGTTCAGGCTGCTGTTTAATACACCTTATTATTTTACATTATTAGTGTTTAGCGTATATCTTAGATCCTTGTATACGGTTTCTTTTTATAGTTTATATTTTTGCTATTTTGGGGCATAACTGGGACCTTGAGTACACAATTTCGTTCCACCTCATGTACCACATGTGATGCGAATGACAATAAAGAACCTTGAACCTTGATGTTACTGGATTCCAAAAATAATAATAATTTTGTGGATGTAATGGTCTAAAATAAACCACCAAAAATGATTAGGTTATTATTAGTGTGGAAAATTGATCAGGAACAATCTGTTCCACCAAAGGGAATATTCTATAATGTTTATTTTAGCTGTACAGTCCAAAATATTATAATTTTCTTCTTGTGGAAAAACTGCCAGAAAAATATGTTTTCCGGTGTTTGTTTGCAGAGGAAGAGAATTCCTGACAAGATATTTTTCCTGTAGTTTTTGCAGATGCATGACCTAACCCTTTTGAGAAGTTTATTTCAAATATGCAGTTCATCCAAAAAATACAAGAAATTATATTTTAATATCATGTATAAATCTTGGGCTCTTGCGTGACTATTTTTGATACTAATTTATCTTCATGTATATCCAGTATTTAGCCTGTTTAAAGATATGAGTTGTTGGAATATATCATCGACATTCCATATTCCATTACAGCAAAAGCAGATTTCTCAACACCACTCATTAAACGTTAATAACACGATTAAAAGTCTAGCATTCCTTGGAGGAATGCATGTCGCCCGCTGTCGTTGATGTCAGAGTTGTAGACTAAGATCATTGAGAGGTTGTAGCAGTTTTGATCCAAACTTGAAAACAACATGATATATGCAAATACTTGCAATGTCAAGATCTTAGATCCAGAGTATGTGTTGGGAATGACTCTCAGCTACTACCACGTCAGATTTTAGCTCATTATCTGTCAAATTAACTGCTACAGCCATTTTTGTGCTGGCTAATGTAAACTAGCTGTGGCAGCTACTGAATCAGGTTTATTCCAAATTTTAGTCAATTGTTACAAATTTTTATGGAGGTTTATTTAAAATTTGTCTAGTGGTTCATGAGATATTTTACTAACAGACATGGTTGACTTGAGCAATTGATGCTAAAGTTTTAAGCAAAGATCTCATGCACTTGAAGTATACATTGTTACTAACGTTTAGCACAATATCTGTCAAACTGACTGATATGTAGCTACTTTTGTTTTCTAACTCCAGCTGGTTGTGTCAGACATCTTGAATTGGATTGCTTCAAAAGTTATTTAATTGTAAACGGAACGTCCAGTCTTTTTTATATATATATAAAAAAAAAATACATCATGAAAATTAATTAAGTGGTTATTGAGATTCTTTGCTAAAGGACAGAGGTTACTCTAATGAAAAAGTTACAAACAGAGATCTCCCTGTTAATGCTCAGATTATGTGTAAGGGATTAATTTTAGCTACTACCACACTAATTATAGATCCAAATCTGTAGAAATGACTGTGGTATTGTATTTTTTTAAGATCAATTAACTGTGGCAGTCATCTTGAATTGTTGTAGATGTACATCCAATGATTACTTTCTGCAACATTATTAAAATTCATCTTTTGTTTAAATTTTTTCACACACACAGAGACAGACAAAAACATTATCGTCCACCATTACCACAGTATTATACTATCCTGCTGCTGACAAACACGCTCAATGTGTCATAATGGGCCAGAGGGTATAAATCATTAGTGCAAGTTGCATTTTAAAAGGGATTACTGGTAAAAAAAAAAAAAAAATCCACGCTGAATCCCTTCAGGTTTGACAACAAGGAACAACTGTGCCATCTCTGCAGGAGCCAATCTGTAAAGGGATTACAGCGACCTTTTGAAGAGGTCTTCATATGAGCTGAAAGGCTCAGAGACGCACACAGGAAGCAGAAAAACGTACATTTGCACAGGGCTGGGGATTTCAAATCGAGTTTAAGTTTGTCCCGTGAGAATATGGCAGCCTTTTACTGTAAAATGCACATCTGAGAATTTTAGTCCCTCGTGCTGCTTTGTGTTCCCAAGTATTTTTGTTCATTTCATTGCAGATGTGTGGCCATTTTTACGTTGATTTTTTTGTCTCTTGACAGTGCCTACACAGAGCCCTTCCCAGTGAACACAGTCTCTCCTGGGCTGTCAGGTGATGAGGACCACGGACGAACCTCAGAGGAGGAAGATGGCAGCATGGAGCAAAGTTATGACCGACAGGTGAGTGAAGAGATACAGAAAACATACATATTAATAAATGAGAGGAGAAACAACAAGTGCACCCTTGTATGGTAGGATGAAACTGATGATGAACCCTGAATGTCCCATGTACTTGTACTCGTGTATTTTACAGTAGTTCCGAGACGGGCCTCACCCATCCTGCTGCTGTCACAATAATAACAAGCCTCTGTTCCCATCATGTGGCGTGCATTTCCTTGTTTTTCTTTTTCTTCAAAGATAAGTTACAATAAATCGCACAAAGACGGAAGGGGGACTGGAAAGACTCGAGTCAGTCCAGGAGGGTTTTTGTTCCTTTAAAGTGCAACACTGAATAAGGACAGGCCTGAAAATGCTTTGACTCTCATGTTTATAAGTCTCCAAATGAGCGTGCAGCGTTGTTGCTGCCACCGCTGCACCTACGATCACTCATAAATATTGCATCTTCATTTAAACGCCTCCTACTTGAGAAAACCACATCTGAGCTTTGCAGTAATGAAATGATCCGTCTTCCTCTGACAACTGAAATCCAAAAAAAAAACAACAAAAAAAACGGAAGTAATGCAGTTGTTTCGTCAGCCTCTTTAACTCATTTGTAGTTGGTGCTATTAATGTTGGAGAGGGCTGAGTGCCCACAGAGAACCTTTACCATTAACTGTGTTCATTCATCTCCGTTCTTGTCACACAGATTGATGGCAGATCTCGAGCGTTTTACATCGCCAAGGAGCTCGTCGACTCAGAGAGACTGTGAGTACCTGCGTTTGTGGGTGACCCTCCCCCCCAAAAGCTGTCCATTCTCCTAAATGCAATCAGATTTTTTTTAATGATTATTAATATTAGTGACCCTTTAATATTGCTGTTCACTTCCTACTAACTGTATCTTCTGTTCTGCAATGCCAATCCATCAAGCAGTGGGCAGCCAATTACACAAGTGTCCTGCTGCACACTTAACTATTCCTCGAATGTAGTTTCTTCATCAGGCCTCACCTAAATAATTTAACGAGTCCTGAAGACAAATAGACTGAGGTGTTCACAGGGTTGGGAGTTTATTTCCGCAGTTTAATGTAAATCTTTTCTTGTCTTTGCAGACATGTCAGTGCCCTCAAGCACATTCAGGAGGTAGGAGCACGTTCTCTGTCACATCTCTCCTAAATGAAGGATTTCTTAACAATCCGCTCATATGATCTATCATACATGTCTGCTCCGCAGTCTCTGTCTCCTCCTCCTCCTCCTTCTCTCTTTGTTATGGTCCCTGGAAGTTTATCAGTGTTGTTGCAGCAACATTTACTTCCTGGTCTTGATGAAGTTGCCGTCTTGTATTCTGGAGCAGTTTGTTGCAGGCACAAGCTTCACCTTAAACACATTGACGGCCTTGAAAATACATGTAAATGTGACAAAACTATAGTTGAGAGTTTGAACGTGATCTCAGATAGATGCACAAATAGAGCTGCTTCTTATGACCATAATGGTTAGAAAGCAGAGAATGTTCGGGAACCGAGTGGAGAGGGTTTTATGGTGGACAGATGAGCTTCTGGTGAGAGGGCACGCTTCTCATCTTTTCCTTGTTTTCTACGAACAAATAATGTTTAACATGCAAAATAACCAATACAGCAGCATTCAAATCCAACTCCAAGAGAAATATTTAATGGTGAAGCTATTACCTAAAATTACATAAACCTAAAATGTTCTTTAAAGAATCAAAAGTCCATCCCTTATATTTTATCCACTTCTTCCTTTTCATTTGGGACTTTTGCGTGAACCTGTCAAAATGACCACAAGTTCATGCGTAGACAATTTAAAAAGCTTGAAAAGAAAAAAAGATTAGAAGAAACATTGAAGCTCTCCCATACTCGAGGCAGACAGACAGAAATTCAGAGAAAAAGTTTGAAGTTTAGAAACCTTTGGAGGAACGCACATCACCCACCGTCAGTATATTTTAATAAAATCATCCTGTGATGGGAAATGAGTTGTTGTAAATTATATTCTGTGCCACTTATAACCCTCACATTACATGTTGAGGTTGACTCTCAGCTACTACCACATCAGACTTCAGCTCAAAATCTGTTAATTTGACTAACATAAGGCTATTTATCTATTAAGTTTGTTCAGCTGTGGCAGCCACCTTGAGTTTTATTCATGCCAGGATTTAATGTTTTAGATGAACATGTAGTGATTACTTTTTGAGAGTTTCGGCAAAATTTGTCAAAAGATTCATGGGATATTTTACTGACAGGCAGTGTTGACTTGAATAGTTCAATTTAATTTATTGAAGCAAAAATGCCACACAGCGTTTTGTGTCTAACTCTCAGCTACACCAAATTTTAGTTTGAAAACTGTAAAAATGGCACGGATATTTTTGTGTTTGCTTATATAACTTGAATTGACTTCAAAAGATAATCAGCTGTAAATTATTACACCTGTTACAAATGATAATCCCTTGATTGAAATATGACAAGTTCAAAATACTCTTCATTTGCTGTTTTGAAGAGAATATTCACGTAATAATGGAAATTATACTATATATATATATATAACAAGAGAAATAAATATAAGACGATAAGCATATATATAATAT
>NC_056504.1:11811203-11815075 GCF_014905685.2 Nematolebias whitei
GAACAAGGAGAAGACTGATCAGAGATGCAGCCAAGAGGCCCATGATCACTCTGGATGAACTGCAGAGATCTACAGCTGAGGTGGGAGAGTCTGTCCATAGGACAACAATCAGTCGTACACTGCACAAATCTGGCCTTTATGGAAGAGTGGCAAGAAGAAAGCCATTTCTCAAAGATATCCATAAAAAGTGTTGTTTAAAGTTTGCCACAAGAACCTGGGAGACACACCAAACATGTGGAAGAAGGTGCTCTGGTCACATGAAACCAAAATCCAACTGTTTGGCCACAATGCAAAACTATATGTTTGGTGTAAAAGCAACACAGCTCATCACCCTGAACACACCATCCCCACTGTCAAACATGGTGGTGGCAGCATCATGGCTTGGGCCTGCTTTTCATCAGCAGGGACAGGGAAGATGGTCAGAATTGATGGGAAGATGGATGGGGCCAAATACAGGACCATTCTGGAAGAAAACCTGTTTGAGTCTGCAAGAGACCTGAGACTGGGACGGAGATTTATCTTCCAACAAGACAATGATCCAAAACATAAAGCCACATCTACAATGGAATGGTTCACAAATAAACGTATCCAGGTGTTGGAATGGCCAAGTCAAAGTCTAGACCTGAATCCAATCGAGAATCTGTGGAAAGAGCTGAAGACTGCTGTTCACAAACGCTCTCCATCCAACCTCACTGTGCTCGAGCTGTTTTGCAAGAAAGAATGGGCAAGAATTTCAGTCTCTCATGTGAAAAACTGATAAAGACAAACCCCAAGAGACTGTAGCTGGAACTGCAGCAAAAGGCGGCGCTACAAAGTATTAACACAAGGGGGCCGAATAATATTGCACGCCCCACTTTTCAGTTTTTTATTTGTTAAAAAAGTTTGACACATCCAATACATTTCATTCCACTTCACGATTGTGTCCCACTTGTTGTTGATTCTTCACAAAAAATAAAAATTTTATATCTTTATGTTTGAAGCCGGGCAGCACGGTGGCGCAACTGGTAGAGCTGCTGCCTCTCAGCAAGCAGGTCCTTAGTTCAAACCCCGGTCCAGGGGCCTTTCTGGGTGGAGTTTGCATGTTCTCTCCGTGCATGCGTGGGTTTTCTCCGGGTACTCCCGTTTCCTTCCACAGACCAAAAACATGCATGTTAGGCTGATTGGTAACTCTAAATTGTCCCTAGGTGTGAGTGAGAGAGTTAATGGTTGTTTGTCTCGTTTGTCTCTATGTGTCCCTGTGATGGACTTGCGACCCGTCCAGGGTGTACCCCGCCCCTCACACAGTGATTGCTGGACATGGGCACCGGCGACCCCCGTGACCCAAAATGGAATAAACTGGTTAAGATAATGGATGGATGGATGGATGGATGGAGGATGTTTGAAGCCTGAAATGTGGCAAAAGGTTGAAAAGTTCAAGGGGGATGAATACTTTTGCAAGGCACTGTAGCTCAGAGTCAATGAACCGTTAGAGATGATTGTACAAAGAAGGATGCTTCATAAAATGAAGAACATTAGACAACACTCAGCATCCTCTTCATCAGACTGTCATACCTCAACAAAGTGTCGTCAGACTGAGGCTTCTTCAGATCCGTTGTAGGACAGACTGCTACAAGAGACCCTTCCTGCCCACAGCCATCAGCATCTAGAACAACTCTTTAATGAAACCAGGATGATGAGTTACAATATTTAATTTCCCTATGGGATTAATAAAATTTTTTTGAATTGAATTGAATTGAATGACAACACATAACTCCTCGTGCTTCTCATTGTGCTTTGAGGTTTTTGCTTTGCTTCAGCATTAACTTTGGCATCAATCATTTTTGTCTGTCTGTTGGCAAAATATCTTATTAACTACTGAATGAATTTAAGGGAAATGTTCAAAAATGACTTACTGGATTTAAATCTCAAAGTGATTAACGTTTGGAGTCAATTCAATTCAAGATGGCTACCACAGCTAGTTTACGTTTTCCAACCCTAAAGTGGCTACAACTCACTAAATGTTACCAAAAAATTGCTAAAATGTGATATGGTTGTAGCTGAGAGTCAAAAAAATACTTTGGATATGACATCTCGCAGTAATGAGATCACACCAAACTTTTTTTTTCAAGGTTTGACCAAAATGACTTTACCACTAACATTTCTAACACGATGATCTTCAACTTCAACTCTAGCATGAGACAAACGAGGCTTTTAGTTACCCTGTGAACTGGCTGGAAATTAATAAATTGGTGCAGCAATAAATGTAAAACATGACACAACCTTGTCATCTACTAAAATAAACATTCTTTTAACAACTATAAAACAAACAAAAAAAAAGACATAATTTTAGAAGAACAATCGTCATAATGTTCCTCATAACCCCTTTAAATAACATTTGTCTCCTTCTAACATAATAAAACTTGAAATGATATTTGTTGTATTTCTGTGCACTTTATATTAGAATCATAAAACCACTATAGCTAATCTTTCCGTCACCTCTTTGAACATTTCATCATCACTGTTGCATAATGCAGATCAGTGTGATGTTATAACTCTTCAAACTGGGATCCTCTGAGTTATTGGACTTTAATGCAGGTCGATGTCACTGGTATGAAGAAAGCGAGTGATTCAGCCGGGAGTCAGCAGCGGCACAGCGTGTACCAACACAGTCTGGGAAAAAACAAGGAGCAGCGTTAAGTGAGAGGCACACATGAGCTATTGTTCCATTGTTTGATAAGGAATAACAAGAATACAAAGAATTTCCAGCCCCTGTCTCCACATAGGAAGGGAGGCTGTGCTCCTCTTCAAAATGACTTTCCCAACGAAGGCTTCAACTTATGAGGCTCAAAATCTTTCTTTTCTCTAATGTGACCCTTGACCTCTCCGCTGAGTTATGACTGAGCGGGTCATCCTAAATGTTGTTTTGATTTACTTTAACTGGGAGAAAATGGAAGAGGGCCACCTGCATCATGAAGGACCCTGCTCACCCAGCACACACACTTTTTGTCCCGCTCCCCTCAGGAAGGAGGTTGAGGAGCATTATGTGTAGAACCACTAGACTGAGGAACAGCTTCTACCCTGAGGCTGTTACACTCATGAATCTCTAACCAGAATAATCACTGTGAAAACAAATCAAATCATGCTGCTGATTTATTTCATGCTGCTGATTTATTTCATGCTGCTGTGTTCATTCATACCCATCTGCTCGCACAGACTCATGTTCGTGCTGCTGTTCGGCGTATTGATTTTATACTATTAGTGCTTAGCGTATGTTTAGTTAATGTTTTTCTTAGTTCATATCTTAGATCTTATTACAGTTTTTCTTTTACATTTTAATACTTTTGTTGGATGTAACTGAGACTCTGTGTACACAATTTTGTTCCACCACATGTACCACATGCGATGTGAATGACAAATAAAGAACCTTTGACTTTGATGATGATCTGGTGACAATCAGATGGATAAAAATGAGGCTAAAGCTTCACTCTGAAGATCTGCAACTTGCTCGTTGGAAGTCTAACAGACCAGATTGAGCCCGATTATGTTCAGCAGTTATATCCAGTGGTGTAGTCTACATTCTTGTAGTGGGTATACTGTGCTTAGAAACCAAAGTACACTGGTTTGTACAATGTAATCTTCAATTAATTTTGATTTTTAAGCATATTGAACATTTCCAAATTTCGCTGAAGATTATATTTAAATAAATGTACAACAAACTTTGTACAACAGTTGGCTTTGTATTAAAACATTTTATAGAGTTTATAAAACAGTATCAAACCAAAACACGTTCAAGTATTAAGTAAGTACAGAATTACAGTTTACAATAATTTGCTGGATAATGTAATAAGTCAGAGTCAGAGTCAGAGTTTCTTTATTGTCATTCGCACCTCATG
>NC_056504.1:11815085-11845398 GCF_014905685.2 Nematolebias whitei
ACTGATTCCAACAGATTTCTGTGCAGCCTTCACCACTCTCTGCAAAGAGAGTGTGGGTGGAAAAGTGAAAAAAAAACAAGAAAATACTCACAAAATTCACTATAAATTAAAGTCCATTTTGATACAGAACAGTAATTTACTAGATTCACAAAAAAATGCAACATTTATTGCAAGCAAATACTTTATTCAGTAAATGATTTATATACTGTATATATATATATATATATATATACATATATATATATTTATTTATATATACATTAAAAATATTATGAAAACTTTGCTTTAAAAATTTGATAAAAACTAACATTCTAGTGTTTTTAAATTTTGGATCTTAAGAATTCATTCAACCTTTATTTATACATGGAGAATTCCTCCAAAAATAATTGTGTACTTAAAACAAATCATAGAAAAGAAATTGATCAGTTATCTTTTTCATCACAAAGGGAGGAGAACCAGAAGATGGTGGATGTGATCTTGAGCCGCCGGGAGGACTTTCAAGTGTTTGACACCTACATCTCTGAGTACGATCGCAGCATGTCCTTACTGGAGGAGAGCTGCAGGAACAACTCCACTTTTGCCAACATTGTCAAGAAATTTGAGGTAATCAACAGAGAAACTTGTACCTGATGGGGAAAAAGTTGCCTCGTCTTTGTTACAGTTTGTGGAAGTCATTTTATGATGCCAAAAGAAGAAAGAATTTAGTGTAAGGTTCTTCCTTAAAAGAGAAACTAGAGCGGGGCTATTCAACTGGTGGCCTGGGGGCCAAATCAGGCCCATGGATTAACTCAGTTTGGTCCAACAATGGGTTAATTTTAAATAAAACTACATTTTAAACCATAAAACAAACTTACTTAATGACAATAATTGTTGGATGTCCAGCCCCTGAGCTCTTGGCTTTTATTAAGTGTGGCCCCCGGAGCAGCTTGTATGTAAAAGTGCTACGTGTTGTCATCAGTGTATGTTTCCATACAATGACAAAATTAGTTCTCTGCATTTAACCCATCACACCTGAGATACTGTACACCCAGGTGGAACTGTGGACAGCTATAGGCGCCTGGGGAGCAATTAGGAATTACCGGTAGGTTTCGTGCTTAAGGATACCCCGACGTGTGGGCATGGCAGGAAGTTGAGCTGCGGCGTTCTGGTCCCAAGTCGGGTGTCCTACCTCTACACCATCTTGGCCCCTTTTAGTTGAAAAGTCCTGAACTAGAGGATGTATTTCTACCCAAGTTTAGATCTCAGATTTTCTTTTGATGCTAGTTTTTCAGGATAGATCCTCAGAGCAGACCTCAAACTTTACCACATCCAATGGTAAAAAAGGGTTGTAAGCTCAATCATCCAGGTAGATGACAACAAAAAAGATTAAATCATGTCATCTGGACCAGCTTCTTTAAGTGAGAAACGTTTCATCTCCCATGCAGAAGATTTTGTCAGTCTACAGCCTGCCAACCAGACCTGACCCATAAGTAGCCTTCACTGCTGTGCTTCAAGCCAACCTCCTGGTGGAATCCCAGAAACAGGCTTTAAACATGTGCAAACAGAGCACACCTGTCCAAAACAATCAATCATCATGAACTGCAATCATGCCCAACTTGCCTATGGGACAGATCTGGTTGGCAGGCCGTAGACTGAGGGAGTCCTCTGGATGGGGGACAAAACATTTCTCACTTTAAGAAACTGGTCCAGATGACACGATTTAACCATTTTTGTTGTTATCTACCTGGATGATTGAGCTTACAACCCTTTTTCTGAACCACTTTGGCCTTGGTTGTCCTCAGGCTGTTTCTGGGAGTAGCAAGTTGGCCATCTGGCCTAAAACATTTGATTGCTGTACATGATGATTGATTGTTTTGCATGTGTTAAAATCCTACTTCTGAGATTCCAACAGGAGGTTGGCTTGAAACACAGCAGTGAAAGCTACTTATGGGTCAGATCTGGTTGGTAGGCCGTAGACTGAGGAAGTCCTCTGGATGGGGGACAAAACGTTTTTCACTTTAAGAAACTGGTCCAGATGACACGATTTAACATTTTTTATTCACATCAAATGGTATTTTTGTCACCCAAAAACCACTGGGAGACCATGGCCTTTCTGCTCCTCTTCATGGACCTGACCTTTCAACTGCATGTTTTGTAACCCCACAACAAAATACTCAGTCCCTGTCCGGCGCGGATTTCTTTTCCTCTGACAACAGGGATTTTAGATGTGTTAGAGACAGGCTCAGCTTATCATCGTCACAGCTATAAACAAATTCTGCTTCTTGTCTCGTTTTCGCTCCTGTGCTGTTTCCATGAATGTTTGTGCTTCGGAGCAGCCGGTTCATCTTCTCGCTTTTCTACCAAAACGGATGCAAATTCAGGCGTTCCACATTGTCCGCTGATTGGCTGCAAATCGCTGACATAATAGGTTTAGGCATCTCTAGTTTGATATAAAAAGCAAACAGACAAGATGCCAACTGTCTGAGCTCATACATATTCAGCAGCAGCTGTGTCCTCCCAGAAAAGTGCAGCTCCCGTCTGACTGTGGACCGAACACCGGCCTTTGGTTCTCCGATGGAAACATTTACCTCTCGATTAGTTTAATCATAAATATGTTCATTAGCTAAAATTGCACCATGACAAGTCTAGTAATGTCAGTTTTTCTCATTTGTTGGGTTTGCGTTTCATCAACTATATATATATATATATATATGGTGTTTTAATGTTGTGGTTATTTTTAGATTGCTGCTATTTTCCAGCATAATTATGTGAGTTTGATGGATGCTCTGCTGAATCCAAGTGTTGCCTTGGGATTTGCATGGAGTGTGTGCCCCCTCGGTAATGAGTGGGAAAGGGGCACAAAACACACAGTGTCTTCCACCAAAAGGGACGACGGTCATTCATCTGTTGTTTCCGAGGCGCACGCTCACAAGTCCCTGGAGTGAACGCTCCCACATGCAGCGCGCTGTTGTTTGCGTGTAATCAGAAACTCATGTCCCTCAACACCTCTTCCTGCCCACGTTTACCTTTGGCCGCTACAGGCCAAAGCCCTGTGGTATAAGTGGTAGTAATTTCATTGTGGACGTGGTGATGACAGTGATGAAGTAGCTTTAGTCCCTGATCAGATCAGAGCTCGACCCTTACAGGATTACAGCCTCCCCTCAACAGCCTGTTTACTGCACAATCTATAAACACTGGGCACAACACTGCTGGCTGTGTGCGCGTGCATGTGCGTGCATGTGCAGCCCAGGTGGAGAGCAGGAGGCAGTGCAGCAGGTGGACAGAGAGCGATAGAGGGAGAGAGCGATGGAGAGAATTTCTTGTAAAGGCAGCTGAGCAATGAGGCAGACAGAAGCTAATTAGAGAAGCAGCCTCCTTTACAACTCCCCAATTAGATCAGTGTGCATGTGTGTGCAGGGTGGGGGTTTGTGCACGTGAGCAGCAGATCGTCTGGCTGTGAAAGAGTCTGAGATGTTTGTCTCATCCTTATTCTCTCCTCCGTTTGGTTTGCGCGCCCAAACAAACCATGAGCTAATTATCGTCTCTGGAACGATGCGTCCTCTGAACAAGTGTCAACTGGGTGACAATTTACAAGAGACACTCGACGAGAGCGGATGTTCCGCCAACAAGCGAGGGCGACAACATGGAGCTCGTGTGTGCGCTGCTCATCGAGTAACGGGCTGGAGAAATAACAAGACACAGAGGCTGAAGAGGATTTAAAAATATCAGTTTTTTAATAAAAAACTTTCTGGATTTTAGTTTGGAATCCTGATAATAAAGAATGAGCTGTTGTCTAATTAAATCCCTTCTCTTTACAGGGCTGTTCAGTGTTATCTCTCAACCCCAGCTCTGTGTGATTGTGTATTTGAGCCTAGGTGTGAAGGGATATATCATTCACACTTTTTTACACGTGCGCGTGTGTGTAAAGTGTGTGTGTGCAGTATAAATAAAGATGAACATGCTGTTTTCCCGCAGGGTGCTATCTGTGCCTCTCTAATGAAGGATAGGACTTCATTGGATTAGAAAAGACTGTGTGTGCGTGCGTGCGTGCGTGTGTGTGACCCCGTTGCTCCTGTACCTCTCCGAGCATAAATACCTGTCAAAGGCAATTAGATCCTGATTGATTTTCCAATGTGCTCTTTGATAGTGCCACTTTTGGTCCTTTTTCCACCTGCAAACAATAGTCTATTCTGCTTTTTTTGTGCACATGAAGGTCACCCCGAAAGACAGAAATCCCTCGGTCACAGCTGACCTTGACTTGCACCTGAGGATTAAACAATAACCCACACAGGGAAGACTGAGAATCTCTTGGTGTGCCTCATGGATACCCTTAGATACTGAATTTACTCATATTTAATGTAGCAGATCTGATCAAATATCTTTGCTGAGTGACATTAAGCAATTCGGTGTGAAAGAGGCATAAAATCATTTCCATGTAGAGAGCTAAAGATAACAAATGTGCGTGAATGCAAATTAAAGTACAACTTAGATGTTTGTGTTTGTGCAGAAAAAAGACCCTGAAGAAGTTCCAATGAACCATCAGCTGCTGCAGGTTGTTGTCAGAGTACTACAGTATCGAATGCTGCTCACAGGTAAACACATCAACTCAGAAACTTCCACATCTGGCCTGTTGGCTTTGAAAATCACCCACTGTGTTGGCTTTAAAGTGATCATTCAGATATTTGTTGTGGGGTTCATCAGAAAGGTTATGAACGCTCTCTTACATTTTCTTTGAACAGCCTCAGATCGAAGAAACAGTTCAGTTTTGAGCAGATTGATGAGCTAATGGCTAGTCTGAAAACCTCCAGTCATAAACAATATATAGCAGTTCATGTAAACACTATTTTATCAACATCTACATTATCCACAGTTTTACAGTACACAGATGTTTTTTTAACAAAACGTTCTGTGAAAATAGCAGCAGCAGCTGTAGTCTGGGGTACTTCTGTAGGTACATCATAATATTTCTGCCAGAATAAAGATGTATGGATGAAATACAAAACTGACATTATCACAATTGCATAAACTGCTCATAGGTCTTAGCTCCACTTAGACTAGCTGTTAGCTCGTCAGTCTGGTCAACTGAACTCTGTTTCTCCAGACTGAGGCCACTCAAAAGTTATCTACAACAGGTAAGATATTAATTGTTAATATTATGCCCACAAAACCTCACTTTAAAAGATGTTTGCTTTAAAGAAACTTGGTGTGAGCTCATGCTAACTAAAGCTAATGGAGAGCAGAATTATTGAGAGAGGTTAAGTTTGGGTTAGCGCCACTACATTACATATGTCTTCCAAAAAATGTGTTTAGAAGCTTTTATGCACATCTGTACAATATACTATTATCACAAGTAGAGTTTAGATTATATATATATTTTTTAAGGTTATTTGTACAATACACAAGAGAAGACTGTGACCCATTAATGTGTAACCTGTGGTTTTATTCTAACCCGCGTCATGCCCTTCATGCTAAAACCATTCTTGACTTACAAATGATCCAGAATGATCATCAAAAATAAACTCTATGACTGAATCTTGAATCCTCCATCACACGATTTAGTCTTTTCAAAGACAAAACTGTCACCAACCAACAAGCTGAGACTATATTTTATGTACCAGTTAATTTATCTTTACCGTAAACAGCTGGATGCATGTTTGCACTGTTGGCTGTGTTTATTTTTACATCACTGCAACATTTTTTCTTCTAACACAGAAATTTTCAGGAATGTGTGAGTTTTTCTTTTATGAAAACAAAGTAGAGGAAACACCTGGCACACCGTCAGAGATCTTGGATTTGAAATCCTGTAGACTGACATTAGTTCCTCATCCTTCCTCATACATGTTTCAGGCAAAGTCAGATATGTAGTCTCAGGAAAGAGGCAACTGTTTTTAGGACAATTTTTAAGCTTTATAAGGTGAATAATAATGTGTTTACTCTTTCTTTGGAATGAGATTAGGTTGTAATGTAAAAGCAGAGCACGTGTGTTAAAGTGGAAGAAAAGAGGTCATGAAGTTTTAATTATTCTGTAAAAGTCATGTCTAAATATGCAGTTTGAAGTACCATATTGATTTATTTTTAATTCTGCTTTTCCCAGATTACCTGAACAACCTCTCGCCTGATTCAAAAGAATACGAGGACACTCAGGGTAAACCAGCAGAATGAGCCTTGTGATAAGAACCTGAACTATAAAATGTGATGTTTTATTGCGTGTGCACAGCAACACGTTTCAGGATCAACATGTAAATGGACTTACAGTAATTCAGTGTCTGTGTTTTGTCCTGTTTTTGTCTGCAGCTGCGCAGGTGATTGTGTCTGAAGTGGCAGACCAGGCCAACGACAACCTGAAACAAGGGGTGGGTTCCTAACACCACACACACCCCATGTGTTAAATCTAGTTATCACCCACCGCCCAACGCAAAGAGGAATAATGGTTTTATACATGTCTGTGCATGTGCTTGTTTGTAGTGTTAGCAAAATATCTAATGACCCACTGGAGGGTTTTTAATGAGACTCTCAGGACGTAATCGACTACAGCTGATTAGGTTTTGGCCTCAGTTCAAGATGTTCACCACAGCTACTCAAAATTTGCCAACACAAAAACAGCTATAGCAGCCAGTTTTGCAGATATTGAGCTAAAACTGGGTTTAGTTTTAGCTGAGAGTTATCCCCAACACAGCCTTTGAGTGCTAACACCAGTGGTGATTTTAGCCTCTTTATGTGGGTGCACAAGCACCCATCAATTTTAACAGCACCCCTGAAAAATTAAGAAACCATCATGAAGATTTTGTAAGAAATCTCAGTTATTAAACCTTAGATTCACCAAAATATTGAATAAACTTGGAATAAATAACAACACTTAAAGGGACCGGTAAAATCTATGTTTTTTTTTTTACAAGTTGGATCCTTGACTCCACCTGTCATCACTCCAGTAGGCTCGTCAGCAACTGATCAATCTGTGACCTCAATTCAATTTGCCCCGAAGTGAAACACCCCTTATCTGCAGGAGCTTGGGGGGTGGGGGGGGGGGGGGGGGAGGCCTGAGAGAAATGGAGCGCTACATCTGTAGCATAGTGCGTCTGTATTGTGTGCTGCAATACAGTTGTCAGCAGCTGTCGAGTGGGGATGGATGGGGTATATTAGGATGCAAGAGAGAAGCGGACCGTGCTCTATTCACACAAGGAGAGCTGTTGGTCAGGCTACTTCTTGTTGTGCCATTAACTCTAAAATAGTCACTGAATAAAGTGTTTTCTCGTGGAGGTAAAAATAGATGTTTAACAACTTGTTAAAACACATCAGAATGCAGGAAATTAGCATGTCGGGGAAGCAAAACTGGTCGGTGAGCGGCACAACATTTCTACTAGAAACTTTGAAAGAGCTCAAAATGGTCTGTATTACCTGTAGCTCAGGCAGGGAGTGCAGTAACGTCTTCACCGTCATTAAAACCTGCCGCGGGTCCATTTTGGGCACTCAGGTTTGTTTACGTTCATCCTGGAAGTAAACCAGAAGTAGAACTTCTTCTGTGTTTTTTAAAGGAGAGTTTACCTCTCTGCGCATGTCAGTACTTCTGTTCAGAATAAAAGCCCTCTGCATGTAAACGCTCATCGTGAACAAATTGCGCCCATGTAAACAATACATTTGGATTATTTAATCTTAATACATTTCAATCCGATCAAAGAATGTTGTGCTTGTAAACATAGCTGCTGTCAGCTGTGGGGGCTGAGCACCCCTAAAGCTCAGATTCTAGAATCGCCCCTGGCTAACACATCTTGCTGTCTCCTTCTTATGGAGAAAATTTAAACCTCCTTCATGGAAAGCAGTGGGCAATGTGCAATGTGCATGCCCTCTAAAGTCTTTAATGCTAGGTCTTTAATTTATCTCATGCTTAGTTTGAAAAATCCCCCTCAGTGTCGCTGTCTTTATATCCTGCTAGAAGTAGCAGTTGTCCAGCATGAAAAAGCCTCTGTGTGAATTTGTCTTTTAAACAATTATGTGGAGTGATGAAGAGGTTGAAGTAAACACAGGAGGCGAGGAAGGTTTATGTCATCAGAGGGTCCCGGGTGTGTCGTCACAAAGGGAGCAGTGTAAGGGAGGACATGACTTACGCTCCTCCTCAAACACGAGTAGTTCACGGAGATAATTAACAACACCCACCACCCCCCCCACGTGGTTCATGTTTTTCACAGTCAAGCTCCCCCGCGTGTCTTTGGCTCTCCTCCTTTGTTTATCACACTCTTTTCTGTCTTTTCTCTGCCCGTCCGCTAACAGACACATTCTGACAGACTGTGGAGACAGAGTCCTTCTGTCTCTTCCTCCCCATTCAGTCTCCATCCTTACATCCCATTTCATTCACAAACCAACAGGGATGGTTTGATCCTCTGTCCGCTCCTTCCATGCATCATCGGGTAATCTCCCTTCATCTCTCTGCTCCTCTTCTCCCGCAGGAGAACTTGCTGCGTCTGGTCCACATAGAGTACAGCATAAAGGGGAAGAGGGACGTTCTGAAGCCTGGCAGGGTAAGCATCATGAAGAGCAGCAACACGTTGCTCTCCACATCTAAACACCACAGTCTTTTGGGTTTAGTGACAACAGAAAGCTTTCATGGTGTTTCTCTTGGCAGATATTTGTCAAGGAGGGCACTCTGATGAAGGTCTCAAGGAAGAGCAGGCAGCCGAGGCACCTGTTTCTGGTAAGACCTCTTTTCTTGTCACTACTTCAAACCAAGCACATTATACAGCTAATATTATTATGGCTTGTTGATGAAAAGCAAAAGACAGGCAATAATGTGTGTGTGTGTTTGTCTACATATCAATTTAGAAAAATACCTCCCAAACTGCTGGACAGATTTAAATGAAAAAAGTTCAGAAAATAATCAGTGCTTGAACATCTGCATCTAATTCACGTTTAAAATCCGCCCATTTCAAAATGTCTGCTGAAACTAATTGATCCCAGACAACACAGAATTAACTAAAACTCGGTCAGTTTAAGAGATACAGAGTCTGATGTGGTAGTAGCTGTGAGTCATTGATAACACGTACTCTGAGCACTGAGTACTATCTCAACGTGCTGCAAATATTAAAGACTAGCTGGTAACTCCTGTGATGGACTGGAGGCCTGTCCAGGGTGTCCCCTGACTCTCGTACTGTGACGGCTGGACTTGGGCACCAGTGACCACCGCGACCCGAAAAGGAAGAAGCGAGTAAAAGATAAAGGACGGATGGATAAATCAGGAATGTAGTAATTCATCCAAAAGCATTATGCAATATTTCATACATATTTGCCATAATTAAAAGACTTTACTCTTTAAAGACCCACCCAGCGACTGAACTACAGGAAGATGCACCTGTCAGACTTTTTTATGTTGACAAAAGTGAAATCAGAGCTGGCTTTATGTCCAGAAAATGCTTCACAAAAGAATTCTGGGTGGAGGTAGGGGAGGTTAAGGGGTGGAGGGGAGCGAGGCCAAGGCTGTGAGACCTCCACTAAGCGCCACACCCGTCCAGGGAGGGCCTGCTCCTCCACTCTTCTCTACTCCCCTCTCAGGACTTGTTTTTAAGGGCCCCACTTCCTTACAGGATGTTTGGTGTGGGTCACTGGATGCTGGCTTCCTGTGTACTGGGAGGGGGCTGACAGCCAAGAGAAGGCCAGACACCCTGTAGAATGCGGGGAGGAGGTGGCAACGGAGGGGTGGGGGTGTTACACAAACACATAATGTGAAATTGAGAAGCCCACTCTATTGTTCAAAGTGCAATCAGTGCTGTCTCGTGGTATGAATTATGCTCAGGCCTGATATCCACAGCAGCAGTGGAGGATTCAGCTGAATCCAAATAAAATATAACATAAAGAATCTCTGTGGGTTGATTTATGTTGGGGGTTTTTTTGTGTGTGTGTGTGCTCTGTTCCATCAGTCTGTTGTTTTTCTAAACTGCAGCTAAATGTAGTTGAATCCCATCCATTTGGGCTATAAAGTTGTTTTCTCCTTTGAAGTCAGCAGTTTCAGGTGCATCAGGTGTTATTTATGGGCTTTTATGTGAAAGAGAATCCATCCAGTGAGGATGGAAAACCTGCAGAGACAGAAAGACACTGCCACCATGTCACAATCCAGGGCTCAGAGGAAAATAAGTATATAAAAGCCAACTGAACGAGCTAGGAAATGAGTAACAAGAATGATGGAGACAGCCGGCAGAGAGGAAGAGACAGCAGCAGTGAGTGAGCGGCAGGTGAAAAGGAAGGATGCATACAGACGGAGCTAAAAATGTTGAGGTTTCTGGTCCAAAGGGGGCTACATAGATGACTCTGGGTAGACTCATGAAGTTACTTCTGGGTTTTCTGCGGAAAGAATCTTTGGGTGGAGCAGACGGACTGTGGTGGCTGCAGCCAAGAGGTTACAGTCAGGGCTCCAACTTTGCGATCATTCATTGTTTAGTCTCCAACAGTTTACAAAGTCCGCTTGCCTTGTTGTTGTTGTTGATGTTGTGGTGAAGGTGGCTGGTCCCACCCAGTCCTGCTGGTGAAGCATGAGAAGGCTCTGAGGGTGAGGGGAGGCCTGGAGTCCAAAGCAGGGTGGAGAATTCCTGGATGCTGCCTGTACGGCCCCAGCGGATGTTTAGAGCGCACATTAGGTGTGACCAATGATGTCATTGCTTTTGTGCATGTTATGAAATACCTTCAGTAACACAATGAGTTCACAGCTTGTTCAGAGGATTGCACTATTCACACGTGCAAATAAACACTTTCTGTACAATTGTGGTCAGTGCTTTGAAACGAAACAAAATATTTAAAGGTGTAGCTTATTTTTCTAATCCATAAAAGGGCAGATAACACAATTTCATTCTTTAAAAAAAAAAGTTTTGTGGGAAAGCCAAACTAAAAACATTTTAGAACAGGGATAAAATTATATTAATAGCTTGCTTTCAAAACTTAAACCTGTGCAGCTTTTACACAGCAGAATACATACAATGTTAATTTATTTTAATATAAATCCGTTAGTCACTATCTTCTAACTTAACCAATGTTGATGTTGCTATAAATAATTGTTGCTCCATAAATAAATTGTTCCTTTAAGTAGCTGAGCCCTGAATCCTGAGCTCTCAGGTTAACACTGCCACCTGGTGGTCTTGATGTGAATTACATGCAGATCTGCTGGGTTCTCCCTAAACTATGACAGCTGTTCTATCTATATATAGTATATGCAATAATACTAAAGAAATCAGTTTCACACGTTGATCCTGTTTTTTCCTCTTTCTGTGTTCTTCATTAGATGAATGACATCATGCTGTACACCTACCCTCAGCAGGATGGGAAATACAGGCTGAAGAACACACTGTCTTTGTCAGGGATGAAGGTGTGTGACTCCTCTGACTGTTTAAAATGATCCTGAGGATTAACCACACAACTTTTAGATTTTATTTTTATATTTTAGCTGTTGATTTGTTGACCTTGTGATGTGACCTGTGATGTCTTTTAATACCAGGTGAGCAAACCGGTCCTGGACAACGTCCTAAACTGTCTGAAGATCGAGGTGTCTGACATCACTATTACTCTGTCTGCTGGGTGAGAAACAAGACAAACAGCCCGAGCTGTGAAATAAAACCATTACTGGAACCAGAACCCACCTTCTTATGTTTTAAAGCAGCTTTAAATGTGACGTCTGGAAGGTTTGGAAGAGACTAGTTGTGCTGATGTTTGCGTTTCTCCTCAGGTCGGTTGGAGAACGGGAGGACTGGTTCCACACTTTAAGTCGAGCCATTGCAGACCATGCAGCTGGACTCTGCACATTTGGTGGACCTTGCAGTGAGGTAGAAATTAAAAATAGCAGTGGCTTTTTAAATAACAAAACATATTGCTATGGGGTGCCGTTTGTAAAGTTACACAGTAAAAAATTAACAGTAATATTTTGTTTTTTTATCATTTCATATAAAAAGGTAGTTTTTCTTTTCATAGTCAGATTTTCACCATGTTATTTATGCATTTGTAAATGTCATAGTTCCAAACTAATTATTTAATTTGCAAGCTAACTATTTAATTTACAAACTAAATACTTAACTTGCAAGTTAAATATTTAGTTAGCAAGCTAAATATTTAGTTTACAAATTAAATGTTTATGTCCAAGCTAAATGCTTAATTTACAAACTAAACTGTATAAATAAAAGTTGAATTAATTTCATTTCCAAAATAAATATTTAATTTACTAAATAAATATTTAGCTTGGACCTAAATGTTTAACTTGTTAGCTAAATGTTTGACCTGCAAGTTAAACATTTAGGTCTGAGCTAAATATTTAGTTAGCAAATTAAATATTTATTTTGGAAATTAAATGTTTAGCTTGGAAAGTAAATATTTAGGTCAGAGCTAAATATTTAGTTAGCAAATTCAATATTTTGTTTAAGAAATAAATGTTTAGCTTAGAAAATAAATGTTTAGTTTGGAAATTAAATGTCTAGTTTTGAAAATAAATATTTAACTTTGAAATTAAATATTTAATTTACACCAAAATATTTAGTTCACTAACATAAACATTCAGTTTGTCAACTGAATATTTTGTGTGGACTTAAATATTTAGCTTGCTAAATAAACATTTAACTTGCAAGTTAAATATTTAGTTAGCAAGCTAAATATTTAACTTGTAAATTAAATATTTAGTTTGGAACTTTGGCATTTATAAATGTATGAATAGCATAGTGAAAATATGACTGAAAAAAAAAAAAAACTTTTTTTCTAATAAACCAAAAATATTGCTGTTAATTTTTGACTATGTAACTTTACAAACGGCACCCCATATTTTTCTTCCTACTTACTGCTTCTCATATTTTAGCACCATAAATAAACTTCATACGTCACCAGTGACATCACAGAAAATGTTAGGTCTGACACCCGTCTGTTGTGTCTGTGACATTTCAACGTCCTGCCAATATTGTCCCATCAGGCCCGAGAGAAGCTGTGGATGGCCCTGGGTGAAGCTGCGCCTGAACTGGTGCCCATTTCTCAAGTGATGATGTGCATGAACTGTACGGCTGACTTCAGCCTCACGCTCAGACGACACCACTGCAACGCCTGCGGAAAGGTCAGACACTCAGCAGCCTCAAAACTCGCTCAGCTTGGGTTTGAAATATTCAAGAGGTTACTGACATTATCTGCACTTTGATCTGCCCTTCCTTGAGTCTCCTGTGAGAGTTTTTACTGGTGTCATGGATCATACCTGGCTGTGGATCGGCAGTCTTAAAGATTTTACATAAATGCATTTTATCTCTCTGAGCAGGTGGTGTGCCGAGCCTGCTCCAGGAACAGATACCCTTTGAAGTACCTCAAAGACAGAGTGGCTAAAGTGTGTGATCACTGCTACGCTGAGTTCAGGAAAAAAGGTGAAAGCTTTTTTTTTAATGTAAAAAGCCTGTGTTCTATAAAAACCCAGTGATTCTCAGAAAATAGTCTTTTTCTTTTGCTGTTTTTACCACAGTAAGATGATAACTTGTCTGCAGGTGGCAGCATATCAGGAGCATGTGGGAACGCCAGCCCTCGGTCTCAACGGGCCAGTCGTCCCCTTTCTTCTGTCTTCCAGAGCCTGCAACCTCCCAGTCTGTGGAAGTCCAGAAAGAGCACCTCCAGTCTCAGTCAGGTGGGGTACTGGTCTAACAATGGTTTCTACATATAACCTCCAACACATGTTTAAATTTCAGGAAGACAGTTTCTCAGACACAGTCTAATAACAACTACCGTATTTTTTGGACTATAAGACGCAATATCAATGAACGGGTCTGTTTTCATACATAAGGCACACCGGGTTATAAGGCGCATTAACCAAAACAAAACAGTCAAACTTTATTCAACTGATTCACAATAACCATATAAAATCAGTTTGAGGTCAGTAAGCACAACCAAAATTAAAACATAAGGTGCATCTTATTATAAGCCTCACTGTTGATTTTTGAGAAAATTAAAGGATTTAAGTGCACCTTATAGTCCGAAAAATACGGTACATAATGTCCCTCTGTAAATAAACAACCAATTTATTCGTGTGCATGCATGCATGTGAACGTGTGTGTGTTTAACCCGTCTGACTCCATGCCTTCTAAATGCCATCAGGTGTCTCTCGGTGTGGAGGGCTCCACCATGAGCGGAAGCCTGCAGCGCCGGAAGAAGAGCAAAAGGAAATGGAAGAGATTGTGGTTCCTCCTCAAAGACAAGGTGCTCTACACCTTCACAGCCCGTGAGGTGAGGGGGCACAGAGTCTCCCGCACCAGCCCCAAAACACCCACATCTGTCTCTCATGCAGGCAGCAAAAGGCCACGACCACAGCTTGTGTTCGTCTTTATGGCTCGCCCTACTTTAATTTCACCAAGCTTTTTCAGCCTCGTGGGCAAATCACTGATCGACTAATAAAGGGATTCTCTGTGCTCTCTCTCTCTTTCTTTCTCTTTTCTTCTTCTGACAAGTGCACAGCTGTGATTCTCACTGCTTTGCTTTTCTCCAAGCATGAAATACGAGCTGCTTTCTTGGTGCTCCTAACAGCAATGCTGACATTTGTAATTTGTGGAGTGTTTGATGTTCTCGCTCTGTTTTCTTCAGGATAAAGTGGCTTCAGAAAGTCTGCCTCTGCAGGGCTTCATGGTGAAGCTGACCGAGAGGCCGGAGGGAGAGGAGAGCGGCAACGTGTTTCATTTGTACCACAAGAAAACCCTCTACTACACCTTCAGAGCTGACGATCCGCACACTGCTCGCAGGTCAGCACCAGTGTTTTGAGCCGTGATGACGTGAAGAGTTTGTCTCTGGAGGAGGAGATTCTCTGAAGTAGAACTCAGTTCATGTCATCTCAATGAGAATTCCTCACTTTTAGACCAACAGGGAGATGAAGGGTTTCCATTAAAACAAGACAAAAACAGGAAGAACAAAGTGTCCTGCCTCTGACTGTTCTAATAAACACTAATAGAACGTCTCGTCTGTTTGTGTCCTTACTAATGTGCGACAAAGCAGTTTAGACCATGTTCTGTATTTTCCGCCATACCCGTCGCACCGCTCTACAAGTCGCATCAGTCCAAATATGTCTAAAAAAAGTGGAAAAATCCATAAATATGTTGCTTCGCCACATTGCATCTATTATGCATCACCGCTGACAACCTGGAAATGTGGGCCGGTGTTGTGCCAAAAATCGATGGGTTGCCAAATGACGGCCGCGGGAGCGTGCACGGGATGACTTTAACAAGAATTTAACGAGAGTAACACTTAAAAACAATTATTTGTTTGCTCGAAATTATAGTAAAAGTGTGTCTCAGTTGGACTTTTGCTTAATAAATGCACTTTAATGGACAAATTAGTTGCATTTTGCCGGGGCGGTGCAGCTGGTTTGACTTGTTCCAAGCAGCGAGCAGAATGAAGGTGGGAGCTTTCGCAAGCCGATTGTGTCATTAATAGCTGGTGAAGATCCTCAGTCATCCAGGACATGGTAAATTCAAAAAAGTTAAAGACAAAAACAATAATGTGTAAAGTATAATAAATAAAGTCCATTTTTTTTGTCTTGAACTTTTTTGAATTTGTCATTAATAGCCACATTAACAGCCAGCTATTACATGATACAATGAGGGCAGCATGGTGGTGCAACTGGTAGAGCTGCTGCCTCTCAGCGAGCAGGTCCCTGGTTCAAATCCCGGTCTTGGTGCCTTTCTGGGTAGAGTTTGCATGTTCTCTCCATGCATGTGTGGGTTTCCTCCAGGTACTCCGGTTTCCTCCCACAGACCAAAACATCCATGTTAGACTGATTGGTAACTCTAAATTGTCCCTGGGTGTGAGTGAGAGAGTGAATGGTTGTTTGTCTCTATGTGGGCCTGTGATGGACTTGTGACCCGTCCAGTGTGTACCCCGCCCCCCGCATAGTGACCGCCGCCGGCCACGGGCACCGGCGACCCCCGTGACCCAAAATGGAAGAAGCGGGTAAAAGATAATGGATGGATGGATGTTTCAACGGCATGCCTTTATACTCTGCTGCCATCTAGTGGCTGAAAGTGGTACTGTTAATTTGTTTTGTCATGAAAGAAAACGTCATATCTCAGCCAAAAATTGGTTTATAAATATGGGAAAAAATCCATAAATACGTTGCTTTGGTCTTTAAGTCACAGGGCATGTAAAATTATGCAAAAAACTGTGACGTATAGACCGAAAAATATGATAAATGTCAAAGCTGGTATTTTAGCTCTGAACAAACACACTTGTTAGTTGTTGTTTTTTTAGGCTACTATTTATCGGCTCACCAAGAACAACAGAAAGCAGGTTGTTTTGCCTATCAGTGTATTTGTGTGCCTTTGTCAGTGTATTTGTGCGATTGTCCGTTATCACGTGTGTTCATGAACCTCTAGATGGGTTTAATGAACTTTCAGAAAGTAATCCAAGGGTCTGCATCATTAAATGATTAACTTTTGGAGTCTGTTAAAGATGTCGTTCACATCCAGATGACCGTAGTATACATAAAATGTCTAGAATTCAGTCACTTATATAGTAATAATTTGTATGTATTGTCATCATTGTATGTTCCCATACAATGGCAAAATTGGCTCTCTGCATTTAACCTATCCACTACCAGTTGGAGCAGTGGGTGACCTTGAGCTACAGTTTGATGTGGTAGTTGCTGAGCATCATTCCCAACACAGCTCATTCTTTTGCTCATAACTTGTAGCACAAGATTATAGAAGAGAGTTGGTAAATTTACTGCAGTCGTTCTCTTTAACTCTGTTCTATCCCCAGTCATGAACAATGGTTTGAGATACGTTAACTTCCTTACCTAGGGAAGTTGTTAATTGTCAAAAGAAAACAGGCAAACCACCTATTCTGGTTGAGGACCATGATCTTTGACTTAGAAGTGCCCTCTTAATATATGTCCTTTATATTACAACCTCATTTCTGACAAACATTTTGTGTCAAAAAAAAAAAAGTGGTACAAATAAAAAACACCTGGAGGATCATTTAATATCTACTGCTAATTAGGGTAATTGACAGCAGGTCAGTAAAAAGACAAAAAGAGCATTTAAAAAAAGCTGAATCTCTCAGAAGTAAAGATGGGCAGAGGTTCACTAGTCTGCAAAAAAAAAAGCTAAAATCAAAATAAAGACTGGATCTAAAAACGATGAAACAATTTCAACAAAAAATGGGAAGGCTTTGAATACACCACTATCTACAGCTCATAATATCAGCAAAAAAATTCACCAATCTGGAGAAATCTCTGAGATCAAAGAACAAGCTTGGAAGTCAATATTGGTTGATCTTCAGGCCCCCGGGGGCCACAGCATTGCGTGGGCTCACAAACACTTCCATGAATCTGTAAACTAACTTTATCATGCAGAGACGAAGCTGTATGGGGACACCATGCAGAAAATGCTGTCTTTTCTGCACCGAAGGTCCTTCAAGGACTGAGACAAAGTGGACAACTGTTCGGTGGTGAGACAAATTCAAATTTGAACTTTGAAAACAAAGAAGAGAGGGACCCGTTATCACAACATATTTCAAAATCTTACCTACGGTGATGGTATGGGGTTGCATTAGTGCCTTTTACACAGGCAGCTTTACAATTTACACAATGTACCAACTTTACAGTTTGTATAACAGCCCAAGAAGGACAAAAAGACAATCTGCTAAAAGTTCTAACGCTCTGTGTTTCAGATGGGTGAACGCCATGGAAGAGGCTACAGTTTTATAGCACCTGCTTGAACCAGTGAAGAAGTCCTGCTGTCCGTGGCTGCTTGAACTCCTCTGTGGAGCACAACAAAACTACCTGCTTCAGCTGAACACAGGAAAACTCACGCACCGTCCTGGGAAGGGATGAATAAACACCACCCGTGGATCTTACACAACACTGCCGCCCTGAGGCAGGAGCTGAAGGAAAGATATTACCCTGAAAAACGAACCACACACTAAAGTTCACAGAAGCCTTCACTTTCCAGGAGCAGCAACATCTGAGAGCTGGAACAGAAGTTTGTTTCCTTTATCCTCCTCTTTTCCAAGGATCATCTCACTGAAGTCTACTGTACAGCCGATTGAACTTTACTGTATTATTATGTGAGAGATTTTTGTCCAAAATGGCACCAAATGTGTGTTCACATGATCAGCAAAGGAAAAATAGGGTTAAACAAATGTGCTCATAAACATGCACATGCATATTTATGTGTGCATAGAGTTATTAAGACAAGACCAAAGAGGATTACTGTCATCCTTTAAAGAAAACTTTACATTACGCAGTAATTCTGGCAAAAATATTAGGATATTCATGCGAGAAATGTTGCAGGCTGTACCAGAAGAGCTACAGCTAGCTGCCGCTGTCACTACTGGCACGTACAGAGGCAAGTTTTATCGAATACACCAACTCATGTTTGATCGGTCTCATGTGAAGCTCTCTCTTGCTCTTTCCACATCAAAATCAAAAATGGCTGAAAAATCCAACCTTGTTTCCAGCTTCTGATGTAGCTAACTGTCACGAGAAGTCTGCACTAAATTAAGTATTTATCTGTTTTTTTAAGCAAAGTAAGAAGCGATAAAAATATTTTACGTTTTAAATATCATCTTGAGGGGCCAGGCAAGATGTTAAGAAGGGCCAGATTTGGCCCACAGGCCTCAATTTGACATGTAACTTTTGACAAGTGTTATGACAGTAGACCAAAAGTCGCCACCTTCTCTCCTTGGGAACTGAAGCCAGCAGGACTCAGTTCATGGGAGCTGCCATGTTGTACTTTTGGATCCAGAGTCTGTGCTGTGAGGATGTGCAGCTTTACGTGTCAACTACTGCCCCACACACAGTTGTGATGTCATGGCCTTTCTTATAAGCATGAATGTACTAATTCATAATCCATACTATCCTACGCTAGACGTAGTAGCTAAATAAATATTTTCACATGCAGCAACAAGGTTAGAGCTACATGAATCATTCATTCAACCTTTATTTAGACACTTTAGTCCCATTGAGCCTCAGGGACTCATTTACAAGAAAGACCTGGACAAGTCAACCCCTCAAAAATGACCTGAAATGTTTGTAATAAGTACAAAGTTGTGATTATTTACAGCAGGGGTGTCAACTCACTCACTAAAAGGGGCCAAAATTAAAACCTTTTTCAAACTTAGGGCCGGTTTCAGAATCTACATGAACTCAAGTTAGATACCAAACATCTTTTCTTGGTCACAGGTTCCTCAACATGAGTTTGATTGGGTCTCATTTGACGTTCTCTGTTGCACTTTTGACATCATAATCAAAGATTGCTGAAAAAAAAATTAAAGTTATAAAAGTATTTTACATTTCAAATGACATCTTGGGGGCCAGATAAGATGTCAACGAGGGCCACATTTGGCCCCTGGGCCTTGAGTTTGACATATATGATTTACAGGCAGGGGCCAAATTTAAAACCTGCATTGAAACACTTATCCAGCTTCAACTTCCAGGATCCTATATTTGGTCCAGTAATGTAATATAAAGTATTTGGACATTACAACATAGCATTTGTATGAGCTGCTGTGAAATTTTTAAGATGGGAGTGTTTTTTATTTTTATTTTTAAAGAGCTGCAATCCACTTTGGTCTTAGACTCCTTTGGACTAGCTGTTAGCTCATTAATCCAGGTAAACTCCATTTCTCTAAAATGACATTGTTCAAAAACCTATCTATAACAGGTAAGATATTAACTGTTCATACCTTTTCCGCTGAACTTTAAAAAAGTCTGGCCTTTTCCTTTAAGGTTGTTAAATGTGAACTTTGATGTTTTGTTCATGACGATGGATCATCTTGATCCAGTTCAGGGACGTCACCAATGATTGTCAGGTGGAGGGTGGGGGTGGGGGGTGGAGGGTGGGGTTACACTCTGGACATGACACCAGTTCATCACAGGGCCAACACAAAGACAAACAATCACACATGCATGTTTTGGACGATGGAAGGAAACGAGTACCCAGAGAAAACCCACAGAACGGCTTCAGGTGAAATTTGAACCCAGGACCTTCCTCCTGCGAGGTCATCTCACTTACCGCTGCTCCACCAGGCTACACCCCCCACCAGAATTACTGCAGTTATTCCTATTTTTCATTTGCTGATCCTGTGGAAATATTTGAGACAGACTAAAAACGTCTGTTTTGTAACACACTGAATCATGCTCTCACACATGCAGCATCACTTTGCAGCAGCTCCTCATCAACATGCATATCAGTGTAAAGGGCGAAGTATGTAACGTCATTTTACAAATGTCGTTTATATATATATATAGTGAAGTATACTCTGCAGATTTAGAAGTGAAACATATTTGTATAATAAATGGTGTTCTATAATAGTCCGAGTAAGTGAACGTTATATTACTGGTGGAGTTTCATGCAGTGTTCTTCAATTTCATTGTACCCCCTCAGCATGGCATTCGCTCAACAATGAGCATGATTAAAGAGAAGCAAAACTTTTCATCCGTGGGTTTTTACGTGTTTTTGTCACACAGTTCTGAAGTGCCAAATTGCTTTCTTGCAGTTGAATGCAGCCTGATTTGCATTTACTGATGAATGTGCCTGAAATTAAACCGTACTCCTCTTTCTTGTCACTATCACAGTACTGTATGGACATATCTTGTATTTTTTATTGTTCTCTTGTACATGCTGAACCCTTCCATTATTTTTAACAGCTGTGTCACTATCCAGAAACATCGAGTGCAGTGTTGTGACTTTTTTATCAAAGCATTTTCTGGCATTATACTCGGTAATGAAATACTGATGGAGAGATTTGACCTGCTTTCATCTTCAGCTGAAAGAAAAATGTATAACATTTACTGCTCTAGTAGAAATACTTGTGCTTTTTTTTTCCTGAAATAACCGACCGAAAGGCATTATTTGTTTCACTCTGAATGCAGCTGTTTTTCACATATCCCTTCACCCATCATGTAGCATTAAAGCACACATTTTCAGTCAAGTTGGTTCAGTTTTCTGTTTCCTCCCACCTATAGTGTCATTAATAATGGATTGTATTTCCATCCCATAGTGCATTGTGAATGTCTTTGTACATAGAAGCTTATGTAAAAAGAATAAACGGTCTTTAAAAGGTTATACAATGGACGATAACAGTTTAAAGCTGAAATGTGGATCTGTTCATTTGGAAGTTGTTTCTTATTCAGAAGCTGTTTTGATTAAATGTCCAGTGTTCTTTGAGGGAATGATACCCGCTGCCTTTCAGGTCAACGTTTGAGACCGAGATCATCTAATGTCGACAAATGACAGAGTTCTAGTTGTTTTGGTCAAACCTTTTAAGTAATGTTATACAGTGATGTCATGGAGTATCCACTGTTAAAGACTCTCAGCTACTCAAACATCTAATTTAATTCAATATCTGTAAAAAATGACTAATTTATAGCTGTTTTTATGATAGACAATGTTGATTAGCTGTGGTAGCCATCTTGAACTGTATTGACTCCAACAGTTAATCAATTGTAGATGAACATCTAAGCATCACTTTCCAAGAGTTTCATTAAAATTTGTCCATTTGTTCTTGAGATGTTTTGCCAACAGACAAACAGGACTGACACCAGTTAATGCCAACGTTTTCAGCGAGGTTCCTGCATAATCAGTTAGTGTTTTTAATCAGTGCTAAGGATCAATTATCTCAACAACTTTTAGGTCAATGTCTATAAAATAGTCAGAGTTATATGTTTGTGTGCTTTTAAGTTAAATTGTCCTCTCTTACTGTACAGTGCTTTGTCGACCTGTTCATGCTCTGCAAAGTGCTTCACAACAAAAAAACAGTGGGCATGTTTAAAAGTACATTATTTACTGTACCAGACTGCAACTTTGCAATCTGTCTGACAGCACTGCAGATAAAACCATGCAGAGCAGCACAGCTTACTGTGCTGCCCTTTTCTCTCTGCAGGGATAGACATATGAACACACACTCTTTGATTTGTGCTCAAAACTGACGTGCACGTGTTGGGTAAATCAGTAACACTTTACAATAAAGGTGCACACAATTTGATTAACTACTTTGATCAACTACTAGGGAAAACCAACAAATCAGGAGCTAATGGGTAGTTAACCAGGGAACACACAGCCAAGTCTTATTAGGGGACTACTGGTTAGTTACCACAGAAACAGAGGAGAAATTCTCCATGTGGGTTCTGAATAAACCCTGCACCAGGGAGGTCAGAGCTCATAATTGTCAAAAACCTTTTTCCTAGTGATTATTGATTTTATTGGATTTTCTCTTTTGTAAACCTGTTGATGAAAGACATTATCAATTTCATAATCTTGTGCTGGTGTCATCTTAACTATGTCTGACTATCACGTACTGAGTATCAAATCATTGCCTGGCTATTATTTTGTTCACTGAAGCATCATACCAAGTACTGAGGAACCAGTCATTACTTGATCACTACCTGACCATTACCTGCTGTTTCTGTGTACCCTAAAGTAAAGTGAAAAGTGGCTGTGTTCCCCAGTAAGTACTGGTTAACTACTCGTTAGCTCCTGATTGGTTCCTGAGGCATTCCTAGTTAATCATATTTTGTGATTCAGTTCAGTGTTCTGAGATGACTTCTGTTGTGATTTGGTGCTATATAAATAAACTGAATTGAATTGAATTGTGCACCTTATTGCAAAGTGTTACCGGTACGGCCGTCCTACATCCAGCAGGGTGCAGCAGTTCATCACGCCACATTTAGGATGAACTTTTTGCCAACCATAAACAAGTTCCTCCTCCAGAGGGACTGAGCCACAGCTGGTGGAGTAAACAACTGAGTTTAAAGAATTACTTCCTTTAAATAAGAATACCGAGCTGCTTACCACCGTCATAAAATCTGAATTCACTCCGATTCATGAAATAAAAAATGGCAAACGTCAAAGTGCATTTTAAGTGTGAAGCTAGTTATCTGGTGCCTAAAATAGATTTAATGAGCCCTTTAACACACATACAATTTTATTTTGTGTGTTTTATAACACTGCTGTTAACTTCTCAAGGACTCAAGTCCAACTGAGTGTAGATTATTGAATACTGCATTGAAGATTAAACTTCATATTAAAACCTAACGCTACATCAGAATACATTTAATGCTCTGGGTGTAATGACTGATGGAAGACAACAACTACAATGTTTCCAACATGGAATATTGAAATTGTCTTCTTTGGAAGATAGTTTTAATGTTTCTTTTGTGTTACATTAAAGTGAGCACCTGTGGCACTTGTATAGTTTGAGAGCCCTGGATTTAAAAGCAAGCTTAATGCAGGAACTGTGTAAAAGTTTTAAACTATCTTTAATTTATATATAACTTCCAAGTAGCCGCACTTTCTTGTAATTTCTTGATCAGTAGTTCTACAAACAGCTCTCAAAGTTTGTTCTTTATGTTGTAAATTATTTCTCAGCTGATCTTTACATCTTGTGCAGTGTTCTAAGAAAAGTGAACAAGAGGAGGGGAAAATGCGTCATGCCTAAAAAGATTTGTACAGCAGATGAACAGTAGCTGACAGTCCTGTCTTTGAGGAAGAACATGTTCATTAAGGACCTGAGAGATGCATCATCTTTAGCTGATCATCTTCTGTACATCACGTTTTCAGCCAAGTCTTTCAGAATCATCTTGTTGCTGCTAAATACTAATTATTATCTGTCAAACTGTACTGTCTTTGGTATTTTTTATTAACTGAACTGAAGAAAGTGGTAACAGTGTCTTCACTGCATACGCCCTTTAATTTCTTACGTCAAAGAATGGTGGTAAATATTTTAGAGCAGCTGAATTACACACTCCTTGTGTAAATTGTTGCTTTGACACAAATGCAATTTGGCCAAAAAGAAAACAGCTACCTGGCTGTCAGATAAAAAGAGACAAGAAACTTTTATATAACTCTATTTATTTATTTTTTTTCTCTTACTCAGACTGGGCAGAATCAGTCGTATCAGATCATACATGTTCATTTGTCATGACTGCAGCAGTATGAATATTTAAAGATATAAAAACATGTAACTTATCTGCCTTTCACCATTTGCAATAGTAATGTCAACAAACCAAGCCTAACATCAAATTTACAACAAAATGGATACATTTGATCTCCTAACACATCTTACCATTTAAGAGGCTCATCATTAAATATAAAAGATTCTCTAACAAAAAAATAACAAACGAGGAGTACTCGCTTATATGTTGCTGCATACAAATGTAGAGCTAAATGTCTTTTTCTTTTAGATTATCCAAAATGAATTGAAAACTTGCTAGAAAGTAGGCTTCCCATGTCTTGTCTTCCCATCAGTCTGATTTCAGGAAACAACTCAGCACATGAAGTTGTTGTAGCGCTGGATGCTAAGGATTATTGTGCTACACTTTATTTAGACCTGACTCAAGCTTTTGACACTGTGGACCATGACATCTTGTGTCATAAGCTCTCAGATATTGGTTTCTCAGATCACACTATCGGTTGGTTTTCTAATTTTCTCTCAGGCCAAAAGCAATGTGTTCAACATAATGAGACTTCTTCCAGTTATTTAACTGTCAACAATGGTGTACCACAAGGCTCAGTATTAGGACCCACTCTCTTTACAATATTATATATATATATATGTAACGTAGGTCAGAACATTCCTGACGCATCCTTATGCAGACGACACAGTAGTTTATTTATTGTTGAGCTCAATCAGTTGCTAAGGTTTTCCAGCTTTTACAGCCTGCATTTGACATCATCCAGTCAGATTTATTCCATCTCAAACTGGTGCTAAATTCTGATAAAACCAAAGGGATGTTGTTTTCAAACAGGAAGTCGTTACCAGCAGTCCTTCCTTCTTGCTTATCTTCGAATGGTGTCCCTATTGAGTTTGTGGATTCTTACAAATACTTGGGAATCTTGGTTGATGCACATCTTCCTTTTAAGCCTCATGGTGAAAACTTAATAAAGAAATTGAAATTAAAATTGGGTTTCTTTTTCAGAAATAGATCTTGCTTAACTCTGAATGCTAGGAAACGTCTTGTAGCTGCTGTTTTTCTTCTGGCCATTGACTACAGTGACATTATTCATATGAATGCTCCTACAAGCACCCTGCAGATGTTGGATGCTGTCTATCGAGAATTAATATCTATTAATTAATTATTAATTAATTCTAATATCTAGAATTCTAGAATGGCGCCGCTCACGGTGGCTGCATGTTGGAGCAGCTCTGTTACTTTCATTTTGAGAATTTGCTTTTGGAAACTTTAATTCCTCTTTTTCTGGATGTAAATCACATTTTTGGATGATTGTTTCCTCTGGTATCAGATGCTGTGCAGCTGGAAGGATTTTTACTGAAACTTTTTTAGTTTTGGACATTTGTTATGATGCGTAACCATGGCAACAAGGCAGTTTTCTACAACCAACAGCAACTGATTAACATCTCAAAAGCTCAAATAATATCTCAACTACAGCTCCAAATCTCAAGTGAGTTGAAAAGGATGTTCTGTGGATGCATTCTCATCTACCTGCCAGCTGTGCTCGAGTGCCTGACCACTGAGATCCTGGAACTAGCAGGAAACACGGCTCATGACAGCAGAAGGACAGGATCGTCTTTCGGTACCTATAGCTGATTGTCCGCAGCGACGAGGAGCTCAGCAGACTGCTGGGAGGAGTGGCCATTGCTCTAGGAGGAGTTCTGCTGGACATTCGGGCAGTCCTACAGCCCGAGGGGAACCGAGAGGCCAGCCGAGTCTGGGTGGACGGATCGGACAGCATCTGCAGCCAGTTTCTTAGGATCCACTGTGGGATGGACCTTTACAAGAGATCCTTCCTGCCTACAGCCATCAGCATCTATAACATCTCTTAATGAAATGAGGATAACGAGTTACATCAACAAATAATTTCCCTCTGGGATTAATAAAGTATTTTTGAATTGAATTGAATTGAATTGAATCACGGAGCATTAAGATTCATAACTGGCTGTAACTACTGTACCCATCACTGCACCCTGTATTCACTGGTTAACTGGTCATCATTAACTTCACGCAGACTCTCTCACTGGTACATTTTCATCTTTAAATCACTTCTTGGCCTGCTGCCTTCATACAGCTCCTCCTACATGTCACGTCATCAGTGCAGTTACAGCGTGCACTCTCAGGCCATCATTACCTTCAGCGGCCCCTCATTGCGGACTGAATTTGGCAAAAGGGCCTTCTCCTACTCCACTCCTATTTCCTGGAACACCTTACAAAAAGATCTGAAGCTGTCGAGCTTCACCTCTATAAGGGATTTTGAACAACTGTTAAGTTCAATGCAAAAATCAATGCAGACATGTTCCTGCTTTTAGTATTTTACCTTGTTTCATAATGTAGCTTGTTTAATTTTGTTTTATATTTTAATTACTTTTCATTTTATAAGCACTTTAAGGCTGTTTATTGTTGTGTGTACCTGGTTTTGTTTAAAACAGGTCTCTCTTGAAAATGAGTCCTCGGGACTCAATGAGACTAACCTGTATAAATAAAGGTTGAATGAAAGAATATTGACACTGCTGTGCATACATGACCCCAGGAGTCTCAGTTGACGTAACAAACGAAGGACAGAAGAAAGTACAAACTCATTGGTTTTAAACTCAACGTTGTCTCACATCTGCGACACCAACTGGATCCTGTGGTTTCTGACACAACCAGGAGGTCAGCAGTTCTCAGCTTCATCCGCTCACCATGTTGTTAAAAAAAGACAGAAAAAAGGTGAGTTTCCAAAACTCACAAAGAGAGCAATAATGGGTCAAAAATGTGAATGAGGGCATGTTTAAATCTTCAACATCTTATACAGAAAAATATTATTTTAAATCAAATTAATTAAAAAAAAAAGTGTTTATTTATAGGCAAGTCATAAAAACCAGTGACTACAGTGTGTTTCACAATCAGGCAGGGGAAAACCTACAGCTATTTATAGAGGCTAAACTTTAAAATCCATCATTCTTTTCTTAACCTTATTTTGAACTCTTGCTTGAACTTGCAACTAGATGCAGAAGAAAAGTTTGAGGAAATGCTGAAGAGGAAATGAGTTTTGCTCATCAAGAAGGGCACAAATTGGTTAAACAATAGAGGGTAAATATGAACGAGGGCAGCTGAGTACACTCACTCATACACTGTACAAGAGCTCTGCTCATGGTGAAGCTGTGTGTGAACACATTTTAATCCAACACAAACACAGCCAAACATTTTAAAAAAAGGAAATGAAGCTGGCTTTGCACTAAAGGGGAGTTTCACCAACTTGGTTTGGCCACATTTGTTACAAAATGAGACTGCTGCTCTCAAGACTATTGGCGTTAGCTGCCACACACTTCAGTTTCTGCACACAGGAAGAAGGGAAAACGGTTTTTCAATATTCACTCATTGGCAAAATGTATCAGTGGTGTTAGAAAAGTATTAGAAATAAAGAAAGTAATCAACTGATCAATGAAGTCAATACAATTCAAGATGGTCGCCGCATCTGACTAAAACATAAAAACAGATGAATTCCCGCCTATTTTACCAATTTTTAGCTAAAATTTGATGTTAGCAGCAAAGCATCATTCCCAGCTCATACTCAGTGTAGGTTTCTTCCTCATGAGGGAGTTTTTCCTTTCCACTGTCGCCTTCATGCTTGCTCAAGATGAGAGTTCTGTGATGGAGTTAAACTCAAAGCAGTCTGCTCCTCAGATAAATAATGTTAAATGATTATTTTTATATATGAATATTTCTGTTCAGTGCTCTGAGATGACTTCTGTTGTGACTTGGTGCTATATAGACTGAATTGAATTGTATAATATTTCTGTCTTACAATGGTAAGAACTATTATTATCAACCCAGTCTGTTAGCAAAATATATCATGAACCGCAGAACAAATTGTAATAACTAATTGAGCCCTGGATGTTTATCTACAACCGATTGACTTTTAAATGTATTGAATTCAAGATGTCCACCACAGCATGTTTAGCCAACACAAAAGTGACTACAGCTCTGTCACTTTCACAGATGCTGAGCTTAATTTGGTGTGGTAGTAGCTGAGAATCAGATCATGTGAGAGCTGCAAGAGCACAGTAGAGTTCCTTCCTTCTCTTCGTCTCAGTGCGGTCATAATTGACTGGACGAACATGGCCATCAGAAGAAGCGTCCAACGTTCAGAGAAAAGACAGACTCGTACCGAAAACATGACGCCTGAGTCCTGTAACTTAATTTATCACATTCAAGTGTGGAATTACATGCAGAGACTCAGCTGTCTCTATGTGCTTTTTATTCATCTTTGTGTGCACTAACAGGTAAAACTTCAAGGTGGAATTTCTCCAGCTGATAAATGAGTTTCCATTTTAACCTCTGGGGCTAGAACACATAATTTGTCTTTACTGTAAACCTAGTCATTTGCAACAAATGTCCTCGTTACATAAAACATCACGAGAACACAACTGGTATTACTTCCTTCAAAAGGTTATAACAAGACTTTTTTTTTTGGTCTTTTGTTCTTGCTTTGCTTGCATGTGGCAAGAAAAAAAAAAAAACTTGCCTCCTTAATGCTGTGTAGATCCTGTTAAACCAGACTGTGGAGTGTGTCAAAACCCAGGGAGGAGCCTCCTTCAAAGTATGAACCTGTCAGTCATGAAAGCAAGAAGTAAAGTGATGTGATGGGAGGGGTGGACATGAACAGAAGGCTTACATTTTTTTATTTGATAAAAGTTTTTTATGCTATCAGCATGAAGTCACTGGTTAATATGGGCTTTTTAAAGAAGTGGAAGCAGCACTTCCTGTTGTATAACTTCCTCTTATATCAAGCAGTGACAGAAACTTTATCTAAATCATTTTAAGCTTCTATTTCACTTTATGTTTAGTTGCAGTTTGTGTCAGATATAGCCTCAACATGAGTAAAATATACACGTGTATTTCAAGGGGCTGCTACCTTTTTCCATTGTTCCTTTGCTCCTGACGTTTGCAGTGATGATACGGTGACTAACTCCTGGTTTTGTCCAGTAATTCTTGTCAGCGCTCATTGCAAAGCTGGTATGTCACTTGTTACCTTTGCTTTGAAACTATAAATAGCTCTTCATGAACCTGACAGAAAAGCTGCCAGTTGACTAACCCTCTGTTGTGTAGGGGCTGATGACTTAGCAGCACATGATCAGTGTGCTTTGTGTTGCGCTAAGAAGGGAAAATGTGCCTCATTCAATCAGCCCATAAACCCATCACACTGATAACCACGGTGGATTCCCTGGATTTTACCTTCTAGACAAACTCTTTTTTTTTTAAGTTGTCTAATAAAAAATAGGGGCCAAACACTCATCCTGAAACTAGAGCACTGATTATGCTCTTTCTTGTTTTGCTTTCAGCACTGATATATTGTCTAATAAATAGTGAAGGTGTGACATGTGAAACATAGTGATGATACAAAAAGAAACCAACTTTTTTCATAAAGGTATCAGGGTTTGTCTTAATTCAGCCTTTTAAGTGTTTAAATGGAAATTATTGGCTAATTTGAAATGGGATTCTGTGGAGAGGTTATAAAGCAAATTAACAGGATAGGCTGATAATTTTCATGGGAATGTTCTATCAAGGAGGGATTCTGGTTTGGTGGCCTCAGGATTCCATCCCTGCTCTTTGCAGATGATGTGCTCCTGTTGGCGTCATCATGTCGTGGTCTTCATCTCGCACTGGAGTGGTTCATAGCCGAGTGTGAAGCGGCTGGAATGAGAATCAGCACCTCCAAATCTGATGCCATGATCCTCAGTTGGAAAAGGGTGGATTCCTCTCTTCAGGTCGAGGGTGAGGTTCTGCCTCAAGTCAAGGAGTTCAAGTATCTCAGGGTTTTGTTCACGAAGGGAAGAATGGAGCGTGAGACTGACAGATGGATTGGTGCAGCCTCTGCAGTATTGCGGACTCTGTACTGGTCTGTTGTGGTGAAGAGAGAACTGAGCTGTAAGGCAAAGCTCTCTGTTTACCAGCCGGTCTAATTTCCTACCCTCACCTATGGTCACCAGCTCTGGGTAGATACCGAAAGAATGAGATCGTAGATACAGGCGGTTGAAATGAGTTTCCTCCTCAGGCTAGCTGGACTCTCCCTTACAGATAGTTTGAGAAGTTCAGTTATTCAGGGGAGACTCTGAGTAGAACACTGCTCTGCCACATCGAGAGGAGCCAGTTGAGGTGTTTTGGGCATCAGAATGTTGAGGTGCTTTGGGCATGTCTGACTGGGAGGAGACCCTGGTGAAGACCCAGGACACAATAAGGAGACCATGTCTCTCAGTTGGCCTGGGAATGCCTTGGAGTCCTCCCAGAAGAGCTGGAAGAGGTGGCTGTGGAAAGTGATGTCTGGACCTCCTGATCAAGCTGCTGCCCTGGCAACCAGACTTCGAAACAAGCAGAAGATGATGGATGGATGGATGGATGGATGGATGGATGGATGGATGGATGGAT
>NC_056504.1:11845408-11848828 GCF_014905685.2 Nematolebias whitei
GATGGATGGATGGATGGATGGATGGATGGATGGATGGATGGATGGATGGATGGATGGATATTCTATCAACTAGTCATCAATAGTTTGTATCTTAGCAACTGTGTCATCTGTCATAAGCACAAAATATGAAGAAAAACTCAAAGGTGTTCACCGTGGGTACCAACTACTGATCATTATTTAAAAGAATATCACTTTAAAAATGAGAAGACCACCCATTTAACATCTCACCTCTTGTTGAAAGCTTTTTGAATGGTGTCAGTTTGGAAGAAAATAGTTAAGTCTGACAGGAAAGACGAGCTAACATCTAGTCTTAACACAGCCCAAACCAAAGTGGATCCCTGCCGTTTAAAAACAGCTCTACTCTGAAAGCAAATCACGCCAACACTGTTTCAGTACATTCTCCAGGGGTGCCAAGCTCTTACAAATGTGGGCCAAAATTAAAAGCTTGTCCAAGCCACGTGCCAGTTCATTTGATACCAGGCATATTTTCTTGGCTGCAGATTCATCAGTCAGTAGCTATTTGATCGATCTCATATGGCTATCTCCATTACTCTTTCCATGTCAAAATTAAAGATTACTGAAAATCTAGCCTTTTTTTGTGGCCTCAAAGTTAGCCAGCTGCCATGAGAAGTCTGCACTACATTAAGTATTTATGAGTTGTTTTTATAAAGCAAAATAAGAAGTGATAACAATATTTTACATTTAAAATGTCATCTTGGGGGCCAAAAAAAGATATCTAAAAGGGCCAGATTTGGCCTGTGTCACCCTTGACACATGTTTTACACCATTATATCTTTCTTCTACAAACTGAGGTAGATTATATACTTATTTATAACTGGTATTCATCACATTTACACACCAAACCTCCTGTCTGGAGCTCCTGTGGTGATGCAGCTATTGTTATTTTATTGTTTTCAACACTGACAGGTGCGGGTCAAGGTGTGACACAATGTTAAAATCAACAGATTTAAACTTTTATCTCAATGTTTTATTTTATATCCAATCCAGTCTTGTGCATGTTTAATCCCAACAGCAAAGTATGGTTTTATCCATCTATCTCTCGCTGCGTGATGTGGGAATTCACCTGCGTGACGTCACGCGTCCACGCGCTGCCTCCTCTTTGCGCCGCGCGCCGCAACCTGGCAGAGACAGAAGGAACCAGAACGAGCAGCGGCCACCTCAGCACTTCCTCGTTAAACACAATTAAGACTTCAAAGTCTGGGAAACCCGGACTTTCTGCTCCAGACTCGGACCACACTCGACAGGAAGTCGTCCTCACAGCTCGGACCGAACAGGTGAGGCGTGTTTTCTAACAAAACCACTAAATTTATCCTGTTTTGGTTAAAGCCCCAGTCGGTGTTTTGGCACTTGAGACTGCAGCCTGCTGGGAGTCACGTGGGGCGGGAAGGTTTCCTGTTTTTGATGCGGTTCTAGTTGAACTGTGAGGAAAGATAAACTCTGTGTTAGTAGCTGTCAGGCTAACGAGACCAACCCTGCTGGGCTCATGTTCGCTTCTGAAGTCGAGCGAGACGAATTTAAAGGACTTGCGCTCAAACCAGTTTAAAGAACTGGGAACAGCCTAAGAATAAGGTGCAGATGTAGGTTTTCTTTACTGTAAATACACAAAAGGTAGAAACTTCCTCTCGCATCATTTTTATTACTGCTCATTCTTTAGGACTAATATTCAAAAATGCTGTAGAATTTGTCCATAATAGGTTTAAAATCTTTTTTCTCATTAAGTTCAGTGGTTTCGTCCAGCAGAGTCGGATGGAGAGGATTTAACAGCCCTGACTGGTTCTGCAGGTTGAATAACCCACAGTCATCCATTTAAGCAAACAGTTATTCCAAACAAATGCAATTATTATTCTGTGTTAATTAGTTTGATGTGAATAGACCGCCCAAATCAGGGATTATTTTACATGCTGTCACTTTATTGTGTGTTGTACACAGCTGAGGTCAAAGTTCATACATGGGAAATATTCTTTTTTTTTAGCCACAAGAACTGGATTTAGTCACCCCAGGAGCATCTTCTGTTGTCACATATTACACTGTGCGATGTTTCTCAGATCATATCTAAGCAAAGGAAAGGCGATGGAGTCCACGATGGACGTGCTTTGCTTTTAAGGAAGTGTCTGTAGGGATTTCCTTGCACTCGTACCTTGGCCCTTTGAAACCGTGGCTGACTTGTTCAGACACCAAACACACCGCCTTATTTTGAAACGGGCCTTCCCTTGCTGTCGAAAGCCTTGTGACACTCTCCCACGCTCTTTTGTGTGCCAACAGTCTGTTTTCGTGGGGTCAGCGCAGGAGCCATTATTCGCTCGTACCTTCCATCTGCCTGCAGTTTACTGGTGTGTCAATATTGGATTGTGGCGTCAGGGTTTGCTTGGAGGGTGCAGCAGAGATCTCTGCTCAGTGATCCTTAGGTGCTAAAACATCCACTCTCTCACAATATATTGTTTTTTTTTTTAATCTAAGTTTAATCTAATACTGGACTGTGTTTGCACAAATCATTAACTCCTGATTTAGAAACAATATTTCAAAGGTTATTGCACCAAAATATGTAAAAGTAGAAAAACAATTCACACTTAGAGCTGTTTTTTTTAAACTAATCTAGAACCAATTAAATTATATAGACGAGTTTAATAAAGTAGCACAATTAACAAGATGCCATACGTCTTCATTATTAGATGCGTGGTTAGATTTTATTGGGTTTTTTTTGCGTGTAACTTTAGATTATTAGAAATTACTGTCCTGTAGATTTAAGCCTAAATGTTCTGTTTCACTTATTGACTGCTGTGGAACGGTCCAGATGACCTGACTCAGAATTGTTGGACAGAAATTAAAGACACAAGAAATGTCCTTTACAGCAGGGGTTCCCAAACTTTTTGGATTCAGGGACCCTTAAAGGGGAGAAAAAGTTTCAGGGACCCCCCTCATAACCTCATGTTTATTAAATAGTTTTCTTCAATTTGTCTCTTTTAATGCTATGGAAATATTTGTGTAACATAAATACTTAAGACCTGTTCTTTAATAGTGTTAATACAATTTTTATACTTTTAAACATGAGGTATTTCTCATTCAAGACGCACATAATTGACAAAATTTTTAATTTCAACTTCTAAAAATCACAGTTTTGGGAACATCAACAGTATAAAAAAAACACTTTAAAACTTTACCTATTCACTTAATGAACATAAATGTGTTGGTACTTCAAATTCTTACAGAAAACGCTTCACGTAAAATTGCCCAGAATTATAACATCAGTAGTCGTACCAATTAACAGGACTTAATTTTTAAATTGATTGATGATCAAATAGTGGATGGGGGAGGGGGGGGGGGTCTGGAGGTCCTCCTCCAGAAAATTTTGATTAAAGAAGATGCTATTTCCTGCATTTTTATGTATTTTAACAGGTTGTT
>NC_056504.1:11849228-11858201 GCF_014905685.2 Nematolebias whitei
GAGGTTAAAGTTATAATGTTGTTGTTCATCCTTTTGGCTTGATGCTCTAGACGTGAGTCATCCTCACAAAGTGCTTGCACATAACTACACAAAAAAGCAAACATGTGCATGTGCTCAAGCACAGACGCTTGGCAGGTATTTGCAAAACCAGTGGGGCGTGATGATGGTTTGGCTCACTTCATGTCTTTGTCCTCCTGTCACTGTTCGTCTTTCTGTCTCCGCCTCACAACCTGTTATCCTCCTTGGCTGTCTTTGCTCGGATGCTCCTTTGTTTGGTTTAACTAAGCCTTGGTGAACTGTGAGTGTAGCAGAAATGGACACCGCTTTTAATGCAGAGAAAGCACACACACATGCACACACACACACACACACACAGAGGCAGGGGTTTTTCCATGCAGGTTTGACGTCATGCCAAAAACAACAGCTCAGCGGTACTCTGAAAGAAGCAGAGTGTAGTTAAAAGTACTCGGTCTGAGCAGCTTCTTCTGATTTGATTTATTTATCTCCACATTGTTCAGAGTGTGTGTTGTTGGTGTAAATGTATCTCAGCAGTGACTTCTCTGACCTTGTGCTGGAACATCTCTCGCTCTCTTTCTCACTTTCCCTCTGCATCCCAGCATAACCCGATCAGTGTGTGTTTGTGAGTGTGTGCAGCAGCGTTTGCAGCTGTTTAGACATTAACCTCGCTCAGTGAAAGAAAAGCAGGCTTTAATTCCTTCATGCCAGTCTCCACTGAAAATCATTAAAGCCTCCTTTGTTCAAGGTTATTCACGTGCACACGCACAAATACACCTATGTGCTTCCAAGCTGGAGGCAGTGCAGCAACAACAGTTCACTGTTCCTCAAAGGTGTCCAGGTTAAGGAAAAGTTTGGTGAGAAAAAAAAAGTTTATTTGAACAGATTTGTCCAAATAGAGAGGGGGAAAGAAAACTGAGTGACTGCTGCATTGAAGGTTTCTCCATCTCATGTTACCTTGGATAAAATTTGATTTTGTCAATTAGTTTTCAAAAACCACTTGTGTTAAGTTGCAGATAATATCTTTTTTTTTTGTTTGTTTAGTTAAAGTCACTAAAATGTAGCTTCACTGTTAATAAACAAGCTTCATTATTCAGTTTGTTTTAGAAAATATAGACAATTATATCGTTTAAAGCAGTGGTTCCCAACCTTGGTCTCTCTTGCATGTTTCAGTTGTTTCCTGCTCTTACACACCTGGTTCAGTGATTTAATTATGTCCTCGTGTTCTGCAGAAGCCTGTTAATCACCCATTTATTAAAATCAGGTGTGTCGGAGCAGAGAATGCAGGATGGTGTTCCTCAAGGACCAGGGTTGGGAACCCCTGGTTTAAAGTATCTTTGGTACTGTAAATATTAAAAGCTTTGTTTTTATAGAATGATGTAAATAAAATAATAATAATAATAATTTAGTAACACACTGTTTGATTTTTATGTATTTTGAATTTATTTTTACGTTCAACTAAAATCCTTTTCTTCGTTCGGCTGCTGTCCTTATGGGTCGTCACTGCAGGTCATCTGTCTTCGTCTCACCCTGTCTCTGTGTTCGTTCTCTGTCACACAGACCTTCTGCAGATCCTCCTGCACGCCATCCATGGTCCTCCTCCTCTCCTCCTCTCAGCTCCATATTCAGCATCCTCTGTCCAATAATCTATTCTTTCCTCTGCTCATGTCCAAACCATCTCACCCACGCTGCTTCACCTTTGCCTCCACTTGACTCGCATGTCCCTGCACACTGTCCTCACAGACATTTGACAATCCAGTGTGGTTTGATTTAGAGACCTTTTTTGTTTTAAAATGTCTTATTTTTTAAAACAGCAGATTTGTGATGCCACAGATGTGCTCACATCATACGTTACACACAGATTGTTCACTTGTAAACTGTGTTTGTTCAGGTTTAAATAAACGTGTGAGGTGTCTTGTATTGTCCAGTGTCACCAACAGGCCCAGGCTATTTAACCAGACTGTTCTGGTTCTGCTGTGGGCCGTTCCCTGTCAATGTTTATTTATTGACAGCACAGTCTCTTAAAGCTCTGTTAAATTGAACATAGTCTGTAAGAACAAACTTGCTTGTCATGTGAGATGTAATAATAAAAATTGTATTTTAGAAGTATTTTTAATGAAGGCGTGACTGAGTCCAACCATCGTTAGTTAGCTATGTCTTAAACTTTTTCTAAAGTTTAGTCCAATTAAATTATTATCCAGCCATATGTTTTTTAAGTGTTCTTAGGTAATATTTAATTGATTTTATTACATTTGGTTCATTTTTCATGATTCAGAAAGCCACATATTGGCATGTCTGTGAATTCCACCAATCAATTTAGGGTTAAAACAATTAACGTCCAGACACAAATCTGGATTAATGTGTTGTAATTTTTTATTTTTTTTTGTAGAAGTCTAAAACCAGATTTACAGATATGTTTACATTTAGCTGGGATTAGCAGAAAATAACCTCCTATGTGGTGGTTTGATCTCCAGGTCTTTGTTTATTGCAGGAGCGTCTCACTTCCTCCTGAACCAACCGGCCGCACACACATCACCACACTGGCACAATAAAAGGCCTTTCACAATCTGTGTGAGCTGCAGTTCAAGGTGTAGATTACAATCGATGTTAAAGAATTACCATTTTATATGTCAATAAATATTAATGGTATATCTTCATATTAACCAGTATTGTCTCCTTTTTAATCTCTCAACAAAGTGTTTTCGACACATTAATGTTGTAAGTGTAATTAAAAGTGGATGAAAAAGTCTCAGTGGGTGCTCAGTGGCACTTCTCCAGGATTTGCCAACTCAGGGTGTGTGTTGCGTATTTTCAGTCATTTCTGTTTTATATAATAAAATTTGAAGGGCTGAATGTGGTTTAATTTAGCTGCACATGCTCAGAGCTGAATGAGGACTAAAACTAAACTACGACTTGAAATCAGAGCTGTTGCTCTGAAGCAGTCCTGTCTCAAAGTTGTGTCCTGTTGACTTTGCCTAATGCTCCCTTCAAAGCCACACTTGACTCATTATTAGACAAAAAAACAAATAAACACACTCATGCTAAAACCATGCTGATGGATGTCAGAGTTTTTACTTGAAAGGGCACTAAAGCTGCTTATCTTACTTGTCATTAATCCTTATCAAGTGGAGCTATTGAACTTTGTGTATGCTTTTTCCACAGCAGATATTTTTATCTTGTTGGTTTTGGAACTGTACAGTCAACAGTAATTGTGGTAATTATTGTTTTGTTCCTTTTGAGTTACACATAAACTCACAATAAGACAGCCATCTCTGTACCTGAAAGGAAAGTATTTGAGATGGCATTCAGGTGTCTGTATTTTTTTCCATTTGCACAAGATTCAAGTTTCTCAGTGTCAAGTCATCAGTCATCATCTAATAGTTTGGTGGTCAGAGTCGCTGTCTTATAATCCTGAGGCTGCGGGTTCGATCCCAGGTTGCGTCAGGGAGGGCATTGGACATTAAACAATTGTCAAATCTTTTTGTGTGAGTTCAGTCACTGTTGGAGTCGCTGTAATAAAAACAACTACAGTAGTCCCTCACTACTTCACAGTTCGTTTATCATGGACTCGCTCTATCACGGTTTTTCAAAATAAGATTGGACATGACACACAGCTGGCCGATTGATGGATGAGCCGCACGATCGGCGAGGAATTTTTATTTAAAATAAATTATTTAAAATTATTTAGCACCTGCTGCACATTTGTGCAGTGCAGAGCTGCAGAAAAAAGCTTTGTCTTGCAGCTCTGTGCAGCCCACACTGCAGGATAAGCTTCCTCTGCAGCTGATCAGCTGATCGTGTAGAGCGTAGAAGTGGGCGTGGCCAAGAGCGCTTGCAGGTGGCTGAGAGCAGATAGGACAGGGAGCTGAAATCATGACATTCTGTGCTCTTTTAGAGCATTTAGAGTTTAGAAACATTGTTTAGAATATTGCAAGAGTATGGGAAGGGTTTAAAACACCTTAAAAATATATATTAAATAAATATATATAATTAAACAACTACTTGTACTACTATTCCTACTTCACGGTTTTTCATTTATCACAGGTCTTTGATTCCCCCGCGATAAACGAGGGACTACTGTATTATGAAAACAGAAACACCACTATTGTTACTGTTGATTAGACAATATCACATTGCCACAATAATATCACAGTTGGAATAAAATATTTGTTTTGATGCACAGATATGGAAAGGGCGAGTGAGAAAACACAAGTGACTCAGTTTGAAATTGGTGCCTGTTGTTTTATTTATTCACGACACAAATTTGAAATCTTTCGGCTAATAATTCTTTAAAGATGAACATTAATAACTTTAATTAATTACAAGTATTTGGAATAAAATGGATTAAATTCCAGAAAGCCACCTGGCCTTTTTGAGGAGTTTGTGCGTAAAGTGTAAGAGATGAACAAAACTACAGAATGAACAGCAGCTACATTTAATTATTGTTCTGAAGTAAATGTTTGTTTATGCATAATTTTACTTCTTTTGTCATTGTCTTGTTGAGAGCTGACATCAAGCAGTTAATTAGCAGGTGGTAGTTTCACCTAACTATTGTTTGTTGTAAAATGTTTGTTTTGAAACGGCATTATCCTAAAATTGAGATGGCTGATGCGTCTCTGGGAGACAAGCCTTTATTGGTTTTGGCTACCTAAAATAATTTCAGATACCCATCTTTTATCAACGAGAGTAAAAGTTTACAAGATTCCTCCTACAGCCATCAAACTGGCAGCTCACAGCAGAGACAAGCCGACTAGAGGAAACAACGTTTGACTCGCCAAACATTTTACCAGTTTAAACTTTAGGATGGTGGAAAACATTAGTGCTTTTGACATGGGAACTTTTTATCTTCATAGTGTGGCGTTGAGCTGAAACCAGAAACTGAACTGTGCCGATCACACATTTTTGGATGTAATTAAAGTAAAGCTCAGGTGAAACTGGCAGCTGTGAGAACACTGTGTTAAACAGATAGTTTTCCAGTATTAATAGTTCATCCTGACGTACAGGAACTCGCGTTCTGTCAAAACGATCAGTGTGTAACTCGCCCTGAAGAGTTTAGTTCCAGGAGTACATGAATAGACTCCTGACAGCTATTGTCTGACTCGCAGTGTACCAGAGATGAACCGCTTCGGGCCGAGCATTAAATGCAGGAACACTTCGAAAACAAAGCATTACACCCTAAAGGATAAACAACTTTTAATACATCTGATAACTTAGCAGCATTTAAACAAATCCCTTTCACGTAAGTGATGATGTGATCAGTTTTAGCATCTTAAGTTCTTATTTTCTGTAATAGTTCATGTCGTGCAGGTAACACTCTTACTGAAACTCCAGGCTGTTAGACCTGCTGGATCACTGCTGCCTGTTAGGAACTGACTCAGTGCCTCCAAACTATGGAACTTATTTCTGGCACATCTGTGAGCTTAGTTTGATGTGAATCTACCTTTTAGTTTTAATTAACCTCCAGTAGACAGCTCTGAATTACTGACTCTTCTGTTATCTTTAATCACAGGGCAGCTGTCATGGAAAAGTACATTGCCAAAATAAAAAAAGAAAGTGAAACTACATAAAAGTAAAATGCATAGAATTTGTTATTTAAGCCCCGGATATTGTGTAATACAACTTCAGGTCTGTTTTGTGTGTTATACTTCTTTCATATTTGTGACTGTTCATGAAGCATTCACTCTATTATGATCCATTTTTCACCTGTATGTTTTTCGGCATTTTTCTCATCCAGCAGTTTTCCAAATCATAAAATGTTCAGCTCGTTCAGGACAATCCTGCTTTGACTTTTGTTTTTTATGCAACTTTAGCTTTTTGAAACATTTAGCCTTTTCTGTAACTTTTTTTTTCTCATAGAAAATGAATTGAGCTAATTTTACATCCTTCAAATCTTTAGATCTGTTTACAACCTTTTACTGCTCCTTTCACATTTTGTTCTGCTTCAGCTTCTTTCAGCTTCTTTGCACAAATTTAAACTTTTTTCAGCTACTTTCAGCTGATTTGTGCTCCTTTCAGATTATTTTTGCTAACTACATTTTTGTGCTTCTTCTAACTTCTTTCTGCTAATTTCAACTCGTTCTGCTCCTTTCAGCTTATTCTGATATTTCAGCTACTGTAACTGTTTTATGCAAATTTTAACTTTTCGGCTAATTCCACTTTTTTTGCACTAATTTCAACCTTTGTCAGCCTAATTCAGCAAAAATGTGCTCTCTCCACCTCCTCCTGGTAATTTAAGCTTCTTTCTGCTTTTTTAGCTACAAATCGGATTCCAAAAAAGTTGGGACACTAAACAAATTGTGAATAAAAACTGAATGCAATGATGTGGAGATGGCAAATGTCAATATTGTATTCGTAATATAACATAGATGACAGATCAAAAGTTTAATCTGAGTAAATGTAACATTTTAAAGGAAAACTATGTTGATTCAAAATTTCACAGTGTCAAGAAATCCCAAAAAAGTTGGGACAAGTAGCAATAAATGTCTGGAAAAGGGAAATTGAGCATAAAACGAACAGCTGGAAGACCAATTAACACTAATTAGGTCAATTGACAACATGATTGGGTATAAAAAGAGCTTCTCAGAGTGTCAGTGTCTCTCAGAAGCCAAGATGGTAAGAGGATCACCAATTCCACCATTGTTGCGCAGAAAGATAGTGCAGCAATACCAGAATGGTGTTACCCAGCGTCGAATAGCAAAGACTTTTAAGTTATCATCATCAACCGTGCATAATATCATCTAAAGATTCAGAGAATCTGGAACAATCGCTGTGCGTAAGGGTCAAGGCCGTAAAAGTCTACTGGATGCTCGTGATCTCCAGGCCCTTAAACATCACTGCACCTCAAACAGGAATGCCACTGTCAAGTAAATAACAGAATGGGCTCAGGAATACTTCCAGAAAGCATTGTCAGTGAACACAATCCACCGTGCCATCCACCGTTGCCAGCTGAAACTCTACAGTGCAAAGAGGAAGCCATTTCTAAGCAAGCTCCACAAGCTCAGACGTTTGCACTGGGCCAGGGGTCATTTAAAATGGAGAGTGGCAAAATGGAAGACTGTTCTGTGGTCAGATGAGTCACGATTTGAAGTTCTTTATGGAACACTGGGACGCCATGTCATCTGGACCAGAGAGGACAAGGATAGCCCAAGTTGTTATCAACGCTCCGTTCAGAAGCCTGCATCACTGATGGTATGGGGTTGCATGAGCGCTTGTGGCATGGGCAGCTTGCATGTCTGGAAAGGCACCATTAATGCAGAGAACTATGTTCAGGTTCTAGAACAACATATGCTCCCATCTAGATGTCATCTCTTTCAGGGAAGACCCTGCATTTTTCAACACGATAATGCCAGACCACATTCTGCAGCAATCACAACATCATGGCTACGTAGGAGAAGGATCCGGGGACTGAAATGGCCAGCCTGCAGTCCAGATCTTTCATCTATAGAGAACATTTGGCACATCATAAAGAGGAAGGTGCGACAAAGAAGACCCAAGACGATTGAACAGTTAGAGGCCTGTATTAGACATGAATGGGAGAGCATTCCTATTTCTAAACTTGAGAAACTGGTCTCCTCTGTCCCCAGACGTCTGTTGAGTGTTGTAAGAAGAAGGGGGGATGCCACACAGTGGTAAAAATGGACTTGTCCCAACTTTTTTGGGATTTGTTGACGCCATGAAATTTGGAAACAACAGATTTTTCCCTTAAAATGATACATTCTCTCAGTTTAAACTTTTGATGTGATTTGTGTTCTATTCTGAACAAAAGATTAGATGTTAGCACCTCCACATCATTGCATTCAGTTTTTATTCACAATTTGTTTAGTGTCCCAACTTTTTTGGAATCCGGTTTGTACTTTTCAGCTGGTATTTTTGCAAATTTCAGCTTTTTTCAGATAATTTCCACTTTTTTGTGCTCATTTCAGCTTCTGTTAGCCTAATTGGGAAAACATGTTTTCTTTCTGCTTCTTCTAATTTAAGCTTGTTCTAAATTATCAGCTACATTTTTTAGCTATTTTCAGATACCGGTAAATGCTTTTTTTTTTTTACTAACGTATGCTACTTTCAGCTTGTTATGCTCCTTTCAGCTTATTTCTGCTAGTTTCAGCTTGTTTTGCTTTTTTGGTGACTATTTAGCTCTTTTCAAATTTTAGCTTTTTTTCAGCTAATTCCACATATATATATATTTTTATATTTCTGTTAGTTTAAGCTTCTTTTTGTCTTTTCAGCTTTTTTCTAATTTAATCTTTTTTTAGCTAATTTTCTATTTTTTGTGATCATTTCTGCTTATTTAAACCTAATTTAGCAAATGTGTTCTTTCTGCTTTCTTCTGCTAATTTAGGCTTGTTCTATTTCCGCTATATTTCAGCATGTTGTTTAGCTAATTTTTGCTGTTTTTCAGCAAGTTCTTCAGCAATAAACATTCACACTGCATTTTCCCAGGAAATGCAATTTCTCTAGTTTAACTTACATCTGTAGAAGCTGTGGCAAACTGTTAATCAGTTAGAGTTTATACATATTTTATAGGACTGTTTCATTGCCGAGTTGTCTTTTTTTTATAGAATATAAAGTGGCTGATGGTCTAAAACTATAGTTTAAAGCAGATTTCTTGCCTGGGTGTCACGTACAGAAACTTTTTTTAAAAATAAATCTTTATCTTTTCTTTTAAGAAAACTTAAAGAGCACCTGTTAAAACGACTCTGGATGAACATCTGATGTTTTTCATTCATATCCAAACTAATTTTAATGTTCAGTAATAAATAAAAGCAAAGTCAAATGCAGTTCTTGATGTATACAATATTTATAACCTGCAACGTGTAATTTGACAGCATTATTTATCAGGTTCAGCAATTTCAAGAGTAATTGTTATATTTATAATAATTAAATAGCTGAACTTGTGCAAATGGCACTCCAGAAACAATAACGTTGCTCATATGACCGATAATAAAAAAAAATAAAAAA
>NC_056504.1:11858301-11880132 GCF_014905685.2 Nematolebias whitei
TAGTGGAGCTGTATTTACCCTGGTTGTAAAGATGTCTTCTTTTTTTTTTCCACATGTTACGGCGCCTTTTATTTTACAAAGTGTTGTGTAAAATTTGATGTTTCAACACAGACTTCTGAAGGAAGAGCCCATGTTGGACATTTACTGACACGTTTCAGCAAATGTCCAACAAATACGTTCTGTGCTGGTTGTTGAATTCATTGTTGCTGACTTTACTGAAGGTAAATCTGACCCCCACCCCCACGTCCTTCCCTCCAGTGGGTGGTTGATTTCTTTTCCACCCCTTTCCAGATTACATGTGCTCATTTTTTCCACTTTCTCTGGGGAAACCAAGCTCTCTATTCTAAACTCTGTTTGTGAACATAAGAGAAGTCCGGTGTGAATTAATTTTGACCATATACATGCTGCCTCCTGGACTTTGTTTACTATTAATGGGAGAATATCTGCACATACAGTATGGGGCGTATTATGAGAGCTGAAATGTTTTCTCAGCTCACTTGAATGGTTTTTAGAGCAGTCAGAGACAAAACACCACTTGTTTAGGAGCCTTAAATCAGCACGTGATAAATAAAAATGTAAACACGTATGGTGCTTATCACTTCTGTGCAGTAACAAACATATTGTCTGCTAAGTAAGGCTGATAACTGAAGCAGCTTGGAGTCGAGCGCTCCATCTCGGAGACAGCATGTTGCTGTTATTCACTTCCTCTTTATCACAGATCTATTGCTTTAGTAGACAATCAGCAAATTCCTTAAAGCAACTCAGTTTGTGGATCATCATTTAATCACAGCACACATTAAAGCATGATGTGTGTGCATTGTGGTTAAAGTTTTGTGTTTTTCTGCTCACAATTAGGGTTTCTCGTGCACAGGCCATGAAGCACCCCATTACTAATTTGCTATTAATCTTTTGTTTTAATTACAAGTTTTGATTTTCTACTCCACAAACTGTTCTGAACAACTCACAGCTAATGCATAATTAAGTTTAAGCAAGTACAGAAAATTGGATTTCACATGACTGAACTGGCATTTTGATGTTATTATTTCAATTTTAATTAGTTTTTCTTTTTGTTACACAGCATTCTCAGTTTAGAGCATATTGTTGTTTACACTTCTCGTGCAGTTTTTACATCAAATTGAGGACTTTTTGTCTAGTTCTTACCCAGTTTGTATTTGATTTGTTTATCCCAAGGTGCGCACACCCAAATACTCGTTGACGTCCATTGTGTCTGAGCTCAGTTTTCTTAACTGAAAGTGAAAGGCTGTTTTACTTCTTATGTCTCCTACACCAAACCCCATAGACACAAAAATAGACATGTGTGACCAGCAGATGTTTCTGTTTCTTACAGTTCAGGAATCACTTCAGTGTGACTCGTAGCAGGCTGTAACTCTGTTAGAGGCTTGTTTCTACTTTTTCTGCCTGTCTCATGAAGAGCGCTGTCAGGGAGCAACAGATACAGGTGTGCGGTTACCATGATGACTGTAATAGAGTTGCATTCGAGCCTTTTTTTTTTTATTAAGCTTTTACTGCTTTTGTAAGCAAATCAGTTTGACATGATATTTTAAAAACGTAATGAAAGAAAGATATAAGATTTCTTGTTTCACCAAATGGATATTAACATACAAAGCGAATAGCCTAAAAAAATCATCTCTTAAAATAGGCCATTACAGATTAACAAAAATATTTTTAGAGCAAAATTATTTGGAAAACTATAGAACAAGGCTATTTTAATTGAACGCGCTGCTCGCTTCAGCTTTTGTAGATGCTGCTACTTCCTTCACCGCAGATGACAGCAGGTGAGGAGACACGCGGCCGGTGATCAGCTGATCCATCTGAACTTAACGCAACTTTTTTTTACCTCTTTCAACCGGCCGGTCGAACCTGCCTCCTCCTCTATAAGTAGATTAACACAATTTTATGTTGTGCATTCTTCTTTAGTTTTATTTGTGCTGTATGATTTATAAAACTGCTTCCAAGCCTGCGACCAGCCTGGCCCGGCTCAAATTCAGGTCGGGCCAGACTTCAGGCTCAGGTTAGAAATGACAGCTCTAGACCCTAATAAGCCACTGGCAGTAGCTGTAATATCTATTTTAGATGTTTGTTCTTACTGCACATCAGAATGTTTGTGTTTTGTCACCTTAGATTATTCCAAAAGTAAGTCCCACTTTATTACTTGGCTTTAAAGAAAAAAGTTGCAGGTTAGCGCTTCAGACAGCTGCTGCATTGACACCCCAACACTCAACGTTTAGTTAATTTACGAACGGGTTCAGGGACGTTTTCAGGTCTTCTCTGAGAAATAGTCAAATGCTTTAATAGTCAGCTCAGTACTTTAGTTTATCCCAGGAAGTTAAAACTGTAATTTAGTTCTTGTCTGCAGAGCAATGTGTGAACACAAACTGTATTATTATTACATTATTTTGATATTTAAAAAAGTATACTTTTATTTTTGTGATTTTTTTTTTATTTTTTTATTTTTTTTATTAAACTCTCAACATTAATATTTTAGTGAAAAAGTTTTCATCAAAATCAGTAAAAGTCAGTAAAGTTTTGGTGTCCTTTATAACATGAAATATCAATAAAAGTATTGAATGTATCTAAACAAAAATTGTATTGCACATTATTTTTTTTACCTCTTTTTCTATTTATTCTAAAAATATATATAAATATTAAAGAAATCACCCTAAAAATTAACAAAAGGTGCCTATTTGCATCAATCTCTTGAGGCCAAAGTTAAACTGTTGTCGCAGGCCACACAATCCCTCCAATGGCCGCATGTGGCCCACGGGCCGTAGTTATGATGCATATCTCATGAAACATGACGTCAGTATAAAAGTACCGTAAGCCTGGAAAAATTCCATCCTTTAATCTAAAATATTAAAAGAATGCAGACAAACAGGAGTGTTCTCACTTTGTTACTGTGAAAACAAGACGTTCATCATCGTATGAATCAGTGGTTTGATTCTCCAGTAGGACGACTTCAAAACAGATTTCAACAGTTCGTGCTCTCCTCTTCCAAAACTCATTAACGTTCTTCAAGGTGTGGAAACGTGAGGCCGTAGTTAATCTTTAACAGTAGCAGCCAAAGGTTGAACATCTCCTGCTTTTTGTTTCCAGTTCCTCTAAAAGCCGAGAAATTAAAGGTTTTAAAGACAAGTTTTGAGTTTTATAATTCTTTTATTGTATTCAACCATTCATGACTGTAGTGTGGATGGGTTTAATAAGAAGGTCTTTATTACAAATTCTTAGAGGACTGTTAGTCGCTGCTTGTGCTTTTGATAATGCAACAAAGCAGTTCTGTTAATGCCAAATGTTTTAGCATTAGAATACCGGTAGTTTTTTTTTTTTTACACACAGTTTTTAACTTGCTGCTCTACAGAAAACGATACATTTTTTTGAAAGTTAGTTCTGTTGTTTAGGCAGGTCATTTAACACTTGAAGAATAACCATTTTCTAAACATGTGAAGCTGCTCAAAATACAAAAGTGCAGGTCCTATGGAGCAGCAGTGTTATCTGCAGCACCCGCAATAAATTAAACAAATTAAAAGCATTTACTATCACACCTTTAGAAGCTAGAACATTCATGAACACTTAGGTTTCACTGCATCTTAGAAACTAACGTTTTCATTTCCTTTATATACTGACAGCAGTTTGAGTTGTCAGGAAAAACTGAGCTCTTCAGGATATTGTTAGACTTGTGGCAAAACTTCACACTGCTAGCTGAGTGATGTGTTCATTTAAAATCTAAAGAATTAATAACTGCATTATACCATAACACATACCGTATGCAGAACAATTTTATGTTTAAAAATGTATTTTTAGTCAAGGTCATCATTACCGTGCTTGCCGCCGTACACGTCGCACTGCCGTACACGTCGCATCCATTATGTGTCACTGCTGACCACCCGGAAATGTGGGCTGGTGTTGTGCCAAAAATCGATTGGCTGCCAAATGGCAGCTGCGGGAGCGTGCACGGGAGGTCTGTAACAAGAATTTAATAAGATTAACACTTAAAAACAATTATTTGTTTGCTCGACATTATAGCAAAGGTGTCTCAGTTGAACTTTTACTTAATAAATGCACTTTAATGGTCAAATCAGCTGCATTTCGCCTGGGTGGCACGTCAAAATGAAGCTGATTTGATGTTTGCTCCAGCAGTTCCAGAGCGAGACAAAGGTGACTTGGTATGGCAAGCCAAGTGTCTCATTAATTGCCACTTTTACCTATTAATGAGACGCTTGGCTTGCCATATTGCTTGAGGGCCCTCTAGTGGCTGGAAATGGTAGTGTTCGATATTTTCCATGTCAGAATGAATGAAATCGTCAGATCTTAGCCAAATATTGAGTTATAAAATGGGGAAAAACATATATTAGTCGCTTCGGTGTATAAGCCGCAGGACTTGCAAATGTATGCTAAAGGGTGCAACTTATACAGTGAAAAATGTGGTACGTCTTTTTATAATTTGGTCTTTTTCGACCTTGTTTCTCTCATCAGTCAAACATGCTCGTGTGTACAGTGTTCACTCATTAGTGGCAGCTGCGTGTCTTTTTTTAAACTTGTGTGCTGAGTTGGAAACATCCTCTAGGTCCGATCTGAGGGAGCCATCTGAAGCGTTTCCCTTTGTTTTGAGTGCAGATCTTGAGCAATACAAACACAAGATGAAGTCCTAACAGACTGTTTGTTTTTGTAGGAGGCCCAGGTGAATCGTCATCATGGCACCTTTTCTTCGTATCTACCTGAATACTTTTGAAATGGGTTCCCTGCCTGCACTGACAGAGGCTCCCATCTGTGCCATCAGGATAAAGGAGGCCGTCACCACAGGTATGTGTGTATCTGTATACAGTTGTTGTTTTGTAAGATGAAGGACCTGTAAAGTTAGTGGGGGTGCCATATAATCAGTTTAGTTGCATCATTTTCTCCTGAAGCTTGGTTCTGCAACAATCTACTGTAATTTTTTCGGAAGCGGCAACAACCATGATGATACCCATGTTCTTTGACAGAGCGAGGGAAAACCCTGGTCCAGAGGAAGCCCACCGTGTATCCACCTTGGAAATCCGCTTTTGATGCTCACATCTATGAGGGACGTGTCATAGAAATGATCCTTATGAAGAGCACCGAGGAGCCGCTGGCCAAAGTCACTCTGGGTGTGTCGGTGCTCGCAGAGCGCTGTAAGAAGTCCAAGACCAATAGTCGTGACGATTTCTGGGTGGATCTTCTTCCTTCAGGGAAAATCCAGATCAATGTGCAGTTGTTCCTGGAGAACATTGATGCAGTTGAAAAAGGTAATGCATATGGTAAACTCTCAGTCTTAGGGCTCTTAATACAACTAGATGCATAAATAAAACGCATGGAGTCATATGGAAAATAAAGAATAATAACTCATTAGCTCATAACATAAGTTTAACCAGCTGAGCGTTTCCACATTTACCCAAAAGCAGATCATTTGTTTTGAGAAATACTCTCTAAATGGTTAATTTTTTTGCTTTTTGTCATTTCTGCAAAACAATTTAACAAAGAAAATGTTAACAGACAAAAAACATATGATTCTATTCCCTGACCGGGAATCGAACCCGGGCCGCGGCGGTGAGAGCGCCGAATCCTAGCCACTAGACCACCAGGGAGTTGTGCTGTATGTGGGAGTGGACGTCTCAGTGCAGCAGCTGGTGATCCCTGTCCTGTTATTTTGGTCTCTGTCTCACATGTCCTCCCTCTGTGTGGTTGCATGTTGCCCTCTACTGGCAGGAACACCTCCTCAGAAGTGTCCACGTCTGCCGTTCTGTCATCCACGGCCACGCTGTAGTGAGCCCGTTAGTGTTTATCTGGGTGCAGGTTGTGGAACTGATATGCTCTGAGTCTGTAAACTGGTTTTGTATTTCACATTGCACTGGTCAGCTGACGTTAGGTGTGGTTGTAAGATCTAAGTGTTACAACAAAGTTTCTGTGTTGGACAGTTAAGACTTTTAATATTTGTACAAAGATGCACAAAGTCCACATTTTCCCAGATACAACATACTTAGGACTTTACTAGTATTTTGAGTTTGCTTAAACGTGTATGTGATTTAGTTTTTCACTTTTTTTTCCTTGAGGTGTTTGAGATGTTTGAGGATTGACTTAAAAGAAAATGTGGGTTAAGATGTAGTTTTCAGCAGCATATTGTCCTCCATAGACAGTTTGTTTTATAACAAACAGAACTTGTTTTATGTTGTTTTCCAAAGACGTGCTTTTAAACTTAATTCAGCACTGGTTGGCTAAATTAGCTGCCAGTTTTGTCACTTCGACAGGGAAGCCTGTGATAGTCACAGTGGCAGAGACATCCCTGGGATATTTCCTGACTGGTTTTGTGTAATTGGATTCTCTGTGTGGGTTTAGCACAGTTGGGGATCTCTGATCTGGGATGGAGGAAGCCACTATTATAAAACAGCTTCGTTCTTCATCGTCTCCCTCCCACACACGCCACAGGTTTCCTGAAAAGAAGCCTGCAGTTTATTTAGGTTTGTGTGAAAAGAGTTGGCCTCTTCTTTCTGTCTTTTTGTTTCCCTCCTTCTGTCTTGGCCTGGCTCGCTGAGATGTTCGCCAAACACAAACCTGTGATAGTAAAATGGGAAGAGCTGTTGCCCTGAAGTGTCATTTGCTGTTTTCTATGAATGACTTTTGACCCATTAGAACTTGACTTAATGAAGAGGGAGCTTCCATTAACCTGCACCCTTTCTCAAACTCATATTGCTTTTTAAAATTTTATTCATACAGCTTGTTACAAAAACACCAAGTAAAAAATATTAGGAGTGAAATTATATTCATTGAGCAAATAGGCAAACAAATTATAAGCAACCATCATAAATCCTTTGAAATCAGTCAAAACATGACTGATTTCTACAGATCAGACCAGAAATCCAGTGATCTGACTTGTAAACTGATCTCTTCTCTCAGCGGCGTCAGTGAAGTCCATTCCTGAAGATGGAGTCTTGACCCTCAACAGGAGGAGAGGAGCTTTCAAGCAACCGAGGATTCATGTCATCAAGAACCATGAGTTCACCGCCACCTTCTTTGGCCAGCCCACATTCTGCTCTGTCTGCAGGGACTTCCTCTGGTGAGATGCTGAAGTCTTTTACACACCAGCTGTCACAGAAAGTATAATGTTGGTGAGAATGTTAAATACGTAAACATTTATTAAGGTTGGATTTTCAGTTACTTTTAATAAAGGGGAGTAGATCTTTCAATGTTTCTTAGCAATGCAGCTTTGTTTTTGATACAGCTGGAAGGCTGCCATTGTGAGAATGAATCACTGTCGAGTAATATCCCACAAGCCTGTCATGCAACGTTGGCTGCAGCACTAATCTGAGAGCCAGTGTCTTCCCCTACCTCTAAACTGTAATATTTATTTATCCCTTTTGTCAGACAGGAAAATATCCCGTGTTCCCTACAGCTTCTGTGCAAAATCAAATTATTAAAACATCCTGATTTTATCCTATTTCTGTTATATACAGTGGGCATGTTATGTTCTCATACCAACAAAGGTGCAGCTCTTTCATAACTAAAACTCTTTGGTAATAATCATTCTGGGTGCATTTTTGTCCCCCATTGTGGAGCAAAAAGCGGGAATTGGAAAATCCCACCATCCTGCTATCCATCTGTGCGTGTTGTGAGCACGATAACTTGAAAATTTAGTGATGCACCATTTGGGTATGTGGCTGCGTTTAGGTGTAAGAAAGGTTCCTTATGGGTTTCCAAGTCACAATCCAAGATGGCCGCCATATATATTTGTAAGCTTTGTGAGCTTGGTTACTTGAAAGATGGGCAACGGGGAAACTTCCGTTTTGGTGTGTGGCTGCTTTTAGGCATAAGAAAGTTTCCTTTTGAAAATAGGATTACACTCCAGAATCCAAGATGGCCACCACCATGTGTGTAAACTGGACACCCCTATCATTTGAAGAAAATAAGCTTTCAAGTTTTTATATTGCTTAAAAGTATAGTTTCCTCAAATGATTGGCATGGCTGAAGATTAATCTATGGTAGCCAAAGACGCCATTGGCCACCCCCTGGCTCCACCAACGCATTTAGTGACGGAAAAATGTTCTCTCTGCTCACCAGGATCCATCACTCTGTCACATTGGACAAGAAAAAAAAACACTTATCTCCATTTTTCTACACAGTGTAACGCCTACTCACTTGAATATGTTGCATTAAAAACATTAAGGTTTACTTGAATCCCCTGTCCAATTCCAGTCCAGAAAAACTCATGTAGAAAATTACAGACATTTACTATTCAAATCCTTCAACCACAGAGTGAAACAGCACTTGTTCTAATAGCGAGAATTATTTATTTGTGCACATTTCTTCATGTCTTAAATATTGTCATTTATCTTTTGCCTTTCTGTCATGAAGGGGACTCAACAAGCAAGGTTACAAATGCAGACGTGAGTGTTTGTTTCAGCTGGTCTCTTTCATCATTTAGCACTAATGTAGCCTTGTAGGTTTGAATTTTCCTACACATTTCAGTTAACACTGTGTCTCACTTTTTTGTTTCACCCAGAATGCAATGCTGCAATCCACAAGAAGTGTATTGAAATGATTATTGGCAGGTGCACTGGAACAGCCACCAACAGCCGTGATACGATGGTGAGTGAAGTTAATGAACGTAAAATGTCAACCTTATGGCAGTAAAGGCCGTTGTTTTACAAATGATTGCGCTTATTTTGTTTACTTTCCCCTCTGTGGTTTCAGTAACGGCTCTGTAAATCCTCCATTTGTACTGTGTTCAATCAGAGAAAATGTTTAATGTCATTTCCTTTCCCTCAAAAGCAGTTAAAACCTTTCATTTCCATGAGTTTCAACTGATTTCTATGTGCTCGTAGTTCCAAAAGGAGCGTTTCAAGGTAGACATGCCGCATCGCTTCAAGACTTATAACTACAAAAGCCCCACATTCTGTGACCACTGTGGCAGCCTGCTGTGGGGTCTCTACAAGCAGGGCCTTAAATGTGAAGGTGAATCTAAAAGCTTGCATGTTTTCCCGTGAGCCTAGATATACAGGTGCTGGTCATAAAATTAGAATATCATGAAAAAGTTGATTTGTTTCAGTAATTCCATTCAAAAAGTGAAACTTGTATATTATATCCATTAATTACACACAGACGGATATATTTCAAATGTTCATTTCTTTTACTGTTGATGATTATAACTGACAACTAATGAAAACCCCAAATTCAGTATTTCATAAAATTATAATATTGTGAAAAGGTTCAATATTGAAGACACCTGGTGCCAACACTAACCAGCTAATTAACTCAAAACATCTGCAAAGGCCTTTAAATGGTCTCTCAGTCTAGTTCTGTGGGCTACCCAATCATGGGGAAAACTGCTGACTTGACACTTCTCCAAAAGACAACCATTGATGCCTTGCACAAGCAGGGCAAGACACAAAAGGTCATTGCTAAAGAGGCTGGTTGTTAACAGAGCGTTGTGTCCAAGCACATTAATGGAGAGGTGAAGGGAAGGAAAAGATGTGGTGGAAAAAAGTGTACAAGCAATAGGGATAACTGCACCCTGGAGAGGATCGTGAAACAAAACCCATTCCAAAATGTGGGGGAGATTCACAAGGAGTGGACTGCAGCTGGAGCCAGTGCTTCAAGAACCACCACGCACAGACGTATGCAAGGCATGGGTTTCAGCTGTCACATTCCTTGTGTCAAGCCACTCTTGAACAAGAGACAGCATCAGAAGCGTCTCGCCTGGGACTGCTGCTGAGTGGTCCAAAGTTATGTTCTCTGATGAAAGTAAATTTTGCATTTCCTTTGGAAATCAAGGTCCCAGAGTCTGGAGGAAGAGAGGAGAGGCACAGAATCCATGTTGCTTGAGGTCCAGTGTCAAGTTTCCACAGTCATTGATGGTTTGGGGTGCCATGTCATCTGCTGGTGTTGGTCCACTGTGTTTTCTGAGGTCCAAGGTCAACGCAGCCATCTCCCAGGAAGTTTTAGAACATGTCATGCTTCCTGCTGCTGACCAATTTATGGAGATGCAGATTTCATTTTCCAACAGGACTTGGCACCTGCACACAGTGCCAAATCTACTAGTACCTGGTTTAAGGACCGTGGTATCCCTGTTCTTAATTGGCCAGTAAACTTGCCTGACCTTAACTCCATAGAAAATCTATGGGGTATTGTGAAGAGGAAGATGTGATACACCAGACTCAACAATTCAGATGGCCAATTAAGGCCACTATCAGAGCAACCTGGGCTCATATCACCTGAGCAGTGACACAGACTGATCGACTCCATGCCACGCCACATTACTGCAGTAATAATAATAATAATAATAATGTCATCACAATGTCAGCACTGTATGTTTCCATACAATGGCGAAATTAGTCTCTGCATTTAACCCATCCACCGCCAGGTGGTGCAGTGGGCAGCTATTGAAAGCGCCCGGGGGGCATTTTGGGGATGAGGTGTGCTGCCCAGAGACGCCACGTGATGTGCAGTGACTGGGGATCGAACCTGGGACTTTCGGGTCCAAAGCCGGCTGCCCTGCCTCTACACCATCTCGGCCCCCTCCAGGCGAAAGGAGCCCCAACTAAGTATCGAGTGCTGTACATGCTCATACTTTTCATGTTCATAATTTTCAGTTGACCAACATTTCTAAAAATCCTTTTTTTAATTGGTCTTAAGTAATATTCTAAATTTCTGAGATACTGAATTTGGGGTTTTCATTAGTTGTCAGTTATAATCATCAACATTAAAAGAAATAAACATTTGAAATATATCGGTCTGTGTGTAATGAATAGCTATAATATACAAGTTTCACTTTTTGAATGGAATTACTGAAATAAATCAACTTTTTCATGATATTATAATTTTATGACCAGCACCTGTATTTGCCTTCCTCTTGCGTTCTGTTATGACTATAACATTATCTTTTTATGTATTCCCCATCCCTGCCTGGCTCATGATTTGTTGATGCTGCTGACCAGACTGTAGCATGAATGTTCATAGTTACTGCCAAGTAAAAGTGGCCAATCTATGTGGAATCAACCAGAAAATGCTGGCAGAAGCTTTGTCTCAAATCTCCCAGGTTCGTACAGCCAGTGTACTTTGTTTTTTGTTTTATACTGAAGGTTCTTATATGTCAAATACATTAAAGCGAACTTTATTTTTTTTATCTTAGAAATCCACCAAGAAGCACGATGAGCCCAGCGGACCAGATATTGGCATCTATCAAGACATCAAAAATGCCATAACAGAACCTAGTGGTAAGATAAATTATGCAGAATTTGGCACCGGAAGTGTTATAAATTGTTTGATTTCTGTCAAGTTTCACCCAAATCATCACGCTTCATTATATTAGTTGGTTGCTGATCCTCCGTTTACCTCTATTCTTGTGAATTGTCTGGCATTGTTGAGATATTTGCATGAATATTTGCACACAGGTTTGCGTATTCATTTACTCAAAATGTGCAAATGTGTAGTTACTCCTGGTGACAAGGACATGGGAGTGAGCCCCACCCCGTCTGCAGTTACGACTCCACAGACTCGTCTCACCTTCAACCACTTTGTGTTCCATAAAGTGCTGGGAAAAGGCAGCTTTGGCAAGGTACGCCCCGCAACACGTTCCTCACCTTAAAGTCACTGTAACACAGCATAAACGCCAATAAAACAGTGATCCCTCATTGTGTAGTAGGAGCAAATGGCAAGAGGAAAGACCTTAGAGCTTTGTTGCTAAAAATGTTCCCACTGAGATGAACTCATGTACATCATCTCCCATTTTTACCGTCCATAGGTGATGCTGGCAGAGCTGAAAGGACAGGGACAGTACTTTGCTGTGAAGGTTCTAAAGAAGGACGTGGTTATCATGGATGATGATGTGGAGTGCACCATGGTAGAGAAGAGAGTCCTGTCTCTGGCCTGGGAGAACCCTTTTCTCACCCACCTCTACTCCACGTTCCAGACCAAAGTAAAGACATTACTGTTCATCTCTATTAGTAAATCTTGTTATGGGTTTACTAATATTATGGTGCAATCTCTAACAGGAAATAAAACACACACTTGGACTGTTTGTGTCTTCATTTGTGTCTGACAGTAACATCTCGTTTCCTCAGGAGCATCTCTTCTTTGTTATGGAGTACCTGAATGGAGGCGACTTGATGTTTCACATTCAAGAAAAAGGCCGCTTTGATCTCAACAGAGCTACGTGAGTATGCAGGGAAATTATGCCTTGGGTGCCGCGGCGTTTGATCTCCACAAATGTAACACTGAGTTGCGGTCATAACTGTTTCACTTTATTTCTTCATTTTATTTTATTTAGATTCTATGCTGCAGAGATAGTATTGGGGCTGCAGTTCCTCCACTCTAAATGCATCGTCTACAGGTAAGACTAAACACTGAGTTTTACTCAGCATGTTGCTTCATAGACTATGAAGTATTTTTATAGGTTTTTGAGCTCCTTGGAATGATCTAGGTCTTTTTGTTATCTCTCCGTCTTTTGGCTTACAGAGATTTGAAGCTGGACAATATTATGCTGGACAAGGACGGACATGTTAAAATCGCAGACTTTGGCATGTGCAGAGAGAGGATCTCTGCAGAGAACAGAGCCAGCACATTCTGTGGAACACCGGACTATATTGCGCCTGAGGTTAGTTTGACGACTTGGTTAATGTTGCTTTTTTATTTTTTAGAATCACTTGTCTTACCTGTATTTCTACATGTACTAATATGTCTGTGTGCCTCTGGGTGTTAGGAGACATGCAGCATCTACGTGCAACACTTGTTACTTTTTACATGCCTCTGATGAACTGTCTTCTTACCTCAGATCCTGCTTGGACTGAAGTACACTTTCTCAGTGGACTGGTGGTCATTTGGCGTGCTAGTTTACGAGATGCTGATTGGTCAGTCACCGTTTCAAGGTGACGATGAGGACCAGCTGTTCGACTCCATCAGAACAGAAACCCCGCACTACCCTCGTTGGCTCACCAAGGAATCCAAAAGCCTACTTGAACAGGTGAATAGTTAAACTTTTATGGACATCCACTTAGTATTACAGAGACTTGGGGTTGTTTCTCAGTAGTAAATGTTTCCTGTGATTTCTTCAGTTGTTTGTGCGAGACCCCAGCAAAAGGTTGGGTGTGGTGGGCGACATTCGTTTGCACTCTTTCTTTAAAGTCATCAACTGGCCAGCACTGGCCAAGAGACAAGTTGAGCCTCCTTTCAAGCCTAAAGTGGTATGAGCCTTGCACATCTGCATGGGCACCTATGCATTTAGAAACGCCTGCATGTATTCTCAGTATTTTAAGATGCTTGTAGGCTAACTGAACTCTCTGACCTGCCTACAGAAATCTCCCAACGACTGCAGCAACTTCGATCGAGAGTTCCTGAACGAGAAGCCCCGTCTCTCACATGGTGACAAAAAACTCATTGAAACCATGGACCAGAATGCATTCAGTGGCTTTTCTTTTGTCAACCCCAGAATGGAGCCACTGATAAGTAAATGAAACGGCAAACTCTTCAGAAACATCGTCGTTCAGCACACTTTACTATAGGCTCTTACTTCGTTCTGTTTAATCTTCATGTGGTGTAGGGTTGACTGGCTGTGAGCCTGACTTTTCCAGTTCCTCCATTAGAGGATGAGGTAAAATGATACCAAGATGCTCTCTGGCATCTCAAAAAACAGTCTTGTTTCAGCTGTGAACATGAACAACTGAGTGTAAAGCTTCAGAAAAGTAAGGGAAATTCTTAAACCAGTGTCATGATTGTTGATGCTGGGGTCAACAATCTAATATGAATCGAATCTTTTGTTTTTCACTTATGTTATTTTTATTATGCTCACCTTTTGGATCTGTATGAATCATATACCTGCAAACTTGTGGCTTTTCTGCAAAATTTGCCAATTTCAAACAAAATGTAATTTACGTGAATCGTCTAGATCCAAAGAGATTTTTCCAGGGGGGGGGGGTGTCAGAGGTGTGATAGATGGCATAATTTCCCATTGACTGGACTTTAGGAAACAAGAAGGTTTCTGTCTACAATAGAACATCATTGGTGGAACGCAAGTCTTTTGGCAAATCACAATCAAGACAGACGACAGGGAAATCTTTCCCATGGACGAAGGAAACTGGTCTGTTATACTTCTAATGTTGGACACTGTTAGCTTTGAGGTCAATCTCATTATCTGCCAACAATATAATATGCTGTGTAAGTTAAACTTGATTTGGCAAAAAAAAAAAAAAAAGATCCTATTTTAGCAACATTGTGCGCATCGTAATTTGTTACTTTTTCCAATTCAATTCAATTCAGTTTATTTATATAGTGCCAAATCACAACAAAGTTGTCTCAGAGCACTTTACAGAAACATTCACATACATAAAAGCCAATTAGTAAAGTTCTCTATCTAAGGAATCCAGCAGACAAGTTGAATCTTGGCTTCGTTGCAGTCTCCCATCCTGAGCAAGCACAGTGGCAACAGTGGAAAGGAAAAACTCCCTTTTTAAAAGGAAGAAACCTCCAGCAGAACCAGGCTCAGGACAAGTGGCCATCTGCTTTGACTGGCTGGTTGAGAGGACAGGAAGGAGAGACAGACGAACATAGAATGGTAGGTCCAGGTGTATCTGAAAGCCAAAAAGACATATGATAAGGATGGAAAAATAATTACAAATACAAAACCGGTTGAGCAGAGTAAGTAAAGACAGTAGCAGAGTGAAAATTGTGGTCAGTTTGTCCTCCAGCAGTCTTAAGCCTATAGCAGCATAACTAACTAAGGGACAGCTCAGGAAACCCAAGCCGACCCTAACTATAGGATTTAGCAAAAAGGAAAGTCTTAAGCCTAGTTTTAAAACTGGATAATGTGTCAGCCTCACGGACAGAGATTGGAAGTTGGTTCCACAATAAAGGAGCCTGATAACTGAAAGATCTGCCTCCCAGTCTGCTTTTGTAAATTCTAGGAACCACAAGTAAACCTGCAGCCTGAGAGCGAAGTGCTCTGTTAGGAAAATATGGAACAATAAGATCTGTAATATAAGATGGAGCCAGGTTGTTGAGAGCTTTAAGTTTAGAAGTAAGATTTTGAATTCAATTCTGGATTTGACAGGGAGCCAATGGAGAGAAGCTAAAACTGGAGAAATATGAGCTCTCCCACTAACTCCAGTTAAGATTCTGGCAGCAGCATTTTGGATCAACTGAAGACGTTTGCAGCAGCAACAAACGTTATCTGTAATGGAAAGTTTGTCAACATGTAATGCTAGCTAGGATGTCCGCTAACATCAGTGAATTGTGCATTAACGTTGGCCTACAATGTCACTCGGTTCAATGCGAATAATTTTGGGAAGGCTGTCTCTAATGCATCCGTATCGTTGTCCAAAAATAATGCGTTGTTGCCATAAGATAAGAGAAATGACAACTAACGCGTAACGTTGGTGCCAATGAAACGTGACACACCAGTGTTTTGTTTCAGTGATCAAAACATCTGCTCTGGTGGAGCATTAGGGCGATAAATATGGCAGAAGTGGTGGAGCAAGAGAGTGTGGCATGAAAAAGGCACATGGTCATGCAGCTGAAATGGGCCCTTCAGGCTTGTCCAGGCCCAAAAAAATTGAGAAATTAGTTTTTGCTATTAGCAAAATGCTCTGCTATATTTGGTTTCTGTGGTTGGCTTGCTGCTGATGTTGCTTGTTTATTTTATTTTATTTTTTTGTTGTTGACTTGCCATCTTTCCTATGTATGTCCTAATTAAATTAGGGCACGTCTTTTTTTACCTGAAGCACGTTGTCTTTTCACCAAATTTTCTTCTTGGAGTATACCAGAATGCTTAATTTACATGTTAAAAATCACAGAATCTGCATCTGCTATGTTTGTCACCTTTTTCACCCCTTCTGAGTTTGCAGGTATGCATTTAATGTACTGTATTATGAAATTTTGAATGCACTGGCACAAACTAATGCTGTATAAACCAGGTATAGCCCATTCATGCTAATGTAAATGAAGGTACAAAAAGGGTATGTGCACTACGTAGTTACTCACGTGGCCTGGGTGTGTGTACAGATCTGGTTTTAGATGCAAATGACTCGACTGTAGCCAGCTAGAGAGAGAACACTGCTGGTCCAGCTGTTGTAGAAACTACTGTAAAGGTGGAGTGAATTTTAAATCCATGCTAAGTTGAACTACTTGCACTGTAAAACTTTTTACTGGAGGTGTCTTCTCTATAAACAAAAGATGATTTTAATATTTTCTGACTCCAGTCCACCTCCTGTTAAGCTCAAGCGTTATATGGACAGCCTTTCCATCTGTTTTATGAACTCTCATCAGCTTTAATGGAAGGAGTTTCAGCATGTTTGATACTACACCTGTATGTGATGAAGGATGTGTTATTTTGTAAAAGAAAGGGGGGATTTCAGTGTAAGGACAGATTTTTTTTAATGTTATATATGTATGTTACAATACGTATTGTCAAGAGTTTTACCTTTAAAATACCAGGTGTATAGGAAAATCATATGTAACTTACTGTTGTTGTCTTTAATGGTGTATTTTTTACTGTCCTCACCTTTTACAAAATAATATAAATATACTTGTAAACTCAACATCCAGTTTGTCGTAGTTACTGTTGTGTATCAGTTGATTTTCTTGACTATATAGTTCATTCAGTTTTATAGAGACTTCTTTGCAATCCAGTATTTTGAGTTCAATTTTTGCCATGAAGTCTAAAAATGAAACTAATATATTAAATTTCTCAGGGTGACTTTATGTGAAAAATTACAGTGCCTTGCGAAAGTATTCGGCCCCCTTGAACTTTTCAACCTTTTGCCACATTTCAGGCTTCAAACATAAAGATATAAAATTTTAATTTTTTGAGAAGAATCAACAACAAGTGGGACACAATCGTGAAGTGGAATGAAATTTATTGGATGTGTCAAACTTTTTTAAACAAATAGAAAACTGTAAAGTGGGGCGTGCAATATTATTCGGCCCCCTTGTGTTAATACTTTGTAGCGCTGCCTTCTGCTGCAGTTCCAGCTACAGTCTCTTGGGGTATGTCTCTATCAGTTTTGCACATGAGAGACTGAAATTTTTGCCCATTCTTCTTTGCAAAACAGCTCGAGCACAGTGAGGTTGGATGGAGAGCGTTTGTGAACAGCAGTCTTCAGCTCTTTCCACAGATTCTCGATATGATTCAGGTCTGGACTTTGACTTGGCCATTCCAACACCTGGATACGTTTATTTGTGAACCATTCCATTGTAGATGTGGCTTTATGTTTTGGATCATTGTCTTGTTGGAAGATAAATCTCCGTCCCAGTCTCAGGTCTCTTGCAGACTCAAACAGGTTTTCTTCCAGAATGGTCCTGTATTTGGCCCCATCCATCTTCCCATCAATTCTGACCATCTTCCCTGTCCCTGCTGACAAAAAGCAGGCCCAAACCATGATGCTGCCACCACCATGTTTGACAGTGGGGATGGTGTGTTCAGGGTGATGAGATGTGTTGCTTTTAAGCCAAACACATCGTTTTGCATTGTGGGCAAACAGTTCGATTTTGGTTTCATGTGACCAGAGCACCTTCTTCCACATGTTTGGTGTGTCTCCCAGGTGCTTGTGACAAACTTTAAACAACACTTTTTATGGACATCTTTGAGAAATGGCTTTCTTCTTGCCACTCTTCCATAAAGGCCAGATTTGTGCAGTGTACGACTGATTGTTGTCCTATGGACAGACTCTCCCACCTCAGCTGTAGATCTCTGCAGTGCATCCAGAGTGATCATGGGCCTCTTGGCTGCATCTCTGATCAGTCTTCTCCTTGTTCGAGATGAAAGTTTAGAGGGATGGCCGGGTCTTGATAGATTTGCAGTGGTCTGATACTCCTTCCATTTCAATATGATTGCTTGCACAGTGCTCCTTGGGATGTTTAAAGCTTGGGAAATCTTTTTGTATCCCAATCCAGCTTTAAACTTCTCCACAACAGTATCTCGGACCTGCCTGGTGTGTTCCTTGGTCTTCATGATGCTCTCCGCGCTTTGAACAGAACCCTGAGACTATCACAGAGCAGGTGCATTTATACAGAGACTTGATTACACACAGGTGGATTCTATTTATCATCATCAGTCATTTGGGACAACATTGGATCATTCATAGATCCTCACTGAACTTCTGGAGTGAGTTTGTTGCACTGAAAGTAAAGGGGCCGAATAATATTGCACGCCCCACTTTTCAGTTTTTATTTGTTAAAAAAGTTGGACACATCCAATAAATTTCATTCCGCTTCACGATTGTGTCCCACTTGTTGTTGATTCTTCACAAAAAATTAAAATTTTTTATCTTTATGTTTGAAACCTGAAATGTGGCAAAAGGTTGAAAAGTTCAAGGGGGCCGAATACTTTTGCAAGGCACTGTAGGTGTTTGATATTTTATCTAATTATGGTTAACCATTTTGTTGTAGTTGACACAAAACAAATTGCTACCCATTACATTATTTAAAAACATTTTAATGAATCATGGATAAATGTTCAGGGTTGTGTCATTATATATTATGATGGTTTAAGATTTAATAAATTGTCAGTAAATAGGGCTAAACCATTCACTGAAAGGTTATAAACGGGCCATAGAAAAAATTCAAAATGCATTTTATTAATATTTTGTAAAATAGAATTACATAATCATAAACAGTTTGTGCAGAAACAAAATAAACTGAACAAATTCACCAATATTTGTTACCAAATGTGACCTGATGTGGCTTGATTGAGTTACAGCCCCAATTTTGTAAATGGTGATTTTATAAAATGTAAAAAAAAAAAAAATGCAATGGTTTGTAAATCTCATAAACCTATATTTTATTCACAATGGAACCAAGTAAACTTCTCCAAACTAAGAATTTAAGCCTTTTTGTAATTATTTCAAAAAGGTCCTCTTGAATTTGATGACGATGACAAAAAGTAAGTGGTACATGTGAACAGCTGAAAAAGCATCTTGCAGCTAGGTTGATTGACAAGTCAGTAAAAGGACTGGGTTTAAAATAAAAACATTTTCTAAAGGCTGAATCTTTCTAAAGTAAAGATGGGCACAGGTTCACCAGTCTGTTACTAAAATGAATATAAATTGTGAAACAATTTAGAATAATGCTCTTAAACCAAAAAATAAATAATTGAGAAGATCTTAAATATTCCGTCATCTATGGTTCATGATAAAATATTTCAAGGATCTGGAGAAATCTGAGCTCAAAGGAAAAGACTGAAAGTCAATACTGGATTATTTTGGGGTCCACAAATCACTTAACTGTCTGTAAACACAGTTCACTGCCATCCACAAATGCTGGTTAAAGCTCTATCATACAAAGTAGTAGCTATATGTGATCACCATCCAGATACACTGCTGTCTTCTCTGGTACCAAAGTTTGACAAATTGGAAAACCATTCTCTGGTCAGACAAATTAAATTTTGAAAAATTTAAATCAAAGAATAGAGGGACCATCTGACCTGTTATCAGCACGTAATTCAAAACCCTGCCTCTCTGATGATATAGGGGTGCATTAGTGCCTATGGCACATGCAGCTTACACATCTGGAAAGGCATCATTTAACCAGATAAGTATAAACAGGTTGTAGAACCAGATCTGCTCCCATCCAGACATTTTTTTTTTCTAACAGGGCATTGCATATGGGTGCAGTTAGAGCTGCTGCCTCTCAGCAAGCAGGTCACCCAGGTTCAAATCCTGGCTGGGGGCCTTTCTGGGTGGAGTGTGTGGGTTTTCTCCAGGTTCTCCGGTTTCTTCACACAGACCAAAAACATGCATGTTAGACTGATTGGCAACTCTAAAGGTGTGAGTGAGAGAGTGAATGGTTGTTTGTCTCGTTTGTCTCCATGTGTCCCAGTGATGGACTGGAGACCTGTCCAAGGTGTCCCCCACCTCTCTCACAGTGACTGTTGGAGATGAGCACCAGTGACCCTGGTGACCCAAAAAAGAAGAAGTGGTTAAAGATAATGGATGGATGGCATTGTATATTTCATCAGAAAAAAAAAGAAAAGCTGAACAACAAACAGCCTTCATTGCATCATGGCTTCATGGTAGAAGAGTCCAGGTGATGAACTGGCCTGCCTGCAGTCCAGACCTCACAAAATGAAATAATGTGAGTTCTCGTAAAACAAAAATTCAGCAAAGGCCTAGGACTGTTGAAGCTAGAATCCTATACGTCAAACAAGAATGGGTCATCATTCCCTCCAAAACCTCCAGCAGCAGGTCTCCTCTGCTCTTAGAGGTTTACAGACTGTTGCTAAAAGAAGATAAGATGTTTCACAGAGGGAACCATGGCCATGACCAAACTTTTTTGAGATGTGTTGCTGCCAGTAAATTTTAAACAACCTTTCTTCCCTTTAAATTGTACAATTTCTTAGTTTCACCATTTGATATGTTCCCTGTCGTGTATTCTGCGTTTAACAGACGTATAAATCATTGTGTTCTGTTTTATTTACATGTTAAGCGTGATTCCAATGAGTGTTGCGTTTTAGGTTCATGGCGACATTATACAATTAATATTTCTAATAAAAATCAGAGGTCAGTCCTTCCAAGGCTCTGAAATGTTGCTGTCTCTGCAGTGCCCTCTAGCGGTACTGAGTCGGAGCTGCACCCTGCCGGGTGCCGTGGACAGGCGAGCAGCTGACGTCGGTGCGGCGCGCGCACGCCCTGTGACCTCGTCCTCTGCCCCAGCTCATGAGACGCTTTACCAATTTAAAATGATAAAAATAAATAAAGAAACCTGTTTAAATTGTAGATGATTTTATGTCCAACATGCAGCGTTAAAGTTGAGCTGCAATTGAAGCATTTATTCATTCAACCTTTATTTATACAGCTTAGATGACAAAATTTTAATTATGAAGGGTTGGAGAATTTATTTGTTCTTCTATTCGATCCTCAGCTTCTTTATATGAGTCGTCTTTTTTTCAAAGGCTTCACATTGCCACCACTGGCAGCTGCTTTTCCTCGCGAAATTATTTTGCTCGGGTATAAATTCCTAAAATAAAAAATTTGCTTTCCGACTGTTTAGACAGTTTCTGCAGAGAAGCCACTTTTTCCGTGTTTGTTTGCGCCTGGAGCTGTTCAGAAATGGTCTTTCTTTTGTCACAGCTCGAGGAGGCTCGGTCTGTGAGGATCATGAGACATGCGGTGTGTTTCAGAGCTGCTGCTTCACAGACTAAAACTGTTTCATGGAGGTGGTGGAGGGTTAATGTTGTCCAACCAGTGGACTTTGAGCATTGGACTCCCTCTACATATTCCCAGCAGTTCTCCCGCCCTCTCCTAAAATAAATAAATAAATAAAAGAACACATTTTACATCTTTGTGCAGCACGTTGTGCTCTGCCACACAATCTGTATTCAGTCGCCGTGTTTAAGCGTTATTAGGGTTTAATTTAAAAAGTACTAACCCATCCTCCCTTTAAAGCACACCACTCATTTTTCCACTTATAAAAATATACACTGAAAATAATAATGATAATAAAAATATAAAAAGCTCCTCCATCTTCGACAGTCTATCTGATTTTAATGTGGAAAAAAACCCACCACTTATCGAAAGTGGGTTTATTTTCCTATATTTTCAATAAAACCCAGTTCAACCATTGAATGAGTCCTGCTTCCAGCGCGGATAAAAACCGCTTTGACGACTCGTCGGGCTTTTTGTATCAGTTCTTGTCAGCGGGAAATGTCCGGATTCGTTCTTTTCTTTTGTGTTTGTGTTTAAAACATGTGCCGTGACTCTGCCTGTCACATGTTTTATTGTGTGCGCGAAGATGGAAGTCGGTGTAATGACGATGAAGCCAGGCTCAGAGGCATATAGGCGGCAGAGCATGCGCAGTGGACACTTGTGCCATATTGGAACG
>NC_056504.1:11880532-11906731 GCF_014905685.2 Nematolebias whitei
TTGTATATATGTATTTGTGAGGAGCTACTTGTAGCTGCAGGTAAAACCACACAGTTTTCTCCTTGTGTGTACCGTAGGCTGTTGCATCAGTCCAAAATCGCCATGTTTGACTTAAAATAACATATATTATGCATATTGTGAAAACAAGGGACAGGAAAATGTTATACTGAGCCTTCCACCAAGCCAGGTCAAGTGTTGGTAGTGGCAAAATACTGAGCAGCCTATCACCAACAGCTGTAATGGTATCAGTCAGACCAGTAACTGCACTTTAAGTAATTAAGTACTGCACTTTACATTTCTGCTTCGTCCAACCAGAACCCTGTGACCAGCATCTGTAATTAATTTAACCTAAACTGCACATAAAACTTCAGACCCTAAAATGGGCCAAATGCAGCCCTTGGGGCTCCCCAGGGCTGTGTGTTGAGCTCCCTCCTGTTCACTCTGCTAACGTATGACTGCGTACCGACCCATCCAGGCTGTCATATTGTAAAGTTTGCAGACAATACAGCGGTGGTGGGATGCATAAAAAACAATGATGAGTCCAGCTACAGGCAGGAGGTGGAACACCTGGAGAGCTGGTGCAGGAAGAACGTGAATAAGACGAAGGAGATGGTCATGGACTTGAGAAGGAATAAACACACCAATATAAAAATCCTTGTATTATGTCTTCACAATTCCTTTTATGATTTTATGTTTTCACAATAATGATTTTATGTCAACAATTTCCTGTGGGATCAATAAAGTTCTATATTATCTTATGTCTTGATTGAAATAGCCCATGAACCCATGGTTAAAACAAGTTTTTTTTTATTATTTAACTTAGTTTTACACCCTTGAAACCCCTGGTTTCAGAGAAAAATCACACTGAGTGGCTGAAAGTTGGATTAATAAAGCAGTTACAGGCTAAGAAGGTACTTGCATGTGCATTACATTACACTTCCTTGCATTAGTACAATCATTTGTGTTTTTTGCAAAACAGGAAATTGCTAAAACTAGTTTTTTGTTATTGTTGTGAAAATTATCCTGTTAAGTTTGAGCAAAAAGCCGCAGCAGAGAGACTAAATAGACGCAGACTGCTGATCCCAGACTTCAACACTGCCCATCTGTATTTACTTCACACGTAAAAAACAACAAAAAAAAAAAAAAAAAAAAAAAAAAACGAGCGTCTTATTTTGAAACATCCAACCGGAAGCTCGGCTTTTCTTGCTCACGCGGCTTTAACGTTTCAACGAGCGAGCAGGCGGAGAGGACCACGGCATCTAAAAACGACTTGGAAAAACTACTTGGAGGTAAGGCTGGAATTTTGCGACTAAATATTCACGTGCTCCGCGTTGTTTGGCACGAACTCCTGTCGCTGTTTCGCGTCGTTGCGGCGCGTTCGTCTTTTTTCCCGTCTCTCAAAAAGATGAGTCGGCTTCGGTCGAGTGTAAGCGCCCTTCTTATTTGCTCGCGAGCTTTTGCTCCTCTGGTGCACGAGCCGCCGTGACGTTCAGTAACTTGACTCGAACGCAGGCGATTTTAACCATGTGTCCCGGGAGTCCCGCTCGCTCCGGTTTAAACTCGGGTTCGGGTGTTTTATGTATTTATTTATTTTTCTGTTTACGAGGAGTGCGTTTGGGTTGCGCGTTGTTCTTCTGGGTGAAAGTTAGCGCCTGTGGTGTCTCTGCAGAGGCGTTCACGGCCCATCTGTCCCTGAATGCAGCGGTGAGTCCCACCAACAAGCAGCGCAGTCTTTTAAAACTCAAACACTTCTGGGTTTTCTCTGGAAATTTCCACTTCTCTTCTCCGGCCTCGAACCTCTTTGTGTTTTCAATACGAAGCCTTACATAATGAAGGTGGCACGAGCTCAAACTCTTAATGCGGGGTTTAAAAGCGCATGCTGCAGGACGCAGTTTGTTGCCTCGTTGCTTTTATGTTCCCACCTCAGAGTTGATGCGACATCACATTATCCAGCTGACCCCTAACTTCCCATGTTGTGCAACTTGAGTGCTCCTCTGTGCGCGCGCTGCCGCTCCGCAGAGGCTCGTGTGTGTGTGCGTGCAGGCGCCTCACTGACACATCTGTCATTTGAGCATGTGAGGGAGAGCAACTGTGCGCGTCTTCATTTCAACCTCCTGATGAGTCTGAAGTTGATCTGAGCAGGTCAGCTCCTATTCTCAGTGTTTAACCCTGATGGTCATGAAGAAGAAGTTAAAATCTCCTGAAGTGTGAGGGGGAATGGAGAGTGGTGAAGAAGAGAGTCCAGGCAGGATGGAGAACGGTCAAAGGAAAAGTTTACAAGAGAGTGGTGGGACCAGCTATGACGTATGGTCTGGAGACAGAGACATGGACAAAGAGGCAGGAGACAGAACTGGAAGTGGTGGGAATGAAGATGTTGAGGTTCTCCTCAGAAGTGACAAGGATGGGAATGTGAGATCATCAGAGGCACAGCACAGCATGAACAACTGAGATGAAGTTGGAGAGTCCAGACTGAGATGGTTTGGACATGTCCAGAGGAGGGACAGTGGGTATACTGGTAGAAGGATTTTGGAAATGCAGCTGGCAGGAAAAAAGACAAAGAGGAGATGTATGGATGCAGTTAGAGAGGACGTGGAGGTAGTTGGAGTGAGGAGGAGGAGGATGACTCGCTACGGAAACCCCTGATAAAGGAACAGCTGCATGAAGAAGAACAAGGTCTTTAAACCTGCGTCTCGTGTCTTTACCAGCTCTTTAACTGTAATGATGAATAAAAGTGTGAGGTTTACAAAGCAGACACACCTGGACTGTATTTCTCAGCAAAGATCGTTGATTTTTCTACACAGCCTTGAAAAGTGTGGAAAACTGGCGTTTTGATTTTAGTTTCCAGGTGTGGAAAAGTATGGGGGAACGTGTTTACTTGTTGACGGACGCCGGTATTGCAGCTCGTCTGAGAAAACTCCGGTTTCCTCCCGGTCATGTTAAATTATTTAACAATAAATTGTCCCACGGTGTGAATGTGAGAGTGAGGCGTGTTGTTTGTCTCTGCGTGTCCCTGCGATGGACAGGTGGCCTGTCCAGGTTGTCCCCCGCCTCTCCCTTTGCTGGAGACGGACTGCTCCCAGTAGCCCCGCACAGGGAAGTGGGTAAATGGTAAATGGACTGTCACCTTTCTATCTTATCCAGATATTCAAAGCTCTTTACAACATGTTTTATATTCATACATCACTCTACTAGATCTATACAAAGATTAATCAGAGCTTTATCACATCATACTCTGATGGGACACACATCGGAGACGATGAGGGGTTCAGGGTCTTGCCCAGGGACACTTCAGCATGTGACCGCTGGTGGAATCGAACCTCCAACTCTTGCATTGGTGGACGACTGCTCTAACCACTCAGCCACAGCCGTCCCAGTAAAGAAAATAGATCCACAACACTAAACTGCACCGCTGTATAAACCTGCAAGTTTAGTAAATTTAAAATGACAAATCAACATTAAACTAGTTGAAAATAAGTGAAACTCTTAAAATATGAGTCTGGAAAATTATGAATTTTAAAATGGAAGGTGTGTTTGAATTCTCTAACTAAACATTAATGATTTAAGTAATTTAATAAAACTTGGCTGAATCAAAAATGTAGACTACATTTTAAATTAATTTAGAAGTCCAGACGTTTCTTTTTCTTTCTTGTCAGATTTCGGTGCAGTGAACGTACAACACCAGCCCAGTGGTGTCAAAATACACAAACAATAGTATATTTTTTAATTTTCATTTTACGCTGGTGATCACTGATGAGCACAACCACGCAATACTACACAATGTCATTTTATTTAGTAAAATTAACTAGTAGAGTGATCAGAAAGCACCCGAGTGTTTTAAATTCTTGTATTTTTAAGACAATGATTCATTTCTGGTGATTGTGAGTTTGTAGGAGGATGCAACTGCATAGGAATTAAAACTGAAGCAGAGCTAAAATATATATTCATTTATTTTTGACTCTGTAAATGTTTTTTTTTTTTAGCTTTAGCTGTTTCTTGCACATGTAATGGCACCAAACTTGGTTTCTATGCAACAAACACAAAAGAGGGCAGCGAGTGCTGAGCTGGAGCGATTTGGAGAAATAAAGTGATTCTGAGTACTAGTTGATCGCTGTATCCGTCGTTAACATTTTCTTTCATTCTAGACCAACTTTTTGATGATAACCATAAATCAGCACTTTCAAGCCTCTGCTCACGAGGTGCTGCTTTGCCTTACCTGCTCTTTAAAAAAAATATAAATCAAGTATTTTTTTTGTTGTTCCTCGTGTTTTGATGCACATGCAGCACTCAGTGTTATTGAAAACTTATTCTTGTAAATCAAATCAGGGAAAAAATACAGTTTATGTAGTAAATGCATGATATAATGTAGCAATTGCATTTAAGGCTAGGCTGTGGATCTCTGTTTTGAAACCCCCCCCCCACACACACACACACACACACACACACACACACTTAAACAAGATTAAAGAAGGTAATACCCTCCTAATTAGTATAGGCATCTATCAGAATGTCTTATGTCGCTGTTCCTCCTTTAAAGGTTGTTTCATAGTTTCAAGTGTTTGCATCGCTCTCTGCACTCACAGAATGAAGGATTCTGGGTATTTATCATCCTCAAACAGACTTAGTCTTCTTAGATGATGCTACATATATGGTAGGTCTGTTCTCTGGTTCTTGGGGTATTTTGCTAACACAGCTAGGCCTGTCACAATAAACAATAAATTGATTAATCGCACGATAAATGGAAATTATCGACTTCGTTTTCATTTATCGGCTTTCTCGTTTCTTTGTGTCTCTCTCTTTCTATTGAAGACACTGGATGACGAAAGACTCAACTCTGCTCTCCACCGACCCCTCCCTTTCTCCTTTCTCTTTAAAATCTGTTATAACGATCCAAAATTGCATTTTTGGATCGTTAAAAGCAGCTAAGCTGAGAAGCTAAGCCACGAGCTAAGCTAACAGGCTGACCTCGGGGGGGGACAAGACAAGACAAGCTCCGTCTTGTCGAAGCTCCAAAATTCATGGTCGAAACCCGTGCCTTCATGTAAAAAGTTGTTTTTCTGGACTGGTTTACTGATTTTTTTCAATTAAAAGTTTTGTGTGAAAAATGCTATGCTAAAGAGCTCAAACCACACAGAGTGTTCGCCATTTTGAGAACCGAAAAAAAAGGAACAAGCGACAGCCCATGTCACGTCAAGAGGCCTCCCTCCCATTTTGCTTAGAGAGACGCACTGCTCGGTCCCTCACTATCCATCCTTCAGTTCAGTCTTATACTGCCATCCGGTGGTAAAATAAGGTACAACACTCAAAAATTAACCAACATTGCTTCTTAAATTTGACAGTGACTAATTATTGTCAAATTTCAAACAATATTATCGTTTATCGCAATAATTTAGGAATTAATCGCATAATTTGTTATCGTGGCAGGCCTAAACACAGCAGTCAAACACTAACAAACCCATCATCCACCTTTCGCCTCCTCAAACCTGCTGATCTAACAACTTCCTGTTGTCTGTGCATCGTGCTCAAACTAATGCAGCAGCCGTTTGGACAAACTGCTAAATCCTGTTCAAGAGAGCCGGCACAACACCTGCAACATTTCATGGCAGTGTGAGGACTCACTTTTCCTCCACCTTTTGTCTCCGTCTCTGGCAGCAGCACTGCACTGAGCCAACTTTACACCATCGGAGTGATGAATGTAAATATCTCTGAAATGGAAGCGCAGAGATTGTTTGTAGGGAGTTTATAGGGTGTCGGGTGCAGATTGGAAATCTATTAAACTAATATTTAAATTAATCCATGCAGCGTAATCTTTGCTTAACAGGTTTATTTAGCCCTAACTTCCAACTCTGTTGTTTACATAAAATAACATAAATGAAAATGCTTTTTTTTTTTTTTTTTGAGGAATTAACTAAACAGCAGGTGAATGTCTGAATGCGGATAAAGGCAAAATAAATATGGTATTGTTTGTATAATAAAAACAAAATGCAAAAGGAAACTTGCTTATCACAATTAAATCTACAAGTAAAAAGATCTAAATTTTGATCCCATTTCTAAGACGAGGTGCGTGTGCAAGAACAAGAAAAGCTACATATATTCTCATATTTGCTGCTAAATGGCTACAGTCATGTCATGATGAGCTGTTCAGCGGAGTTCTGCAGGTTTGTCTGTGTGTGTGGTTCTTGTCAGATTGGGTTCCTCACCCGGAACGTCAGAAGTTGAGTTTTTTTTAGCAGAACTGCTCTGCGTGCTGAGTGCTGATGAGAATATGACTCGGTAAGTGCTGTAAAGAGGATGCAGCGTGGAGCTCAGCTGTCTCCGAGTGCCTGTGTGTGTTTGTGTGAATTTGTGTGCACGTTTGACCGTTTCTCTTTCAGCTTCAGTCGGAGCGCCGGCTGCAGTGAGCTGTGGTCCACGCAGACCGTTCAGTGGGTACGAAACAGGGAAGTGGTTCTCTTCCTGTTTGCACTGCGACTGTAGCGGCTGGTTCTTCTGCACGGGACAACCTGCTAAAAACTGCAGCGCAGTCTGATGGAGCAGAGGCAGCGACAAGATTTATCTGGGAAATTACTGACGTGTTGTGATGCACAGCCTTAAATGCATTTGGTTTGTGGAAATTGTACACTATTTAAAATGTTTTATTTGAGCAAATATTTATCCCAGAGCAATCTATTGTTCTCCATTCAGTTTCTTTAAAACCATTGTTTTGTCTATATTTCTGCTACTCTTAAGTTTGTCTAGCCTTTTGCTATTGTTACTGACTTTTTGTTGTTTTAGCTAGTGCTTTGCTGCTTTTTATTTAGATGCAGCTTCTCTAGTTTGTCTAAAATCTCTGAATGAATAAATAGTTTTACACGGTGAGCTCAGTCAGAGCATTTTAAATACAACTTTTTTTATTTCGGGTCTGTTTTTCTTCTTACCCTGCTGCTCTTTTTTTCTCTTCTTGTGTCAGAAAAGTGACCCCCACCTCCCTCCCCAGGACAATGAGGCCCTCTGGTGTGTGCGTTTGTGTCGGAGGGAGCGGGGTAAAAGACAGAGAGGGTCTGGGTGCAGGGTCGTGGGTGAAAGGCGGCGCTGATCCCAGAGGAGCTCCGGGGTCGTGGTCGGGGAGGGTGGGGGCAAGCTTGCGACGGCGGGCCCCTGTTTTTAATAGAGATGTCAGATGTGACAAAGACGAGTCTGACGGGTCGACTGAATGGAGTGGAGCTGACAGAGCGGCAAACGCTGTCACGCCCAGCGCTGCCTCCTTTCCCGCTCACACAACCTCCGTTGTTGAGATAACTTATTTCATCTGCTTTTCACGGCGTCCTGGGTCAGCATCTCGTGTCAAAACGTGACGTGTGCGTCCACATTCATGTCAAACCTCTGTTTGAATCTTTACATCGGTACAAGAAAAGGATGAAGGTTTTGGAAAACGAGTTTCACAACTAGAAGTGACTTTGGTGAGACTCAATTTTCCGGCTAACACCAACCATCTGGTGCTTCTGAGGCGCTAATTCCAGGATGAGAACGTCGCCGTTTGAATATTATTGTTCAAATTTTGGAGCGTTGTTAAATGAGACCCAGCACGCCTCGAGTTGAGGAGTTCAGAGCGTCTGAAACAACGGCTCCGTTTGTTCTTGTTTTGGCACCGAGTGAAGAAGTCAAATAGCTTTTATGTCTTAAGTTTGTGTTTCCTCTTAAAGGTGCAGGTCACTGTAATACTGTCAAACATTCGATTTTAAAACTAAAGTACAAACTTTGCTTGTGAGCGTTTGAAAAATGTGTCAATTTCTGTTTGTTGCACTTTTCCATATATGGCCATTTTCTCTTTTTTTTTTTTTTTTTTTTTTTTAAGCAAATTTCTCAAAGTAAGCATCTCCTGTGCCAGAAAAAAACAGAACATCTTCCATACATAGATGTTAACAGTTTCTGTAGGTTTGGTGTTTGTGGGGCTATGTGAAAATGGCTGTGTGTGATTTTTGGTCCTTTTCGAATTGAAGCAATTTAGTCCTTTTTTAACGTACAGATACTCAGTATTACACTTGCATACAAATGCATGTGATATTTATTTGTTGTACCCATGTTTGTCAGTGTCTTGAGAAGTTTTTGAGTCCATACTGTACAAGAATGTATCCTCAGAAAAATAGATTTTTTTTATTTTTCTGTTTTCCATTTAAAAAGTATTCGTTTGATTTTGAAAATTATAAATGCTCTGCGTTTTCATTTTCAAGCTTTATCTGATGAAATAGTAAAAAAAAGGCATAAAAACACAGAGGAATTGCAAATGCAATCTGGCTTGTGTGTTGCTATAATGCAGAAGTATCACTTATATGATAATAATAATATTTCCAATAATATAAGTTATTGATTATCCTTAAATCACATTTGGTTTATTGATTTTTCTTTTTCACCAAAGTTCTGGACCAGTTTTTTTCTCTTTCTCATACTCTCTGGTTAACGGTCCTCCTCCTGTGTTCCCTCTCAGAGCTCCCAGTCTCGGCCTTGAAGGGGTCGGCGGGGCACCAGCATGAGCCAGGAGACGCTGGAGTCTGGTAAGGGCTACTCCTCGAGCAGCTGTGTGAAATCACTTGGATAAAAATGTTGGAAAGAAGACGTGAAAAGAGATGGATGCCACTGTTTCAGATGGAGAGTGTGCTCAGGATGTGGCTGACTTTAACTGGGACGACTACCTGGAGGAGACTGGAGCCGTGGCCGTGCCCCATCATGCCTTCAAACATGTAGGTGACCACCTTCACAGCTGACGCACGCCTGAAGAACTGTTAGCTTTGCTTCTGTTTGAAGGCCTCGTTAAGCTTAAAACAACTATTAGTTTTTGTGAAATGCTACTTTAAATCTGAAAGTACTTCAAAATGTACAGAGTCCACTTTAAAAGAGCTCTAAAGTAAAGTGTGTCAATGTTTCTGTCTCAGGTGGACCAGGGTCCGCAGACGGGACTAACCCCAGGCATGAAGCTGGAGGTGTGTGCGCGCTCAGAGGCTGACAGTCCGTACTGGGTGGCCTCCATCATCACCACATGTGGCCAGCTGCTGCTGCTGCGCTACGAAGGATACCAGGACGACCGCCGCGCTGACTTCTGGTGTGACATCATGACTGCAGACCTGCACCCTCTGGGCTGGAGCCGGCAGCACGGCAAAACCATGAGGCCGCCCGAGGGTAAGATCCAGAGTTAGACCTGTGCCAGAGAGAGGCATCAGGGTTTAAGAACAAAAAACAACCGATCAAGAATAAATTTAATTCAGATTCTTTTTGGTGAATAAGTTTTTTTTACTGTTTGGATCCATATTTAAATGATAACTGAGTTAAACACTTCTTGTTTTGTATTGGCATCTTGCACATTTTGTGAAAATATAATTTAACGGAGAAGACTAAGAAAAAGTTGGACCACTGCAGCAGCGGGGTGTCTCCAAAGTTTCTCCTTCAAAAGACTAAAACATCCACCTCTACTATAAAATACTACGTTTTTACATGTTTCTCCTCGTACTTGTCTTTTTGCAGATTCATTCCTTCTGATCAATGTGCTGATAGTCTTCCTGAAACTAATTTCACACTTTAATAGGCACTCGAGCTTAAACGCGTTTCTGTCCATTACGTAGTACTCTCCACATCCTCCTTTTTTTTTCTCTTTCAAATTTGCTCATTTTTAATCTATAGCTGCAACTCGCATTACGCATATTTTATCGAAACGTTTGTTTACAGTCAGAGACAAACTCACATTTGCTCCGACTTGTTTCTGTCAGAGTTGCCTTTAGGAGAAACTGAAGTTTACCTTCTGATCTTGTAGTTTTTTTTTACTAATAGTTTTGTCTTCAACTGCTAAAACACATTTTTCTCTGTGGGTTTTAGATCAACTTTGACCTTCCAGTAATAAACACTTTCAATATCTGAATACAGTTTGTGTTTATAAAGTCACTGCATCTGAATTTGACCCTAGTTAAAATCAGTTCTTTGTGATGAACTCTTGTTTGTTTCAGATTGTGCACTCTTTCTCTAGACAAAAATACTAGTGTAATCTTTAAGACCACTTAGCTTTTTTTTTTTTTTTTGGTTGTCAAATTAAACTGTGAATCTTCCACCTCAGGTGTGCGTGAAAAACATCCAGACTGGGAGGCTCTGCTGGAGAAGGCCTTGGCTGAGGAGTGCAGCGCTCCCGCCAGCCAGCTGGAAATGGTAAGGGGACTGTGCAGCAGGTGTCTGTCTAAAATATAACTTACAGCCATGAAGGAAAGTTCACTGTAATCTGATTAAATTGTCTTTTTATGGGTCTAAAACAACATTATCAGTGAAGATTTTAGAAAATGTTACCACAAAGCTGATTGTGTTCACATGTATTTGTTTTAATTTCCTGTGTGTGTGTACTTGTAATAGTCTTTATGTTGTTGAAGCTCTTGTCTGGCGTCTAATCCCAACACTGAAATGATCAAACCAGCACCTCACCATGAAAATGTCTGTCTGAATAAGTTTCTACCTGAACTAAATCACATCTTGCTTCTATACCCTCTTTGTTTTGTGCAGCCCGCATGAAGTCTAAAATTCGTGTCTCTGTGAGCTTTAGTGTGCACCTCCCAGGCTTTGGTGCTGAAAGTGAATTCAGTGTGGGACCAGCCTGTGACATTCTCCCGTGTTATTAGTTCACTTTCAGCCTCTGTGCTTCGGTTCTCTCACTTAGTCATGCAGCTCATTCTCTCAGTACAAATTCCTCTCACAACCCAGGCGTGCGTTTGTGTGTGTTTGTGTAAGTGCGCGTGCCATCTACTCCTCTTTTACGACCTCTCACACCCTCTCTCCTCCCCAGCCCCAGCGTGGCAGAGACCCAGTGGAGCTTCTGTGCGCGGGCTGCTACGTGGAGCTCCAGGACGGCGCCGACCCGGGGCTGGTTTGGGCCGCGGAGGTGGAGGAGAACGTCGGAGGAAGGCTGAAGCTGCGACTGCTCGGCACCGAGGGCCTCCCAGACACACCCGCCACACTCTGGCTCTTTTATCTCCACCCACGCCTGCACCCACCCGGGTGGGCTAAAGAGCACGGCTGCACCCTGAGGCCTCCTTCAGGTCAGCGGCCTTGACCTGGTCGAGTTTTAGAAAGGAAACTAGATTTCTGGGTTCATTACCGAAACAGGGAGACTGGTCAAACAGTTTCAGACATTTAGAGTATGCTAAATACTAAAACACAAACGGTTCATAACCAGAAAATAGCTGTTACCATTTGTGTTCTTCAAACAAAGGACTTAACATTTTAAAGTGACCCACTCGACCTTGAAATTAATTTTCTGTTTGCGATTAGGGTGATCATTTTTAGCTGTCTGTAAATACAGTGTTGTTAAAATGCGAACCGTAAGAAGCACCCATCCTGACACAGCTGATTTATCTTCTCCTGCCACAGCAGCCGAGACCTTATTGATATTTAATACCCTGCTTTTATTCCAGTTTTTGTTTCTTTGTGTTTGTGGAAACTGTTTGCTGAAGCTAATAAGAGCCCAGAACAAGCAGTGGTACTGATCCAAATAATACCAGTGTTAGTTTAATCCTAACACAAGCTTTTTTTTTGTCAAATGAGCATTCAAATTTAATAAAAGCATGTGAAAAATTAACATTTTTTTCTAGTTAATAAGTTCTCTTTAGTCTTAATCATGTCTGTAATCGTAGATCTTTGCTGGGCTTTTCTCTCCAGCAGCTGATTTATGCGTTTTTATTTTCTTCAGAGCTCTTGGCACTTCGGACTGAGGTGGAGTGGGAGGAGGTTAGACAGAGGATAAGCAACCTTCCTCAAGATGAAGCTCTGTCTGCAGAGTTTACTAAGGTTATCTCAATACTAATTTTATTTGTTTTTCCTCATCTGAGTGCCTCCTTTTTTCACCATTTACACTTGGGCAGGCCTCTGCTGAGCTAAGAGTTTGCAAATGCATAAAAAAGTGAGAGCTAAGCTTTTGAAAATGTCCCACAATGTATGTTTTTGGTGTTTTTCAGGATCAGCCTGCCATTGCTGATCATTGTTTCAAGGAAAGGATGAAACTAGAAGCTGTTGACCCTGCTGCACCTATTTCCATCAGGCCTGCTACTGTCGCCAAGGTAACAGTCTTTCCTGTTTCTCCTGCGGTGCGATGTTTCACAGTTGTTTGCTGTTTTGTTTGCTTCGGCTATTAATATTTTTTGTTCGTTCCCAAATGGACTTCAGTCTATTGATTTGTTAGTGCACGTTTGAACACGAGTGAAACTGTTTGATTTCCTGTGACTCAAGCAGAGCAGGTGATAAAGAAAGCAGGGATGCATTGATTGCTCAGCAGGTGACCAGAATTGTTTGATTTTCAGCATAACTGGTGATCGACTGATTACGCACTGAAATATATGTATTTATTTATTCATTTGTTATATTTTTATCAAAGTTAGAGGAAACAAAAGCTGTACAGGAGGCCACTACAGATAATTAGGCTGCTGTTTTCATTTGTAGTTTCTGCTGGTTCTAATTCAAGTCCACTTGTCTACTTTATGAAACCTGGTTCACATACAGTGTATTCTCTGAGGTGTACAAATTACTTAAAACATATCTGGTTTATAAATAGACACTTTATAAAGTGAATTTCATTTGCACAAAAACTTGTGTACAGTCATTTTTCATTCAACCTTTATTTATACAGGCTAGTCTCATTGAGCCACAAGAGACACCTGTTAATCTGAAGAACTTTATTTTGCTATATTCAGTAAGAGACAAAGGCCCTGTATCCACAAAATTATAATCTAAAAAAAATGGAAATGTTTCTAAATATGAACCAGCTTTTTTTTTTTTTTTTTAGACGAATCAAAATCAGCCCAAAATAAAATTGAAGGCAGTTCAAATGTTTACAACAGAAACAGCTAAAAAAAAAAAAAGGGTCTAGAAAACTCAGGGTTCCCAGTGACTCTGGAAAACCTGGAAAATGACTTTTACATTTCCCAGACAGGAAAACCTCATTTGAACACTGATCTGCTGATTAAAATATGATCTTTCCTAATGTTAGTATTCATGTATCATTGAGTCAGTGTACATGGTACATGTGTCCTGACTGACTGGCTGTGCTGGCTTTTTAGTAACCAGTGTAATCCAGTATAAACAATTATTAGGAATAATTGACATATGCATGTACCGCAGGCTACAGTATACTTCCTGTCACTTCTAAATGTGACTCTGCCCACCGCCTAAAACACTAACATGACCACAAGTTCTGAGCATTTTGCGTGACTGAAAACTCTCCTGGAACGTCACTCTCAGGGAAATTTGTTTTCATGAAATGCTGGGAAGCCTGAAACTGCAGCCGGTGTGTCTTTAAGTTAAAGCCCAGAGCTGTCGTTTGACGAAGCCTCATCCTTTTTGTATTTCAGGTGTTCAATGAGAAATACTTTCTGGTGACAATGGACGACCTCTGTGGGATTGATGAGTCCGAAGGCGCCGGTCGATCCTTCCTGTGTCACAGAGACAGTCCAGGGATCTTCCCGGCTCAGTGGAGTCTCAAAAATGGGCTCTCCCTCTCCCCCCCACCAGGTACGCTCTGTCGCACTTATCTTTCTGTTACAACTTGTCAGTGGTTACAGATTCCAGTATATTAAAATTCTTTAAAATCCTTGAATTTTAATGAGGTATTCCAGGTTTTAAAAGGCTAGAATCTCAAAGTGTGTACGTATTGTAACCAAATTTGTTTTGTAAGATATTACGATCCCAGTCTGCTCATTTTGTACGGTGAAAGTTTGATTTCAAAAGCTGTTGGTACAAATGGTCTCTACCGTACTGAAAGCACTAACATTGTAGGGTGTCCAAAGACATAAAGTTGACCAGATGTTGCAGAAGTTTCCAAGTCAGACACAGTTATAATGAACAAAACGGGCTGATTACATCATCTTTCTGTCTTTCCTGTCTTCTTTGTGTTTGTTTTGTCATAAACAGGAAACCAGGGTCCAGACTTTGACTGGGCAGATTACCTGAAAAAGTGCGAGTCCGAGGCCGCTCCTCAGCACTGCTTCCCAAACGTGAGTCAACTTCTGTTCTACCAAACATCATTTAGTATTCAATCAGTCCATGCTGTTAAAAATATTTAATTAAACCTTTTTTTTTGGTAAATAAATGATCTTTTTCCACTTGTGAAGACTGCATTTAACGTGTCTCAGTATTAAATTCTGCTTTTCCAAATGAAATTAATTGGACTTAGTTGAACTTTGTAAGATCTAAATGTTTTTTTGTTTATGATGAAATCAGGCAAATGTATTAATCATATCAGTAAAACGGCTATTTTTTTAAATATAAATGGGTTATTTCCCTTCAAAGACAGAAAAATAAACTGTCACGAGAAACCATAGATTTTATAATTTTGGTGCTGCTTCCACTTCAGGACTCAGAAAGTGAACTCTGCTCTGTTTACTGTCGGAGCTCATAATTTATCTGCTCAGACGTGTGAGCTCCGCTGCTGGAAGAGTAGTTTAGTTGTGGAGGTTTTGATATCAGTCTTGAAGCTTCTCTTTAGCTGCTGATAATAAATGGTTTAAATGGTGCTGTTCAGTACACGGTGTTCTTCTTCTTTGACAAATGGTTTGTCAAAAACTGCAAAATACTGAAACTCTTATCAGCTTGACTGACATTATAATGTTTGCAGTGAGATGGAGTTGTTGGCAGGTGACGGACTCCGGTTTCTATTTTTTGTATTAAGAGAGAAATTCCATCAAACTGTCTTCAAGTGTGGTTTGATCCTTCCTGTTTGTTTTTCAGGATCAGAGTGAGCACAGCTTTAAAGAAGCAATGAAACTGGAGGCTGTCAACCCGCTGTCACCTGAAAACGTTCATGTGGCCACAGTCACAAAGGTCAAAGGGCAATACGTTTGGCTTAGCCTGGAAGGTGAGCTGGAGTCATGAAAGAATGGGTTAAGTTTAGCTAAAAGTCTCTGTACTGTATGAGCAAACAGTGGCGTGAAGATGCAGCGTTTTGTTGTTTTTAGACGGCAGGATTCAGATGTGAAAAGTTCAAATGAGATCGTGTTGGATCTGACATCTAGAGAGAAATGTACACACATCAGTGTAAAACACACGTTCATGGCTCAACAGCTACAATTAGAGCATAAACAACTCTTTTGGTTATAGATAAAAACAGAACAATTTGTTCACTGATAAATTAATCCATGTTTTAAAGTTTGCTTTAACAAGATGCTAAATTACACATCAGTCAAATTTAGTTACTACTTTACAGCTTAGTAATATGAATTAAATACATTTAGCCGTTAAGCGCCACCCATTAGTTGATGAAACACCCTTTTGAAGCCTTGAGGACAATACTAAACTGCACCTACTTCTTAAGAGCTGTATTTACCCCCTCCATGGTCAAACTTTGTCCATTTCCAACAATCTAGCAACTAAACTGAATCAAACAGACTGAGGCTAAAGTCTTTAAGTTTTATTTCCTAAAGCGTTAGCTAAAGAGGTTAAGATGTATTTTTTCACAGTTCTGCTTAGAGTGGTCGTTTGAACTGCAGGATGTTTAGGCGTGTGATCAGTGAGCTTACGGTCTTGTTTTGGCTCCTGGGTAGTGGAAGAGATTATTTAATCTGTGTGTGTTTGGTTCTGTAGGCCTGAAGCAGCCGATGCCAGAGCTGATAGTTCATGTGGATTCTCTGGACATGTTTCCAGTCAGCTGGTGTGAAACAAACGGCTACCCGCTGGTCTACCCCATCAAGCTCCCAGGTACACAACATGTCAGCTCATTAAATTTTCACTTTATGAAGATACTTCGATGAGAATATTACTGAAACGCGTATATTTTAAGAAACAATTTACAATTACCCTGACGTCAGAACTAATATTTTTCAGTCGAAAAAGAAAGAAAAATTGCAGTTGTGCAGCCAGAGAAACAGTGAGTACAGCAGAGGGTTTATTAGTTCAATGTTTCAAATAAAATCGGTCTGAACAGCCTTTTTTTTCTCCTAACTTTACAGCAGAACGCCACCAAAGTCTTCCTCACCTGATGCAGTCAAACAGCAGATGACAAACCAGTCTGAGACAGGTGAGCACGTTGTAGGAATCAAAGCTCAGGTAGAACTGTGTTTACTGGTTGACAGTGCTGTCTGTTGTATCATATATACATATTTACATATAATATAAAATTAGATTTTAATTTTTTTACAGGCCAGGGCAACGGAAAGTACTGCTGTCCCAAGATCTATTTCAACCACAGGTGCTTCTCAGGTCCTTACCTTAACAAAGGACGCATTGCTGAGCTGCCTCAGTTCATCGGACCTGGAAACTGTGTCCTTGTTCTAAAAGAGGTGAGGAGGCGTGTTCATCTGAGTTTGATGAGAATAAATCATCTTTAGTCTTGATCTTGATTATTATTATTTCCACCTAATGTTTTCTGTCCATCACTTGGACTTAAAGTGAAAACTATTTTTTAGTTTCAAGTCATGGTCCTAAGATGATAACTTTCTGTGTCGTAGAAACAAAGTGAAACTATAAATGTTTTATTTTTTTAAACTGTCATTTTACTTTCCAAAGTGTGAAATGAGTCTCGTCCTTCCATGGTTAAATCTACAGGGTGGTCAGGGAGTTTTGACTTCTGAGATAAACAGGACACGATATAAATTACACTGACAATCCGTTTCATCATGAACGTAGACATCTGACATCAATACTTCTGCCTCAGGTTAAATAGTTCCAGTGATGAGTAAATATTTAAATTTTCCTTTTTAAGTTCGATGACGTGTTTACCGCTCTATCTTTTTCTGTATGTTACAGTTTAGCTAATTTACCAGTCTAAGCTGCTGTTTTCTTTCCAAACATTTATTAGCATCGTCGCAGCTAACGACACTACACACACCAGGCCCCATGAAAACAAATTTCTGACACATTTTTGTGTTGCCAAAGTATCATAGCTACAATAATAGCTGTAAACTGTTTATTACAAATGTTCAGTGAAATTTATGTATATATATAATAAAAAAACAAGAAGTTCTTGTTAGCTTACTGTTGGCACCCAAAGTAGCCACATGTAGCCACTAATTAAAGCTGTCTGTGACTAATACTTTGTTGAGGATTTTTGGTGCAGTATGCCTCAAACAACAATTTGTTGAAGAGTAAAATTAATCTAGTTTTCCTAACTTGTGCCACTTTTCTCTTCATGCTTTGTCTCCAGGTTTTGACTCTGCTGATAAACTCTGCGTACAAGCCCAGCCGAGTGCTGAGAGAGCTGCAGCTGGACCAGGAGAGCCGCTGGCAGGGCCACGGAGAGATACTCAAAGCCAAGTAAGGAGAAGCACTCGGTAACCCAAAGCTCCTCAGAAAACGTGCTGGATTAGAAGAAGTGCTCACAGCTGGACTTTTTAAGGAGACCTGCTGGAATAAAACCCTACTAGAAGCACAAATAAAAGTCTTCACTAAAGGAGTGATTTATTTATTGAACTTAGAGGAAATGTTTGCGCCGACAAATTTAACAGAAGCTTAAGTGATTAAAACCAGCAGGCACATTTTACTTCTTGTTTATAAAGTGTTTTATTCTGCAAGTTTATAAAAAAAAAACCTACTTTTCTTTTTCTTCTTCTTCTTTTAAATGTCAGGTACAAGGGAAAGAGTTACAGAGCAACGGTGGAAATTGTTCGCACTGCAGACCGAGTGGCAGACTTCTGCAGGAAGACCTGCATCAAACTGGAGTGCTGCCCAAACCTGTTTGGACCACGCATGGTTCTAGAGCACTGCTCGGAGAACTGCTCTGTCCTCACCAAGACCAAATACAGTACGTGTTTTACAGAATACAATATATAATTATCTGACTGCATTCTTACTTAAAGGGGTAAAAAATGTTTTAACAAGATTTTTTTTTGCAGCCTTTGAAGTTAGCTTCTCACTTTTCCAGATACTTTGTTTTGTTTGTGTTTATAAATGTATGAAGTGTCCTGTGGAGCAGATTCATCATATGATGCAAAGCGACAAAGCTTTAGAATTACTCTGAGTTGACTTTTGTTTCAAAGAAGAGACATGATTTTTAGAAAAACTTTTTTTTTTTAATCTCATGCAGTTTTTTTTTATCTTTTATTTTTTTACAAGAAGTCACATATAAAAAAGTTCAGTCAGGTTATCTGGACGGTTTCTTTTTTGTTGTTGAAATGTTGCGTCCTTCATCCAGAGGACTTCATCAGTCTGAGGAGCCACAAACAAGCTCAGTCCCACAAGCAGCACACCCACGTAGTGGACCCGCATGTTTTGAACCACTTGGCTAGGCTAGCCACGCTGCCTCGGAGGAATTGACGGGAGAGAGGGCGGGCCCCAGAAACCATCTTCTCGCCAGCAAACTGGTTGGTCCACTATGTGGGTGTGCTGCTTGTGGGACTGAGTTTGTTGTGGCTCCTCGGACTGATGAAGTCCTTTGGATGAAGGAAGAAACGTCTCAGCAAAAAAAGAAACCATCCAGATGACCTGACTGAACTTTGTTGGATTTTTTACCTGGATTATTGAGCATGAACTTTGAAGGTGTCACATGTTTTTCAATGTTTTTTGCAGCTGCACCACGGATTTGGGGTGATTAAACAAATATTTGATTGCACATTATTTAAATCACTGCTGGATTATTTATGATTACAGTTGAAATTTTTACAAGTTTTCTTAGAAAACAAAAATTAATTTTAAATTATCGCCAGCGATATGTTGATTCCATTAGCGCTGTTAGCTGCGTTATTTTACAGAAGGTATGTCACTTTCTCACCAGCGTATTACTATGGAAAGAAAAAGAGTAAACGTGTTGGTCGTCCTCCTGGGGGACAAACTAATTTAGATAGCGGTGTGAAGAGGAGAGGAAGGAGGAGGAAGAGGAGGAAGCAGCTGTTTGTCCATAAAAAGAGGCGCTCTTCGGCTTCGGTGGACAACACCCCTGCTGGGTCTCCGCAGGTAGGAGAAACACATTTTCTTTGTTAGGCTACATTTAAACGATAAAAACTTAAATTGTGCTCGTATTTTGTGCTACAGGGCAGCGGGGAAGAGGAGGATCTGGATGAAGATGACTCCTTGAGTGAAGACACTAGCTCCGAGATGCTGGATGACCTCCAGGATGATTCTGAACAGTCGGTCAGTAAATCTCATCCCAACACACCATCCCCCTCCCCACCAGCAACACCCAGGCCCTCGCGCAGACGCCGGAAACCCTGCTCGCCCTCCTTCTCTGATGATGAGAACCACCCGCCTTCACCCAAGGTAACAGAGAGAACGTTATTTTTCACAATTTTCCCTCATTGAAAAAAGACAATTACCGTATTTTTTGCCGTACACGTCGCCCCGCCCTATAAGTCGCATAAGTCCAAATATGTCTAATAAAGTAGAAAAATCCGTAAATACATCGCTTCACCGTATACGTCACATCTATTATGTGTCACCATGGACACGTCATGTTTGTTACGCGTCACGGCTGACAACCAGGAAATGTGGGCCGATGTGCCAAAAAACGATTGGCTGCCAAATGTCGGTCGCGGGAGCGTGCACGGGAGGACTTTAACAAAAATTTAACAAGATTAACATTTAAAAACAATTAATTTGTTTGCTCGAAATTATATTAAAGGTGTGTCTCAGTCTAACTTTTCCTTAATAAATGCACCTCAATGGTCAAATCAGCTGCATTTCGTCGGGCGGCGCAGCAAAATGAATCTGATTTGGTTGCTCCAGGCAGACGAAGGTGGCAGGCCATGGCAAGCCAATTATGTCATTAATAGCCACATGGTACAACAGCATGCCATACTACTCTGCTCTCATCTAGTGGCTGAAAATGGCAATGTTCAATATTGTCGGTCAGAATGAATGAAAACGCTCATATCTCAGCCAAAAATTGGTTTATAAATATGGGGAAAAAAACATAAATATGTTGCTTTGGCCTGTAAGTCGCAGGGCATGAAAATTATGCACAAAACTGCGATTTATAAGCTGAAAAATACGGTGCATATCAAGCTCTAATGTTTTAACATTAAAATTCTGCTTTAGTGAAATAAAGTGTTTTTGTGGACTTCATTTAAGAAGCTCTCAGTGAGACTCAAAGGACGTTTGTGAAATGTTTGAATGTGATGTTCTGAGTTTTTCTGCCGCGCTGCTCCTGTGTGTCTGCAGGCGTCAAAGGTTGAGCCTCCTCAGAAGTTGTGTTTGGACACCAGCCCACTGGAGTGGAGCGTTTCTGACGTGGTTCGCTTCATCAGGACCACAGACTGTGCACCTCTCGCAAGGATTTTCTTGGATCAAGTAAAATAAAAAATAAAAATCAGACTAAATAGCCTTTGAGTTATAATTTGACGTTTATAAATGGTCAGATATTAAAGTGATTAATACAAATCTTTATAGAAACTTGGTCTCACTTGAAAATGTGTGTTTGCAGGAGATTGACGGGCAGGCGCTGCTGCTGCTGAACCTTCCGACGGTGCAGGAGTGCATGGATCTGAAGCTAGGGCCGGCCATCAAGCTGTGCCACCACATCGAGAGGGTCAAACTGGCATTTTATCAACAGTTTGCTACGTAGTTGATGGACAAGTTTTATGGGACGTGGCTGCATCCTGCTTTGCATATTCTTTCTGGGAAAACATGGAAGATGTACAGCTTTGATGGGTTTTCTTAAAAAACAAACAGTTTTTAAGAATCTGTTCACACAAACATGGTTGGTGAAGCAACATTTCCTGAGCCTCAGGGACAAAAGAGCCAAGAAAAAGGATCAAAAACATTTTGTAAGCTCACTGGGTGAAGGCACAAAGGAAGAGTGGAAGACGCGTTGATGCACAAAGGTTTTAAAACATGAGCATGAACTTGGCACCCTTTGATGTTCATATCTAACCTATTTGAGTTTCTTAGTTCCTTCATCTTTCTTGTCCTGGAGTAGAGTGAATGAGCATCACTCCTGCAACTGTTGATATGAGCATTTGCATTTTCTACCTTATTTTAAGAAGTTAAAGTAGTACATGTCATTGTTTGCCCAAGATTATAATGAATCTTCTGTTTTCTGTTGTGACCTTTAAATCTACAGATAGTTCCCTTGGGTAAGCCCACATTGGAAGCCAGTGTACTGTGCTCAGTTGCTGTAGACTCAAAAAACCAGTTGAGTCTGCCTTTCCTCAGAAATCAAGCAATCAGTTGCATCAAATAATGGTTAAAGGAAGCGCTAAAAATAATAATTTGATAAGTTAAAAAATGCAATAATAGTCTCAACACATTGCTGGTAATGCGTTGACTTGTAAGCATGCAACATATTAATTTTCTGCAAATAATAATTTTTCTTTAGATTTTTCAATTTGTTTTTTGTCCTGCAATATTTCAGAGGTTTCCAGTGAGGATCCTGTGATGAAAGCACACGCAGAAACACGTGGTGGTTTACTACAGTGCATGTTTGTACATAATGTACATATTTAAATATTTTAGTGCAACAGGGTGATTTGAAAGAAAAAAATATATTGTCTGCATAACAAATGTGTAAATGTCCAAATTATACAATATATTTGCACAGAATAGACCTAAACTTTCATACATTAGGTTAAAAAAAATTGAGTCAAATCCGCGGAGTAGTTTTAACAGACTGCAGTTTTTAAAAAGCTTTTGTAATTTGTTATTTTCATGTAGTGTGATTTATTGTATTAATTTTGTCTTCCATTGTTTGCCAATTTACTTGTTGGTTCATTCGTTAAAAGGAGTAGAACAAACTTATTTGATGTTTGAAGATCATCGCAAGTATTCAAAAACAAAACCCGCAAAAATAAAAAAAAAGCTCAACCCGGTTGTTTTATTTCCCAGCATGCAGTGCGCGGCTACGTTGAGGTCACGTGACCCAGCGCCTGTCAACTGGAGAGGACAGCTGTGTCGGGAAGAAGCTGCAGAGACGCGACCTGTGACCTGGTTTCTCACGTTTCATGTTTCACCAGAAAGTCTCAAACCACAGTGCGCGTGTTGTGTAGCGCGCGAGGAACGCTCACTTTGCTTTGTTGGCTATTTTAGCTAAACGTAGAGGAGGAGCTTTAGCTGCTAGCGGGCTGAGAAGAACATCTGGACCGCTTGAACCCTGGATGTTGTGTCCGGGGGGACATTTATTTTAATTGTTGGCTGTCGTGGACTTTAACTCGCCTGGTCGTCTTTACATCGTCGTGTTTAACTTGGCTCCGTGTTAGCCTTTCCTTTCTGAGGTTAGCATGTAGACAGGAGTCCATGTTTTGACCAGCAGGTGCGTTTGGACTGATAACTCGGAGAGCTTGTCCAGCTCATGGCCGTGTGAAGCACGATGAGAAGGAGTTTTCAGACGAGGATGCCGCCGTCGTTCACTGCAGACCGTCCTGCCTAACCTGCTGACCAGCATCTACAGGAGACTGTCTCTGAGAGGGGCTGTAGTCCTGGATCTGTCTGTAGGTGGTGGAACCATGGCCGGGGATGGGAGTCTACCTGTGGTGTCTGTCGCCAACACGTCTGTGTCCACCAGCCCGACCCCGGGCACTGATAATCGGGGTTGCGAGAATGGCGCCCTGATGGACTCCTTTGGGATTTTCCTGCAAGGCCTCCTGGCTATGATGGCTTTCAGCATCCTGATGTGTGAGTATGGTGTCATTTAACATCTGGATTAATGAAATGTCATGGTGATCTCAGCTGGCAGAGCTAAAGCCCACCCCTGAACAGAAACAGTTTTGATCCACAGTGGCAGGTGTTGATAGTTGTGGTTCTCGTGTTATTTTTCTCCAGGTTTCCAGACGAGCTTAATGTCCTCCTCATCCCAGCTTCAAAGGGCTCGGCTTCTTTAAATGTGTCACTTTTTGAGCAGGAAAGGGGTTTCAAACACAACCCACAGCTGAAACACCACCACGGTTGAGTCAGGTCCTCTGGACAGATTCTTCTTTGTTGAAACGTTTCGTCTTTTATCCAGAGGCCTTCTTCAGTCCTTGTTTGTTTACATCCATACATCCACAACACTTTGCATACTGCCAGCTCTGTAACTAACACGTCAGTCAGGGACGAACAATAGTTCTTGTGCACTGTGAGCGCAAAGCAGTCTCCTTTCTAATAGTTTATTCGTGCTAAGCATTTTTAGTTATTTCAAAATAAAACGACATGCACAAAACGTTAGATACGTTCACTTAATCTATGACGGAGGTGACATTTAAAAGAGTGGCATTGAATTAGGGAAGTAATGGCGAGGAAGAGTTTACTGTCATGACGAGCGTTAGAAGTTCCCTTGAACTGAGCACACGCCTGCTGATTTAGGCCAAGCTTTGTAAAGCTCATAAAGAATTAAAAGCCTGATTGCTTGAAGGAGTCGACCACGCTGTAGTTTGCAAGATGGGTATATTTTGTGAATGACTCGGCTTTTGCGTCAAATTTTTGCTCGCTGTTCGTAAAACTGTCCGAATTATGGTCAGTTTTGTTAAATCACCGAGCTGTGGAGACGATCCTGAACTGGAACGACTGCGGACGTAGTTGTACAAACGATGACTACTTCACGCGTCGTTAAAAAAAGTTTTACAACTCACTGTTGATGGTTACAGAGAGATATTTGTTTTTTAATTTTCCTGTGTCCAGATGTTGTTTTTCACCTCTTCACTAATTTGACTTCCTCTTCTTCAGACGGTTCAGACAGATGAGTTGAAGTCGGCACAAAGGAAACAAAATCCTCAGCGAGAATCGCACCGTCAGCTGTAACCTAATTTAAGAAATCCTAGCCTTTTGTGCTGGAGGTGCAGCTCAGTCAACAGGACTGTTCCGTATTTATTTTTCCTCTTTGTGTGCAAGACAGACCAGTGGGCAGAAAGAGGAGGTCGGCCTTACACCCAGCTGCAGCTCAGGGTGTGTTGAGTCAAACTGAGGTCACAACTTGTAAACTTAGCTGGCTCTTTAAAAACTAAAGCACGTCTCTGGTACGTGTCCGAGCTGCAGCTCAGCTGAAGTTTCGCAGGTTTTTAACGACGTGGTCGGCGTCATCGTCGGTGGAAGCGTCGCAGAAAACAAGCAGCTATTGTGAAGAAGAGGAGGAGTTTAGTTTGTGTCTCTGCTGCACGGTGAACAATGAACACCCTCACAGGGACTGCACATGACTGGTTCAAGTGATAACTTCAAAACATAATTTACAGCTCAGTGGTTTTATGAATATTTAGACTCTGTAGTGCCTTTTATTTACCTTGTGGTGCTTTGTACAGTGTTACACTACGTCACCAGATTTAAGGTTTTATGCTAACAAGGGAATCTTTAATATCTTATTCCTCTTTTACTTTCATTCCGTTGAAAATACAAGAAATCTAAGCAAATTGTTGTCTGCTGTGCTTTCCCTTTTGACTTTAACTGCACCTTTTCTGTTTCCTGTTGATTAGAAATAGCTGATGATGTAAAAACGTGTCACATTTGTGTAAGATCGGAGAAGCGAGTAATTTTACTTGTTGCTTGGTTTTTGTTCTGCCATAATGAGCCACACGTTTTTATTTTAGTTTAATGAAAACAGAGGAGGGTATCTTTAGTTAACTCTAACCTCTGTGATTACTGTGTTGTTCCCCCTAGAAGTCATGCTTTTTGCATAATTTACATGTCCTGCGACTATAGGCCGAAGCAACGTATTTATGTTTTTTCCCCATATTTATAAAACAATTTTTGGCAGAGATGTGACCGTTTTCATTCATTCTGACTGGAAAAAATTAAACATTACCATTTTCAGCTGCTAGATGGCAGCAGAGGAGTATGGCATGCCGTTGTATCTTGTAACAGGTGAAAGTGGCTGTTAATGACAAATTCAAGTTCAAGACAAGAACAATTGGACTTTTATTTATTATACTTTATTACTTTTATCTTGAACTTTTTTGAATTTATCATGTCCTGGATGACTGAGAATCTTCACCAGCTATTAAAGACACAATTGGCTTGCCATAGCCTGCCACCTTCGTTCTGTTCGCTGCTTGGAGCAACCGTCAAATCGTCTTCATTTCGCTGCAACGTCCCGGCAAAATGCAGCTAATTTGACGATTAAAGTGCATTTATTAAGTAAAAGTTCAACTGAGACACACCTTTTCTATAATCTTGAGCAAACAAATAATTGTTTTAGGTGCTTGTCTTGCTAAATTTCGAAGAAACGAGCAGCGTTCCTCCTTTTTTCTCCCCTCCTGCACGCTCCCGGGAGCACCGAGGCAGTGAATGCTTTTGAAATACAGCTGATTTGACCGTTAAAGTCCTTTTATTAAGCAAACGTTAGACTGAGACACACCTTTACTATAAAGTCGAGCAAACAAATAGTTGTTTTAGGTGTTTATCTTGTTAAAGTCCTCCCGTGCACGCTCCCGCGGCCTCCATTTGGCAGCCAATCGATTTTTGGCACACCAGCCCATATTTTCAGGTTGTCAGCGGTGACGCATAATAGATGCGACGTATACAACGAAGCAACGTATTTATGGATTCCACTTTATTAGACATCTTTGGGCTGATGCAACTTATAAGGCGGTGTAACGTGTACAGTGGAAAATATGGTATGTGTAATTTTAATATAAAATCCTCCCGGCTCATTTCTACGCTTTCCTTCACAGTGAAACGCTTCAGGGAGCCCAAACACGAGAGGAGACCCTGGAAGATCTGGTAATTTGTCCAAGATAAAGGCCTCTTGTGAATATTACTGGGTGGACTCAACTTGTGTCTCTGCAGGTTCCTGGACACCTCCAAACAAGCGATCGGGATGCTCTTCATCCACTTTGCTAACGTCTACTTGTCAGACCTCACAGAACAGGATCCCTGCTCACTGTGAGTGGCGTTCTTCACAGCATCCTGCAACAAAAATCTGTTAAGTCGAGATGCTTTAGGTTTTTAACTTAACAGATGTAAACATGTGTACGTTTCTCCGCAGATACCTCATTAACTTCCTTTTGGATGCCTCTCTGGGAATGTTGCTCATATACACAGGAGTAAGAGCCGTCAGTGCTGTTGTGGAGTGGAGACAGTGGGACTCTCTGCGTTTTGGAGAATACGGTAAAGTCTGTGCGTGGATGAGGGGGGGGGGGGTAGAAGTGCAAGCAAGGTCCTAAAATATCCAGGGGGGGGCAGTAGTTGCTCACAGTGCTTTTCTATCTTACACAACATAGACTGGTTGATGTCACAAAACATTTAAAAATTAGCTGAGAACTGAAATCTACTGGAAATCTACTACTGGTTCTGAGGGTCCGGTGGTCTGCAGGGTCTTCACAAAACTCCAGACTGGAATATATTTAAAAATAATTGTCAAATAATCTTTTTTTTTTTTTT
>NC_056504.1:11906831-11924509 GCF_014905685.2 Nematolebias whitei
TGGTGGGATTTTTTTTTTTTTTTTATTCAAAAAAATTGCTGCAAAATAAATATTTTATGATTTATTTATTTTTTAATTGAAGTATGGATATTAAAAAAAAAACTAACAAAACATCCTTAAAGAGTTCAAATAAAAAGTCATTTAAATTTTATATTTTTATTTCAGGCTGAGATAGCTCCAAAAGACTTACTTTTTTTGTGGAAAAACATTTTTAAAAATAGTATTTAAAAAAAATTAAATAAGATGGCGTATTTTTTTTCTCTAAGGTCACAGGTCAAAGAACAACACCAGGGTTAGTAAGTTTGTGTGTGTTTTTATTTTGGTGTACACAGGAGAGCCAGTGCAGTGCACAGCGTGGTTGGGCCAGTGCATCCTCTACATCCTCATCATGGTGTTTGAGAAAGTTCTCATCATGCTGGTCCTTCTCATCCCCCAGTGGAAAAATGTAAGAAAAAGAAGAATATAAAATGATTGTTGAGTATTGTGGTCATTTCATGGTTTTGTTTTAAACTGAGAGGAACTAATACAGGTACATCTAAAAAATTAGAATGTGAAAAAGTTCAATATTTATTGTCAGTCATTTCAGAAAGTGAAACTCATAAATTACATAGATTCATTACACAGAGTGAAATATTTCAAGCCTTTATTTATTGTAATTTTGATGATCATGCTTTACAAATAATGAAAAAACAAAACTCAATGTCTCAGAAAATTATAATTTAATGAAGAAGTTCCATATTGTAAACTCCTGGTGTCTCACCCTGATCAGCTGATTAACTCCAGACATGAGCTACAAATGTCTCATTCCTCAAGTCCAGACACTTCTGAACCAGAGACGACATCAGAAGCGTCTTACCTGCTGAGGACAAAAAGAACTGGACTGTTGCTCAGTGTTCCAATGTCCTCTTTTCGGATAAAAGTAAATTTTTATGTCATTTATAAATCAAGGTCCCAGAGTTTGGAGGAAGAGTGGAGAGGAACAGAATCTGCGTTGTTGAAGTCCAGAGTGAAGTTTCCACAGTCAGTGATGGTTTGTGTCCATGTCCTCTGCTGGTGCTGGTCCACTGTGTTTTCTGAAGTCCACAGTAAGACACTTCTGGTTCAGGAGTTGTTTGAATTGAGGAAGTCTAGGATTCATCTGTGCCCAAGTTTCTAATATGGAACTTTATCACAATATTCTAGTTTTCTGAGACACTGAATTTTATTTTTTCATTATCTTTAAGCCATAATCATCAAAACTACAACAAATAAAGGTTTGAAATATTTCACTCTGTGTAATGAATCCATGTAAGAAAAGAGTTTCACTTTCTAAAATGACTGACAGATGTTGATTCCCATTGTTGATTGGAAAAGTCTTTAAAAAAAACAAAACAATATCTTTGCACACCACCACATAGACTAAACATATGGGCAGTTGCATTGGTCTAATTTTATCACCTAAATCACGGCACTTTCCTGTTGCTCAGTTCTGTGCTCTTATTTCCTTTTTGGACAGAAGCACCATTGTTTGACCAAACCCTGTTGGTTTTCTCACTTTTCAAACATACATTTGCAAAAAAAAAAGTCCACCATGGGAAAGGATGCAAGAATAACTGAAGGATAAGAAAAACAAGTGAAATGGGAATTTTAAACATTGTTGTCACGACTCTGTCACAATGCTCTGGTGCGCCACATGATTCCCATCAGCCATTGGGGTGGGGGCGGGGGTGGGGGGCAATGAAAAGTTGAGGTTTGGCTGGAAGCTTTAGGCTGACACTAAAACAGCCATGTGTTCATGTAAAATGGGCAAATCTGGTTTCTGTTAGTTTATTTGTATGCTGTTATGTAGTAGGATCTTTTTTCACTAAAGTGCTTAACCAGCCTGGTGCCAGAGCCAGTTCTTAACTGGTTCCTTAGAAATTCATTAATTCAACCTTTATTTAAGCAGATGAGTCACACTGAGCCTCGAAGACTCTTTTACAAGTGAGACCTGTTTCGAGAGACAATAAAAATGGTGAAAAATGACTCATAGGGTTTGGAGAAAAAAAAAATCCTAACACGCTTTTAACCTCTGTTTGAAGGTCAACAGTGTGAGCATGAAAAAAATCTTGCACACAAGCACATAATGACGCTGACATTACGCGGGGGGGTTGAGGGGGACGCAAGGGCGGTGAGCAGCCAGAGACAACATACAGAGACACTGCAGAGTTCAGATAAAATCACTCAGTTCCAACTTCCAGGTGGGTTGAGATAAGATGGCCTGTCAAGGCCAGTCAGGGAGCCGAATTCAGATAAACACAATTGTTTTGGGGACAGGCAGAACTTTAATGACGTCTACCTTGAGTCCGCTCAGTCCACTCGCTTCCGAAACATCCAAATTAAATGACCATACCAATGAAACGTGCTTGAGAATAAACCCCGAGATCTGATCCATTCTGCCAAGAGTCTGGGTGCTCGAGGCACGAACCAAGCCATCGTATAAGGCAGGCAGCCTGATCAGGTCCAGATTTGCTGCGGACAACTTCCTTGTTTGTTGATAGACCAGGAACCAGCTGAATCCAAAAGCAGGAACCAGTTATCATAAATCCAATTATAAACATGTCCTTAAAATCCACAGATGACAGCAGAGATAGACACGTCATCAAGTCTTCAAAGTCAATGAGATATCCAGCTGCGTGCGTGCCAACAAGGCAAATCGTCTCGCCTAAAGCCCATCTTCTCTTCAAAACAATTGTGTTGAGGGACCAACTGACCAAATCCAAGTCCATAGTTATGATTCGGTAGAGTTGTAGAAGAGAGGCTCTAAAGCAGTTTCACTGACAGGACAGAGCAAAAGCAAAGCGGAGAGGGAGAGGAGGAGACGAACGATGAAATAAATGCTTTAAACAGTCTTTAACAAAACGACAGAAGATGTGGTTGTGAAGGTGTGGTGCTCTAAACTACACGGCTGTCCATTTTAAACAACAAACACTCAAATTGCAGGAAGATGAAGAACCGAGTTCGTTTCATTCCACTGCAAATGTGAACACTTATTTATAGTGAAGTTAAATTAAATGAGCATGCGTGGGTTTTCTCCGGGTACTCCAGTTTCCTCCCACAGACCAAAAACATGCATGTTAGGCTGATTGGTAACTCTAAATTGTCTCTAGGTGTGAGTGAGAGAGTGAATGGTTGTTTGTCTCTTTGTGTCCCTGTGATGGACTGGAGACCTGTCCAGGGTGTCCCCCGCCTCTCGCACAGTGACTACTAGACATGGACACCAGTGACCCTCACAATCTGAAATGGGAAAAGCGGGTAAAGATAATGGATGGAATCTAAACTAATCCATGGCACTCTTTCAACATTTGAATGTGTTGGTCTCTGAGAGCTCCTAAAAAAAATCAACAAAAACAATCAAACGGTTCTTTGCCCTGGCCCAGCAAAGAATTGGCACCAGTTTTTTGGAGCTATAGCCAGTTTATTGATAAGTTTGATCATACTGGAACAATGCTAATTAGGACAGATGCTGTGTGGTTTATAAAAGTTTCACTCAGCTTTGTGTCACTTTTTCACTCTTGTTGAAGAGAAGTTGACCCATCTGATCCACTGTGGCTCAGCCCATGTGCTTTTGGATTTTTGTCATTTCGTAGAATCCCAGTAGATCAAGATAAAGTATATGTTTATTGTGTGTCTCACAGCTGGCTGTCCACAACCCCATAAACAATCCTGACCTGGAACTGGCCATTGTCATGCTCATCGTCCCGTTCTTCGTCAATGTAAGTCTGCAGTTATTACATGTGTCTGTTTTTTTATTTTTGTTAGTCCTGGATTCAGTTGTACTCATGATCCTAAACATCACTGTTTTGTTCATACCATACTCATTGTCTTGTTTCACGCATTTGCTTCAAGAAATCTTCCCAGTTTTCATATTTGCTCAAATCCTTTCAGTTTGTTTCTTAAGAAACTTTTCACCGTTGTTGTCTATGTTTGGCTTTAGGCCCTCATGTTTTGGGTGGTAGATAATTTCCTGATGAAGAAACACAAGACAAAAGCAAAACTGGAGGAGAGAGAAGACGACTCTCGGGGGAACAGCAAGGTTCGCTACAGACGAGCTCTTTCCCACGATGACTCTGAATCAGAGGTAAGCTCAGCTGGTGACTGGACGTCCAAAGGAACAACTAAAGCCTCAATGACACGACTGCCATTGTATAAATACTGTTCATGAGACACAGGAGCTGGGGACAAACTGCCCTCCTGAAACAGCCTGCTTAGATCGATCATTTCCAATAACCTGATCACCCACGACCCCTCCTTGAAGCATCGTGCAGCCGTATCATATAACATTATGATGGTAGTGGGTCTCCCTTTTGCAGCCTAAAAATGACTGAACATTTAAAGGGATCTTCAACTAGTTGGAACAATACACCGTCCTATACAAACGAGACCGTAAAAATACTGTAGGATGTTTGGTTTTTACCTTTTTTTTTAAAGTACTGACACACAAACGTCACCATTTTATTCATGTTGCAATGCATTCTGGTTAAGTGGTGAAGACCGGTTGCTCCAGTGCAAGCTCTGTTCAGCTTGAATGTTAATTTTGGACATTATCTGATGTTCAGCTCTTTAATTTGAACTGGAGCGTCTCCAGACCCAGTGGCATAAGCACCAGAGCTTCACCCATCACAGCAGCCCTTAGATCCCGACAGACTCTGCTACTTTGTTCACAACACTATAAAACAATGTTAAATCACACAAAGACTGATTTTTTTTTAATAACTTAAATCTGAATCAGTGAAACAGAGCAGAGAGAAGTCAGCTTCATTGTTTAACTTCCTACTTTTTCTGCTGTGACTCTTGGATCAGATTGGATCCAACTACATGGGTAAGGTGGAAGGGAAACGAGCTTTATTTAAACAGATGTTGGATAACGGTGCATGGTTTAAGTCACCCCATTGGACTAAAATGCCATAAGACCAGATAATTCACAGAAAAATGTTGATATCAAAATGGTTTGCCATACACAGCTTTATTACACACCAGCTCCAGTTTTTCCCAGTTGTTTCAGTTTTAGTTATGTGAATATTAAACCAAACAATGTTGCATTTTATTTTTAATTTTATTTTACGCTGCATAGCCCTAGAGTTAAACTGATTAGTTTTCAATCAGCTCACAAAAATGGTGTGAAGTGGTTGGATGCATGTTATTGTATACATTGGGTGTGACCCGTTTCTCTCCACTCACAAATGTTTTTTAAACACAGGGAAAACGTTTCAGTCACTATTTTAAGGGCCTGTACTCCCCAAATACATTTGTAGTTTCATTACAAAAGAGAAATATAAAAACTCTTTGTAATTATGCACCACTAGATAATAAAGTTATTAAGTCTGTTGACCAATTTAAAGAATATTTAGAAGGCTGAGCAGAGAATGCTTGTGCCTCTGTACAGATATTTAACACATTCTAACTATAATGTTTGTACTTTTTAACAAGGACAGCACAGTTGGTAGAGCTGTTGCCTCTCAGCGAGAAGGTTTCTGATTGAATGGACCTTTCTGAGTGGAGTTTGCATGTTCTCTCCGTGCATGTGTGGGTTTTCTCCAGGTGCTCCAGTTTCCCAAAAAACATGCACGTTGGGCTGATTGGTAACTCTAAATTGTCCCCAGGTGTGAGTGACAATGATAGTTTGTCTCTATTAGTGTCTCTGTGATGGACTTTGACCTGTACTTCAGGCAGCTGTGGGACATCTGGTTCTGCAGCCTGCATGCATGTGGAGCTGCTTTTTTCTACTGAATGTTTACTCGTGCACATTGTTTTTTTTTTGGTCTTAACATTCAAACTAACACGATTTTGTCAGCTGAGAGGAGAGATGGAACTCGTGAGCAACATCTAGCCAGGATCAGTGGCAGCCTGTCCCCGTACATTTTTACAGAGGCTTTCAAACATAAAAACTCAAAGCATCACTGAGCGAGCTACTATAAAAATTAAAGTGTAGAAATTGAGGTAAAATGAAAAAAAAAAAAAAACTGAAATAATTTTATGACATGAACCCTTATGGGATTAAAAAAAAAAAAGCATTTATAATGCATTTTCTTTATGGTAGATTCCCCCATCCCCAGGAACACGAGGGGGCGTCATGACACTGTAAGGTTACATGAGCATTTAACAATATTCTGACAAAATTAAAAACAGGATTTTTAGGCTTCGTTCTGAACAATCGTGTTAAACGGACAGCACCAAATAAATAAATATAAATACGGACACAATGAATGCAGGAGGGTCCGGGTTGAACGAGATCTCAGCCAGAAGGGTTTGATCCAGTCTAACCGACTGGCTCTTTACCGTAATACCACGTGTATGCGCCACGTGTATGCGCGCACAACAAAAACTGAGACGCGTCTTTTTCAGTGGAGGCTGACTCTGCCGCAGTGAGCAGGAGGGAAGTTAAAGTTAGACACGTGTTGGGGATTCAAGATTCGTTTCCACAGTAAAGTGAACGTGTTCGGCTGCTGGGAGTCATTCATTATTTGTGCCTCACATTTCCTGTTTGTCGCGCGCTTTTCACTCTGACAAAACGTCGGTCCCTCGTGATGGGTGTTTCAGCTCCACACGGAGCTGTGCAGGCAGTGGCTCAGTATTTGTTGCTCTGTCCAGACGGAGTGGACCCGTCAGGAAGCCTCCGCAGAATCTTCAATGGTTGTTTCCACGTGCCTCACATCCGGGCCAGTGGCGCAATGGATAACGCGTCTGACTACGGATCAGAAGATTCTAGGTTCGACTCCTGGCTGGCTCGAGGTTTTTTTTTTTTTTTTTTTTTTTTAAATCATTGCAAAAGTAACCTGATTTTCAGTTGATAGTGATGAGATTCCTTTATTGCCTTAAATACCAATAGAAATAATAATAATAAACATTTAAAACCCCTAAAATTATCATATTTTTATTTATTTATTTTTGTTTTGTCAATTTAAAAAGCGCGATGATGCACATTATTTAAACATGAGTACATGCACGTCCTGTAAACGTGCCAGGTTTAGTCAGACTTATTTTCATCTGTAGTCCCTGGCTAGTTAAGTGTCTTAACAATCGTTTTTTGCAGTATTAATGTGACCGAATTAATAAATGTCATAAAGTTAATTAAATAATTATATGGAGCATTCTGGTGTGTGTGCTACTTTGTTTAAAAGCATCAAATAAAAACTTTTAAAATAATAAGACTGTTCACTTTGTGTTTTTTCTGTACTTTCTCACAGTACAGAGATGTGAGGAGTATCACTTCCCATAAACTTCCTTCTTGGATGTACTCCTTGTATATTTTTTTCCTCTTTTTCACATTATTCATTTTTTTTTATACAACTTTGGCTACTACTTTCTATTCTAGACTTTACTTCATGTTTACCTCTAGCACTGAGAGCTGCCTGGAATTCAGTCTGGATAATGTGCCCTGAAATAGATGAGCTATTTATGGCTTCCTGCAGATACTTGAAGGAGGACCGTGCAGGCGATATTTAGCCGCAGCAGTCATGACTTACCAGAACATGACTTCATAAACCATCAGCTTTGTTTTGTACTCAAAAACCTTTTCTTTCTTGTCTTTTTCTGACAGACTTCAGAAAAATTTTATAATCTAACAAAGTCTGACTTCCCAGCATTTTCAACCTAATATTGTTTTTCTTCTTTTTTTTTTTAGATTCTGTTTTCAGCAGATGATGAGATGGATGAGTCAGATGAAGACGATGTCCGTCGACTCCCTGGTCTGAAGACGGTGAAGAAGAAGAAACTTCGCATGGGAATCCCTGTTTGACTCGTGCACAGCTTTGCCACTAACATGGATATCTTCTGGTGGCTCTTCACCTCACAGGCCCACGTCTGTGTCCTCACAAAGGATCCTCTTAAAAGACCAATGATAATGAACTTTGACCTGGGACTCTAAAATATAAGTAAACCATGATTTTGATGCATGTCGACATGGCACTTTTCAGATAACGGTTGGGTTTAAAGGTGCGGAGAAAGAAATCCCATCGTGAACAAACATTACACAGTTAAAGTGTTTATTGTAAGCATCAGAGGAGACGTTAACAATGATTCACAGACTGGACTCAACAGTGTGGTGGTTCCAGTCAGGTTGGTTAGTGACCTCAAGTTAAACAAACATGCTACCTACTCTGTTTATCATGTTGGTTACCTTTGCTACCAGAACAGGTTTCTAAAGTATTCCTAATGTAGACGTCCGCTTCGTCTTTTCTCTCGTGTAGAGTTACCACCAAGGCCTCGGATGGATGGATGTGTGAGTTTACATTTGCACACTCCTCGTCGTATAAATGAGCGCTGGATCACTGTATTGATGCAGTTCTAGTGTTACAAACTTTATAACTCCATATCTTGTATGAGATAACACTTATGTCAAAGGGAGCATGTTGTAATAATCTTCATTTTGTGTTTTGATGGATTTAAGATCTGTTGGAGTAGGACTACATTTACCACGCTGCAGCAGTTCTACTGTCAGCCTCTGTCTGTCGACACATCACAGCTGTCTCGTTTTGTTTGGGGCAGTGATACTCGTTATGTTTTATTAATAATTTGCTCTTCAGTTTTGTTGTTTTTTAGTGGGGGGGGGACCAAAAAGAGCAACTCCGCAACTCCGCTTGTTCCCAAAGACGTTTTCATTCCTTCGATCCAGAGCGTGTTGGTTTTTTTTGCACATCTTCCAATCGGACATCCTTTTTTTTTTTGTCTTCTGTGTAACCATTAGTTTTCTCTGAAATGTGCCTGAGTAAAAAGAGGAGTTTTTATTTGTTTTTATTTTAAAGTTTTGGGTGGTTTTGTTTGAAACAGAGCTTCAGATGTTCAAGCATAAAGCAGCGTTCAGCAGGCTCTGATAAGAATGTTACCTTGCTTAGACCTTTAAACTGTAAATGACGGGCGTGGACTGGTGGGCCGAGTGTGTGCGCGCGCATGTGTGTGTGTGTGTGTGTGAGCTGAATACATGTATACGATGTCTGACTACTGGTCCTGTTTAAAAGTAAACTGAGTGACAAACTGAAAACTGGTGCTGCTCGTGTTATTTTGAGATGTTAAGGATTGGGTGAGGACCCATGTGTCACCTGTATACAGACTCTGTGATGTTCAGTTAAACCTTGGGCATACTCATAAAAGCACATAATCTAAAAATAAAGGCATAAAGAAATGTAATGAGGATAAATGCAGGTAACGCTCCCATCGCCCCTGATCCAACGTGACCCAACCAAGACCAGCTAGAGTCCACAGGCAAACAGCTTCAATTTCTCTAGTGCATAAGATTATTTTAGCTACTGTATAACTTAAACTCCTTAGTTCTCGCAAAGGAAACAACTCATATTTCATCACTTCTGTGCATTTAGAATACCGCCTTCCTCCTGATTATAAAAATAAAAGAATAAGCTTTACTGAATCACAAAGCTTTATTTAAAAAAGCATTTCCTCCTCAGTCTGGGTCTTGTGTGCACGGCTGGTTTCTGTCATTTGCAGAAGGAGTCCAGCTGCATGTAGGACATCTCCAGGCCATGGGTCAAGGCAGTGTCTGTGGGTACACACAGGCGCTCCAAACTGGAGAGAGCTGAGGCAATTCAGTCCAGAGTTCATCTTCAGTGTGTTGGCATGATCCGGTCTCTACCAGCAGGATTGATTGATCAGAGACTGACCTGAACTTTAGTGTCGCTGTGGTGAATGATATCACAAATAAAAACAGCAGCACAGCGAGGGAGTGTGGGCATTAGCAGCAGAACTAAGGGAAAACTTGGGAAACCCAAGCAGGTGCAAGAAAGCCGTCCTGGTAACATTTTCAATGTGAGGTTACGTAATATTTCACTTGTTTCCTTCTGTTGCCGAAGAGCTTTAATTTTATTAAATTCAATTCAGTTTATTTATATACAGTGTAGAACCAAGTCACAACAGAAGTCGTCTCAGAAACATTCATGTACAAAAGCCAATCAGTAAAGTTCTCTATCTCAGGAAGCAGCAGATTGTGTTGAATCTTCACTTTGTCACAGTCTCCCATCCTGAGCAAGCCCAAAGGAGACAGTGGAGAGGAAAAACTCCCTTTAACAGGAAGAAACCTCCAGCAGAACCAGGCTCAGGATGAGCGGACATCTGCTTCGACCGGCTGGAGTTTGAGAGGAACAAGAAGGAGGAACAGATACACAATGGCAGGTCCAGGTTTCTATAGGAGGATGACAAAAACCATGTTAAGATAAAAATAATTTCAAACATGTAGATTAGAGTAAGTAAAGACAGCAGCAGAGTGAGTCAGTTTTTCTATAGCAGCATAACTAAGGGATAGTTCAGGAAACCCAAGCCAACCCTAATATAGGATTGATCAAAAAAGGAAAGACTTAAGCCTAATCTTAAAAATAATTAACTGTTTCCTTTTAGGATGTAGATTAAAGTTATGTGAAGCCAAACGTGCTGTAAAGATGTTTCACATTTGCTTTAATAAATGTTTGTGTTCTCACCAGACCACAGAGTATGTAGCTTAAAACAACGAGTCAGCGTGTCCATCATCCATTCATTCATTTCTTTATTTTAAATAATGCTGCCATACGTTTTGACTAACTGGTGATGTTTGTTCTGTTGATTTAATGATCGGAGAAGTAAAAATAACATTTCCTACACAAAATTTACTAAATAAACCTAGCAAATACTATTTATTTGATTTTTAAAAAATGATAGTGTGATTTACTCTGATCAGTTTTTCTTGGACCCTTTTGGTTTTGTTGATATGTAAAGTGTCTGGAAGTGTTTCTTACAAACTCCAATACTCCAAAAGGAATTAAATCAGCCCCACCCGTCAAAGCAGGGAGGTGGACACACTCTTTTTTTATTATTCTTTGTGCCCAGTCCCTTTAGTGATCCAAATGATCAGCTGTTGGCCTGAGTGTTTAGGGGAGCCATCCCAGCTGTACCATCCCTCACGTCACACCTAATAATACACCCTGACAACAAACAGGAGTGACACCAGTGTTGGGGGGTCTGAGCGACTCACTGGGGGCTGACCAGGACTATATATAATGTCAGGCTGAGGAGGCAGACAGAGCAAAATAACAATCGAGCCTGCTGAATCAGTAACAACCATGTCACAGGTACGTAACGTCACATGTTGGGTACATTTAGCCTTTGGTTCAAGCGTGAGTCCAGATATTCACAGAACCACTCCTGCTTTCCTTCTCTGAAGCCAGGTGAAGTGAGGAAGAAGCGTCCACCGATGAAGGAGGAGGACCTGAAAGGAGCTCGCAGTAAACTGGGGCTGAAGGGCGAGGTCAAGAGTAAGACCTATGAGGTCATGGCGGAGTGTGGTGAGTAGACTCTTTCATTAACGGTGTTGTTTTTAGCAAAGAAAACTAATACCAGGTCCAACACTGACTCTAGGTGTACTTGGTACATATTCTAAATTAATAAAATAAAGGCTGAGAAGCATAAGTATGAATATCATTTAAATATCAATGCACGGGGCAGGGGACAGTGGCTAATCTCATATTTCATTAGATTAGTTATTGTTTATTTGTTCAGTTTCAATATACATTCATTTTTCATTTACCTGTTTATTATTATTATTATTATTAATAATAATAATAATAATAATAATAATAATAATAATAATAATAATAATTATAATAATAATAAAAATAATAAAAGTATTTTCAAATATGTTGCCTTTGTTTCAATGCCGCTATGAAAAAATAAATAAAATTAAAAAAGAAGTTCCCTGACCGGGAATCGAACCCGGGCCGCGGCGGTGAGAGCGCCGAATCCTAACCACTAGACCACCAGGGAAAGTAGTTGAGCACACATAATATATTTCTTTTAAATCTAACACAGGGGAATTTCGTACGTTAGTATATTCATATAGCGTTCAATACAAATACGTGATTGGGATATGTTTTTTCTTGTAATTTCGTCATACCTTGTAGATTTGTACGAATATTTCCAGCGGCGCTTCAATGTAGCGGAAGCTAGCTGGCTAATAGCATCAGTTTTACTCGACTTGACTCAGCTGTTATAACAGTCTTTTAGTTTTAGTCTCAGCTCAGTGGGGCGTTAAGAGCGCCTGATACGTCACAAAACTTTAATCTACTGCAAACTGCGGTAATGCCATCACCGGATTCGGAAACTTTACTCTCGCACATCCACAGTGCTCCATTACAACAACCTTTACGGCTGGGCTGTCATTGCGCATGCGCCGATGTGGCAAAGTTTGAAATGTATGTATGTATGTATGTATGTATGTATGTATGTTTTATTTATTCATTTCATTTCATCCAAGCAACAAATATAATACAATTTAAAGAAAAGAATTTAGAAAGAAAGAATAAAGAAATGTCAAAGTAAATGTCAGTAAAATACCCGTGTAGACTGAGTTGAGGAGAAAAAAAGACAATAATATTCACAATTACTCCTTAAATAACCATAATAATCTATATAATTGTGTCTGAAAACAATTTTTGGTAATTTAGCTACTTTTGAATACAGTTTGTTTGAATATAAGGATTTGTTGTCAGACAGTTTATCCGGTGGTTTAGTCTTTTCAGTGCTTCTATCACTGAGATCATGTGGAGTAGTAGTTCACAAAAGGTTTATGTCAAATGTTTAGTGGTGAATCCTTTACCAAAGTTAAACATTTTACAAAATAGCCATTTGAATGATCAAAATTAAGCTAAACTTGAATCACAAGTGAATTAATTTTAAAAGAAATGCAACTTTTCAACTAAAAATCAGACAAAAAGGTAGAAACACTTGTTTTAGACGTGTTTTGACACATGCAGCGACAAAGTCCAAGTGTAGTCTACTTATTTGTGAGGTTTGGCCTTTGTGTTTATAATGCGTGTGTGGTTGTGTTCAGAGAGGATGGGTAAGGTGGCTCCATCTGTGTTCAGCGGAGTGAGGACGGGAACAGAGACAGTCCTCTCCAAGCCGGCTGCTGCCAGAGATCCCTCAGCCAGCGTCTTCAACAAATGATCAACAACCTTCAACTTGTTTCTCATGCAGCACTGATCTGTGAGGACTGACGTGACAGTGCGTTTATAAAAATTAAGAGGGATAAATGAACATGTCTTATTTTAATTACTGTTGTGCATGCTATGACTTTTTTTGTACATCCTAATAAATTATTTAAAACTTTACAGTGTTGTCATATGATGATGTATGGTCTAAATGGCTAAAAGTATTAACAATACATTTGTACATGGACAGTTTTTATTATGTTTACAATAAAACTGATTGGTTCAAATATGTTGTCTTTCTTTTTTGTTTATAACATGAATTCACTTTAGTTTCAGAACAAAGTAACACAATGGCAGGAGGTGAAACCCAAGAATGAAGACATGCAAGGAACTTGAAGAAAGAACTAAAATGTATTTTAAACAAAAACAAAACGTTGTGGTTGAAAAATCTTCTTAATAAAACTTTGGAATAATCATGAGGAGAACAGAAGAAGAACCGGATGTAACATGTAAAATGCAAAGTGCTTGAACGGTGAGTGTAAAGTTACCTGTTTACCTTAAACATGTACCTTAACTACATAGACAGGGACTGACGAGGAAGTAGAGACACCTATAAGTCAGAATCAGAATGCTTTTTATTGTCACTGCACAAGAAGCACAATGAAATTTCATTTCAGTACAGTCGTCCAAAGAAACAAAAGACAACCAAACAACATGAGACATTGGTAGACGGGTGCATGCCTGAGGCTGCAGCCTCATGGGAGGCGCTGCCCTTTTTATTCGATAAGGAAAAGGGAACCACGAGGACAGAGGAGGTTAAAAAATCATATGTCACACTGTGTCCATAACAGGACAGTGTGGAGTTGCAAAAAAACCTCAGCACAAAACAGCAACATACAGATGACATAATAAGACATATGCATGTGGAGTGGGTGAGGGTGGAGTGGGAGGAGGGGCTCCCAGCACAGGCTGCCCAGTGAGCATCGCAGTCACCTGGTGCCTCACATCTAACCTAGGTTACTGCACTGTGGGTGTGTGTGTGTGTGTGGGGGGGGGGGGGGGGGGCAGTGAAGGTGGTGAGTTTGAGGGGAGTGTGTTTATAATGTCTGAACACTGGCCCAGATATCCCCCTCAGCCATAGTCCATGTAGGATGGTGCCATTATCAGCCGACCTCGGTGGAGCTTTAACACAGGTCCACAGATGTCCTTGGGGAAGGGTAGTGGGAGCAGAGCATCTTGTTCACATAGCTGCCAGATTCAGACAACAGTTATTTTGGGTCAGGCCGACTCTGTTAATTTCCTTTTGCCTTACAGTCTCACTGGTACATCTCGATGGCGACTCCAAACAGCCACATTTGTGGTCAATTTCGCCAGACTGAGCTTGTAACTTCTCCAAGATCAGTTCCTTCCTGCCAGTGAGATTCAGGAGCTGCAAGTAGCCTGCGATTCTCAGCAAGAATCCCATCCAGCTTATGACTCAGCTCACACAGCATCTGAGTCTGAGTGCTCACAGCAGGGCACATTCCTTCACACAAGCCGAGCAGCCTTACAACGACCAGAACAGCTGCCGACGTTTTTCAAATTTGTCGATATGCCAGGTAACCACCAACTCCAAAAAGCAGAAACCCTGTATCATAAATCCAATTATGTACATATCTTCAACTTCCTCGACCGATATTATGGACAGACACAAGACCTTCCACTGCCCCCAGGAATCCATCATGTATCTGGCTGCAAGTGTCCCGTCAGGACAGGAGGGCTCTCCTTCGCCCTGTCTTCTCATTGAGAAAATTTGATCAATTGAGTTGAGAGACCAGCTGACCAGATCCATGATTTACAATTCAGAAGATAATTAAAGAGAAGCTCCAAAAAGTTAACAGTTGCAGGACAAAGAGCAGAAGCAGAGCAGATATGGGAGAAGGAGCGGGAGGAAGAAACAAGCCCTGGCAAAACGGGAATTGAAAAGAAGCTTCAAGGGAAAAGGTGGGCAAGTCTGAAGCAAATTCAAAAAATGTTAGATGTAAATAAAAGTGTCTTAATTTGTGAAAGTGAAAAACAGTTTGCTGTCTAAACCAAGAGCTGATCACATACTCAGTCCTCAAAGTAAAACAGGGAGTACGGTCGTGCAGTGAAAATGACTCATCAGATCACAAGCAGAGTCTTGTTGGAATAAAGGTCCTGTTCACCGGTGCCAGCACCACAAACATGCTCCCAAAACCTGAACATCACACAGAGCTCTGTTTGTGGAGATAATGGGTTTATAAGAACATGTTTGTCGAGACTGATTACTTCACTTTCACATAAACTCAGACAGCTGCATGTTCAGTTTTCTTACAATAATAATTATGAACGTATAATCAACACTTATAACTACACTTATCCACAACATCATCCCTGGTTGTAACACCAGCAGAAGTTATCTCACACTCATATCTCACAATAAATAACAACGTTCCTGTTGGTAATGGGCTCTTTACACTGCCTGAGCTTTTATTTATCATTATTTTGAATGAGTTTCTGCAGAAGTATCGAGGATTACAGATGTTTTTTTTTTTCAGCTTTATGACTAACATGTTTGTCCCCCCCCTCCCCCCCTTCACTCCACCTCACCCCACCCGGGGTACTGAAGCTGGACTGTGTTCGTTGAGAGTTCAGTCATGTCTGGACTGGTGGGTGTCCATGTGCTGCTGCTGGTCTCCAGCCTCGCGTCTGGAGCTCTGATCATCTCTGACAATGAAGCTGCGATGGTAATTTTACATTAATACATTTTTAATAGATGTTTTTTTTTATTGATCTATAACACTTTTTTGTTGAACTAAAGTTCATTTATGCTCTTTTAGAACTAGTTCACACGTTAGAAATTGAAGATTTTTACCATCGTATTGGTCCTTTTAAATTAAGTTGGTGTTTGACAGAATACTGCATTAAATCTTCTGCAGCCAGAGGAAGTTATTGAATTAGCAGCTTTATTTTTTCCTCTCTAACTTGGCACCGTATTGATCTGCAGCCTGTGTTTGTATTTCAGGAGACGAGGAGTGCAGCCAAACTGTTGCAGGTACTCAGCCAGTAAATACAAAGAAACAAAATGAGTGGTTGCTTAACTGAGTTTGTTCGTTTGAGTTGTCTTCATTCTAATATGTTCTGAAAAACACAAAAACGTACAGAAACCACTTATTTTTAAAGAAGATGAGCACAAACAAGCAAAAGTCATCAGATTACACTTCAACTTTTAATTTAGCTAAGTTAACTCTGAAATCTTAATTAATTTTCTTTCTGTTACAGAAAAGAAGCACAAATGAGAACACGGTAAGATAAATTTTTGCTTTTAGTGATAATAAGCAAAATATTGCCAATTCATACTTTTCTGGAACTTGTAGGAGAGATAAAATATGGACAAAAAATATTTTTGATGACATCATCAGACTGTATTATATGTAGATCATTATATAAAGTGATAACTTTAAATCAAACTGATGTGTCAACTTGATTAATTAAAACCTGAGAGTGGCCGATCACAGAGGAGGTCGTCCCTGCTGCAGGGTGCAGCCTCTACAACCCTCTCAGGGTGGGACACGGTGACATCATGTCTTTTAAACACTTTTTCCAAGCTGCAGAGTGTTGTTTGGCACCTCTGAGGACAGAAGACGTTCACAATATTTAAAGTTGGTCAGGGAGGAACCAGCTGACGTCGTTCACTGTGAAAATACATTCAGTTTAGCTTTAAGCCTGTCTGAGCAAACTTCCAAAGTTAATGGTTTTATTGTGCCTGTACCCGTTTTTAATTATTGTTCTTACTCCATAGCTCATAAATACCACTTGAGATAAAAAAAAAGTTGTTTTTATTTCAAAACTTTTCAAAAATCTTTGTCTGTGACAAATCAGGATCACTGAGAGCGTTCTTTAATTATTACTTTTATTAGCAGATAAAGTCAAGTTTTTCCCCTTAAGGTGAAATATGTGGAGATAGTTCTGTATCAGTTCAACTGACAGGACATAAAAACAAATATTTACTAAATATTTAAAATGTTAAATGTTTAAAACCTGTCGTTGTGGTGCTTAAGATAAAGGTTTTATTCATTGCTCACTGCAAAAGGTAGACATTTATTTTCATTTTGACACTTTTTAAAATTTTTATGTCAAAAAAGGCCAATTTATATCCTGACTGAGTAAAAACGAAACCATAAAACAAAGAAAGTTGAATACTTTTCATAGGCACTGCATGTTTTGCCTGTGTGTATGTGTGTGCTCACATGTAACATGTTAGCAAAATAAGTCATCAAACACTTTACAGATTTTAAAGAACAAACTTTTCAATCATCTTTTCTAAGTTGAATTTGAACAGTCCCTCTAAAGGAAATGCTTATTTATTCAATCACTTATTTTAAATAACAAATTGTTATTTTTCTATAGAAATCTGATTTCACTTTGACACTGAAGATGGTTTTTATTGTATTTTAATTTTGTCAAAAAGTCCAGTTTATATTGACCATGACAGCAATAAAAACACTGCAGGGTGAATACTTTATATCTGCACTGTGTGTGTTTGCTTGTGTGTATGTGCGCGCCTTTGTTTGCTATGTTAGCAAAAATATCATGAAACACTGGACAGAAATTCACAAAACTCTCAGAAACTACATGTTGGCCATACATCTGCAACTTAGGTCACCCCAAATCAAGGTGGCCACCACAGCCAACTGACCTCAGCCTGTTAAGGTTTAACAAAATAGTACTCAAATTCAGACAAGGCTGAGA
>NC_056504.1:11939509-11970110 GCF_014905685.2 Nematolebias whitei
ATATATATATATACTGGGCCACCAGTTGAATAGCACTGCTCTAGCAGAACCAGGCTCAGGACAAGCAACAATCTGCTATTACAGGTTACATTAATTTGAGTTGCTCCAGATATAATTAGCAAATGATCTAATAATCAGGCTTGAACTAAAAAGTACATAATTCAAATATTTGGCTTGTTTTTTATTATTTCTTATAAATTCATCGAGATGCTCACGTCTTGATTTTGTGAACACAGTGTGTGAGTGCTTCCTGCCTTTCGTTGTCGTTTTATTCTTGTGTCTTTGAACAAATGTGTGTGTGTCTGCAGTGAAAGCCAGAGGATTGTGCAGCGCACCTTGGTGTGATCCTCCGTGTGTTCTCCCAGGCTGCTGAGGTGAAAAGTTGAACTCGGTGTTGACCTTCTCCTGAGAGAGAGCTTAGCTCCAGAGTCAGGCGCAGGCCAAAGGCACAGGGAGGATATTCTCAAGTTCTTCTCTCCCTCCCTCACGTGCTCCACTTCACTTCCCTCCCCTCGCACACGGAAACAATTATCTTTTGTGATAAGATTCTGTACATATTTCCACCATTTCATCCCCCTGGTTTTGTTTGTTTGTTTGTTTTTCCCCCCTCATCATGACGAAAAGTCTCGTGCCCTCCTGTCACCGTGCCGTTAATCACAGCTCCATCTCATCTAGGTGCAAGGAGTCAGAGAGAGAAAGAGACTGAGCGGGGCCCTAATGTTTATCACTGCAGGGAGTTGAATTCCAGATGTTGAAGATAGTGAAAAAAATAAGCAAACAATTATGCAAAAATAGACAAAGTGAAGGGAAAAAGAGAGCGAGCAGACTGACAGACGACAGGAGTGATGTTTGGGGCAAACAAGGCAAGTTTGGATTTTTTTATGAACAGTTTTGCTTCAGCGCCCAAAATCAACAGAGTGCTGCATTTTCCAGAGTATAAGTCACCATTTTTTGCATAGATTTGTCAGTCCTGCAACTTAAATACGTTTTTCTTTCCATATTCATAACGCAACTTTTGACTGACGCTTTAAATTTCTGAGAACTGCAACAGCAAGTCCTCCTGTGAGCGCTCACTTTACTCAGGTGGTGCAGGTGGAGGAACTCTGGAGACCTAGCAGCTCTGGCTGCAATGGATGGATGGATGGATGGATGGATGGACGGATGGATGGATGGATGGATGGATGGATGGATGGATGGATGGATGGATGGATGGATGGATGGTGCCATGCTGCCCAGGGGAAATGAAGCTGTTCTGACCATTAAATAAATGCATAATAAACACGACGGGTCAGCGGTGACACATAATAAATGGGACTTATACGCCGAAGAGATTTATATGTTTTTTCCCTCTTTATGATGCTTTTTTTGGACCGATGCGACTTATACGCCAGAAAATACAGTAGGTTTGTGTTCTTACTGTCACCACAAATCATTAAACCTTAATGTTTCTGAGGTTGATCCCCTCGAAGTGTTCTCCAAAATACGTGCAGGAAGTTGAACATTTCTGCAGAGCTTGCTCCTCCTGATAAGCGACACCGCTTTAGCCACTGTGTGAGATGCTCAAGTCTTATCGTGTGTCGTATCGTATCGGCTCTGCTTATCCACACTCTGCTCTGCTAAAGCAACATGACCCAGACGTCCAAAACCAAAACCCGGTCTGACATCCTTCCAGTCCGGAGCAGCAGGGGAATACACGGCCTCGAGAAGCGAGCGTTGACAGTGGATGTTGAGTTGGGCCGTGCTCCACTCCCCATCTGTTTCAGTTTTGGAGTGGTTGTGATAACCCCGGCCTGACCCCTGATTGCTCTAATCTCACCCTTATCTTTTCTCACCGGTCAGCTGACAGAAGGCGGCCCTGCGATTGGCAGAGGAGGCCTTTGTTTTGTGTTGTTGTAACAAGTACGCAGCGAGAAGTTTAGTCTGCCGTCTGAACCGCAGCAAAGCTTCAGAACACAGAAACAGGAGGAATGTTTGTGGATCAGAACCTAAAGGGCCGAACGCGTCGGCTCCACCGAGCTGGCGTCTGTCAAATGTTTATCATATTTTCACTGAACCGCGTCAACGTGCACAAACGTGACCGCACGTCTGTCAGTTGTTTTGGCTTTAGCTTCTGTAAGCAGTTGGACTGTTTCTGCAGCGGTGTAACCGAGTTTCAATCGGTTGTTATTTTTAGCTCACAAAGTGAAAGATGAAATATTTTTAGTGCTTCGGCCACTTTTTAAGCTCAAGCTGCTGTTCGGCGGTAGCTGCTGCAGGCGGCCTGATTGGAAGGCTTCAGATGCAGATTAGATTAGAGGACTGCTCTGTTTGTTTGTTTTGATCTGGGAGGGGTCACACTCCTGAGGGATGCCCCCCCCCCCCCCCCCCAACACACACAATCACACTGCTATGCTATCCCTCCCCAGGATTCTCCCTCAGGGCTCAGTCAACTGGAGCCCCGCTGACCTCCCCGTCACCCCGTCCTGGCCCGAGCTCACCAAAGTATCCTCGGAGCAGAAAACAATCATACGAAGGAACATTTTGGTGTTTTTAGTTTCTGATGAATCAAATCACAACCAGACCGGTTCGTTCTGGGGGTGTAGGCATTGCCACCCAGGCAGGCCCCCCCCTTCAGCCCTGACCAGAGGTTCATCCTGGCAGCGTGACCTTCCTTTCATCTGCCTGGGCGTCCGAGCTGTTCCTTCACACACGTCTTTATTTTATTGTATTTTTCACTAACAGCTGTAGAATGTCAATAAAAAAACCACAACTCAATGATGAAGATTAAATTTCCACTGCAGGATTTTACAAAATCCCAGTTTTTAAAATAAAAGCAGTAACTGTGTGTGTGTGTGTTCACCTTGTCTTATTGAGGAGGTCACACTGCAAACAGCCCTGTGGACAAGTGACTGATTTATACAGAGATTCTGGAGCTTTTTCATCTGGTTTTCTATTTTATTTGCTGTAAACTGCAGCTCACATGAAGATGAACACAGTGAAGATGAAACAGAGCCAGAGCTCTGGTTGAAAGAAGACAATGAGCACCTTCAGAACTAAAAATTTGTACACTTGTTCCAAAACATCATTTTTAATTTAGTTTTTATTTAATAGTTTTTCATTGTGTTCGCTGTCATGTTCTGTTTGCACGGATGCAGCAGGTGTGTTAGGGCTACGGGACTGGATGGGCCGCTGTGGCTGGTGTTGGAGCAGCCCTGCAGGAAAAAAAAAAATCACCTTTTAGTTTTGTCTTTGTTGTTGTTATTTTATTGTTTGCACAAAAAAAACGAAACAACACACATACAGGGAAATATAAAAACACAATGTGCAGGAGAGGTCATAAAAACCCAAAATGGGATTATAAGTGCCCCTCTCTAAAAAATAAATAAATAAAAAATCATAGAAGCTTTGTACATAAGCTTAAATCTTACTTTAAACACACAAATGCAATAGATGATGATAGATGCATCTTCATCAACCAGAACATGTTTTTGTACAGTCGCTGATGCAATGACAACTGTTTAAGTTGGAGAAATGACATATTCAATTCAGTTTATTTATATAGTGCCAATTCACAACAGAGTTGTCTCGAGACACTGAACAGAAACATTCACGTACATAAAACAGCCAATTATTAAAGTATCCAAAGAAGCCAGCAGACAAGTTGAATCTTCACTTCATCACAGTCTTCCATCCTGAGCAAGCACAAAGGAGACAGTGGAAAGGAAAAACTCCCTTTTAACAGGAAGAAACCTCCAGCAGAACCAGGCTCAGGACGAGCAGCCATCTGCTTCAACCGGATCCAAGTACCTTTATCAGGCTTTACATCAGAGGAGTTCTCACTTCAGATGGAGTTCATACGTGTTGCTGCAAATTTCTGAAACTAGATCCATGTTTTCTGTGTTGTTGTTGTTATTTTCCATTACTGTGAAGCTTCTCATGAACAAGTATTTCTACCTGTTTCCACATCCTTGCTTTGACACAATCTCTTCATTTCTCTTTCTGTCCAAATTCAATCCACGCATCAGGAGTAACACACACACCTTCCTTTACAATCCCCTCTGCTGACCTCTTCTTCATCTCCCACAAGGCCTTGGGGCGAGGCGGCTCGGCACCACGCAGTTATTCAAAGCCTCAGGCAGCTTCTCAACAGGTCGGAGACGAAAACAGAGAAGGAGTACTAAAGAAAGCAGCTGATTATTTACTGCTTAGCATGTGTCTCGAGTCGGCTGCGGGCGGATGGACTTCTTTTAGTTCTGATAGGAAGATACGAGACTTTGTAAAGTAACTGTGCATACTTTTTTTTTTAGTAATTGCCTGCTATTGTTTTCACCGTTTCTTCAGAAAACTATAAATATAAATAAAGAAAATTAAGCTTCAGGAACTAATTTGCTGCTTTGACCAGTAATTGCTTTTGTAGATTCCCTTGTTGTTTAAACTCATCCTTTTAAAACAGTAAAACAATGATTTTTTTTTCCCCAGCAGCTGTAAATTAATTTGTTTAATATATTTCATTTCATTTTAATCCCATGAAACAGGAAATAAAAGCAGTGGGGATGCTGTGATTGGATTAAACGTTGTCTTTGTAAACACTGTGACCCATGTCTTTGACACGCCTCTCTTCTCCTCTTGAACAAATTCTCTTCATAACACCAACGCCCAGAGATGAAGGTGTCTTTTAAGAGAGGACATGGGATGGGGAGGCAGACTTTGGAGTCTTTGTTAGGTGCACGGGCCTGTGTTTTGTGTCGGTTTTGTTCTTCTAAATCCTCCTCGGTTGGTGTTTGTCTCCGAGCTCTGCTTTGAGCGATTAGGGAAGAAGGTTTGAACAGCTTGGGTAAATGAAGACGTAATTCCAGCTCTTTATTGTCGCTTTGACTAGCCCTTTCATATCGAGAAGCGACACTGGTTTGAATATTAGCCGTGTTGAATGTTTGCACTTTAAAGAGATGCAACCTGAGCGTTTGCACAGTTTTCGTGTCCCATTAGACTCGAGCCTGGCCTGGTCTTCGTGGCCTGGGAGGCTCCTGTAATGGACGAGTGCTGTCGGTAAACCGCGCCACCAGAGATGAGCCGTATCACAAGAGGCATCGCTAGAAATCCGAGTTGTGCCATTAGACAGAGAACGGTGGTATCTTGAGGGAGAAAGGAAGGGGAGAGACACAGAATGGATTGTTCCACAACAGACTGACGGACCTTTTAGCCTTATCTTCCTGAGCTACTCTTACAGAAAACCAAGGAGAGGAGGAAAAAATGCCTTTCCCATTCTCCCCCAATTTTCCCCAATTTCTTCTACCTTTGTCCCTTTTTCCTTAAACATCTTCTTAACTCCTAAACTTCTTCCATTGTCCCCCTACCTTGTTGTTTAATATCTTGTTTCCTCCATCACTTTTTTTTTTTACCCCTCCTCAGCTTTTTGCAACCCTTTCTGAGCCCGTTTGCTGCTGCAGATTGTTAAAAAAAAAATGTAAGACGCCTCTGAGTATCAGCAGCAATCCTCCCTGTAAAATAGATCCTTCTCGCCGTCTTAGCCTGTTAATGCATGACAGCTTTTCAGAAGGTCCACATGCCGTTGCAAGAACATCTTATTTGCATGTGTTTACATGTGCCACTCTCTGCACATTTGGATTTTCTGCATGTCGCTGCGTTTTGGTGCAGCCCCTTGCTCATATCTTGATACACACACATAAACACACACACGGGCAACAGTATTTGACAAGTGTGAGCCGTCCCTCTCCTCCCTCTCTGACAGAATGAAACGGATGGATAATTAGATATCAAAGGAAGGCAGGCAGGGTGTGGCGAGGCGCGCGGGCCCCTACGATGGTAAAGCACTTATTAATGAGATAGGCCTTATCTGCTCTCCTCCCAGGAATTCTGCCTTTGATCGGTCCCGACTCTGGACTTAATACATTTTTGATTGATAGGCCAAGATGACAGAGAAAGGCGGTGTGAATGGGGTGGATGGGTGCCGGGGAGGTGCATGTGCATGAAAAAAAGGGGATGATGGGGGGCAACCCCTTTGATGCAAGTGCAACAATGGCCTTCACATGATTAAATAACTTATGACTATACAGTATATATAATGGGATACATTAGGAAGGGCACAAAGGGCTCAGAAATGTTTACATGATGAATAAGTCTGTTTCACAAACCTGAACACTACAGTATATACTAACAGTCATAAAGCTTCTCATTCCTCTGCCCACACAGACATCATTTCACTGGGACAGTTCAAACAGACAGGCCTATTCAGTCACCTTAACCTCCAACTATAACTCACACACCAGGGCACCACAAAATCTTTTCCCTGAGACAGAGCAGGCGAAGGGGCAGGCCTGTGGAGGAGGACGAAGATAAGGCCCCATCCCCATCTTGGGATGAGTTATAGCCCACCCAGGAGGACGTGGCTAGCAACGACCCACCCGGACGTGCTGCTCGGCACGCTGGGATTGGCGGCGTACTCCCTGTTAGTGAGGCGGCGGGCGACCCCGTCGACAGAGATAACAGCCCCACTCTCAATAACACCTTGACCAGAGGAAGGAGAGGCAGCGGCACTGAATCACTGAGCGCACACGCACAGAGTCACCGCACACCCTCCGCCCGACAAGAGGTGACTGAGCGTAACACCACAGCCCTGCGTCACCTCGTTATGAGTCTCTGTCAGCGTGAAGCGTCGAGTAAATTAAAGCAATAACTGCTGCTCCATCACCTGCCCATCACGCCCCATTTATTACCGCGCCAGCAGGCGGCGTGGGCTGATCGATCAGAGCGACATGTGGGCCTTCAAATCAATCACACCAGCAAAGGTAGGTGGATGAAGAGGACCACAGCTGCGTTTGTGGATGACTCAAAGAAAAGTCCTTCACAGTTTCATGAGCAAACAACTCAAACTTCCAGTCTGGGTTAAACTCTCTGAAACAGTTTTTTAGCATTTCTAATTTTTTTCTCTTTAGGCTTTTGGCACCTCGAGGTGCCTAATTCACAGTCTAGGGTGAGTCATTGAGCACAGACACAGTTTAAAGTGACACATCAGAGTTTTGTTATTAGACAGACCAAGCTTTAATGCTGGACGCTGCGCCGTCTCAACAAGAGGCACGATGAAACAGAGGAGGCTCCGAGCAGAGATGGGCTGCGAAGCGAGACTGCACGAGGAGGGGGTTAGATGATAAGAGTGGGGCGAACTGATAGAGTTGGGGGGGGGGGGAGAAATGATTAAAAATAGCAATCACCCGGTGGAAACTGATAAACCAAGCAGTCGTTAATTGGAAGCGTGCAACTCGTGGGGATATGGTTGGATTAGATTCACTTCCTCCCTTTTTCTCTGAGTCTTCTTTTCCTCCAGCTCTTTCTTCTCTTCTCATGTGTCGAGTTAAAAGTCTTAGAAACAGTGGCCAAATAATCACAATGAATGTAATATGCTTCAAACTTGAAAACTTGAATGGGAGATATTAGTTCTTTCTCACTGTATGTCTGAAACAGTGTTTGAAAGACATGAGGGGAGGGGGGGGGGGGGTGCATATTCAAAGATGGAGAGACCAAGAGTGACGAGGTAGTTGCTGTTTTTGAGTGATCTTGGGTTCGGGGGCATATAAGAGATGGGAGATGGTCCATAAACAAAGGTTTGACAGCACACCCATCACCCCGGCAGGTCTGCCTTGTGCTGCCTAGATAAAGCGAGGCTGCTTCCCCCTGTATCAACACCATCCATCATCCATCTTCGCCTGCCCACCCGCCCTCTTACTCGCCCTCTCACCAGCCTCTTTCACTCCCAACACCTGCAGCCTCGGTCCGCTGTTACTCACAGGGTCTTTGACGAAACTTCCAGTAGAATACATCTATCTAGAGTTCCTCCGTTTTGACAAACCTTCAGTTGAATCAAAGTTTCGTTGGTGCGCTCTGAGCCGAGTTGTCCTTGAATTGCAGGCTCTCTGTTCGTCGAGGGTCGTGGTCTTTAGTGATTTATGCATCTTAAATTTAACTTTGAAAAGGATGAACATTAATCATTGACATGTCCACACTTCTCGGCGCCTGTATCTCTAGCTGTTCACTTTTTGTCTCGCTGACTCGTGAAGTGAAAGGTATTGTTTGCTTTTAATTTTTTTCCTTTGAACATTCGACGACGATTTGCTCTCGGCGGGCATTGCTCGTCAAATCAGACAAAGCCGCCGTTTGACTGAGCTTTGGCAAAACTGTGTTTTCCAAAACTAGCTTGACGAAGTATTAAACCGTGATTTTGAAAAGTGCAGCCCCCACAGAATGACCCTTCAGGCCACCATTGTTCCCTCGTCAATTTGAGTTTTGTGTGAGCATCTCCTTCCTTTCTTCGTTGCTCAAGGGAAAAGGAAAATATGCAAATGGAGATGGGCACCATGAAGAAAGACTGGTGACATCTTCCATACATGCTGCCCCCCTAAATACACACACTTCATGCACACACCATTCACTTAGCTCACTCTTGGCCCAGTTTGGCAGCTCTGTCTGTTTTGGCTGTCTCTCAAACATACTTTAACAATTGCAGCCATATTACCTGCACCTCCTCCTTTCTTCTATCCATCAGTGGCCATTTTACTCCGACCAGACAGGCACTGAGATGAGAAGACAGAACGCCCTGTCTACAACTGCAACAAATAATACCGCGTTATCTCACCGTAGAAGAAAGAGTAAGAAAATATGTTTAAGGAAAAGTGCATTTTGATTCGCCTCAATTTTAAACCGCATGATTTTGATGAACGACGCTTTGTTGCTTCAAACCTTCTGACAAACAGAAACTTTGCAGATGCAGCTCCAGCGTCTTCGGATCCCGTGAGTTTCACTGTTCAGAGGGGAATTAAGAGATAAGGAGGGACCTGCAGCCCGAGCAGAGCAGGATGGGGAAATTGATGAAATAAAGGACAAATTAAAAATGAATAAAAGCCAAGAAATAGGAAAATGGGTAATCAGTTGTGCAGAGTAATGAACAGAGTGCAGATATTACTGTCTTTATGTGCCAGGGGGGTTGAAACTCTCCGTCCTCACTCGAGCTACAAATGAGAGAGAAAAGAGCTAAAAACTAACGATTCTCCTGAACTCAGCCTTCTGTTGCAACTTTAACTCATTTATACAGCCTGTAACAAAACAAGAGTTTTTACTTTAGTTTTCAGTGAAGAAACAAAATTTAGTTTAAATTAATTCAGCAGTTTGAACACGGTGTTGATTTTTGCCTGTTGTCATCAGCTCAGAAACTAAATCTAAAATCCTGAAACTAAAGAAGTTTGGACATGTAGATGAACATATTCTGTGATATATTCATAAATTAAACGGATTCATTCATTTTTCTGGACTGAATAATATCATGTGTTGAATTATTAAATGTGGACGGAAACGTGTTTATCTTTGACTCACCAACGACAGTGGGTCATTTATTTAAAACGATTTAAACACATCACACATTTACATTAATTTGGCAAAATGATTTCAACAACAACATGGCTTAATTAGCGAGTTTACAATTAGAAGACCATACGGCGATGGTTTTCTTTGCTTCACAACAGACATTTCTGAAAATATCTGGAATGATTTCTAGCAGAATAGAAGAGTTTAAAGATGGAAAATGAAGTTTAGAGGGAGGGAAATGGTGTGTGAGTGAAAGTGTTGAACAGAACGGCACCCTCCATTCGAACCCAGCTTTCCTCGGTACGCTCGGTAGTAAACTTGACTCATTACCTCTCTGACGATGAATCAGTGGAAACGGAGTTCCAGTTAACGCTACCGGTCCAGCATCTCCGTAGGATGGCAGAGAACCGTCCGGAGTGGTGGCGGGACTTCATCAACAACAGTTCACCTCACGGGTGGACTCGCATGAGTGGAGTCCGTCAGAAGTTCCACTCAGATGTGGAAGATTGCATAATTCCCACAAGACTCGGAAGAGCTCTAGATCATGCCTGGACTTCTGTTCTCCCCAGCACTTCTTCCGTTCAGTTCTGCTCCCAGAACTGAACTCGACTGCACTCGACTGGAGCTGCAAACGACTGAAGCCCGACTGGTTTGAACTAGGAAGTACCGACATTTAAAGAGTTCTATTTCCGGTTCATTTGGGAGGTTCCTGATTGGTCAAAATCGACCAGACAGGGGTGTGTTTTTGTGACGTAAGAGGTCACTAGAAGTCAGAAAAACAGCAAGAATGTTATGGAACAGATTGAAAATGTTTTTAGACAGACGAGAGGAATATTTAGGCGAGTTGGGGGAAAACAGGTGCCAGCCACTTATTTACGTCTGAGAGGATATAAAAACATGACAGTTCGTTCCAACAACTTGTTTTCTTGCCTCCAACCTTGGACCAACTTACACTTGCTCATTCCAGACAGAAGATCAGAAAATGCATGAATGTAACACATTCCAATTTGATTTCTACTTTGAATGAGGATTAAAAATCACTAATACTGTTTCACAGTTGATTTAAATGAGTAGTTCACTTCAACATTTAAAAATGTTTGAACTAAACACAATTTGATTATCAAAACATTTGTAAAATAGTAATGATAATAGAAAAAGAGAGTGTTCTTTCAATTGATCAGTGCAGGACACTTAGAAAGTCTCTGGATGAACTTAATCTTGTGTTTCTGGACTCAAATCAATGAAATACAGTTCTTGTTCCAGGCAGGCCCTCAAGGCCAGATTTTGACCTGAGGCTTAGTTCACTACAGACACGATGTTCAATTTAAACCAAATATACCTGAAAGCTCAACTATGAAGCATTATTTACAGAGTAGCAGCTGAAAGTAAAAGATTTCTGTATCATAACTGTTCTGAACTCGTCGCCTGGCTGCTGCGGTCAAACGTTTAGTTTCAGCTTAAATTATGTGAAGGAAGCTCTGACCGTTCACCGATTCTTCTGAATGAAATAAAAACCAGACTGTAACAACATTTAGATGTCATAGTTTTGTTTGATGCTGTAATATTTTAAACACAAAACTCTATATTACATCATCTCAAAAGTCAACGAATGCACCACAACAAGATGTTGATGACATCAAAGTTTTTGTTGACAAAAATAAACAAATTGAAATATTTATCTATTCAGGGACAACTTGCATTTAATTATTTGATCTATTAAATTTATGAATTCTAATCATAAGCAAATCATCCCATTTGATCAAAACACATCTATTGATGAACAGTTTTTAGTTTGGGGTCTGTCAGACACGCTCTTAGAAACTTGTTCTCAGTTTCTTTACTTTATGTCCTTAAGCAGCTGCTGTTTGGATACTCTCCAAACCAACAAGATGAATAAATAAAAATTGTTGCTATCAGAACCATAAATTACACTGATGTTGTAGAATGACATGTGTATATTATATTTGGTTTGGATACACCTATAGAGTCCATTATTCAATAAAAAACATTTATTTCATTGACACATCAGAAAACTTTTAAATAATGCCATACAGTATACTGTACTCATTTTGTCTGGTCAAAGACATTTGAACATTATGAAACAGTTTCAGAAGTAACTTATCTAAAACTGAAAGTTTTAGATATTTCCTAATCCAAGTAAACCACAGGAAACAAAACTAACTATTATTTTACTAAGTGTTTAGTTCTAATTGTGGCAACGGTTTTTACAGTCTTCTCTCTTTAATAAAGCTGCTGACTGTTCTCAGCAGAACCATCTTTGCAGAACCTGCTCTCTTATGATGCTTTTCCTTAGTAACGATACGTAGAACCAGTCCCTTTTTTCAGAACCCTTGGCTCTGTGGTTCCAAGCGGGCGGAGCAGGTACCAAAACATGACGTCAGAACACTGGCGATCACTGATTGGTCAGGGGGCGGAGTCACTGGCTGTTTGAGAAATTTCACAACATTCGATCCACCATTTGCAATTACTGGTGTTCGAACTCAAGGAGTGGTTGAGCCTATTTTAAAGATTTTAAAACAATAACAACACCGTGGTGTAATGCTGAAGTGCAGGCAGTTTTTGTGCTTAGTGACCGACGACAAAATTCAGGGCGAGTTAGATGGAGCTCCGCTGGTCCCCCAGTCATCTCCACCGGAGCCTTGGAGCCCCCTCAGGCCGTGCAGGACGTCATCTCCTACAGAGGCTCATACGAGCTGCTGAATCGCAGAAAGCTGTTGCCCGGACCCTGACCGTGCTTGCTCATGAAGGCCGAAACCCCGGGCGGACTGGGATGGGTCTGGCGCAGGTAGGGTGGAAACGATTTTTTAAAACATTTTATGTATAAAAACCTAATATATATTTTCTTATCAGTGAAGATAAAATAAAATAAATAAACAGGGCCGGCTTTATCATGAAATCCAGTTTTCACTTTAATGACCATTAAATAATCTGTTAATTAAACTCAGCTCAGATGAAATATCATAAAAAGACAAAAGTATTGGATCTCTCAGGAATATTTCCCTCAGACATGTTTAAAGAAGAGATGCAGCCTTTAGTTCAACTTTATTCTAACCCACAGATGTACAAATCACAAAACAAGAATTAAACTTTAAATCAAAACTAAAAATAAAAAAAAATCTGAACAAGAAACAAAACCACACATCTAAATTGAACAATACAACAGACACAATGAGAGCAAATACATCAAATGATGAAGAAAACGTATACATTTTAGATGTTTTTGTAGAATCTGGTTAATCAGAGATTTAATGGTGAACTCAAGTTCATTAAAAGTTCATTAGCAGGATTCATATATTGTTTAATTCCATCATTTTAATAATCTGTGTTCTTTTTAATTTACCAGAAACTTCTAAATAAATTCTCACCCTGTACTGAAACAGGTCTTACCACCAGCATTACCACCACCAGCTGGTGAGGTGTGTGACGTCATTTTGAACCCCGCCCACTGCAACTGGTACTGAAAGTATGGAAGCACAACATGGACCATACCGAGCCGAGTAGAACCGTGCTGTGCTAAAGGTACCAATGGAAAAGGGGCATTAGTGGAGTTATCAACCCAGGCTACACACAGAAAGCCCAGATAAGTTAAACTAGCTCTGATAATCAGCAAATCAGGGTTTAGAATTGAACGCACCAACTCATCTCATGAAGTTTGGACCTAAACGTGTTTCCTGTTTAAATGTATGACTAATCAAAGGGAGTCAGATCCTGTGCATCCATTTGTTTCAAAGAGTCGGTCAGTTTTGAACGCTCAGCGATGTCACTTCATGTAATGATGTAAGTCGTACATGACTTGCACGCATCCAGCCTCCTCTCCTGAGTGCACGCTTCCTGCACACCTGCAGCTGCTCACATCCCCCTCGCCTGAGTCTCAGTTGAAAAGCAAAGGAGGAGCGCGTGTCTGCATCTGAGGAGGAAAACATGAAGAAATCACCAGAAGAACAATGTTTTATTTAAAGGAACCGCCGTCAACGTCTGTGACTCGGTTCCCATTGTTTGTTTCAAAGATCCTCTCAAAAGATCTGAATCGTTTGCAAACATCACATCTATATTAAATATTTCTGTCATGACCCAGAGCAACATGTGCTCATCAGAAGGAAGCGACCAACATGTTGCATCAACAATGAAACTTTTATATAATTTCAACGATAATCATAAACAAGAGAGCAAGATTTACAAGATTTACAATTCAAAATTAAAATGTTAAATTTCGTGGATCATTTTTGTTTCACTTCTCTGGCTTTCTATTTTTTTTTTCTGTTCCAAATGTCAGATAGGGCAGCATGTGGATCATTTGGTAGAGCTGTTGCCTCTCAGCAAGAAGGTTGCCAGTTCAAATCCCGGCGGGGGGCCTTTCTGGGTGCATTGCATGGGTTTCCTCCAAGTACTCCAGTTTCCTCCCACAGACCAAAAACATGCATGTTAGGCTGATTGGTAACTCTAAATTGTCTCTAGGTGTGAGAGAGAGATGGTTGTTTGTCTTGTTTGTCTCTATGTGTCCCTGTGATGGACTGGAGACCTGTCCAGGGTGTCCCCCACCTCTCGCACAGTGACTGCTGGATATGGGCACCATGCAGTGACCCCTATGACCCGTAAAGGAAGAAGAGGGTAGAAGATGATGGATGGATGTAAATGTTAGATAGTTCTGACTATTCACTTCTATTCTGACCAACTGGGATTTTGTCTCAATCAATCAAAATGAAATTATTATTATTTTTTTAATTGCATGACATTCTTTTGTTGTTCTTTTTATCAATGAACGAGCCGAATGTAGTTAACTGTTACTGAATCTTAAAATGTACCCTGACAAAAACCAAAATCCTAAAATGCCCCACCATCCACTATTATACGACCTGTGCTATTGGTTTAATCTTTTGGGGAAGGGTCTTTGTTCACTTCCTGGTCGTTTCTTGAGGAGTAAATCTGTCCCTCTCATGAACGTGACGTCTGGGAACAATGATAAGTTCATGATGCGCTCATGGCTGCACATCCTCAGCTCTAATGATGATCATCTTGAGTCACGTGCCCAAAGAAAGAGTTAACTTCCTTACACTCACCATCGCCTCCATTAACCCCCATGACTCAGCTGCTCTCACTAACCCCATCCCAGTTTAGTGGTCACACATCAAACAGCCTTGAATGACTACACCCTCTTTGTGGCAGGACGGACACGATCAGATCTGACATGAGCGGGCCGTGAGTGGAGAAGCATTTATGTGAGCGTGTTCATAGGAAAAGCATTTCATGATATTTGCGCTGAGGAATGTTTGGAGTTGGAGGTCATGTGAAACACTGCTGGCACTCTGAATAACCTTAAGGAAAGCTATCACGACACGACCCGGAAGTTGTCGGGTCATGTGTCAGGGCAAAAGGCTCAACTCTGTTGACAGCAGCCTTTCCAATCTATACACAAGCCTCACTCCTTGACTTCCTGGGAACCTTACTCCCTGGCTGTTCACTTTAAAGAGCTCAGCAGTGAAAAACACACAGACACGACTGAGAACGGACTATTGTTAGTAGTTTGAATGTCAGGGAGTTGTTTTTGTAAAGGTGAGAGGAAAACTCCCCCCAGGAAGTGATGCGATAGACCGATCACAACCACATCATTGGTTTACATTTTGGAGAACGGTTTCCCAGAATTGAACCGATCAGTGTTTACAGGTCTAACACAAGGATGAAGATGAGCGGAGGAAAGGCCGTTTCAAATGATTAAATCACGCAGTTCAGGTTTCGTGTTAAACAAACAGAGAGGATTTTTGAACGGCCGCAGATGGAGGTTTCTGAAAGTTAAGTAAATTAGCGCCAATTTTGAAAGAGTAATTTAATTTTCAGCGAAAACAAATGGTGGAATTTTAATCGAGTGCAATAGTGGCCAGATGAAATGAGGTCAAATGAAGCGAGACCGATGGGGAGACTAATGATGTGTGCGGGCTGCTGGCACAACAATTATCGCAAAGCAATCGTTTTTATAAAGAGAGCACAGGGTCATAAAATGGTTCTGACTGATTGTAGTATCCAAGTAAACCAAAGTACTGGTGACAAACTTACAGAGGTATATTCAGGTTTGGTTTATTTGTCTTATGCAAGATCGACACAAGGTCAACAGTGCAATGAAATGCTGAGGACGAGAAGAACCGTCTTGACTCGCCATTAAAAACAACAACAAATACCAAAGCATGCAACAAAAATACAGAAACAAGGCGCCAAATGTGAAAATGAAATAAATCTACAGCAGCATGGTCCTATTAGCAGTGTGGTTCTGATGACAGTGAGGTTGTCTTAGCATGGTCCAGTTAGCAGCATGATACTGTTAGCGGCGTCAGGGCCAGCCCAAACCTCCATGGAGTCCACTATTTCTAATGTGGATTACTGCAATCAGCAGTCAGATGAGCAGATCATTCACCCACCTAACATAAACTCACCGCACCTCTGACGGCCCTGCCTACATTATGCAGGGTGCAGGGTCAAACTCATTTTCATTTAGGCCCACATCAAGCTCATGAATGTCCTCAAAAGGCCAGACATGGCAGAAAGTATTGAAAAAAATACATATTAACAAAATGGTAAAATATAACTTTCTCTGCATTTGATAACTACTTCTAAAAATTTAATATTTTATGTTAGATTAATTTGGCATTATAAACATAAAAACTGATTTGAATGACTGATAAAGTAATACTGAAGCACAGTTCTCTTGGAGTTCTGTCTCTGTGGCCCTCTAGGGTGTAGAGAGCCACAGAAAAGGTCATGGTGGGCCGGATTTGGCCCACGGGCCTTGAGTTTGACACATGCGATCTAGTGGGACTAAAAGTAACAAAAGAAAAATAAACACCAGTATTCAAGGTATTTTACAGCAAGTGTCATCTGGTTTATGTTTGGTTCCAAAGAACTGCAACAGTAATGTTCAAAATAATTTGTAGTGCAAGATCAACAACAAACAGATAAAATAACTTAGATGCATAAAAATAAATTAAAGTGTGCAAAAACAGACAAAATAAAATAAAAATAAAATATCAAGTTTTTTTTTTTCTTTCTGCATGTATAGAGAATGATTTCTACATATATATATATATATATATACATGTATAATTGTAAAAAAAAAAATCACAACTTTATCATGAAATTGTGTGTAAAAGAATCATATAAATCATTACTAAAATAAATAAATAAATTAAATTCCACTTAGGGGGCCCCCTAGTGGCCCTGAGGCCCTAGTTTGCTTGTTTTGCCTTGGGCCGGCCCTGAGTGGCATGGTCTTGTTAGCAGGTCCCGTTAGCAGCATGATCGCAGGACCACAGCAGCTGCCCTCCCAGACTGCCCTCCAGAACCGGGTCCAACAGAATACATCCCAGGTTTCCCCGTGGGAACAAACGGGTCTGTAGATTTCGGTCCGTGCAGGAAGATATTTAAGATCTTTTTAATAGAAGTTTTGTTGAACTCGAAATGATATATTTCCTTTTGCGAGCAGCTCATTAAATGATGTCAGATTTGAGAAATAGAGTTTACTTCTACTATGAACGTGGCTCAGAACAAAGTGAATCTCTGATATCTGACAAACACCTTCAACTTCAACATTTTCACAGTGTTCTTGCAAAAACTGTCTTTACCAAGTGCAAACAGCAGCAGCAGCCGCCTTAAAGAGACATCCACAACAGGTAAGATGTTGACTGTTCATAACTTTTACACAGAACTCCACAGATGTGAACTTTCTCTTTAATTATGACAAAAATGAACACATATAAGACAATTTTTGTATGGATACAACTAACTCTTATCTTATTTGAAAACCAATGAAAAATATATATTTTCAACAATAATGTGATATTAAAATTTTGAGTTGCACCAACGTAACACTTTGTTCAAGAAGCATCATTTAAGAAAGAATGCATATAATCAAACAATTAATTTTAAACCTAACTTGTCTGAAATGTAAAAAAATCATGCTGCTTTGCTACTTTGATGTGTTTAAATGTGTGTTTAGTATAATGCCTTTTTGTTACCTTTAATATGCACAAAAGAAGCCATACTTCAGAAAAATCCACCTCGCTGCGATCACGCAGCTTTTTTCAAGGTCACACAAGCTCAGCGTGTCACTGTGTGCACACCAATACAACACGAGTGTGTGTGTGCGCGCTCTCTAATGTGGCTTTTAATGTTTTAACATATGCAACTCCTTATAAACAATGTTTTATGCAAACAGTGGCAGAGCTCCCATCAGATAAGACTGCAGAACAGGAGACGGAGGCTGCCTTGTGAGGCAGAGAGGGAGGGGGGAAGGACGCGGTGAGTGAGGGGTAAACATGGAGGCCGCGTGAGAAACAAGCACAGAATGGTTGAGGCGAAGAACACGTCTCTTTAAAACATTCTAGGACAGCCAGCTTGTTGTTAATGTTGTTTTTCTTTCAGCTGTGGCCACAGAGTGGGATTTGCCTGACGCAATCTGGGCTCAAACCTGCAGCCGTGGGATTACGAAACCACAGCACTGACCGCCAAGCCACCGCAGCCCCCTTTCGGGACAGAAAGCTCACATTTTAGGAACTTCCATGCTCATTTGAAGGTGTATGCGGGGGAGTGAGGGGAGGTCAGCACGCGCTGCTTTCTTTACTTTTCACTACACTCTTCTAGCTGTGTTTACATGCACAAAATTCTTTGACTGGATTGAAATGTTTTCAGATTAAATAATTTGAATGTATCATTTAGTTTGAATGTATCGAGTTGAAAAGGAGGCGCCGTGGACAAATTCCCGTTAACCTGGTGCGGTGCTCGAGTACCTGACCACCGAGATCCTGGAGCTGGTGAGAAACTCGGCTCGTGAGGGGCTCTGCAGACTGCTGGGAGGAGTGACCATCACTCAGGGAGGAATTCTGTCTGGCATTCGGGTAATCCTGCTGCCCAGGAGGACCGAGAGGCCCGCCGGATCTGACAGCAAGCTGGATCTGGGTGGACGGATTGGTATCTGTGGCCAGATTCTTCGGCTTCACTGCAGGAGATCCTTCCTGCCCACAGCTATCAGCATCTATAACAACTCTTGAATGAAACCAGGATGATGAGCTACGACAACACTTAATTTCCCTCTGGGATTAATAAAGTATTTTTGAATTTGAATTTGAATTTACATGCAGCAGGGTTTTATTCTGAACAGTACTGGCATGCACAGAGTGGTAAACTCTCCTTAAAAAAAACAAAGAAGAAGGTTTACTTCTGTGATGAATGTAAACAAACCTGAGCGCCCAAAATAGACCCACAACAGGTTTTAATGATGGTGGAGACGTTATTGAGTTTTTGATGGTAAAGCACAGCAGACTTACTGTCACTTTCTCATAGCTAATGTCATCTCTTTGCTCCCCTAGACTTCCTCGACCAACGTGGCATAAAAGACAGCTGCACAATGGAGAAACATAACGCAACAGCATGGCCTGTTGTCGCCCAAACCGTCTTTCTCATGTTCCTCTATCTCTCCATCTTTAGTTAACGCTCTGTGTTTTACTTTCCAGCAGCTGAGAGAAAAATGTGCCCTTTTCTCAAGCGTTTTGACGTTCTTCTTTACTCACCAATCTGTTTTTGAAGACTGCCATGTTGACTAACATCAGCTTAAATCTCTCATTTCCCCCCCCCCCCCCTCCCAGTTCCCCAACTCGCCAAATCCTCCCAATTTTTGTCACTCCGGGAGACAAATGTGCATCTCATAGTTCCCTCTCCCTTTGCCCACTGGCTTCCTGAAACTCAGTTACTTCCTCCTTTGAAGTGCTGCGTGCAGAATGGAGATTCTTTGCATGGTAAATTCTCCCAGTTGCCCGCAGCGTATCCATTACACAAGTTTAAAGAATGCTCGGGAGTCGTTTTGAGAAGGGTCGCTTTTTTTTCCTCACTTCTCAACCAATTTCTGTGTGTTTTGAACTTGGGCTGTCATGAGCCATGTAATCTATAAATTGGGTCCTTTCTTCCGAGCTAGCGCTCCACTGTCGAGCACCGTTTGATGTGCAATTATTTTGCTCATTACATGTTAATTTTATTGTTATAGTTTGCAAATGTTTCTCGGGGTCACGATGTTATAAGTTTCTGAAGAAGTGAGAAGGCGGGAGAATTAGAGAGTCTGGTGCGTGTCGCGGCGGCACACGGAGCCCGTTCGGGATGCTGCAGCCGGCTATCTCTCTGCTCACTTTCAAGCCATTTAGTGACAACCTGCTGGGTGGTTTGAAGACCTGCTCAGAAGATGATGTTGGATTTAGTGTGGAAAAGGGATCTGAGGCCCTTTATCTGCTGTAAAAGGGAGGTAAAATGGAGATTTGTCGTGTTTGTAAGAATGAAACACTAATCTCGTTCACTGAGAAATATTAGCATTGTGGATATTATATGTCAGGCGGCACGGTGGCTCAGTTGGTAGAGATGTTGCATCTCAGTGAGAAGGTCACTGGTTCAAATCTCAGCCCGGGACCCTTCTGGGTGGAGTTTGCATGTTCTCTGCGTGCATGCATGGGTTTTCTCCAGGTACTCCAGTTTCCTCCCACAGACCAAAAACCTACATGTTTGACTGATTGGTAACTCTAAATTGTCCCTAGGTGTGAGTGAGTGAATATTTGTCTCGTTTGTCTCTATGTGTCCCTGTGATGAACTGAGACCTGTCCAGGGTGTACCACATCTCTCACATAGTGATAGCTGGACATGGGCACCAGTGACCCCCACGACCACAAAAGGAAGATGCGGGTAAAGATATTGGATGGATGGTATTATATGCCCTTTCCTTGCACTTCTTTGAAACTTGGTGCAATTTATGTTATTTGGCAACACACAGATTCCTTGATTTCATACAGAAATAAAGATCTTGCATTCCTTTCAGAAACACACACCGCTTTTCATGTCTTGGTCAAAACGTTAAAATAGTGTTGTGCATGATTTACGTCATGCGGCGTTGGAAATGTGCGTTGTGACTGACCCAACCACAGCATGTTGTAGCTCAGTGTGTGTCGAGGCTCAATGGGATTTACCTGTCTAAATAAAGGTTGAATGATTGACACATAGCCATTTTAGTTTTGATTAATGTCAATGAGCTGTGGTGGCCATCTTGAACTGAACTGACTCAAAATGTCTGTAGTTGTAGATGTACGTCAAGAGATTACATTCTGAAAGTTTCGTTAAAAATCGTCATGTGGTTCACAAGATGTTAAGAGTTTCATGTTCAAGGTTTGAGCAGGATCATGTGCAATGAGCAGCACTCAGAGTATGTGTTGAGAATGACTTTCAGCTACTACCACACCATATTTTAGCTCAATATCTGCAAAATGTACTGAGTTGCAGCCATTCTAGTGTTTTCAAAGTTAGTTCAGATGTGGTGGCCATTTTGGATTTACATCCAATGATTAATATCTGGGGCAGCATGGTGGCGCAACTGGTAGAGCTGCTGCCTCTCAGTGAGCAGGTCCTTGGTTCAAACCCTGGTCCAGGGGCCTTTCTGGGTGGAGTTTGCTTGTTCTCTCCGTGCATGCGTGGGTTTTCTCCGGGTACTCCGGTTTCCTCCCACAGACCAAAAACATGCATGTTAGGCTGATTGGTAACTCTAAATTGTCCCTAGGTGTGAGTGAGAAAGTGAATGGTTGTTTGTCTCGTTTGTCTCTATGTGTCCTTGTGATGGACTTGCGACCCATCCAGGGTGTACCGCGCCCCTCGCACAGTGATTGCTGGACATGGGCACCAGCGACCCCCGTGACCCAAAATGGAATAAGTGGGTAAAAATAATGGATGGATGGATTAATTTCTGCAAGGTTCACTGAAATTTGTTCAGTAGTTCCTGAGGGAAAACATGATCACCCGCCTTTGCCTTTCAGCTGCGGGTGATGCATCTGTCTGTTCATTTATGACAGGTTTGTCTTCAAATCATTATTTGTGTTGTTGGGAGTCATAATGAGAACTTAGCAGCACATGGGACCCTGTGTACATAATTTCGCTCCACCACATGTACCACATGAGGTGCGAATGACAATAAAGAAACTCTGACTCTGACTCTGACAAAGTGGAACATGCTTTAACCTTGCTGGATGAGGCTGTCATGTCTATCATTTTATTTCAAAATAAATCTAAATGTATTAGAATTTGTTTCTATACATAAGTCCACTTCGTAATAATCCCGATCAATTGGCAAAATGTGAATTATTTAGCTTTTGTCAGCTTAAATAACGTGTGGATGCTTCTTTATGTTTGATCCATCCACCCAAAACTCAAATACATTTCTAATTATCCCTCCGCTGTTGGACAGAATAACAAACACGCACGTTTGTGCCAAATTGTTTGTAGGCTCTCCTTTTCATCTAAGGAAGAGATAGTGTTATGTGCTTTTCCTTCTACCTCTCTTTCATTTCTTCCTCTCTAATGGCAGATGCAAATTGTGTTTGACTGTGTTCTTGAACACCAACGGTGCTGAATAAACTTTGTTGACAACAATAGCTTCTGGCAAAGTGCCGCCACAAACAAAGAGGAGCCATCAGGTTCAAAGGCAATGCATCACTCTGCCTGACTCTTCATTATTCATCCTACTGTCTTTTACCTCTCATTCCTTCTGTGTGTGTGTTTCTTTGTGACTCTTTGTCTGTTAAAATGCTCCATGTTCTGGATGCTGAGGCTTATTAGCTGTTGAGTTTAATTAAAAAAGGCCATTCATATGAAAATGGGAGTCCGATAGTGATTGCTGTCCCCGGCAGCTTCCTCCTGTTACTTTTAATTAGACACCCTCTTGATTGACATCAAGCCTACTGGCGGCTGAAGTCTGTGTGAGAGTGTGCTCCTCTGAAACAACCAGTGACGAGTGTGTGCATTTTTTTCTTTTCTTTTTACACAAAAATATCCACAGACTTGCAGAAATACCAGCTCTGAGGTCATTAAAGCATTACAGAGGGAGAGTGGACATCAAAGTCTTCTTTGTCGTCATGAGATAATTACCCACACAGTAGTGCCCACCTTGTCACTCATGTCCAGCGGGTCGTGCTGAACAATGAACAGTAACCTTGTGATCACGAGCAGGGTGTGCAGTGCGCTCGCTCGCACCGTGCACGCTGATGGAAAAGGTGATGAGCCACTTTTCTCCTTGTATTTGTCCACTCGTTCCTCCTTCACTCCTCCACTCCCGGCCTCCCTCCTCTCTATCAGTTTTCAGCACACGCTCCAGCCCTCGCCTCCTTATTATTATAGTGTCAGCGGCACGTGCCTGGCTGATAGATGTTCCTCTCAACTGTTTACTACAAGCAGATGATTTAACTAAGCCTCTCTGTTCAACTTGACCTCTTCTCTTTTCTTCCTCTAAAACAAGATGACTTCATCGGTTGTTTACGACAACTCCATTTTATAGGAAGGCGGAGAGGGATAAGCTGTGCAGTCCATATGTTTGTTTTAATGGTGTTTGTGTGTGTTTAGGTTGATGCATATACATGTTTTTTAATTATTGGAGGCCTAAAATTATTTGTGCAACCTTTGTGTCTCTCTACAACAGCCTGTCAGTGAGAGTGGTCTGTTTCATGTCAGGGAACTCGTGGGTCAGAAGAAGTCCTTTTGACCGTGTCAATCGGGACCTCGGTGTCATGAAACAAAAACAATTCAACTTGAAATTAATTAATGAAAGGCGTGATTTTATTAGATAATCTTAAAGAATGTTGAGAGAATGTTGAGAACACTGGTTAAAAAAACCCAGTGTAAAACAATTTTTTTTTCTAAAATTGGTGTCAACATTTATGATAGTAGCAGATTAATATTGAATGTTGAAATGATTAAAAAAACATTTTTAACAACATATATATATCTAAATCAAGTCACACAAGCCTTCATTCACAAGCATTATGGGCAGCTTGAAGATTTAGTGGTTATCACTGTTTAAGGTTCAAGGTTCTTTGTTGTCATTTGAATCACATGTGGTACATGAAGTGAACAAAATTATGTGCTCAAGGTCCCAGTTAGACCCCAAAATAACAATAATATAAAGTATATTTAAAAAAAGAAACCGTATACAAGGATTTATACACTATAATAATATAAAATAATATAGTGTATTAAACAGTAGCCTGAGCATGAGTCTGTTGTGAGCAAATGGGTAGGAATATAGCAGCTTATCGGTAAGAAATCAGCAGCATGGATAATCAGCAACATGGATAATCAGCAGCACAGATAAAGTGTCAAATGTTAAATTAAAGTGGGATTACAGTGATTTGTCTGGTTAGGGGTTTATGAGTCTATACAGCATCAGGGTAGAAGCTGTTCCTCAGTCTAGTGGTTCTACACTTAATGCTCCTCAACCTCCTTCCTGAGGGGAGTGGGGCAAAAAGTGTGTGTGCTGGGTGAGTGAGGTCCTTCATGATGCAGGTGGCTCTCTTCCTGCATCTGGAGGTGTAGATGTCTGTGATGGTGGGGAGGCTGACTCCAACAGTCTTCTGTGCAGCCTTCACCACTCTCTGCAGAGCTTTTCTTTCTGCAGCTGTGCAGCCTCCATGCCACACACTGATGCTGGAGCACAGGATGCTCTCCACTGCACACCTGTAGAAGGAGGTGAGGACTGAGCTTTCCAGTCCAGCTCACCTCAGCAAGAAGCTAGAAGGACCTTCTTGCCTTACAATTACAACAAGAAGGACCGAAGTTTGAACCCAGGACCTTCTTGCTGTAAGAAGGTCCTGGGTTCAAACCCCGTTTGGACCTGGGGTCCTTCTGTGTGGAGTTTGGGTGGGTTTTCTCTGGGTGTTCTGGTTTTCTTCCACAGTCCACAACATGCCTGTTGGGCTGCCTTCAGGCCCAGGCCTCCCTGGCAAAAGAGTTCTGTGATGTCATGGGATTTGTCTTCTAAATAAATACAAAACATGATGCAACAATGATCAGTCAGGTCCTCTGGATGATTTCTTTTTTGTTGTTGAGACGTTTCAGCCTTCATCCAAAGGACTTCATCAATCCGAAGAGCCACAAACAAACTCAGTCACAAGCAGCACACTCTCATAGAAGCCCAACAAGTTTTCTGGTGATAAGATGGTTTCTGGGGCCTGCCCTCTCCCTCGTCGACTCCTCTGAGGCAGCCATGTCAGTGGTTCACAACATCAAAGTTCATGCTCAATAAACCAGGTAGAAAAATCCAACAATGCTCATTCAGGTCATCTAGACATTTTTTTTTTTTAGATCTTTCGTTCTTCATTCAAAGGACTTCATCAAGGACTGAGTTTGTTTGGGTTCCTCGGATTGATGAAGTCTTTTGGATGAAGGACAAAACGTCTCAACAAAAAAGAAAAGAAACTGTCCAGATGACCTGACTGAACTTTGTTGGATTTTCTACCTGGATTATTGAGCATGGACTTTGATGTTTTGAACAAAACATAATGAATTTTGAACAAAATATGTTAATGGATTTCAATATATATATTCTGTATTACTGTAAAGCACTTTGTGATTTTATCTATGAAAAGTGCTATATAAATAAAGTTTACTTACATATAAAAATCTGCAACAAATGTTCGCAACATGAATAAAGCACAAGTCTTTTGTTGTGAATGCACATTTTTAAGGATAGTTTTGGTGTTTTACATGATAAACCCATCCTGTGTCTTTCAGCTCATGTGTGGCCCACACAGAGTTTCCTCCACTGTGTGAGGGGCTGAGAGAGGCCCACCTCCTCAGACTGCAGTCTCCTCTAGAACTGGTCCATCTGAACTCACCGCTCACTTATGTTGTTTTTTCTTCCTTGATTTTTGTTTTGATTGTTCTGACTTTGGGATAATGTGCCTGATGGAAGCAAAGATACAGATTTTGCACGACGAACTCTGTCATTTCCCTGATTACTGCTGTTCAGAAGCCCCATGGGTTGCATTTCATAATGAATCAAACATCAGTGACAGAAAAGTCAAATAAGAAAATATACATCAAAATCCATTACAAAGTGGAAAATTTAGTGTTAATATATCGCAATGTGAAATCAGAAGCCTTGTGTTTTTAAATGAAATTTAATATGTTTTGTTTGTAGCGATGGTTGTAAACAGAGAAATACATCAGTGACGTGTTTTCACTACGTGCAGCAGAAATAAGATGATAATTGTTTGTGCCAAATTATTTGCAAGTAATTAAACTGCCCTCCTCGATCGCACACCTCAGAGGAAGTTTTAAGAGAGTACGACTTGAAGTAAACAAGTCGACTTGAGTCTCTATTCTGCTCATCATTTCTTTATGGTGAATTTATAAAAAGTTAACATGGTGCCATCTCTATGTTTCTTGTGTTTGCACCCAAAGAGTCTTTCTTGTAATATTTTAAATTGGTCTTAATCAAGGTTCAAGGTGACTTTATAGTCATTCTCATCACATGCGGTACATAAGGTGGAACCAAATTGTATACTCACGGTCCCAGTTACACCCAAAAATAGCAAAAATATAAAGTATAAAAAAATAAACTGTATATGGATCTAATATATGCAGTAGTCCCTCAATTATCATAGTTACGTTCCACCCCCCAATAAGTGAAAAATTGCAAAGTAGGAACACCATATTTATTTTAGCATTTATATATATTTTAAGGTTTTATAAACTCATACAGAGTTTTCTAAACTCTTAAACCTACATAATTTTAACAACATATATACTGTGCAATATCTACTGCAAAATTTTATATGGGTACTGTACTCGCCAGCCTTGCTTTGGTTCTGGTCGGGTTCTGATCGGCTCTCTGCAGCCGTTGAGCACCAGGTGCTTTTGGAGAGAGCCCGGACCTTCGGAGAGCCAGCACAAAGCAACACAATGGTCCCGATCGAGTCTAAATAATCCAGAGGGATCCGGATTTAAAAAGTCTGGGTAAGCTCCAGAGAAGACACTGGATGTCCAAGCAACACCTCCCCGCTGGAGAGGCTTCATGGGCCGGCAAGCAGCACTCAGACTGACCGATGAGGTCCTGGTCCGGTTCTGATCGGCTCTCTGCATCCTCTGAACGCTGAGGTCACTATGAATAAGGACCAAACTTTGTAGTTGGGTTTGGATTGGATCAAAACTTTTCCTCCATTTTGGTAGAAATCTGCTGCTGGAAGCACTGTTGGCTTCTGGGTAGTGTAGTTCTTTGACTGGCGTTACAATATAGGCTTACTGAAAGAAAACTACAAAATGGCGGCACCTGTCCAAAGTTTTTTCCATTAACTTTTTATCTGTAACGTCTCAATCCCAATCACCTGAGTAATATTAAAGTTGACAATCACTGAAAAAACTGTGAAAGGGCGAGTCCACAAAAGTCAACCCACGAAGTAGCGAGGGACTACTGTACACTAAATAATAATAATGTAATATAATACAGTGTATTAAACAGCAGCCTAAACATGAGTCTGTAGTGAGCAGATGGGTAGGAATATAGCAGTTTATGGTAAGCGATCAGCAGCATGGATAATCAGCCGCACAGCTAAAGTGACAATCCCAATTAAAGTGGCATTACAGTGATTTTTCTGGATTTATTAGTTTAACAGCTTCAGGGTCCAACAGCTTTTTTGTCATTTTGATGGTTTATCCGAGGTTTTCTTCAGACTTTCACTCACTGACAGTCCAAGACCTGACTATGTCAAAGAAGAAATGTTTGTTTGTTAAGTCACGTAGATCTGACCTATCATTCAGGCATGAAAATGTTCCTGAAGTCCAGGAATTATTCTGTGTTGTGTTGACCCAAACAGACATTTAGCAAATAACTAATTATAAAAAGGAGCGTTTTTATCACCAGCCTGTTGAAAAAACACAGAGTATTACTATTTCTTTGTCTGAATGCATGAAAATATCGAAGATTACACTTTTGACAAATAAAATACTGTTTGCAATGATCAGTTGGTTTCCAAAGAGTTATTAGCTGAAAACATGATTAATAATCAGATCTTTAATTGTCTGCTCTCGGGTCCTGTGTCTGGTCTTTGCTACAGTTTATCTTAAAGACAAAACTTTAGTGTTCATCAGCTGAGTTTTGTGATCCAACATCCTGTCGTTTATTGTCCAGCTGTCCATTTTCTTATTTTTGTAGCACCAACTTGCACCGTGTGATGTCATGGTTAGGTATTAAGAGACTGAAAATGAATGAAAAATCAACCAAAGCCTAAAAAAACTTTCAGATAGTCTGAACAATTGTGTAATTAAAAGGTTAAAATAAAGTCTGGATCCTTGGAGGTAAAATATAAAAAGAGCTTGAGCGGTTCTCTATACATTGAAATAAACAGTTGACCAACAATGTCTCAGTTTTCTGCAGAAGAGTGCCCTTTTATGTCTTGCAGGCCTGGCCGTCGTAGCGTTCTCCTCTTCCTCTCGGTCAGATCGAATCACTTGTGTTACTCGGAAATGCTCGGAGCAAAGAGGCAGGACGGCGCTCACACAAAAGGGCCTAACGTGGTTTGAAAGAGCGAGCTCGAGCCTGAGACAGAGGGGAGTGTGTTGATGTAATGTATTATTGTGGCGACTCTCCTGAGTTAACACCATTATCCAAGAGTCCAGCTGTCTCCTTGAGCTGTCGAGACGGGTTACCTGGGCTGACTTACCTAGCCTCCCGTTGCACCCCCAGGATACAGTGTTTCAGGCCGGCCCTGTGTCCTCCCCTCTCCACAGCACTTAGCAGTGATTAACCCTGGATTCAGCCAGCCCACCTGCCATCTGACTACCATTACAGCCCTGCTTATCTGCCTCTCCATCTCCCTACAATAGGGCTGGACTTGGCTGGGGGATTGGGCAGGGGAGGGGAGGGCTGCATGCACTGCTTAATAATAAATCATTAGCTAAATACTTTTGTTCATTTGAGTCATGTTACATGTTCTTGGGTTTTCTGCCTTGTTTTTGTCTGACACCCACCTCTCACCTTGTTTTTTTGTTTGTTTGTTTTTGTCGTGTGTGTCGGTTTCTCGCTCTGTCCCTGAAAGTCACAACTTTCATGTTGATGTCCTAACTGTTCATGTGATTGTTTTTAAATTAAAAAAACTTTTACTGTATTTTCCGGAGTATAAGTCGTATCAGTCAAAAAAAGCATCAAGATGAGGGAAAAAAACAAATATAAGCTGCTTTGTTGTATAAGTCACATTTATTATGCGTTTATTTAATGATCAAAACAGCTTCATTTCGCCTGGGCAGCGCGGCACCATCCATCCATCCATCCATCCATCAATCGCAGCCAGAGCTGCTAGCTCTGCAGCGTTCCTCCTCTTGCACCAGTTAAGTGAAGCGAGCGCACACTGGAGGACTTGCTGTTGCAGTTCTTAGAAATTTAAAGCGTCAGTCAAAAATTGCATTATGAATATGGAACAAAGTATATAAGTCACTTCGGCGTATAAGTCGCAGGACTGACAAATCTAAGCGAAAAAACTGTGACTTGTACACCAAAAAATATGGTATATCAATTATTTTTATAACCATAACGGCTTAAATTCCCAGTTTTGACCAAAAAGCAAATTAAATATTGGCAAAAAATTTGATATATCACTAAAAGAACATTAAAACACACTAAATCAATTTTCCTGGAATTAATAATTTAATTATGAGAATGTGTAATCCAAGCTAACATGCTGATTTTGCTTGTTCCTCAGAAGGCCTTGTTCAAAATGGCACCAGCTGAATTTCGTCTGATACTGTGTCGAAGCCGTTCTTTCAGACGTATCACTACTGTTTAATGCTTCACTGTTTGCTTTTTCTTGTCAGGATCCCCTCACAGTCGTGCCACACTCACATTTGCCTGACACAGCACAGGCAATCTGGACAGCGAGGAGGAGATAAGTCTTTTAGTTCATCTAACTTGTATAAAGTGATTATGGACATACTGAGCCCTCCATATTTAGACTTCTTGACGCCCACTCCTCGGTCACCCCCCTGGTTGGACCGTTGTAATCTAATTTTCCGCTGACAGAGGCCATGGAAATCCTTGGGTCACAGTGCAAGTCCCTCCTTCCCACCCCTCTTCACCCTCACTCTCTAACTAAGAAGTCGCCATGCAGCAGACAGCTCACATTAGATCTGTCTACCAAATACGTCAGCAACCCAAACCAAACCTCGTGCTGCCTCTGCAATCACACACAGATTAAAGGTGGAAAAAAAAATGGAAGAAATGAACAGTGTTTATCTCCGAATACACATTTTGTCGTTCCTATCGTTGTTCAGCACCTTAGCATAACCTGCCATAGTGAAAGATGAGCCGTTGTTTTACCGCAAATCATTTCAAAGCTGTCCAAGATGATTTTTGAGGATGAAAGGGGGCTGAAGCAAAGTGAGGAAGGAAGACTGCAGCACTGTAGCTGAGGCAGGAGGCCACACCTGAAGTGGTCCTGCTCTTTGTTGAACTTTTAGTGACATTCCTGACCCTCCCTCAGCTTTTCCTCATCACTCTGCCTGCCAACACTTCCCTGAGGCTTTCACTGCTGCTGAGATCTGCAGCGTTTTACACAACATGCACTGTAGTTCCTGGACTTGAGTCACCCGTTTAAGACTGTAACCCAACCATGTGTGCAGTGCAGGAAAACAGTTTGTCTTACGTAACCCAACCTGTTGTGGTCCTTTAACTTTCTGGCTGCTCTGCATTTCTATTTTCTGTCCTTGAATGGGCTTTGTTTAACCTCATTTTAAAGCTGCTGCTTTTTTTTCTGGATTCTGCGCCTTCCGACACAGTCCTCCCTCATGCTGCGAGTTTCTTTTTCTCTCCCTCCCTCTTTCCTCCCAGCTTTAGCATAGCTAGTAGCTGATAGGCATCTCCTCTGGAGTCTGCCGTAGTCTGCACTGGCTTCAGACAAAGTGCCTCCATCAGACCGCTGAGGCTCCCTGGGAACCTGGCAGCAGACCCCCTGGCCCCACCAGTCTGTGTGTGTGGGTGTATGTACAGTGGGTTGTGTTTCATTAACAGTATTTCAAATGAACAGAAATACAAATATGCAGCCTCGATGATGCGTACTCAGCATGGACACCTCTGGTTTTTGTTTGTTTGTTTGTTTGTTTTTGTGTCTGTGTGCGTTTATTGTTCTTAAAGTCCCGACAGAGCACATGGGGCTTCTACAATCATGTAAAACAAGTGTGTGCAGCACGTACAGCACAGACTTGACAAGACCTGCTCTCCTCTCTAATCTGCGCTGGGCATCAGGGCACTTGGAAGCGTTTGACTTTTGACTTTCATCATAAGTAGAAAGAGTGGGACCAGAAAACAGAGGAAATCAGAAGAAGTGCTTTTATCAGGAGCCCAAAACTCAGAGCCTGACACACACACACACACACACACACACACACACACACACACACACAC
>NC_056504.1:11970210-11984445 GCF_014905685.2 Nematolebias whitei
ACACACACACACACACACACACACACACACACACACACACACACAGGCTTCCTGTACCTGACCCCCGTGTGACCTCCATAAGTTTCCAACAATTGGAAATACAGTCAGAGACCATTCTCCCACTGGACTGTGTTTGTGTGTGTGTGTGCGTGTGTGCGTGTGTGTGTGTGTGTGTGCGTGTGTGTGTGTGTGTGTGTGTGTGTATTGATACATTCCTCCTCAGTTATCGCCACCATCACTGACAAGAATTATATAATTGCAGTCTTTGATCTCATTTTCCTCAAAGAGCAATTTGAAGTTTTCTTTTTTGCACTTTGAGTTTCCTCTGTGCTCCACTCTGCTGCACATTAAGGCCCACTCTTTTGTTTTGTTCTTTTGTTGTTGTTGTTGTTGCTCAAACCTTTAGAGTTCGGGAGTAAACCCAAATCAGAAAGCTTAAAAATAATTTTTAAAAAATTGATCTTGAGTTACTTTTCAGCAGACGTTAGTTCACACACACAAATTTAGATTATTTTTGCAAACTCACACCAAAACAAAGACAAAAATTGTGTCTAACAGAAAATTTTGGATATTTTCATATAAAACATTTCTTCATGAAATTATTCAAATAATAGATTTACAGTTTCAGTATTTTTGTATTTTGAGAGGCCGTGAGTTGCATGAGGATAAACAGAGTTTCTATATTCTAAAAACTATAAATGGAGCAGATATCACTTTTAGTTTCCTTATCTTTATACATTTTAATTATTTCCATTTTAAATGTATCTTTACTCCTGCTCCAAACTGGCCCAGCGTCTCCAGTCCCCTCGGCCTCAGTCCTCCTCATCGTCAACAGAGGGCAGAAGTGATCTGCTGAGGTTGGAGAGGAAACCCAGACATCAGTGGACATGTCTCCATAATGTTTGCTTGTTTATGCCTTTGATGAACTTCTGTAAAACACAGATCCAGCTGTTTGCTCGTGGTGCTTCAGCTCCTAAAAGGATGATGACACCAACCAGTTGTCTTGTACATGTCACTCGTGGAAAATGTAATAAATCTGATGAATATCAACATAATATTGTAATTTGGGTTGCTTTGCCATTTTCAGAATAAAATAAAACCTTGGTGGCTTTGCAGCATCTATTGAAATTATTTATTTAGTCCTAAACACACACTATTTCTAATTAATTTATATTTGTAGCTTTCTATAATTCTGTCAAACACGATGACTCAGCCTTGTTGGCTCTCTTTATTTTGGTTCTGCTGTATTTCTCCCTGTTCCCATAAATCAAATAGCATCAAATGTATGGAGGATTTAAAACCTGTGCCCACCCCCACAGCACCCCCTCTCTGGTGGTTTAGTGGCTTTATTGTCACACGGGCCTTATCTCTGGTTGACACCTCTGGAACCGTCCCAGGAGACGGACAGATTTGCTGCAGGATTAAACTAATTTACCAGATGATTGAATGTGAGTCCAAAGCCACTCTTTTGGACAAAAAAGAAAAATGCAAAAAGAGCTCATGGTCACCCCTCCAGTAGCCATGATTCATAAATGACTTGGCAGTCGTGCACATGTAAGTGTTCAGTACTCTACGTCAAAGTGGACCAGCTTTAAGATGTCTTCTGTCTGAAATCACGTTGTGTCTTTTATTTAATTCTGCCGTCTCTGTCCATATATATATATATATATATATATATATATATATATATATATATATACTTGAAAAGTACTCGTACATGCTGTCTTGGTGTTAACGGTTTGGAGACGCTGGTTTTAAAGACGACAGCCTGACACCATCTCTGGATTTGCAGCATTAGCAGCAGACGGGAATCATCATCGGGGGTTTGGAGCAGACGGAGACGCAGAGAGAGAAAGATTTGAGACCAACAGTTAAGGAGGCGGCTCATGACAGAGAACCAACATATTCTCCCATCTGGACGTGGACTTGGTAGTTTGCTCACGTTCTTCATGGTTTGCCTGAAAATGTACAAAAACAAAATAAGGGAACAATTTCAGTGTGTCCAAACCAGTTTGTGCCTGAGGGAGGGGGCTTCTTAATTGGAACACATTCAAGAGAACACTTACACGCTCCCGAGAGGTGTACAAAATATTACATTAATTAACATGCAGAACAGTCATGCTCAACATATGCACACACACTGCAAGCAAGCAAAATGATTGCAGTGACAGCACAAAACAGAGCAAAAGGAAATAAGGGCAAAGAAAAGAAAGGAAATTTGCTAGAAAATTTAGCTGTAAGCCTGCTGAAGATCCTATTACATACGCTGGAGATAGAGATCGCTGCTGGAATAATACTTAGCACATGCTGCCCTTTTAATTAAGCAGTAATAACTGCAGAGTGGGGTGGGGAGCAGCATCTGACTGGTTTCTGTCTCCAGAATCCTTGTTCACTCACTTTCCTATCTCAGTTCCCCATCTTTACCCTCTGCTCCTTGTTCCCCCAATAATCTCCTCTGAAAGAGATTGGCCAAGGTGCGGGATGTGAGGGGGAGGAGCAGGGGACACCACTCCTCTGTGAAGTTAGTGTTTTCTTTGAGGCCTTACACATGTTTTTTGTGTTTCTGTCTTATTGCCCCGCCGATGGCCTGAGGGCTCACACTTTGAGGCGCACGTATCCACCGTGTGCAAGTGAAGACCATCTCCAAAGCCGGTGGGTGGTACGCAGGCACCTCTCCACCGTAGCCTCAGTGCCGAGGCCCGGGCCAGGCCCTCGAGCTGCAACGCTTCATGCGAGTGCAGGATAAGAACCAGTTGTCCAAACAGGGTCGTCCAGTCTGGTGGGGTCTGAACATAGACCGCTCACCATGGGGGCAGCTGTCATGGCGTCAACACCCCGAAACTGTTTAAGTTCAGTCGCCCAAGTGTTTTCATGTCAAACTCAACAATATTAAAGTTGTCTTTGTTTAACCTGGCATGATCACAACGACTCTCTGCCGTTTTGAAGTGTGTGAGGAGTCCCGGTACAGTTTCATGACGGTAACATGACACAGCGGCAGTCATTACTGTAGGTGAGCTGAATGCAGGCGTTTTATTCTGCTACACTGTTATAAGGTATAAATCCTTTAATCCTCTGAGTATGCCATTTAATCTAGTGTCTGGGCGACGCCTCTGTGCACTTCCAATTGTGCGGCATGTATCACATAAAGCCTTTATTCAGATGTGTTAACCACCGCGCTGCGCTCCATACAAGTGCAAATCGAGTTAACGCTCTCTGTTCGCCTGCGCCTGTGTCATTACTCTGCTTCTACTGGCAGCCGAGCTCTTTCTGCTGCACACACACACACGCTCTGCACACACACTGAAAGGCCACATGTTAATCAGCTGTGAGTTGAACTTGCAGCAGAGAAAAGACAACAGATCAGCTCAATTAACACAAAAAAGAAAGTGTTCTCTGCACACACTTGCAGACGGACACTGCCTCAGCCATTGCACCTGCAGCTGATTGTTCCAGCAGCCCCCCCACCCTCCTCCTTTTTCCTCTATGTGTGTCTCTGGAGGAAAGCTGTTTTGTTGCTGCTCTTTTCTCTCCTTCTCCAGCCTTGGCCTTTCCACGAAGCACCCCTCCTCTGGGTCGCCACTTTCTTTCTGAGGTGCAGGGTGCCCCTCGCCTGCCCCACTGCAAACACAGCTGACAGAGGGCTGCTCACGTGCCGCTTCACAGGGCCCCCAAAATCCCTCTGAGTGTGAGCACAAGCGTGTGAGTGCTGAGGAGAAATGTGTGGTTTGTGTGTTTGAGGAGGATCTGCTCTATTCATCCTGCTTCTCTGGCACATGTCTATTTTCACTTGTCTGGCTGCTTTGTTTGCTGAATCAGCCTTTTGTCCAATATGTTTTTATCCCCTAAGATAAGTCACACTGTGCTTCTAAATGTGCACGAGTCCCGGTGTTGCCAGCATTTAAAACACCAGCAAATATTTCAGTGCATGTCTCCTTTTAGTGTTGGAAAGAGTTTCTTGAAACTGACTGAGGTGAAAGGAGAAAATGACCAAATGATCAATGCTTGATTGACCTGTTTGTCTCTTAAAGTGTGTTTGGTTTCTGCTCCTCTTTGAAAATCATTCTGTCCTTGGCTCTAATGTCGTTTTTGCATTGCTCTCCTCCCTGACTCCCTGTCCCATTTGTCACCGCGGCCCCGCATTGCTCATTCGCACTGATCATCCTATCACAGTGCTATTTTTCATATTTCTCATATCCGCTCCCCTTATCTCTCCTCCAGCGCCTGGGCCAGACACGCAAAGCTAATACAGGCGCCCAGTACGTGTGCAGAATTTAGTGGCCAGAGATTACAGGGGCGTGAAATACATATAGATTGCATACGTTAGGCTGCGTTCACGTGGAATGGGATTGGGCTTATCCCGTTTTGAATAACTTGGTAGATAACATGAGAGTAAACACTGTTGATCAATCAAGAAGTGGAGATCCATGCAGGCCCTCAGATGTTCCTCAGCGCTCAAATAGGACTACAGATGTTGCTCCGGTTTCATTAGGTGTAATATTGGCCATTTGGTGACCACCTGAGGATCAATTTGTGCAGCTATTTTCTAACCCACTGAACAAAACAGACACTTTGAGAGTTTATTAGATTGTGTGTGTATGTGTGTGTGTGTGTGTGTGGGGGGGGGGGTTGTGTGTGTGTGTGTTCCTGACTCTGAGCACACAAACATATGCAAGTATTTGTTGTGAAGACTGTGATGGATGAGCTGCTGCAACTGCTGCTTGGTTTTTGTTGCTGGTATTCTAACCATGCTGTGTGTGTATGGGGTGGGGGGTTGGGGGGGGGGGGACCCTGCCTGGCTGCATCTATCTCCCCAGGTTAAAACAAACACCAACACCCACAACCATTCAGGCTCCCAGCCAGGCCTGCTCAGCCTGCCCTCCTCCTTCCTTGGCCCCACCAGCCCCGTCCACGGGGCAATAAACTCTGTATCTCCTCCTCTCAGATCCTAATCTGATGGCCCACTGCCCTGCACACTGCCAGGTGACCCAGGGTGGGGTAAAATAAATGGGAGGGGAGGTAGAAGTTCCCCCTTTTGAGCCTTTGCAGCTCCACGTCCAGCTCCCTCCTGCTCGCCTTTTAAATCCCTTCAGCTTTCCCTGCCTGTCAGCAGCATCTTAACCCCCACCTTCTGAAGCCCTCCCTTGCCTGGGGCTCTGAAGTCCTCCTCCTCCTCCTCATTGCTCTCCTCCTCCTCCTCTCCCCCTTCATCCTTTCAGCAATTAATCCTGCTATTGATCACACTAAAACTCTGAAGGCTGCAGGCAGGCTGGTTGAAGTCTGTTTGGTCCAGTTGGAGTCAGTGCACAGCACTTTGGAGCATCTTGACCATGTCATGTGTTCCTAATTGTCATTTTACATCTATTTTCACTATTTTACAAACATGCACGAAAAAACACCTTCAGTTTTTCACATTATTGAGGAAACTCTGTAAAGTTTTTGGTTCAGAGAATCACACAGTACACGTTAGCTTGGTCTCGTTGGAGTTTTGTTTCTGTGATGATGCAAAGGTTTTGAGTTTTGGCTGAACTCGTCCCTTGATCAATTCTGACATGTCTTTTAAGATCCTGACACACTCTGCTTGTTGTTTTTTGCATCCAAAGGTCATTCAGCATTTTACAATGATGTAAAACCAGACAGATGCTCTTCCACTCCTCTGATGTGCTCTGCTTTAAAATATTTTCACAATGTTGACATACTCTGAGTAGTTATTGTAGCTCAGAAAGCATGTAGATCATCAGCCGGACCACCATCTGTGCTGGTGTTCAGAACCGTCTGTGTGGCCCAAGACGTGGCTCACGAAAAATTCCCCCAGATAAATCGACAGCTTTTGCAAAAGATTGTTCTCGTCTTGATCATTTTTACGAGAAAGGTCACATTCACTTAATTACACATGTAGTCATACAGAGCTTTTTAAAATGTTACACAGTTTTTCAGGCTGATTTTGTTTCTCCATCTTATGCACATTTACACATTAATAAACATTTCAGACAAACACTGAGGTTCAGTGTTTTGACCATGCGTTACAAAAAAAACAACAACAAAAAAACACTGGGGATGTACCATTTATCAGGTCTGTCTTGTAAATGAGTCCCCAAGGCTCAATGGGATTAACCTGTCTAAATAAAGGTTGATTGAATGAATTTAATCATTTGTTACCAGAACTAGATGATTTTCAGTTTGATCGGCCTCATGAGGCTCTGACAAACCCAAAGCCTAAAAAATTATGATTGTTGTTTTTTTAATTTTATATGCACCATAGCTAAGATATAATTTACGACGGAGCTTTAGGGCCACATTAAGGAAAAAATAAATAAATTAAAAGCCATAAAATTACAAGAATAAAGTTGAATGAAGTCTTAATATGAGACTAAAGTTGTAGAAGTCTTTTTGCAGCTCTCAAGGTTTTTTTTTTTCACGAGTCGGATCAACGATGTGATCTGTCAATCAATCCAATAGGCGTGTCAGCAAATGAGCAGGGTTTACCACATTTTAACTGTGGTACAATGAAGAACGTTGAGCATCTTATTAAGTTATACTTTGGTATTGGTTTTACAAATAAGGAGATTCTTAATCTGTTAGCACATCAGCATCAGATTATTATCAGTATCAGGATTTTGAACCTGTTTACAGTAAGGTGTGTAGTGAACCTGATCTCATGTCAAATCTGACCAGATGGACAGAGACTGTTATTTCATTGATCTGCATCCAGAAATACAGTTTGAGCCATCTGGAGACTTTCTTTCTTGAAGTAATCAAGTAGAAAAGACAATTCTCTATGATCATTACTATTTTACAATTGTTTGATAATCAAATTGTGTTAGTTCACTCAATGTTTACAGGTTGAAGAGAACTACTCATTTTTATTTACATAAACAGTAAGTAATGATTTTTATCCCTCATTCTAAGAAGAAATCAGGTTAATATGCATTTCTTGATTTTTCTGTCTTCAATGAGCAAATTTGTAAGTATGTTAAAAGTCGAGTTTCGGTCAACTAAAATGTTTACTGAGAAGAAATGTCATGTTTAATCTTTACAGCAGAAAATCGGAGTAGAGACTCCACGAAGTCGGAAGTTCTCCAATAATCTTTCTGTCTGTCACTAAAACAATCCTTGACTTTTCATAACATCTTACATCACAAACCACACCTCTTTCTGGTCCATCGACCAATCAAAAAGCTCTCAAATGACCCGGAAGTCGACCCATTTAAAATGTGGCAACTTCCCAGTTCAGTGAGTTGCTGCGCTCAGGAATGAGTTCAACATGGGAGTTTTCAGAGCTTGAAAGTTTTTCCTGAAAAAGAGTTCCAGACTTTAACTCTCTGAAGAGAGTTAAAGAGTTCAGAGTTCTTGGATGCTAACGCAGGCGTCCAGAATGCTTCTACTGGAATACAGGAAGCAGTGACGATTTTGGGAATTATAACTTCTGTTTGGATAACCTCGCACGACTCTCGAGGTATTTTAGCTGTTCTCAACGGAGACGCTGAAAGTGTCAAAGGAAGGATTCTATACCGACACTGACCTATCGTCAACCAGGTAAAAGTTCTGCTTCGACCAAGCGTACCGTGAACAAGCTGAGAACTGAAAGAGCGTGCACGTTTCTGGTCAAACAGATTAATTCCCTCACACATCTCTCTGTAAGATAAATCTCCATTTTCCATCTTAAACTCTCCTTTCTCCTAAAATCATTATAGATATTTTAGAAATATCTGAAGCAAAGTTCTCAATCACCGCCGTGTGATTGATGTCTGTGGTTCTGCTGAGAAGTGAGGACAATAGCCGTATTGTCCACTTTCTGTGAACTTGAAATTGTTATTGTTTTCATATTTTGCCAAATTAATGTAAATGTTTGATGTTAAACTTTGATTCTGCAAATAAATGACCGCATTCATTTGATGGGTCAAAGATAAAAACGTCTCTCGTTACTTTTCTGTTAAACTCAATGCACGCATTTACACGGTCAGAAAAATGAAGAACCCGTCTTAAAATGTATGAATATATACGCATATGTCATACTACAGGTGGTACCCTCTGATGGGCTGCAGCACAGCTCTGCAGGTAAGGAGCATTTAGCTTCAGATTAGTCATTTGCTGACACGTCTACAGGATTGACTGACAGGTCGCATCATGGATCCGACTAGTTGAAACAAAAATTAAAATAAACGAGAGCTGTAAAACAAAAGTCTCATACGACTTTATTCTCGTAATATTATGACCTTTAATTTTTTTTTTTTTTGCATAGCCCTAAATCGCCATCGTACATTAACAATACCACAAGTTTTTATTGTTAAAGTAAAAGATTTTAGTAACAGAGGAAAACTCAGAGTAAGCCATATGCAATGAGGTATTCAGAAATTAAGTCTGAGGAAACTGAAAAACCCACAAAATGAAAAAAGATTTTTCTAAAAGGTATTTTTATACCGCTCAGTAGCATTTTGGTATTCCTCTGCAGGTGTAGCTACAGCGAGTAAACTCACTCTGAGTAGCTTTATATATTGGATATCCTTTCTGACACAAACTAGCTTCGAACCTGCAGCCTCAGGAGTACAAGGCCGTGGCTCTGACCACCGAGCTCACAGCCCTTGGTTTTCCACTGAAGAGCAGGTGGCATAATTACATCCAGCTGTCAGTATAACCTATCATCTTCAAGCAGGTTTATAAATGTAAAAATGAAAAAAAAAATGAGATGTTATAATATTCAAGCTGTAATGTGCATAGTGATAATAGTATTAATACATTATTTAGAAATGTGACAACAATGTGGAGAATCTATGTGTTTTGCTGCTAACTCTGATCCTTGCAGCTCCTGAGTGGCAGGGCGGAGCCTATAACCATCTCACTTGTTCCTGACCCAGTGCTGCTGACCAGGACTACTGCTAAGGTCCTGTGGCCCCACTGTTCTTCACTGAGACAAATGAGACCTTGAGGCAGGGGTCTGCAACCTGCAGCTCTGGAGCCACATGTGGATCTTTGGTCCGTCCACAGCAGCTCTTTCAAGCTTTGATCAAAACTAACATAAACTGAATTTTATAGGATGTTATGCCCACAACTTAAAATAACTCATTTTAGCAGTTTTCCTGTCATTTCCTTTGGAAATATGTGGGTACTAGTGTAAGGATCCCACTGCCTGCAGCCTGCCTTGCTGATGGCCGCTGATTACCAACACCTGGCGGCCATCAGCCTGATGAGCCTCTCCATCTACTTAAGGCTGCAGTCCGGTGTGATTCAACGCTGGAGCATATCACCTCTTATGGTATTGTACTGTTGTGAGGCAAATGCCTTGGTGAAAAGAATTTGTTCACCTTCTGCTCTTTTTTCCAGTTTCCTGGTTCCTCGTGCTCTTTGGATTTCCCTCGTGACCTGATTTGGATCCTAGGCCTCTCAGGTGTTCCTCGTGCCTCTTTGCCTCCAGTGCCAGCCTTCCTCGTTCCCCTTTTGGACTTTGTTGGATTCCCCTCTGCTGCTCGCTCGCCTTGGACTGAAGGACCAGCTCTCCCTTCGGGTTGGACTGTAAGGATAAAACACATTCCTTAAAATCAACTTGAGCCTCCCCCGTTGGACAGCCATTAACCTGTCGTCCCTCTTTCCAGGAGCCTCAGACCAGCAGCCAGTGGATGTGATTTAATCTCACTGTAAATAATAAACACTGTTATTTTGTATTCCCCTTGTGTCTGCCTCGTTCTGGGTCTCATATCATCTGGGTTCCCCGCGCACTCCTAACAGAAATGCTCCAGCCACAACAGACCCAGAATGAGACCAAGAGCGAGCAGACCTCCCCCGTTCCCGCGGAGGAGCGGATCGACAGGATGGACAAGGTAATTCATCAGGTGCTGACTCACCAGACCACGGTCCAGTCCAACCTTCAGGAGCTCGGAGGTATGATTTATTCCATTAAACGTCAGCTGCAAGCTTCTGCCTCCCCAGCTCCCGTCGTTCCGCCAGCCCCCGTGGCTCTTGGTCCCACTCCTCCTGTTCAACAAATTTTTGTTAAACCTTCTGAGTTTTTTACCGGAGACCCTGACCAATGTGGCGGCTTCCTGCTCCAGTGTCGACTCGCCTTCGAGGGGGCTCCCTCCCAGTTCTCGTCGGACACAGCCAAGATTTCCTTCTTCGTAAGCCAGCTCAAAGGTAACGCTCTCCGGTGGGCTCACTCGTTCCTCTTGAGTCATGATAACCCCCCTGCTTCCTATGCCCTCTTTCTTCGGGAGTTTCGCAGGATTTTTGACCGTCCCCTGCAGGCTTCAAATGCCGCCAAACGATTATTGAACTTACGACAAGGCCGTCGTAATGCATCGGAGTTCGCTCTGGAGTTCCGGATCCTCGCTGCCCAAACAGGATGGGACGAGCCCGCCCTCCAAGGTATTTTCCTTAACGCTCTCTCTGATTTCCTCAAAGATCAGCTGGCCACGCGAGATGAGCCCGAGACTTTCGACAAGCTGATAGACCTTGCCATCTCGATCGACGACCGCTTCCGAGAGAGGCGAAGAGAAACAAACTACAGTTCCCATCGACCCTCGACTTCCGGGTTTTCGACTCCTCCAGGTGAGCCCAAGCCTGCACCGCGACACTACGTTTCCCACAATTCCCCCACTTCCGGGTTCACGACCCCTCGCTACGAGTCCTTTTCTTCGAATCAGCCCCCTGTGAACTACAACTCCCAGTCTTCCTTGCTTCCTGGTCACAGCCAATCACCTTCTTTCCCTTCACGGGATCGCTCCCCCGAGCCTATGCAGGTGGGGCGCGCACGGCTGACTCCTGCAGAGAGACAGCGGCGTATGTCTGCCCATCTTTGCATTTATTGTGGAAACTCCGGTCACTTTCTGCCCCACTGTCCGTTTCGGGGAAACGAGAACTTCCACCAGTAAAGCGGGAGTTACTGGTGGGAACGTCTGCGTTAACCTCCCCATTTAAACTGTTACTTCCTATGGTCATCCAAACACAAAACCGTCGTTTTTCTTTTTCCGCTCTTATTGATTCAGGCGCTGAACAGAATTTAATCAGCTCTGATTTAGTTAAAAAATATTCCCTTCCGACTCGCGAAATACCGTCAATTTCTGTCGCCGGCTTAACCGGGGACACGCTGGCCCGCATTACTTTAAAGACCACCGAGTTACATGTTGTTATGTCAGGAAATCATCACGAGATGACTGATTTCTTCGTTTTTAGTTCTCAGACTCCTCAAGTAATTCTTGGTTTCCCTTGGCTTCGTAATCATAACCCAGTTATCAACTGGGAGCGCGGTTGTATAGATAAATGGAGCGACAAGTGCCTCAGCAATTGTTTACGCTCAGCTGTTAAAGCGTCCCCTCGTGACACGCCTCCGTTAGAGGAGATCGATCTTTCCTCGGTTCCTGCCGAATACCGCGACCTGGCGGCTGTCTTTAGTAAACAACGCGCTTTGTCACTTCCTCCTCATCGCCCCTACGACTGCGCGATTGACTTGTTACCTGGCGCCCCCTTGCCGTCAAGCAGACTCTACAACCTTTCTGGTCCTGAGAGGGAGTCTATGACTAGTTATATAAATGAATCTCTTGCCTCAGGCATTATCAGACCCTCGACCTCCCCTGTGGGAGCGGGTTTTTTCTTTGTTTCTAAAAAAGATAAATCACTCCGGCCATGTATAGACTATCGTGGGTTAAATAACATAACAATTAAAAATAAATACCCTCTTCCCCTTATTGACTCACTTCAGGAGCAGCTGCAGTCTGCCTCCTGCTTTTCAAAACTTGATTTGCGAAACGCGTACCACCTCGTCCGTATTAAAGAGGGCAACGAGTGGAAGACCGCTTTTCGCACTCCTCTGGGCCACTTCGAGTATTTAGTCATGCCCTTCGGGTTAACCAATGCCCCCGCAATTTTTCAGGCGCTCGTTAATGACGTCCTGCGCGATTTTATTGGTAATTTTGTGTTCGTTTATTTGGATGACATTCTTATTTATTCTCGTGATCCTGCTCAACACACGGCCCACGTTCGTTTGGTTCTTCAGCGGCTGCTGGAGAACCAATTATTCGTTAAAGCTGAAAAGTGCGAGTTTAACACCTCCACTGTTTCTTTTCTCGGCTTTATTTTTGAGGGTGGTCGTTGCCGAACCAACCCTGAAAAAACCAGGGCAGTAGTCGATTGGCCAGTTCCCGAATCTAGGAAGCAGTTACAACGTTTCCTGGGGTTCGCAAATTTTTATAGGCGGTTTATTAAAGATTACAGTCGTGTCGCCGCCCCCCTGTCTCAGCTCACTTCGACCACCCGTGCCTTTCATTGGACCCCGGAGGCTGACGCCGCCTTCTCTAAGCTCAAGTCCCTCTTTTCCTCGGCACCCATCCTTTGCCATCCTGACCCCGCGCACCAGTTTATTTTAGAGGTGGACGCCTCTGACACTGGGGTTGGGGCGGTCCTCTCCCAACGGTCTCCTCTGGACAACAAGGTCCATCCCTGCGCCTTTTTCTCTCGCCGTCTCTCCCAGGCCGAGCGAAACTATGATGTGGGTAACCGCGAGCTTTTGGCGGTCAAACTCGCCCTCGAGGAATGGCGGCACTGGCTGGAAGGCACTGAGACACCCTTTTTGATTTGGACCGACCATAAAAATCTGATCTATCTGCGTAACGCCAAGCGTCTGACCCCCCGTCAGGCCCGTTGGTCGCTTTTCTTTCATCGTTTTAATTTTGTTTTGACTTTCCGTCCGGGCTCTAAAAACATTAAGCCGGACGCCCTGTCCAGACAGTTTGCCCCACCTGACTCGTCCGAGCCTTCAGACCCTATTATCCCCTCGTCCTGCATTGTGGGCTCCCTTTCTTGGCCCATCACCGCCACCATCCAACAGGCTCTCCTCTCCGAACCAGACCCTGGTGGTGGTCCCCCCGGCACCCTCTTCGTTCCATCCAGCGTGCGGTCCCAGGTTCTCCAATGGCTTCACACAAATAAGCTTTCTTGCCACCCTGGAATCAACCGTATGCTCTCTCTTACCAAGGCCCATTTCTGGTGGCCCTCCATGACCTCGGACATTAAGGACTTTGTTTCTGCCTGCCCCGTCTGTGCCAGAAACAAGTCCGGCACCCAACCCCCGGCTGGCCCCCTGCTCCCCCTCCCGACCCCTAGTCGCCCTTGGTCCCACATTTCCCTCGATTTTGTTACCGGCCTTCCACCATCTGACGGCAACACCACCATCCTCACGGTTGTTGACCGCTTTTCGAAGGCCGCCCATTTTGTTCCCCTCCCTAAGCTCCCCTCTGCCCTCGAGACTGCCCAGCTACTCACCCTCCATGTGTTTCGGCTCCATGGGATTCCGTCGGACATTGTCTCTGACCGAGGCCCGCAGTTCATCTCCCAGGTCTGGCACTCCTTTTGTAAGTCGCTCGGGGCGTCCGTTAGCCTCACCTCTGGTTACCATCCCCAGGCTAACGGACAAGCCGAGCGCTGCAATCAGGAGCTGGAGTCCACACTGCGTTGCCTGGTCGAGTCTAATCCCTCGTCCTGGAGCCAGCACTTGGTTTGGGTGGAGTATGCTCATAACTCCCTCCGCTCCTCTGCCACCGGCATGTCCCCCTTTGAAGCCTCCCTAGGCTACCATCCTCCTTTGTTCCCTGATTCAGAGACTGACTGTTCGGTCCCATCCGTCCAGCATCACTTCAGGCGCTGCCGTCGTATCTGGCGCCAGGCCAAAGCAGCCCTCCTTAGGACCGCAGCCCAGGCAAAACGGTTTGCTGACCGCCACCGTTCAGAGACGCCCGCCTACCAAGTCGGCCAGCAAGTTTGGTTGTCCACCAAGGACATTAAGCTGAGGGACACACCTCGCAAACTAGCTCCCCGTTTCATTGGCCCCTTTCCCATCACTCGCATCATCAATCCCTCTGCGGTCCGCCTCCAGCTCCCCAGGGCCATGCGCATCCATCCCACGTTCCACGTCTCCCAGGTGAAACCTGTTTCCCTCAGTCCCCTGTGTCCTCCATCTGACCTCCCTCCGCCGCCTCGCCTGATCGACAACCACCCTGCGTTCTCCGTTCGTTCCATCTTGGACGTGAGGCGCAGGGGCAGGGGTTTCCAGTACCTGGTCGATTGGGAGGGGTACGGTCCTGAGGAGAGGTCATGGATCCCCAGGTCCTTTATCCTTGACCCCAGTTTGATTTCTAGGTTTTACAGAGACCACCCCGAGAAGCGCCTCAGGTCGCCAGGTGGCGATTCTTGAGGGGGGGGGTACTGTAAGGATCCCACTGCCTGCAGCCTGCCTTGCTGATGGCCGCTGAT
>NC_056504.1:11989445-12039042 GCF_014905685.2 Nematolebias whitei
TACATGGAGGAGGTAGAAAAGAGAGCCTTGACGTCCTTTTCAGGGACACCACCAAGTCATTGGTTCAGGTATGTTGACGACACCTGGGTTAAAATTAAATCTCAGGAAGTCCAACATTTTACTGATCACATCAACTCTGTGGATAAATACATCAAGTTCACACGAGAAGATGTAAAAAATGGCAGGTTGGCTTTCTTGGACTGTGAGGTCTCAGTCTCTGATAGAGGACATTTTCAAACTGAGGTGTACCACAAACCCACCCACACAGACCAGTATTTGCAGTTTCACTCCCATCACCCTTTGGAGCACAAGTTAGGAGTCATCAGGACTCTGTACCACAGAGCAGACAGAGTCCCCACTAACTCAGGAGCCAGGCAGGAGAAAAGGAGGAACCCAGACCCAGACCAGTGGTCATTCCATATGTTGAGGGAGTATCAGAGAAATTGAGACGTTTATTTTCTAAACATAACGTCCCAGTTGCTTTTAAACCCCAAAATACATTATGGCAAAGACTGGTTCATCCCAAAGATCCAGTCCCCCGGCACAAACAGAGTAATGTTGTGTATGCTGTTCAGTGTCAGGAGGGCTGTGATCAGTCTTACATCGGGGAAACAAAACAGCCACTGGCCAAAAGGATGGCCCAGCACAGAAGATCAACATCATCAGGCCAGGACTCTGCCGTCTACACTCATCTCCAGGCCAGCGGTCACTCTTTCAGGGATGAAGATGTTCACATCCTGGACAGAGAGGAACGATGGTTTGAGAGAGGAGTAAAGGAGGCCATCTTTGTGAAAAGAAATCGTCCATCGTTAAACAGGGGTGGAGGCCTACGGATTCAACTGTCCCCCTCTTACAATGCTGTGATTGCTAGTATCACTCAACCCCCTGTGAACAGTAAACAGCCATCAGTGTGCTAATGATCCATTGTTAGGCTGATGGTCCTTCTTGAGCATGTGAGCAGCTGGTTTTGGTTGTCAGCAGCAAACTGGTTGATCCACTCTGAGAAGGTGCTATTTAAGAGACTGAGCTGAATACAGCACCTCAGACTGAGGAAGTCTTTCGGATGAAAGACGAAACGTTTCTATATATTTTTTGTTTTGTTGTGTTTTCTTTGAATGTCCAGAGGACCAGATTTAACTTTTTAGGATTTTTCTACCTGGATTATTGAGCATGCATCAGGAAAATTTAACAAAGTATTTAAAGACAAAACAACTGGAGGAAACTGATTGCAACATTGTGTTTGTTGTTGTTTTGATGGTCTCAGTATGGCCCAGATGTTGAAAACATAACCTCATTGGCTGTTTTCTTTTTCTTTAATGTTCCCTGCAGCTGTGTTCAGACACAATATGACTCTTGTGGAAACGGCTTCAGCCTTCACATGATGTTTGTCACCTTCTGCCTGGAGATAAAGAAGGTAAATCAGAATAATTGAAGTTTATCTGCTTTGCACTGAATGAATCTCACATTTTACCTTTTCATGGTGATTACAGTATAATAAAATGATAAAACAGTTTTACAGTATTATCTGACACTGAAATAAATTCCATTCAGTTCTGTTTTTTTGTTTACTTGATATAAAAAAAATAAAAGACTGAGATTGCTGCAGTAACGTAACCCGATGTGGATTTGATACTTCCATATTTGTTGTATGAAAATATTGATTTAGAGCTAAATGTGACTTCAACTCTCTATTTTGTGATTATCACTTGCAGCTGTTCCTTCTCTTGTTGCTCTCCTCTTTGTTCAGTTTGTCAGATAAATTTGACTTGTCATACTAGTTGTTGGACAGCAGCCTAAATCTTGTTCTTATCTCATAGATCTTAGAGAAAGCCAGGTTTTATCCTAACCAGTATGTGACACATGGCAACACAGTGACAGTCTATAAAGAAAATGTCCTTCTACTCTGATCTAGACTTTTAATTTTAAGTATAAAAACAACCCAAGCTTTGAAAGTAACCTTGGCATGTTGCTTATTTTTGAAGTTATTCAGCTCACAAAGTTTACATATTGTATATACACATATGGTGGCAGCCATTTTGGATTTTGACCTGGCAACCAATCCATCCATCCACCCATCCATTTTGTTTACCTGCTTCTTCTGTTTTGGGTTGCAGGGATTGCCAGTTCCCATGTCCAGCAATCACTGTGCGAGAGGCGGGGTACACCCTGGACAGGTCTCCAGTCCATCATAGGGACACAAATGAGACAAACAAACCATTCACTCTCTCACTCACAGCTAGGGACAAGTTAGAGTCACCAATCAGTCTAACATGCATGTTTTTGGTCTGTGGGAGGAAACAGGAGTACCCAGAGAAAACCCCACACATGCACGGAGGGAACATGCAAACTCCACCCAGAAAGGCCCCGGACCAGGATTTGAACCAGAGTAACCTGCTTGCTGAGAGACAGCAGCTCTACCAGTTGCACCACCATGCTGCCCACCTGGCAACCCAATTTTTGAAAAGAACCTTTCTTACACAAAGATGTTTCAAAACCCCACACACATCCAAAGTGAAAGTTGGTGTGGACGGACTGACAAGGGTCATTTTTCAATTACCTCTCTTCACTCTGTGATGGGGGAAAAGGGAGTTTTCACACCTGATAGTCCGGTAGACTCGGTTCATTTGAGACCAATATTCATAACATATGTTTATATTTTCAGCTGGTGCAGTTCACATTCACACTGCACTGAGTCAAACGAGCCAACATGTCCCCCCCCCCTCGCCTGTGGTGGCGCTGTAGCGAGAACTGCTGAAGGAAACAACACAAAAACCTCTGAAGAAGACACTTCTTCTTCTTCTTCTTGAAATATAAAACAAAAATGGAGTGGCGTCAAATTTGAGCAGTTTTAGGATTTCTGTTTTGTCATTTTTCAACAACAACAGCAGAAGATGAGGCAGAAGACCATGGAGAATGTTGTTTTTCACACAAGGCAGCTGAGACGGCTCCGTATGAGGTCAGAGCAATGCACATTTGTTTGCCCTTCACTGTAGGTCACTTCCTGCTTTTGGACCGGTCTCCGGTCCGCTTGCATTCTCACTGCATTCAAGTTTACTTTAACCAAACTAAGACCTATGTATTTAGGTGGACCAGAGTTCGCTTTTTTGGTTCGTATCAGAGTTCAGTTGCTCATTCACGCCTCCCCAAACGAACCGGACTTTCTAGGCAAACGGACTAGAGTTTGATTAAAGCAGACTAAACAGGGCTGGTGTGAATGCACCCAAAGAGACATCCTGCCTTCTTGAGTCAAAGTCCTCACCAGAGCAAACGTTCATTTTCAGCTACAGTCGACAGCTGTTCGACCCGCTGTATGTTTCAGAAGAAACGACTGAAATGATGCCTCTTGTAAAGTCCATCATCACTTTCTACTGTAAGTTTGTCAACATTACTTGCTTCCTAGAGTTCGTCTGACCACAACTCAGACCACTGCTGGAGCTTTGCTGTCTGCACAACGACCTCTTCAACTGCTTCTTCACTGTCTGAATAAAAACATCCCCAGGGACTTCATGTCAAATGGATGACCCTTTGACCTCTACTGACTGCTGCTGGTGTATCACAATCCAGAGACTGAAACAAAAGGAAGGAAGGAAGGAAGGAACGAACGAACGAACGAACGAAGGAAGGAACGAAGGAACGAACGAAGGAACGAACGAACGAACGAACGAACGAACGAACGCAGACGAGTCCCTGTTTTCACTTGGCTTTTTAGGCCACATCATAAAATAAAGACTGACGTTTCACAAGTGCAGATGATACAGCCGTGGTGGGATGCATCACAAACAATAGCTATGTTTAAATGCGCAAATTGTTTTGACCGGATTGAAATGTTTTCAGATTAAATAATTCAAATGTATTGTTTACATGGGCACAATCTGTTCATGACGAACGTTTACATGCAGGGGGCTTTGTTCTGAACAGAAGTACTGACATGCACAGACTGGTAAACTCTCCTTAAAAGAAACCACAGAAGAAAAAGTTCTACTTCTAGTTTACTTCTGGGATGAACGTAAACAAACCTGAGCACCCAAAATGGGCCCGCGACAGGTTTTAATGATGGTGGAGACGTTACTGCACTCCCTGACTGAGCTTCGGGTAATACAGATCATTTTGAGCTCTTTCAAAGTTTCTAGTAGAAATGTTGTGTCGCTCACCGACAAGTTTTGCTTCCCCGACATGCTAATATTGTTAGCATTAGCCAGGCAGAAATGACAGGTCGCACATGTGCATTCAGGTCAGTTTTTCTCCATCAGAAAAAACATGAACGGATCAAGCGTTTACATGGACACCGTTCAGGTTATGAATCGGTGTAAACCACCACCCGTTTCGTTCTGATCACAAATTATTTCGGATCACGCTGAATAAACAAAAAATAACCCGAACAGGGTTTACATTACGCTTTTTTATTCCAAACGGCTGTTTGATCCGATTACTTATGTCCATGTAAACATAGCTAATGATGAGTCCAGCTACAGGCAGGAGGTGGAACACCTGGAGAGCTGGTGCAAAGACAATAACCATCACATCAATGTGAAGAAGACAAAGGAGATGATTGTGGACTTCAGAAGGAACAAAAACACCTACACCCCCCTGAACATAAGAGGATCTGCAGTGGAAGTCGTCTCCAGCTACAAGTAATTGGGTGTACACATGAATGACAACCTCAGCTGGAGCAACAACGCTACCAGACTGCTTAAGAAAGCTCATCAAAGACTCTACTTCCTCAGGCGGCTGAGACGAGCTGGACTGGGAAGCTCAGTCCTCACCTCCTTCTACAGGTGTGCAGTGGAGAGCATCCTGTGCTCCAGCATCAATGTGTGACATGGAGGCTGCACAGCTGCAGAAAGAAAAGCTCTGCAGAGAGTGGTGAAGGCTGCACAGAAGACTGTTGGAGTCAGTCTCCCCTCCAGATGCAGGAAGAGAGCCACCTGCATCACGAAGGACCCCACTCACCCAGCACACACACTTTTTGCCCCGCTCCGCTCAGGAAGGAAGTTAAGGAGCATTTAGTGTAGAACCACTAGACTGAGGAACAGCTTCTACCCTGAGGCTGTTAGACTCGTGAATCTCTAACCAGAATAATCACTGTGAAAAAAATCACATCATGTTGCTGCTGATCTGTTTCAATGTTGCTGCTGATCTGTTTCATGTTGATGTGTTCATGCGTGCTCATCTGCTTACACAGACTCATGTTCGTGCTGCTGTTCGACGTAGTGTTTTTATGCTATTAGTGCTTAGTGTATATTTAGTTGATGTTTTTCTTAGTTCATATCTTAGATGTTATCATTGTTTTCTTCTTTATTGTTGGATGTAACTGGGACGCTGCATGATTTCGTTGGCACCACATGTGGTACATGTGGTGCCAACGACAATAAAGAATTGCTGACTCTGACTCTCTCTGACTCTGATAGGACCTGGGTTATCATTTGACAACATAGTCTAACTTGTGTGCTTTGAGGTGCTGAGTGTTTTGACACCTGTGGGTCTCTGACAGGTTAGAAGGAACTGCAGGGTGTGTGCTCAGTTTGTGTGTGTCCACATGAAGGCTGGCGCATTATTCTGGAAGGTGGATTTAGGACCCACTCATGGAGTAGAGGCGAGCCCTCCCTGTTTAATGACTGATGGAGATCATGGAAGTGTGGGGTTCTCCTGCCCACCCAGAGAACACTTTATAGGGAAAGGAGGAGCGCTGCCACAGGCTGAGTTACAGGTTCAGGATTCATGGTTGCCCTTTGCAGGAATGTGGACAGGCAATGGCTTACAGTATGTGTGTGTGTAAAGGGAATGAGCAAGAGGGCAACATAACTTTATATTTATGTGCATGCTTAACATGTGTTTTACACTTGTGGATGTGTTTGACTCTTAAACCCGGATCGAAACCTGACACTTTAGGAAGACTTAGTGTGTGCAATCAAAGGCAGTACTGGACTAGTCTTGTAAAAAATAAGTATGAGTTTGTCTAGAGAGAGAGAGAGAAACCCGCATTAGGAAGAAGCACTGGTCTGAGCAGCTTTATTACTGTGGGAGATTTACGCTCCACTTTATTCCTCCCACTGTCACTCACTAAACTAAAAAAGAGCAGGAGTGAGGGAGGGGATGATATCGGAGCTTGGTCCTGTGTGATAATCTAAACAAAACAGGAAATCAGTGGAACTGCTCGACAGAAATCAGGATGTCATGGTGAAGCTTAATGCACTGATGGAAAATGCTTTTCTATTATTTTTGCTTTGTCAAAACATACCTGCTTTCTCATGTGACTGTTCATTTTTCACCCAAATTAAATGCAATGTAAAAGTCTAATATTGTCAATAATAACTTCATGACTGACTGCATTTTGCAAAATTGCAGGGTTAAGTTTAATTCCCTTCTAACATAAACAACTTCTATCTCACACACATAAGCACTCACATGATGGCAGCATCTTCAGGGGACATATCCTCCGGTGTTCTCTCTGTTAAAAATAATGCTTTGACAACTTGAGGAGGAATTTGAAGAACTGTCCCGAGGAGTGTTTCTGAGAAAACCGATAAGATAAACTGATGGAGAAGTTCAATGAGGCATTCAGAGAGATCAACCCTCAAGATAGGGAGAGGAAAGAGGTGGGAGATAGCACAGGTATGTGTGAGGTAGTCAGATTTAGGAGATGCAGTTGGCGGGTTTTGTGTACAAGATTGTTGTTAGATTGCGGTATCTTATTTGAGCAAGATAGATACAGAGTGGTGCTAAGAACCACTTCTAAGCAGCGCCTGAGCTTGTTTGAGGAGGCAATCTGCTGTTGTGCAGCCCTTCTCTCGGACTGCATTGTAAAATCACATTGATCTGGCCTGACAAGGCGTTGAGTCTTATCCCCGCAGCACGAGCTTAGGGGTTGACGCCACCGGCTGAGGAGGATAGCAGTGGAGGATAAGATGAGGGAGAGGCGAAGATCCTCTTCTTCATCGGCCGCATTAAGAGATGGGAGGAATCTAAAGTGTAAAATCGGCCTCTTTTTGCGATCAGTTGGGATTTAGCGCTGGTTTATGGCAGTTGGCACCGGCGCTAAGTTCTCTTTCCTGACAGGGTAATCGCCGAGCGGCTTAGCGCCACAGGAAGAACAATACCTCCCCCTTCCTCACATCTCATCTCACGGATGATCTGGACAAAGTACACGTCCGCATCGACCATATCTGCTGCAGCAGCGTGGACAGGGAGAGACGGGAGGATGACAGGCCGAGGCCTGAGAGATGCTCAGACGTCCAACATGTTGTCATGCAGGTGCAGGCATGAAGGAATGTTTGTGTGTTTCCATTCCCCTTCTGTCTAAATGTGTTTGTATATTTATGCTTAACTTTATGGGACTTTTCCCTGTCTGTGTTCATGCACTGTCATTAGATTAAGTATCTGCATGCACTTTATTCATATTCATGTATCTTTATACTCTAGTTACTTAAGTGCATACCTACATTTGCTCACAAATATGTGAAAAGTAACATCATGAGAGATTCGGTGGGGGTCAGTGCTAATCTGCATCAGATTTTAGTGTGCAGAATCCCTCCTGTTCCTATTAAAGTTGCCCTAAATAAAGCTGTATCTCTGACACATGCAAATGAACCAACACAGCAGTTAAAAAAGATCAAAAGATGACAAAGGCTGCTATTGCATTAATCTACCTCGGCGGAGATGAGAGGCTTTTATCTGGCCTAAATTAACTGGCTGATCTGCAGTCCATCATCAGCCACAGGATCAGAAAGCGTCAGGTGTGCTAATGTGTTTTCAACATAAAACACTAAAAAAACAGCCAGTAGTCTGCTTTTATCATGTCTCACTTCTGCAGAGTAAACTCCTTTTAAATCTTTCCATCTCCACTGTCTGCTGTGGCACATATATGCTCCAAATATCTGCCAGGAGTGTTATTTAAAGAGAAAAGTGTAACTGCTGAAGTTGTTGAATTTAAAAGGAACACACTGATCTGAATTTAAGAAACAGTCTATCTTTTTACTGTCACTTAGGTTCCCCCTGTATAAGCTGAGACATCTGCATTTGAACTTGAGATATGGCTCCCCACCCCCCTTTTTTTCTCCAAGTCCAGGTGTTTGGCTTCACTGAGCGTCTAAATCTGTTAAGTACCGTCTCACTCCTCCATGTCCAGCACGGCGATAAGGAGCAGAGTTTCCAGTCTCTACCCCACACATGCAGTCTCATGTAACTCGGCCATTACTTTGCATCACTGAGGTTTATTTTACCTGATAAGCACACTGAGGGACCATTCTCTCTCTGCTGTCACTCCTCAGGAGAAGTAGTTGGACTAACAGAGGTTTTAGTTATCTGAGGTATTGCAACCATTTTTACAGCTCTGCCTGTTGCTCTCAGCAGCTTGTCAATTCTCATGTCAGGCTTGCAGAAAAGCACCCCCCATAGTTAACACAAAAACAATTAGGGGTAATTATACAGCTATAAACAGACACTGCTTGGAGCAGGGACAAAAGATAGAGGGAGCTGAGGGTTTTCTGTTCTTTGTGTGCATTAATCCTTGACTCAGCAAACCTGCAGTGAACAACAGACTCGTAAAGTGGCCTTAAAGGCAGACCTTTGACCTAAAAGAGCTGCTAATATGCCCAAATGAGCGTCCAATAACTTGGAAACATCAAGTGACTGACTGCAGAACAACATCTGTCTTGAACCATCCAATTGTCACTACAAATGTCCACAAGAGGTCCTGCCTGCATGTGTCGCTGCAATGCCCATTCATGTTCCTACAGGGTTTTATAGCAGCTCAGTATTTCATATTTGTTTAATGCTCAAATGTGTTTGTGTCTTGCTGTGTGTGTGTGCTACCTGCCCTTTTTAGCTGGAACCTGTCACTGTCTCTGTCTAATCAGATTGGGAGAACACCAGGGGCTAATGCAGCCTGCTGCCATCAAGTCGTCCATTTAAAGCAGCGCTGATCTGATTGCTTGACTTTATTGGAAAATGGAAGCAGCAGGGGCAGGGCCGAGCTCCCTCGCATCCCCACTGCCACAATCCTTTTCACTGGCTGAACACTGGGATGCGCTTCAGCTTTTACCTAGTTAGCACCCTTATCAGTCGCTCTGAGTTTGGGGTCACTTTGGACAAGGACCTAGAGGGAAATGTTAAATGTAATTTCATTGACAGGAAATGGGACATTGGATGTGATTAGATGCTTGTGGGACAGGTAGGGGAGAAAAGAAGTGCTGTTTGGAGTTTGTTTAAAAGCAATTTAAACATGCAGCCATTTTTTCCCCCCTCCTCTCTTTTGGCTGCTACCTTCTTCAGGGATCGCCAAAGCGAGCAACCTCGCAAGAGGATTTGGTAATAGTTTTATGACGGATGCCCTTCTGACACAGGCACAGACCACCGAGCTACCACAGCCCTCTGTGGAGCAGAGCGCTGCCGTCTAGGATGCCCAGTGCAGCAGAAAGGTGGTTAACGGCTTTGCTCAAGGGCCCAGAGTGGGGTAAATGAGGATGGAAGCAGATGGGTGTGCCTCACCTTTACTATCCACATGTTACAGTGAGCAGAGGGGGTTTGAACCTGTGACCTTCCAATCACAGATTCACTTCTGCCTCTGCACCACCACTCCCCCTTTGAACGTGCAACCTGTTGCCCTTGCTCCGTTGAATCGTCACAAAGTTGTGTGATCTGTTAACATCTGCGGGCTGCTGCATCACAGCTACAGTATTGTTTGAATCTTCTCAAAGGAAGAAGAAAGAGTCACAGTTCAGAACCTGGTCCAGATGAAATGATTTAACCTTCTTTAGTTCAGTCTACAGGACAGATGAACACATTCTGTCAGAAGGCTGCTCATACTGAAAATACAAGTATTTGACAGTAGAAAATATTGTTCCTTATTGAATTGCATTAAAGTGTTTACAAACCCTTCACAAACACACACCTCCCTCTTTTTCTCTGACTTTTATGACTCCCCCTACGCACCCTCACATCACCCTACCCCCTCGCTCTTGGCCACCACTCTCCCAGTTTCTGTCCCTCTGCGATCTTATCGCACTTCTTCTGATTTCATTTGACCGTTGCCAGCTAATCAGAAGCCAACATCTGGATGGTTCCCATGACAACAGGCAGCACCAAATATTCCAGGCCTTAAAAGGTTGGTCGGGGTCTCTGAGTTGGGAAGAGGTGGTTGGGAAGAGGGGGGGGATGCAATGAGAAATTCCCAGAGATTGACAGCTTTGATGGAAAGAGAAGAACAGAGGCCTGAATGGCGCTGAGCTGCCACTGTGATTTTTATGTGTGCGTGTCTATGGTATCTGTGGGTGTGTGTGTTACCTCATTTCCCCTGAGTCCACTGCCCATCCAGTGGGAAAGGGTGGAGTGGAGGGCTGTTTGTTGTTGTGCGTATATATAAGTGAGGATTATAGAGCTATTTTCTAACTGTATCAAAGGGCTCCAAGCAGCCGCAACATTGGCAGCAGCTCATAAATACATTCATATGCACAATAGTGTTTTTTTTTCCCAATAGTGGGAGAAAGGAAGTGCACTGAGCAGGGTATAGACCTCTGTCGCCTCCATGCCACAGCATTTCCAACATTGTTTTTAACCTTTTAATTGTGAGAACAGCCATAAAACATGGGACATTTTAAACTTTCTTCTTCTCGTAATACAACTTTCTCTTTCTCCTCAAGATGGATGGATCAGTGGAGTGACTGATCGATTCACCTGTTAATTACTGTCACTGTCCTTACTTTACCCTGAGTCTGAAAGGTCCTTTCTGCACAGGCCTGCCTCTCTTCTTCATTGACCAGCATCCATTAAAGTTGGACTCCCCAGGGCAAGTAAAAACCTCATTTAGTGCAGCCTGTTCAGCCAAGACGGGAAACGCCAGACCCCCTCACCCCCTAACTGGATTAGGAACAAGCCAACGGATGGGCCGCAGGACAGAACTCCCTGATCCAACCACTAAAGACCACACTAAACTAAAACAGAGGCGGCTAATGTGAAGAAACCAACAGGCAGCATTCACAGTGGGCATAAATTATTATTGTTTGTTTTATTTACAGATTGGTCTTTTTGTAACTTGCATTTGTTTCTTTTAAATGTGAGGTGTAAAACATATGAACGTTTGTAGAAATATTAAAGAATAAAAAGATTGAGAATACTTTCACAGTCAAAATGATTTTCTGTCACAATGGACTCTGTGGAAGTAATATTAGTTAAATGAGAGTCGAACACTCAATAACTGTGATACAGCGATTCCCAAAAACTTCTATCTTAGTCCGTAAGACGAAGCATTTTTCAATGAAACATTTTTTATCGAGATCAATAAGCTTAAATAAATGTTTTAAAAAAGGAACATGTCCTGTATTCAATTTCTGCAATAGCATGACTGCAATTCAGTGCAATAAAGTTCATGTTGTTCATTGTCACACACCAGAGATGAAAGGGTGATTATGTTTTTGCTTTTATTTGTGTTTGTTTGTCTGCCATGTTAGCAAAATATCTCGCATACCACTAGCAGAACTTAATGAAACTCTCTGAAAGCACTTGGATGCACATCTACCACCAATTAACTTTGGTAGTCAGCTGGAGTCAAGATGGCCACCACAGCTAAGTCTCCCTATTAAACACCCAAATGGATCTAAGTTGGTCAGATTTACAGTTATTTAGCTGACAGTCATCATCTCACAAGCTCTCACAGTATTGTATGGTGGTAGGAATGTGCGATATATACGGTACACAGTAGAAACGATAGAGATTTAGCCTACGATAGAGATCTGTCTTCTACCAGCTAACCACAGTAATGCTGTCTGATGTAAAATCAGAGTTCTCAGTTTAATAGTTACTTTTATTTAGTTGAAAACTGTTCGTAAGTGGTGTTAAAGTCTTTTCGTCGAGAGCTAAGTAGCAAAGCTACAAGCTAACTACGCTGGCTTGCCGTAATGTTGCCGTATTCGACGCGTGCGCAAAACGCTGTGTTCCGTCGAAAGTTGTTTTTTTTCCTGTCGAAAGTTAAAGTAAGCGTTGGTCTGCTTGAGAGAGACCGGCTCTCTGATCTGTGAAAAGAACGCTGTGTTGTGTGATTTTTCTGCGAGACCCTCTGGTCAAAGCCACAGACTCATTTTTTGTCAGCTATCCGTAAAGCGGAAGGAGATATGTTTAAAACATATGGCTAAAACTACATTTGATATATTTTTTTTACTGTTTTGCACTACAAGAAAGAAGTCTAATACTTGATTTGTTTATTATTTAAAAACTCTCTGGACCTAGTAGTGGAATTTTCTTAATTTAAAATAAATGATGGCAAAAGGACACCCTATGTTTTTTTTCATTCCTATTGCAAGTTTTATACCAAAAACATATCGTGATATATATTGTTATCGTCACCCTTCACAATACATATCGTGATATGAATTTTATGGCATATCACACATTCCTAAATCGTAGTGCACAAAATGTCATCCACAAGGCTAGATAAAAACAAAAGAATATAAAATTGTCGTTTGTCACAATAAGATGATTTTAATTTTTAATTACCATGAACGGTGAATGGTGAAAGGCATTCCTTGAAGGAACACTATGCCTTTAATTAGAGTTTGGAGTTACATTTTGTTCTGTCTGATCACTCTGAACAAAAAGCTCTCCAAGCATCAAAAGGATCCCTTTGTTAAAACAGTATCAATCAGGAGAAGGTTACAAAAACTTCTCCTGCATTAACAAGTCAATGAAACACAGTGAAGACTCATCAAGGAGTGGAGAATAAAACTGAACATAACAGAGCACTGGTGGTTTCTTTAAAACTAATACAACCAAACACCGAAACTGGTTTCTGAAAGGAACTGTAGTAATGTACTGGTTGTGCAAATACCGAACGACTACATGTGACAACAATCTCCTCAATATGTCAGGAATATGGGACAGGGAAACCTTTCTTACAGAGAAAAATACCCATGCTCTGCTAAATATTGAAAAATGTATACAGTGGTGCTTAAATATGGGAAGCCTTTAGAATTATTTTATATTTCTCCTTAAATTTGACCAAAAACATAATCAGATTTTCACACAAGTCTTAAAAGTAGACAAAGATAACTCAGTTAAACAAATGAGACACAAATATTATACTTGTTCATTTATTTATTTAGGAAAATGATCCAATATTACATATTTGTGAGTAACAAAAGTATGTGAACTTTTACTGTGACCCCCCCTCGCTACATTATTATTTTTTTTAATTTGTCATTCACACCACATGTGGTCCATGATGTAACGAAATTGTGTACACAGGGTCCCAATAACATCCAACAAAAGTATAAATTGTAAAGAAAAATGGTAATAAGATCTAAGATATGAACTAAGAAATATGTTAGAACTAAGCAATAGTAGTACAAAAACAATATGCCGAACAACAGCAGCACGAACATGAGTCTGTGTGAGCAGATGAGTACGAATGAACACAACAGCATGGAATAAATCAACAGCATGGATAATCAGCAGCACATATCAACAATCAAGTGGAATTACAGTGATTTTTTTTTTTTTCACAGTGATAATCCTGATTAGGGATTTATGAGTCTAACTGCTTCAGGGTAGAAGCAGTTCCTCAGTCTAGTGGTTCTACATGCTCCACAACCTTCTGCCCGAGGGGAGCGGGGCAAAACGTATGTGTGTGCTGGGTGAGTGGGGTCCTTCATGATGCAGGTGGCCCTCTTACTGCATCTAGAGGTGTAGATGTCTGTGATGGTGGGGAGACTGACTCCAACATACTTCTGTGCAGCCTTCACCACTCTCTGCAAAGCTTTTCTTTCTGCAGCTGTGCAGCCTCCATGCCACACGTTGATGCTGGAGCACAGGATGCTCTCCACTGCACACCTGTAGAAGGAGGTGAGGACTGAGCTTCCCAGACCAGCTCGTCTCAGCCGCCTGAGGAAGTAGAGTCTCTGATGAGCTTTCTTGATCAGGCTGGTGGTGTTGTTGCCCCAGCTGAGGTTGTCATTCAGGTACACCCAAGTAGTTGTAGCTGGAGACCACTTCCACTGCAGATCTTCCTATATTGGGGTGGGGTCGAGGGGGGGGGGTTCCTTCTGAAGCCCATGACCATCTCCTTTGCCTTCTTCACATTGATGTGAAGGTTAATAACTGCAACTAAATGTTTTTGGTAACTGTTGATCAGTCCTACGCACCAGCTTGGAGGAATTTTAGCACATTCCTCTGTACAGAACAGCTTCACCTCTGGGATGTTGGTGGTTTCCTCACATTAACTGCTGCTTCAGGTCCTTCCACAACATCTGGATTGGATTAAGGTCAGGACTTTGACTTGGCCATTCCAAAACATGACCTTTATTCTTCTTGAACCATTCTTTGGTAGAACCACTTTTGTGCTTGGGGTCATTGTCTTGTTGCATGAGCCACCTTCTCTTGAGATTGAGTTCACAGATGTCCTGACATTTTCCTTTAGAATTATCATATTCATATTCAGAATTCATTGTTCCATCAATGATGGCAAGCTGGCCTGGCCCAGATGCAGCAAAACAGGCCTAACCATGATACCAACTACCCACTCCCCTCAGGCAGTTGCGAAGCATTAAGCTGCTAGACTCATAAATCCCTAACCAGGATAATCACTGTAAAAAAAAAATAAAAAAAAGAAAGAAAAAATCACTGTAAAGCCCCTTTAACTAGTGATATGTGACTTATCTGTGCTGTTGATTATCCATGCTGCTGATCTCATGCTGCTTATCATTTAATGCTGCTGTATTCATTCATACCCATCTGCTCACCAAAGACTCATGTTTGAGCTGCTGTTGTTACGCCTTACTCCATCCATCCATTTTCTTTACCCGCTTATTCCATTTTGGGTCACGGGGGTCGCTGGTGCCCATGTCCAGCAATCACTGTGCGAGGGGCGGGGTACAACCTGGACGGGTCGCAAGTCCATCACAGGGCCACATAGAGACAAACGAGACAAACAACCATTCACTCTCTCACGCACAGCTAGGGACAATTTAGAGTCACCAATCAGCCTAACATGCATGTTTTTGGACTGTGGGAGGAAAGCGGAGTACTCGGAGAAAACCCACGCATGCACGGAGAGAACATGCAAACTCCACCCAGAAAGGCCCCTGGACTGGGGTTTGAACCAAGGACCTGCTCGCTGAGAGGCAGCAGCTCTACCAGTTGCGTCACCGTGCTGCCCCGTTACGCCTTACTGTTTTACATTATTAGTGTTAGCTTATATCTTAGTTTATATCTTAGATCCTTATTTACTGTTTCTTTTTATACTTTATATTTTGCTATTTTTGGGTGTAACTGGGACCCTGTGTGTATAATTTCGTTCCACCGCATGTACCACGTGGTGGAAAAGACAATAAAGTTGATTTGAACTTGAATATTACCACCACCATGTTTCACAGATGGGATAAGGATCTTACGCAGGAATGCAGAGTTTTCATTTCTCCAAACAAAAAACTTTTAATTTAAACCAGAAAGTTCTGTTTTGGTCTCATCCGTCCATAAAACATTCTTCCAACAGTCTTCCAGCTTGTCCACGTGCTCTTTAGCAAACTGCAGATGAGCAGCAATGTTCTTTTTGGAGAGCAGTGGTTTTTCCTTCAACCCTGCCATGACCACCATTGTTGTTCATTGTTCTCCTCATGGTGGACTCATGAACATCAGTCAATGTGAGAGAGGTCTTCAGTTGTTAGAAGTTACCCTGTGGTCCTTTGTGACCTCGCTATCACACACCTTGCTCTTGGAGTGATCTTTGTTGGTCCACCACTCCTGGGGAGGGTAACAAAGGTCTTGAATTTCCTCCATTTGTACACAGTCTGTCTGACTGTGGATTGGTGGAGTCCAAACTCTTTACAGATGGTTTTGTAAACTTTTCCAGCCTGATGAGCATCAACAACTGTTTTTCTGAGCTCCTCAGAAATCTCCTTTTTTCGTGCCATGATAGACTTCTACAAAAACATGTTGTGAAGATCAGACTTTGATAGATCCTGTTCTTTAAATCAAACAAGGTGCCCACTCACACCTGATCATCATCACATGGATTGAAAATACCTGACTCTAATTTCACCTTCAAATTCTAAGAGGTTCACATTTTACCACTCACAGAGACTGGATCATTTTCCTCAATAAATAAATGACCAAGCGTAATATTTTTGTCTGTGTATTTAGGCCTTGTGTTGATGTTTTAGGTCATATTTATGCAGAAATATAGAAAATTATAAAGTGTTCACAAACTTTCAAGCACCACTGTATCCGTTTCCCAAAAGCAGGTGGAAAAATGTGTTTTGGTCTCAAGAACCAAAGTTTAACTTTTATCCATAATTCTAAAAGTTCTTTAGTGCAGGAACAAGATTGTGGTTTACCAAAAGCAACCTCTTTACCACATCAGGACTTTAGAGGCTCAGACCTTTCTGGTTCAATTGAAACATCATTTCAGCGTTTCAGCCCCCGCCCTCTTCAAGGCAAACTAAAGAGGCCCCACGAAAACACAAAAACAGACATATTTCATTTTAAATTAAAACCTTTTCAAAACATTGTAAATTTACACAGCCAGCTTGTTTTATGGGTTTATCCAGAAAGCAGATTTATATTGACCAATATATTTTCAACGTTATAAACGATTTGTTTTTGGTGTGTGTGTGGAGAGGTTGTTATTCTCTTCAAGGTAAAATTAAAAAAATATTCAAATAAGAAAATATTCAACATTTAACTTGGCCTTAAACCACATCCAGATCTATACGAATCACAGTGTTTTTTGTGTTAATTATATGAATTCATGAGTAGGTGACATCTGAACCTGTAACATCTGTACTTTGATAAAGCTGATGTGCATGCTGCCTACAAGTTAAATAACAAGGACTTCTATTTGCTAAGAGTAGTCTGATTCATACACATCATCTGATTGTGTACATAAAGATCCAAGAGTTAAAAATATTTGATCGATGTCTGTCATGAGCTGACTATCAGCCCTCCTCTCATCGTCTCAGGCCTCCCTCCCTTTTTCTCTTATCTGTCTCTTTCTGCTGTGACAAATTTTAAGACTGTTCTCCACTGATTTACATGTGTTTTCTAACCAGGCAGACAAAGATCACAAAACTCCCCAACGTGGGCCCTAAAGCCATTATTTTTCTGTCGGATATTTTGTCATGTAGACATTAATGTGTTTTATTACATGGAAGGAAATTTGTTTTATCCACAATGACTCATTTATTATTGCTCTTAGTCAACTGTAAGAGTTGCCATCAGGGAACTATTTTAAATGGCAAGACATTTGAGTGTGCGTGCGTGCGTGCGTGCGTGCGTGCGTGCGTGCGTGCGTGCGTGCGTGTGTGTGCATAGCTACCTGATGTTTTCCTTCTGCTGTCATAAAACACTGCAGCACTACAGCTGACCTCTTTAAACAAAGCATCAGGGTACGACTGAAACTCAAAGGTATCATGTGTATTTGTTGCTAGACTACTTCTGGCTCTTAGCAATTTCCTTTTTTGTACTTGCATTTTCCAATTTCTGACTCTAAGCTAGCTTGTGGTGATTTTACTAGCATTTTGCTACTTCTGCAACTAAGCTAGCACTTCTGTGCTTGTTGCTAGAGTTTCATTATTTATAGCCCTTAGCTAGCAAATTCTTTCCTTTTGCTAGCGTTTTGCGACTACTGGAACAAAGCTCTTCATATTTGTTGCAAGAGTTTCGCTGGCTCTTAATTAGCAATTTCTTTCTTTTTGCTAGCATGTTCCTATTTCTGACTCTTAAGCACATGTGTGTGTGGGCGGGTGGGAGACCAACGTACCCGGAGAAAACCCCGCTATAGAACACATGCCACTCCACTGTGCTGTCATTTAAATAAATAAATAATTAAATAAGTAAATTTTAAAATGAAATAAAAAAGGAACGGATAAAAGAATAAGTAAGTACATAAAAATCAAGTTTAAAAAGAGAATCATTTATTTGTTTTGTCTCCATTTTTGGGACTTCTTCCTCTCCAGAAGGTTTTGTGTTTTTTTACGAAGTGATGGAGGCTTTTTGAATTTCTCGGAGGTTTGCTCAGATATGTCAGCCGTCGCCACAGGAGGACTGGAAGATGTCTCTGGAAAGAAGTCTTTATCTGAGCCGTCCCTCACCAGATGATCAGGGGTTAAGAGGAGTTGGTCTGGTTCTTCATGCCGTGAGAGACTTCTTCTGTTTGTTCCCGTAACTCCCCATTCTCTCTCAGCTGCTCTGTGAGCTGATTGTTGATCACCTTCTGGTTTTCGAGTTGAGCTTTAACTTGTTCCAACTCCGTGGTAAATTTTTTCTCAGACTGGGAGAAGCTGTTTTGCAGCACAGAAATCTCTTCAGCCTTTTTCTGCTGCATAGCCTCTTTCTCAGCTTTCAGGTAGACAATCTGCTCCTGGTATTTCACCTCATTCTCGAGAAAAGCTTGGACCTCTTTGCTCAACTCGTCCATCATGGATTCTGAATGGCATTTAAAGGAATTAATTTCACTCTCAGCTTGTAGTTGATAGAGTGATGCTTTCATGTTGTCCAGTTCTTTCTTCAGTTTTAGTTCCTTTTCCTGGTGTGTTTTTCTTAGGACTTGAAACTCACGTTGCATGTTCTCTGCACCAGCTTGGTTCAGGTGGATCTCCATGGCTTGTTGTGGTAAAGACGGAGCCTGTTGATGCACAGAGACAATCTCAGATTGGTATTTTCTGCTCAGATCTTCGTATGAGACCTTGACTTCCAGCAGCTGATTTTGGAGTTCGCTGTTAAGATCTTTTTCCATCTGAAGTTCAGACGATAAGTTCTCCACACTGGTGATGTGAGCAACTTTTAGTTCCTCGTAGTCCTTCTGAAGTAGTTTTTTCTTCCTGTGTCTGATGGAGCTTTGTACCAGAGAGGCGATCTTGGCAGAGCAGAGAGTTTCAGCATTTGCGTATTTTTGGAGTCTCTCATATTTTTGTTTGGATTCCTTTGTCTTCTTAATAAAAATCTTCTTCAGTGACTTTTGTTTTTTAAGCTGGGCCTTTGTTTCTTCAAGGTCTTGCCACAGCTGGCATGCTCGGTGGTTTTCCTCAAGCAGTTTAGCCTTTTTTTGGTTGAGAAGAGCATTCAGGTTGTCGATTTCCTGTAAGAGCATATTTTGATCCAGCGAGGCTCCCTGATTCCTGCCTTGTCGAGTCTGCTGATATGGAGGTCCTCGAGTTGCCATTGTTCCATAAAAGTGCAGAGCAGTGAGCTTCTTGGCTTACAATCCTTAAGATAACTGTGATGTTTCCTTCTCTGTCCTGTTTTGTTTTTGTTTGTTTACTTTTAAAATTACAATCTGCTACTGAAATTTAAACACAAACAAAGAAAAACATAAACATGAACCAGTAATAAATAACTGAATACATGAATTTAGGACAATATATTGGTAAATTTCTATGCAATGAACAAAGCCAGGCTTTTATTTTGACATTCTATCTGTGCTTTATTTTTAAAAGCAAAATGTAAACATTTTTCCTTTTGCCCTGTCAGGTTTTAAATTCCCCAGAGGCGTCTATTTAATTGTGTTTCAAACAAGATTAATGGTGGTGGCCATGTCAGAATAACAAAAAGGCAGACGAATTTGCTGAATCATATAAGGTCCAGTGACTTGGTTGCCATGGTGATCCCAGTGTTTGGAGAGGGGAGGGAGCTCACAGCACAGCTGACAGGCAGACAGAAACTGAAGTTCAAGGTTCTTTATTGTCGTTCACATCACATGTGGTACATGAGGTGGAACAAAATTGTGTACACAGGGTCCCAGTTACACCCAAATATAGCAAAAATATAAATGGTAGAAGAAACTTTCTAGAATTGCGCCGCTCACAGTGGCTGCATGTTGGAGCAGCTCTTTTACTTTCATTCTGAGATTTTGCTTTTGGAAACTTTACTTCCTCTTTTTCTGGATGTAAATCACATTTTTTGGATGATTGTTTCCTCTGGTATCAGATGCTGTGCAGCTGGAAGGATTTTTACTGAAACTTTTTTTAGTTTTGGACATTTGTTATGATGCGTAACCATGGTAACAAGGCAGTTTTCTACAACAACAGCAGCTGAATAACATCTCAAAAGCTCAAATAATATCTCAACTATGGCCCCAACTCTCAAATGAGTTGAAAAGGATGTTCTATGGACGCATTCTCATCTACCTGCCAGCTGTGCTCAAGTGCCTGACCACTGAGATCCTGGAACTAGCAGGAAACACGGCTCATGACAGCGGAAGAACAGGATCGTCCCTCAGCACCTACAGTTGGCTGTCCGCAGCTATGAGGAGCTCAGCAGACTTCTGGGAGGAGTGGCCATCGCTTTGGGAGGAGTTCTGCCTGGCATTCAAGCGGTTCTACAGTCCAGGGGAACCAAGAGGCCAGCCGAGTCTGGGTGGACGGATCGGACGGCATCTGTAGCCAGTCTCTTAGGATCCACTGTGAGATGGACCTTTACAAGTGATCCTTCCTGTCTACAGCCATCAGCATCTATAACATCTCTTAACGAAATGAGGATAACGAGTTACAACAACAACATAATTTCCCTCTGGGATTAATAAAGTATTTTTGAATTGAATTGAATTGAATTGAATTTGAATTGAATTCAATTCAATTGAATTGAATTGAAACAGTTCTAAGGATCTAAGATTTAACTAAGAAATACACTAAACTGAGAAACACACTAAACCCTTAATAGTGCAAAACAATACGCTGAACAAAAGCTGCACGAACATGAGTTTGTGTGAGCAGATGAGTACAAATGAACACAGCAGCATGAAATGAATCAGCAGCACAAGATCAGAAGCGTGGATAATCTGGACTGGAACTGAACAGTGAATGCAATGTGGATAATCAGCAGCACATATCAACAATCAAGTGACATTACAGTGATTTTTTTTTCACAGTGATAATCCTGATTAGGGATTTATGAGTGTAACAGCTTCAGGGTAGAAGCTGTTCCTCAGTCTAATGGTTCTACATGCTCCACAACCTTCTGCACAAGGGGAGCGGGGCAAAACACGTGTGTGCTGGGTGAGTGGGGTCCTTCATGATGCAGGTGGCCCTCTTCCTGCATCTAGAGGTGTAGATGTATGTGATGGTGGGGAGGCTGACGCCAACAGACTTCTGTGCAGCCTTCAACATTCTCTGCAGAGCTTTTCTTTCTGCAGCTGTGCAGCCTCCATGCCACACGTTGATGCTGGAGCACAGGATGCTCTCCACTGCACACCTGTAGTAGGAGGTGAGGACTGAGCTTCCCAGACCAGCTCGTCTCAGCCGTCTGAGGAATTAGAGTCTCTGATGAGCTTTCTTGATCAGGCTGGTAGTGTTGTTGCTCCAGCTGAGGTTGTCATTCAGGTGTACACCCAAGTACTTGTAGTTGGAGACCACTTCCACCACAAATCTTCATATATTCAGGGTAGGTGTGTTTGTTCCGTCTGAAGTCCATGACCACCTCCTTCGTCTTCTTCACATTGATGTGAAGGTTGTTCTTCCTGCACCAGCTCTCCAGGTGTTCCACCTCCTGCCTGTAGCTGGACTCATTGTTGTTTGTGATGCATCCAACCACCAATCATCTGCAAACTTTACAATATGACAGCCTGGATGTGTAGGTTCACAGTCATTTGTAAGCAGTGTGAACAGGAGGGGGCTGAACACACAATCCTGAGGGGAGCCAGTGCTGAGGGTTATGATGAAGGAGAAGTTGTGGATTCTCACAGACTGTGGTTTGTTTAACAAGTCCAGGACCCAATTGCATATGGAGGGGCTTAGTCCTAGTGTGAGCAGTTTGTTCATCAGGGTGTAGGGATTCATGATGCTGAAAGCAGATGTGAAGTCCACAAAAAGCATACGGACATAGAAGTCCTTCTACTGCAGGTGGGTGAGAGCAGTGTGGACCACAGAGGAGATGGTGTCCTCTGTTAATTGATTTTTGCAGTATGCATACTGGTGAGGGTCCTCGCTGAAATTGATGGTAGTTTTGATGTGGGTCATGACCAGTCTTTCGAAGCGTTCAGCATTATCGGGGTGAGGGTTACTGGCTGGTAGTCATTCAGACCAGTCGCTGAACTTTTAGGAACTGGGATGATGGTACTGTTCTTCAGGCAAGTGGGAACAACTAAGACTCAAACCGTCACAGTCTGAAAACAAGTCACATCAAAAACATTCTTGAATTGCGAGTGGCAAAAACTTCTGGTGGCCATATTTGCAGTTCTTTATCATCCGTCTTGGACTGAAAAAGGGAGAATTTGAAATACCCACTGTCCGTCCATCTGTCTGTTTGTTTGTCTTTCTTGTGAGCACGATAACTTGAAAAATAATTGAGGTACCAAGTTCCACTCTGGTGTGTAGCTGCATCTAGGAGTAAGAAAGATAATTTGAAAATTGGGTTGCCATGTCAGAATCCAAGAAGGCTGCCAGCTGGATAACTTCCTTTTTAATGCTTGACTGCATCTAGGAGTGAGATGATACATTCTCTCAGTTGAAACTTTTGATCTGTGATTTGTGTTCTATTCTGAATAAAATATTTGATGTTGGCACCTCCACATCATTGCATTCAGTTTTTATTCACAATTTGTTTAGTGTCCCAACTTTTTTGGAATCCGGTTTGTACAAATATCACCTACATAAGATGGATATGCATGGAAACCAGTCACAGAAAAAAGCACAAGCCTCGTTATCTGCTTGCTTTTATACTCTGTCTGTCTGTCTGTCTGTCTGTCTATCTGTCTGTCTGTCTGTCTGTCTGTCTGTCTACACACATATAAACATGTAATATAGTGTAGAAGAAAGGACATTTTCACTGTAAAAATTAAATTTCAATTTGAAAATTAAAAGTTCCTCTTAAATTACCAAATTAATTTTTTGTAGTTTGTGGTCATTTTTTTTTTAGTAGTACATTTTGTAATGTAAGTTTTTATTTCCATTAAAAATGATTTAAATGTCATGGCTCCTATATACAGAAATAAGCTGTTTAGACTTTAAAAAGATGAGTTATTATGTAACTTCCTACATAGAAAAGTTTTATTTTGAATATATTTAACCTAACTGTAAGAAAGTGTTTAGATTCATTAGATTTTATGACTTATTCTCCTAATGGCCAAAAATGTTTAAAACAAATAAGCTTTGTATATTTTCAACTAAATATTGTTACTTTATTCAATGTTCTTTACCAATTAAAGGCTTAAAAACATTATTTTGATTTATCAGCTGACTTTAGGAGGTGTTTCCTTGTTGTTGTCGTTAACTGTTGGTCTTTTGAATCATTTTGAAAGAACACATCATTCCACACAAAAGCACACAAGCCATGCCAACACCAGACTGGCCTTACAAACACTGCCGTTAGAAATAAATACCCGGGGGACTCAAAGACGCTGTGGGCGGGGGAGCAAATGTAGGAAAAGAGGGAGAAAATTGAAAACCAGAATGTGTAAAACTATGGACATGGAGAAAGCCACTGAGTGTCAGAGGGCAGTTGTATGAATCCATTATGGTGGAGCTGTAATTAAGAGGGACAAACAGAATGTGTAGAGAAATGGAAACCACAGCTTGCTGGGATCAATACATCTCTATTCACATGAGGACTGGAGCTGTCCAGCTGTCTTGAGTGCTGAGTCTCACGGTCTGCTGTTTGACTCCGGCTCAAACATCAGGTAATTGTCTATCTGTAAAAATCTGAAGTACATTGAGACATATAATACACCTTGCAGGGAGCTAAATGACGGAATTTAGTGTCAGACACCTGTTGCATGCCGCAAAGAAAATGAAAAGACACGGAGAGCAGCAGGAGAAGATAATAAAATCAGACTGACAAGACAAGAGCAAAGAAAACCCACACTGAGGAGATGATGACAAGAGGAGGGAGGAGCACTGATAACCTTGCTGGCTTAAAAGCTTCCTCCGGAGCCTAATCAGGCGTCCCAATTACAAAGACAAGCTCCCACTGCCCCCCATCCTTGCTACCACCCCCCTTCAGCCTCCTGATGTTCCCCTCGATAAACAGCATTATTAATTAAATGGCTCCAATTGAATCTGTGTGATGGACGAGCCTCAGGATGATGAGCAACAAGGCCTGACAGAGCTTATTTCTACACGCTGGAATCTATTGATAAAGAGAAAAGGACAGGTCATCACTCTGCAACAATGTCATACGCAAAGAGACATGCACAAACAACACAAAGCTTGTCAGGTGGCTGGGCTGTTCGAATTTGGTCATATCGCATCAAATCATTTCTTTATGAGCATGTTGCCGTTTCCACTTCTAAGTCTTGTGCTGTTTTTTTTATGTCTTGGGTGTTTAATTGGAAAGTTTTATGTAAATCACCCTGGCTTTTTCACAACAATTAAGACAAGAGGATGCGTCAGACATGTTATTATCAGAAAACATCATACTGAGGGTCATGAGCAGCCGTCAAAGATCTCTAAACACCTGTTTCTGTTTTAATGAACTGTATGCTCATTTTGAGGAGACTACACAGGTGGTTTTATTTTGAATGACAAGCTGAACATGTAACAAAGTAGGCCTCCATGAATGAATGTGAACAGCGAACTTCGTAGATAAACTGTGATTTTTTTTATGTTTGGTTTGAACAAAAAAGAGGTTGCGCTCCATTAGTATATTTATGTGAGAATAAAAGAAATCTACAAGTAAAGAGCTCAACATTCACAGTAAAGCATGGCGGAGTAAGGTCATCCAAGAGAAGGTAATCCACCTTTGAATGAGGAAAACTAAAGATTACAAAAACTCAGGACACAACACAGAAGAGTCAGCTATTATGGCAGGACCTGGTGGTTCACTTGCATGTCATGAATAAAAAACTGGTTTGAGGACAGTAATGGACAGTTTTCAACAGAGAAGATAGATGGTTTGACAAAAGAGTAAAATAACCCATTTGTGTTATACAGGAAAGACCATTAAACAGGGGAGGTGGTCTCAAGTTTCACCTTTCCAGCACAATTTAGCTTTCAGTCAAATCCCCAAATAGATTCACACCAGCCTGTCCCTTTATGCATGGCACTGGGGCAGAATATCTTCCTCCCTCTGAAAAGAATGTAGTTTTGCAAGGAATTTAAGGGGAAGAGTGTCAGACAGGTGATGTGTCTGAATGTAAAAGAAAAAGATGATGTTGAATGTGGTGGTTATGCCCCACAGGTTGGTTGTGAGGAAGAAGAGAACGAGAAATTATGGTAGAATCTAAACAGTGATAGAAAATATTTTAGGGAGGAGAGAGTGGTGATCGGAGCGGGCCTGAATGGACATGATGGTAAAGGAAACAGAGGAGATGAGGAAGTGATGGGTAGGTTTGGTGTCAAGAAAGGAACCAGGAAGGACAAATAGTGGTGGATTTTGACAAGAGGATGTAAATATCTGTAGTCAACAACTATTTTGGAAAAAAGAGATCCAACATAGAGTGACCTATAAGAATGGAAGAAGGAGTACACAAGTCGACTACATTCTGTGTAGAAGAGGAAACCTGAGGGAGATTGGTAACTGTAAGGTTGTGGCAGTGGAGAGCATGACCAGACAGCATCAGATGGTTGTGTATAGAATGACCATTGTTGTGAAGAAGATAAAAACAATAAAATCACAGAAGAAGACCAAATGGTGGCAGCTAAAGAAGGAAGAATGTTGTGAGGAATTCAGAGAGGAGCTGTTAAAGGCTCTGATTGGTAAGAAAGAGCTTCCAAATGACTGGACTACTACAACAACAGTAACTAGAGAGACAAGTAGGAAAATATTTGGTGTGTCATCTGGACAGAGAAAATACAAAAAGGAACCTGGTGGTGGAACGGTGAAGTGCAGGAAGCTATTCAAAGAAAGAGTTTTGCCAGGAAGAAATATGACAGTGAGAGGGACTGAAGAGAGGAGACAGGAATCTAAGGAGTTGCAATGTAGACCAAAGAGGAGGGTAGCTAAGCAAAGCAGAAGGCGTATGATGAATTGTTCAAGAGGTGGGCACCAAGGAAGGAGAGAAGTTCTTGTGGAGCGAGACAGAGGGATCAGGCTAGAAAGGATGTGCAACAGATTATGCTTGTGAAAGATAGGAATGGTAATGTTCTAACAAGTGAGGAGATTGTGACCGGAAGAAGTACTTTGAGGAGCTAATGAATGAAAAGAATGAAAGAGAAAGAAGAAAGGTCTGTGTATTATCATCATTGTATGTTTCTATACAATGATGAAATTTGTGCTTTACATTTAATCCACCACATATGAAATACACCCAGGTGGAGCAACAGGTAGCTATGTTAGTGCCCGAAGAGAAGTTAGGGATTGGGCGTCTTACTCAAGGACACCACGGCATGTGGTCATGCTGGGTAGTTGAACCTGAGACTTTCTGGTCCCAAGTCAGCTGCCCTACCTCTACACCACAGCAGCCCCAAAGAAGAATAGAGGTCATAGAAACTGTGGACCAGGAAGTGGGAAACATTAGTGAGGGTGAAGGTTGGAAAGCTCTGAAAAGAATGAAGAAGGGGAAGGCAGACCTGATGACATACCAGTGGAGGTTTGGAAATGTCTTGGAGAGATGGCAGTGAGGTTTTTTGTCTCAAATATTCAATGTCATATCTGCAGGTGAGAAAATGCCTGAGGAATGGAGAAGAAGTGTGCTGGTGCCCATTTTTAAGAACAAGGGTGATGTACAGAGTAGTAGCAACAACAGGGAAATTAAGTTGAGGAGTCACATGATGAAGATCTGGGAGAGAGTTGTGGAAGTTAGACTTAGATTAGAAGTGACCGTGACAGTGGTGAGATGTGCTGTAGGAGTGACAGATAGCTTCAAGGTGGAGGTGGAACTGCATCAAGGATCTGCTCAAACAGTTGTTTAGCAAATAATATGTTTTAATTTCTGTTGGTACTTGTTTTTATTGTTTTAATGCTGCAGTTTATGGAAGTTTAAAGTTTTGATCAGGTCGTTCTTAATTTCTCGTTTTGTTTCATTTTTTGGACCAAATGTACTTTATAGCTAAAACATTGAAATCATGCTAAAATCATTCCTCAAATAAGTATTTATTTTTCATTTATTTTTAGCACACTTTAACTTGATGTGAGAACATGTGTTTTTGGTATTTTGTTCATTTCTGTTGCCAGTGGTATCTGAGACTTAATGAGACGTTTGCAGCATTAAAAAATCATCTTCCTACTAGTATCACCTATTCAGACCTCTCACACCAGCCACTGAGATGCATTTTCACAGTTAGTTGTCACATTTCTGAGTGAAAGTTGGGCGTTAGCTGTTTATTGGGAGGTATGCAGACATGGCTTGGCTTGGTTGGGATGCCCCCGCCACCTCTATTCTCCATTCTCCAGGGAGCTCTGGGGGATCAGATAAGACAGGGTTCCCATATCAGGGTTGGATTGACAGTAGAGTGCCTGAGGAAGAGTGATGGGCTTGGGAGTCAGATTGGAAGGAGGGTCTCTTGTGCTTGAGGGCCCCACTGGGACCATCGGAGGCTCAGAAAATATGTTGAACATAGTGAAGTTGATTGCCTGATTGGGGAGAAATAGTGTTGAAGATATGAATTTTAAAGAGCATTGTTAACAATATTTTTTTTTATTTGTTACTGCTGAGTTCCTCCCTCTTGTATTAGTTTGATTTTGTCCAATTAAGTCCTGATTGTATGAACAGTAAGATATTTATTGATTGAGATTAAAGTGTTATAAGGAAATATCCTGATGCATGCTCAATAATCCAGGTAAAAAAATCTAAAAAAGTTAAATCTGGTCCTCTGGACATTCAAAAAAAAAAAAAAAGCAAAACAACATTTTTTTGTTGTTTTGCTTTGTTTTCTTTTTTTTTTTTTTTTTTTTTTGAATGTCCAGAGGACCAGATTTAACTTTTTTAGATGTTATAAGGAAAGTGATGTAATTAATGTCTGATGACGCAGCTCCCTTCCTTCTGGTACTGAGACACATTTGTTAAATAAAAACTTAAATATGGTTTTACATATACATTTACACCACAGATCCAACTGCATGTTAGAAATTAAAAGGTCAAAGGGTGAACGCAAGGATTTAATCTAGAGAAAAGAGTTTCTTGTAAGCAATAAGAATCTCCCTCAGGGCAAGAACAAGACAAGGACGAGTTCATTCCAGACTTGTTTTTAAAGGGCTGCATGGTGGTGTGGTGGTCAGCACTGTTACTTCACAGCAACAAAGTTGGATTTTGCAGTTTGGATGTTTCCTCAAGCATGCATGGCTTGTTTTCAAGTGTTTTGATTTTTCGTTATAGTCCAAAACATGCATACTGTGGAAAATAGAGACTCTAAATTGACCTTGGGAGAGAATGTGCAGTTTGTTCCCTTATAGACTGTTATCTGTTCAGGATATACCTTGGGTTAGTCACATCACCATGGTGCACTTTTTCTCAAATATACATGAAGTTCCTTTGAAACAGTCTAAGGAGTTGTGTTAGATTTGATATTTTAAATAGTGAATGTTGCTTTTCTTTCGGCTGCTCCCTTCAAGGTTCATCATAGCAAGCAAGCTCGAACTAAATATGTGGTAATTGTTTTCTGCTGGATGTCCTTTCGGACACAACCTGGGCTCAAACCGGCTACGACTGCCCCTGTGTCGAACAGAGAATCCACTCCCAGAAAGCCCAGTCTTCTCTGATTGGGCAGCTGTATTCACCTGAAACCCCCCCCCCCTCCTCCCCCCAACCATTCATCTGTGCCTGTGTTTTCATGTTTTAAGAAGAGCCTAAAACTTTCAAGAAAGTCTTTCACTGAGCACAAAATTCATAACTCCACAAATCTTTTATCCACTAACTTATAAAGAAATACTGTTCCATTGTGAACGCCTACAAAACAGCTTTGCTGCCATTGGATTATATATGTGTGACTACGTGACAGATAACATGTGACATATTAAAACTTTTTAAACTCTGAATTGGATTTCTTTAAAAGAAAGATAAAAGAACTTTGGTACATAGAGCAGTGATGTACTCTCCAGGCCATTGAGGACTCCTCCAGGGCTCCTGGCTTAAGCAGAGAAATAATGCTGCTGCAGACACAGAGTGTATTATTGTATTTAGCCCGCAGACAACCTTTCACATATTTTCTTTTTTGGTTGATGGAGCTTTGAGACTTCATGTCTCTGCTAGACACACATATACACAGCAGCACACACACACACACACTTGATTATATCCACACATTCATGCCCCTTATAACCATGAACTGACCCATTAACCCAGTACACGGCACCATTTACATTCACACACACACTCATAGACTGCACTGTGTTTACGCAGACAATGTCATGGATGTGCACAAACACTCCGCTTCTTTCTGTGTGGCACGCTGAAACCAACACGGTGTTGGTCAGACAGACTAACTGGCTCTTGAGCTAATTGAGTAGAGTGTGTGGCCCCGTGTGGCCCTGGTCTGACCTCTCTGTATCCTGGGACACCACAGAGCCTCTGCTTTGATACATTTGATATGGTTTAAGTGAGGAATGAGGACCTGAGCCTGTTTACATTTGAACTGGATTAACATCGGGGTGGCGGCGCAGTAACAAAAGAGAGTGACTGAAATTAAGTGTTGAGTGAAAAACAAAAATATTAGTGGGTGTGAAATGGGAAATTAGTTACAAAGATTCATTTTTTTTTTTTATTAAATCTAAAATAAAATAAAATCTAAAAATCTAATTTAAAATCCTGGAGAAAGTAGTTTTTATTCAACTAAACAAGTTTTTGAATAAGAATGGAATTTTTGACATCTTTCAGTCTGGTTTTAAACAATTACACAATACCGAAACAGCTTTAGTGAGGGTTTGTAACGGCATTCTGTTTTTAAATGATTCTGGTCAGTTTGTGATACTTGTACTCTAGGACCTCACCACTGCTTTTGATACTGTTGACCACAGTATCCTTATATTGCGGTGAGAACACAGAGTTGGACACTGGACCAGCTCTACACTCTCAGCAGGGTCCTGGAGGGTGCGTGGGAGTTTGCCCAACCAGTCTACATGTGCTTTGTGGACTTGGAGAAGGCGTTCAACCGCGTCCCTCGGGGAGCCCTGTGAGGAGTACTCCGGGAGTATGGGGTACCAGGCCCTTTGATATGGGCTGTTAGGTCCCTGTACGACCAGTGTCAGAGCTTGGTCCACATTGCTGGCAGTAAGTCAGGCTCGTTCCCAGTGTGAGTTGGACTCCGCCAAGGTTGCCCTTTGTCACCGATTCTGTTCATAACTTTTATGGACAGAATTTCTAGGCGCAGCCAAAGTATTGAGGGGATCTGTTTTGGTGGCATTAAGATCGCTTCTCTGTTTTTTGAAGATGATGTGGTCCTATTGGTTTCATCAAGTCGGGATCTACAGCTTTCGCTGGAGCGGTTCGCAGCCGAGTGTGATGAGGATCAGTTCCTCCAAATCTAAAACCATGGTCTTGAACCGGAAAAGGGTAGAGTGCCCTTTCTGGGTCGGGGAGGAGGTCCTGCCCCAAGTGGAGGAGTTTAAGTATCTCGGGGTCTTCTTCACGAATGAGGAAAAAATGGAACGTGAGATCGATAGGCGGATAGGTGCAGCGTCGGCAGTGAAGCGGGCGCTGTACCAATCTGTCGTGGTGAAGAGAGAGCTGAGTCAAAAGGCGAAGCTCTCAATTTACCGGTCGATCTACGTTCCTACCCTCATTTATGGTCATGAGCTTTGGGTTGTGACCGAAAGAACGAGATATTGGATACAAACGGCCGAATGAGTTTTCTCCACAGGGTGTCTGAGCTCTCCCTTAGAGATAGGGTGAGAAGCTCGGTCATTCGGGAGGGACTCAGAGTAGAGCCGCTGCTTCTCCACATCGAGAGGAGCCAGTTGAGGTGGCTCGGGCATCTTGTTAGGATGCCTCCTGGATGCCTCCCTGGTGAGGTGTTCCAGGCACGTCCCACCAAGAGGAGACCTAGAGGAAGACCCAGGACACGCTGGAGGGACTATGTTTCTCGGCTGGCCTGGGAACGCCTTGGGATTCCCCAGGAGGAGCTGGGCCAAGTGGCTGGAGAGACGGAAGTCTGGGCCTCCCTACTTAGGCTGCTACCCCCGCGACCCGACCCCGGATAAGCGGAAGAGAATGGATGGATACTGAGATGGGATTACAGGTGCATCATTAGAATGGCTCCATTCTTATCTGAGTGACAGTAGATTTTGTATTAAGGTTGGCAATAATGTATCTTCTTCAGTGCCTCTTTCCTGTGGGGTCCCGCAGGGCTCAATTCTTGGACACCTTCTTTTTTCACTCTATCTGCTCCCTTTGGGGTCTATCTTAAGGAAACATGGTCTTTCTTTTCACTGCTATGCTGATGCCTGTCAGATTTATCCACCCTTACAACTGAAAATTTATTGCTCCATTCTTCCACTGTTAAAATGCCTTGATGACATCAAAGCATGGATGGCTTCAATTTTTTAATTATCAAAAGATCGAAGTCATTGTGTTTAGCCCTAACTCTACCGCTGTCTCTGACCCTGTAAACCTTAACTCTCTTGAGCCATATCTTAAGCAGTCTGTTACAAATCTCGGGATGTTTTTAGAATGTGACTTTAAGTTTAATTAACAGATTAACTCAGTTCTACAGAAAAGCTTTCTCCAGTTAAGGCAGATAGCTAAGCTTAAGTCCGTGTTGACCAGATCTGACCTTGAAAAACTAGTCCATACCTTTATTACTACCCGACTGGACTGCTGTAACGCACTCTATGTTGGGGGTCAGTCAGGTCTTCATTTCAAGTCTAAAGCTCATCCAAAATGCTGCAGCTCGGCTATTAACAGGTACTCGTAAGTTTGATCATGTTATACTGGTTTTATCCTCACTTCACTAGCTCCCTGTACATGTCAGAATTATTCATCCATTATCTTTTACCCGCTTCTTCCTTTTTGGGTCACGGGGGTCGACAATGCCCATGTCCAGCAATCACTGTGCGAGGGACAGGGTACACCCTGGACAGGTCGCAATTCTATCACAGGGACACATAGAGACAAATGAGACAAACAACAATTCACTCTCTCATTCACACCTAGGGACAATTTAGAGTTACCAATCAGCCTAACAACTCCACCCAGAAGAGCCCCTGGACCGGGATTTGAACTGGCAACCTTCTTGCCAAGATGCAGCAGCTCTACCAGTTGCGCCACCGTGCTGCCCATGTGTCAGAATTGATTTTAAAATTCTCCTGCTAACCATGAAGTGCATTAATGGCCTTGCACCCTCTTATCTCTCTGAGCTACTTGAACCATATGTTCTTTCTCAGGCTCTGAGATCATCTGACCAGCTGCTTTTGGTTGTTCCAAAAACAAGTTTGAAGCTCAGAGGAGATCGGGCATTTTCAGTCATGGGCCCCAAACTTTGGAACAATGTGTCCCTCGACATGAGGCAGGCCAATTAACTCCCTGCTTTTAAATCTCTGCTAAGAACTCATCTGCTTTCTCTGGCTTTTAATACAGCGTGATTTTATTTAGTATTTTGTTGTTCTGTGTTTTTATGTTTTTCTGTTGATTTATTTAATTAATTTTCTGTACTATTATTACTTTTATTTATTTTATTTTTTTCCATTAAATTACTCCCATTGATTTTTATTGTTAAGCATTTTGATAGCAGCTGCTGTTTTAAATGTGCTTTATATATAAAGTTGACAACTTGACTTGAAATGTATTTTGTGTTTAAGGTTAATTCTGATTTGGTCAGTTTGAATTTTATGCCATTGCCTACCTGCAGCTGCAACAGTGTTTCCAGAGTAACCTCTTCATCAGTGATTTGGGTGCCTTTGTATAATGGTATCATTCCATTATGTATTAGTAAAATAGGCCCCACATTATTGTAATTGAGTGACTGAAAACAGGAGAAATCTGATCTCTCTTTCCCTCTCTGTTTCTGTGTGTCTCTTGTTCTTCCTCATTCCCTTTCCCTCTCAATCTCTCCTTTTTTTCCTATGTAATGATTTGATGTCACTAATGGCTTCCTAAATTTTGTGGAAAGGGCAGAACCAGCAAAGTCTAGGGTTTCAGATGCTGGATGTCTGCCAGACAAGGAGAAAACGAGAGGAAGGGGGATTCAGTGGAGTCTCTGGCTTGGATAATGTAGGTAAGGAGGTTTGGGTTAGCTCACACTGACCTTATTTTCAAATATTAATATTTCGTGCTGCTCTGACATCCATTTGTTACAAAAGGGAGAAATTTCCCACTTAAATCAAAGAACTTAAAGCCTGAACTGTCTTCTTTCTCAGAATTATTATTGGTCACACCATATAAACAATTTGGAAACACTGACATAAATTAACTTGCTGCATTACAAAACCTCAATAACTAGCAAATTTAAGATTTTGCAAGGCTTTCATTACAGTGAGTGATAACATTTGGCCTCAAGGTGTATCTGGCCACTGCTGGGGCAAACACACATGGACGCACCACTTCGATGATGCCAATAAAATAGATTCTATTGTCGGAGCGCTAGACTCTTCATTCAAGCCAGCCCACATGAAAGGAGTCAATGGAAGGGGGAATGACGAATGAATGTGTGGTGCTTGTAGTTTACATCTGGTGGTGTGTGTGCGTGCGTGCACATGGCGGCCTGCTTGTGTGTGTTTGCTTGTTTGTCACATGATGTCCTGTGGTGCTCTCTAACTAACCGTACAGGCGCCAGTCGAAGGTTGAGGGTGGGGGCGGCGGGGTTTGGAGACGGGCTCCGAGAAGACGCAGAGTGGGGAAGAGGAGCGATAGAGCCGTGGAGGGGGGGCATGCTGGCTGACTGCTGTCACATGATGGGCATATAATGAATCCGAACTATATTCAAACTGTTGAATAACTGTGCAAATGACTCATGACCTGACTTGAGATGGTGCAAACATGTGGCCTGAGTTCAGTCTTCTGAAGAGTAAACCAGAGGATCTAGTTCTGTCAGCACCGGGATCAAAGTAAACCGTCTTTTAAAAATTAAAGTTGTCTGAAAACTTTGAACACAGATTCTTAAACGTGTTAGTGTTGCCTCTGATCTTGAATATTGTGTCTAATTGTGTTTGCATCCCCTGCCAAAAGTCAGACAAGAGACTGGAAAAAACTATGATGATTCGAAGAATACAAGAAGCCTCGTGCATGAATGGAGAGTACGCACAAAGGCTGCGTACGCCATGTTCCATGCACACGTCAGGATGTATCAAATCGAATGTTGCGTGAAAGTGTACTAAAGATACGTACATTCCTGCTGTGAGAATGTACCAAGTACTGAAACTCGCCTAAATACACTCATATATGACTCAGTCAGATTTTCTGGACTCAGGGAGCCTTTAATTTATTTATTTTTTTTAATCCTACGTTTGAGCCATTTTTATGTTTTAAAGCTGAATGATGAAACTGAACCACATTTAACATGATAAAACAACATAGAGCGCCTCAGAAATGATCAAAACAACCTCACTTCACTATAAACTGTAAAGTTTTCTATATTTTTGTCACGTGTAGATGTAAACACACATTAGTGACTGCACGCCTGCGAGGCACAGACCGCTGAGGGGCATAAAATGTGTGTAAATAATCAAAGGGGAACTTCCATTCTCACTTAGAAGAAAACTGTCTGATTTATCAAACTAATTCAGACTAACTCATGTGTCATGATTCCTCAGGTCGACAAGATGTAGAAAATGACACATGCCCATAAATGGCTGCATGAAATTGTGCGTAATTTTGGAATAATGGCAGCTTGGAGCTGCTGGAGGACATCACCTATAGAAGAATTGTAAGGGAGCATACTTTCAACGATCACATTGACCTGCTGGCACAGGATGATGTCTGGATTATTAGCTGGTTTAAAGTGCTCAGAGCCATTCTTTAGGAACAATGCACTGAACTGTGGTAAATTAGGAGCTGTTTACCGGTATCAAATCCTCACCATTCTGGGTTTTGAAGGAACCAGAGCCTTTAGGAGAGAGCTGGTAGACAGGTCGGGTGTTTTCACAATTCGTCCTGGGCCATGCCACGCCAGCTGAATGGGACAGCCTTGTCCGTTTGATGCCCAGATGTAGCAAATTCTCTACACCATGTTAGTATTGTACTTATCATGATGACAGGCACTGCCTCCCTCACCTGCCTCCCCTGACTGCACGTCACTTAAAAAAAAAAAATCTGCATACGCACAACAATGTTAAAATTTATAAAACTGCACATGCATGTTTCTGCACACCTTTTCTTCATACTTCCCAGTTGACATGGAACGGAATGCTGCAGCACCGGCTACTTGGACCGCTCTGCCCCCTCTCATAATTAAATATGTAGTTTAGTAAAAATACATGGCAGGCTTCCACCCTATGTCCAAATAACCACGGCAAAGGCTTTGAGTAAGGAGTTAAAGAAATGTACTGAATGTAAACTAGATGTAATAGTTTTGGAGGTGGAGGTAAGTGGAAAATTTAATTTGGTAGTCATTCCTCAAGGGTTAGTAATAAAACAAAAAAACTTAAGTGACAGAAGGTATTAACCATTGTTAACGCAGAAGATCTGAAGTCCAGTCCTTGCTTGAAACTTTTTAAAAAGTGATCAGAAATCAAAGTTGATGTCAAGAAAATCAACGTTACGCATCAACGGAGGGTTTCAACCAATGATAAGAGAAAATACATTTGACCGCTTGACTGTTCTACAAAAGAGTTTTCTGAATTATTTCAACACTTCAATAGTCAAAAACACGGAATTTACACATTGCCTATTCAAGCACATGGAAGAAATGCACTGGGTGAGGTTGTGTAATGCTGTGGTTCACCTCTGGGGGGTGCTGTGTCACATACAACATATTAAGTATGCGGTTGGTGCTTGCCCATTGCTGTTTCTCTTTATATCAATATACATGTTTAATTACACATGTGCTAAACATGCTGATTTTCTACAGTCTGTTTAATATATTGAATGAATGTGTGTGATCTAATTGGTCATAAATGCCAAGTTAAAATACACAGGGTGAGGCAGAAAGTACCGTACTGCACCAATAGGGGGCAGTACTGCCCCATTGGGACAATGAAATGTTGTATATTCTTCTGTTTCTTGTTACTCTTTTAAAATTGTTTAGACAAAACGGAAGACCGTATCTCAAAACTAAAGTATTTTTCTAAACTCGTCCTCATTTTTCCAAACTCATTCATTTTAAAATAAAGGTAAGATAATACATGTTCTTATTTATTTTAAAAGAGAGGATTATGGAATTGATTAAAGCATAATTAGATGCATTTTTAAAAGAAACGTGACCGCTGGCCTGGAGATGAGTGTAGACCGCAGAATCCTGGCCTGATGATGTTGATCTTCTGTGCTGGGCCATCCTTTTGACCAGTGGCTGTTTAGTTTCCCCAATGTAAGACTGATCACAGCCCTCCTGACGCTGAACAGCATACACAATATTACTCTGTGCGGGGGGACCGGACCTTTGGGATGAACCAGTTTTTGCTGTAATGTATTTTGGGCTTTTTAAAGAAGTTTTTGGACACCCAGATAATAAACCATTGCAATAGTCCAGCATAGATGTGATAAATGCATGAACCAGTTTTTCTGCATCATTTTTGGTCAAGACGTTTTTAATCTTAGTGATATTACACAGGTGGAGGAAAGTGGTTTTGATAACATTTTTGGCCAGCACAAAAGAGCAACACCATCAGGCCAGGACTCTGTGGTCTACACTCATCTCCAGGCCAGCGGTCACTCTTTCAGGGATGAAGATGTTCACATGCTGGATAGAGAGGAACGATGGTTTGAGAGAGAAGTAAAGGAGGCCATCTTTGTGAAAAGAAATCGTCCATCATTAAACAGGGGTGGAGGCCTCCAGGTTCAACTGTCCCCCCCTTACAATGCTGTTATTGCTAGTATCACTCAGCCCCCTGTGAGTAGTAAACAGCCATCAGTGTGCTAATGATCCATCGTTAGACTGATGGTCCTTCTTGAGCATGTGAGCAGCTGGTTTTGGTTGTCAGCAGCAAACTGGTTGATCCACTCTGAGAAGGTGCTATTTAAGAGACTGAGCTGAATACAGCACCTCAGACTGAGGAAGTCTTTCGGATGAAAGATGAAACGTTTCTAGATTTTTTTTGTTGTTTTGCTTTTTTTTTTTTTTTTTTTTAATGTCCAGAGGACCAGATTTAACTTTTTTAGATTTTTCTACCTGGATTATTGAGCATGCATCAGGATATTAGATAAGTAGTATTGAACACAAGTAAAAAAGTCTAGTGGTGATGTTTTTTATTTCTCTATAAACACAAATAGTGCCGATCTGAGGCTTTGTATTAAATTGTATTAAAGTTAAAATGTCTTTTAAACCCACAGCTGAATTTACACAAACTTGATAAGAAACATGCTTTAAATGTGTGGAATTAAAGGAAATCTAGGTGACGCATACGTGCGTGCGCACTCACACCTACACACATCATTGTGTCCCCCCCACATTACGGATGCTTCTGACGCCCTTGCTTCACCGGCCTATATGTACATGTATTATGTCTATTTATGTGCTATGCTGTGGTAGATTTTTTTTTTGATGCCTCAAATCATGCCCTGTCTAGAACAAGGTATGAGAAATATTTTTTTAATACCAACTCTCTTCATGTTTTCTTCCCTTTTCTCATCTAAGCAAAAATATTATTCTGAACAAGAATAAGAGTGCCGCGCTTTTATAGTTGCAGCTTTGTGCACTCCGCCCATCTTTCGGACGACTGTACGTACATGTTCTCGTTGTATCTCGGTGCAATGATAATAAAGTTTATTCTGATTCTGATTAGCTTCTATTTTATAATGTATTTATTTATTATTTTATCAAACAGCATGGGATAATTTTTCATTGTTATGCTGATGATACACAGTTATATTTGCCCATGAAACCCAATGAATCCAATCAGATATTCAAGTTGTAAGTTTATTAAGTTAAGACATAAACTTAACTTTATGTCTTATATACATTAAAACTTGGATGACTCAATTTTCTGCATTTAAACCCAGACAAGACAGAGGTTGTGGTTTTTGGACCTGAGCATCTTAGAAATAAATTTTTCAGTCTTTTACTTTCGCTGGATGGCATTAATCTGGCCTCCAGTTTTAAAGTTAAAAATCTTGGTGTTATTTTTGATCAGGATATGTCTTTTAACCCCCACATTAAAAATGTTATCAAAACCACTTTCCTCCACCTGTGTAATATCACTAAGATTAGAAATGTCTTGACCAAAAATGATGCAGAAAAACTGGTTCATGCATTTATCACGTCTATGCTGGACTATTGCAATGGTTTATTATCTGGGTGTCCAAAAACTTCTTTAAAAAGCCCAAAATACATTACGGCAAAGATTGGTTCATCCCAAAGATCCGGTCCCCCGGCACAAATAGAATAATATTGTGTATGCTGTTCAGTGTCAGGAGGACTGTGATCAGTCTTACATCGGGGAAACTAAACAGCCACTGGCCAAAAGGATGGCCCAGCACAGAAGATCAACATCATCAGGCCAGAACTCTGTGGTCTACAATCATCTCCAGGCCAGCGATCACTTGTTCAGGGATGAAGATGTTCACATCCTGGATAGAGAGGAACGATGGTTTGAGAGAGGAGTAAAGGAGACCATCTTTGTGAAAAGAAATCGTCCATCGTTAAACAAGGGTGGAGGCCTCCATGTCCAACTGTCCCCCTCTTACAATGCTGTTATTGATAGTATCACTCAGCCCCCTGTGAATAGCAAACAGCCATCAGGGTGCTAACGATCAAATGGAGCACACCCCAAACACTCATACTGTGGCCGACCACTAGGTAGATCCACTCACACGCAGTTGCCAGGATGTTTTGTTTTTAAAAATATGTAGAGAAAAAAAAAATTACATGCAAAATGTATTTTTTTATTAGAGCATAAAAGTATTTTATTCAAAGTGTTTAGCATAATTTTGCTGTTGTTTATGTAATGCCATAATAAATTTATGTTTATATTGTTTAAAAACAGCCTCTGTTTTACACAATGTGGTGAGTTGCCAGTTGGGCTTGTTTTGGGCTTGTTTTCATAGAGCCGGTTGGTTGTTTCTATCGCGAGAGGTGGCAACACTTCTCCTCAGACTGAAGAAGTCTTTCGGATGAAAGACGAAACGTTTCTACAATTGTTTGTTTTTTGAACCCGTTCAGAAGACCTGGCAATTTTTTTAGATTCTTTAAAAAGTCTTCAGTTTATCCAAAATGCTGCTGCCAGAGTCTTAACTGGAGTAAGTGTGAGAGATCACTTCTCTCCAGTTTTAGCTTCTCTCCATTGGCTCCCTGTCAAATCCAGAATTGAATTCAAAATCTTACTTCTAACCTACAAAGCCCTCAACAACCTGGCTCCATCTTATATTACAGATCTTATAGTTCCATATTTTCCTAACAGAGCACTTTGCTCTCAGGCTGCAGGTTTACTTGCAATTCCTAGAGTTTCCAAAAGCAGAATGGGAGGCAGATCTTTCAGTTATCAGACTCCTCTTTTGTGGAAACAACTTCCAGTTTCTGTCCGTGAGGCTGACACATGATCCAGTTTTAAAACTAGGCTCAAGACTTTCCTTTTTGATAAATCCTATAGTTAGGGTCGGCTTGGGTTTCCTGAGCTATCCCTTAGTTACGCTGCTATAGGCTTAGACTGTTGGAGGATAAACTGACCACATTACTTCACTAGACTACCGTTTTTACTTACTCTGCTCAACCTGTTTTGTAATTGTAATTTTTTTTTTAATCCTTGGCGTGTTTTTGTCTTTCATATTCACCTGCACCTACATCTGGACCTGCTATTCTGTGTTTGTTTGTCTCTCCTTCCTGTCCTCTCAAACCCAGCCGGTTGAAGCAGATGGCCGCTTGTCCTTTTCCTTCCTTCCTTTTAAAAGGGAGTTATTCCTTTCCACTGTTGCCACTGTGCTTGCTCAGGATGGGAGACTGCAACGAAGCCAAGATTCAACTTGTCTGCTGGATTCCTTAGATAGAGAACTTTACTAATTGGCTTTTCTGTGTATGAATGTTTCTGTAAAGTGCCCTGAGATGACTTTTGTTGTGACTTGGCGCTACATAAATAAACTGAATTTAATTTAATATGTTGGGTTCATTTGAGCATCCGATTCCAGAAGAGTCAGAGCCTCACCTGTCACAAACCTCAATGCATGTCACTGGTCATTACTATAAAATAAAAATAATACTGTACCAGTGTGGTGTTTTGAAGAAAGCACACAGTGTACAAGGACTGAACATAGGACGGGAACAAATCATGGACAAACAGCCCAAAGGAGCCATGATGACTTTATGGGAATCTTTATCACATAGTCTTTGTAGCAGTGTCATATGCAATGCTCACACTCCATTAATCACACAGCCCGGATGTGCGACTGGGACTGTGTTGGATGACACCTCAGGAGAGGGTCTGAGACTGCATGCAGCTGAAGTGCTAATGTTTATCCAGAGCATAAGCAGCGGTTGGCCACAGGCCTGGTGTGCCTGGCCGTGATGGGCCACTGTGAAATGTTTCTGACAGAGGCAGCACGTTGCCTTCGCCACTGTAACGTGTGCGCTTGTGTGTGTCTGTGTGTGTGTGTGTTATGTAATTTTCACCAAGTTTATGTTGCAGTTGCCATTGCACATCATGCTGTTTAACCTCAGTGTGATATTCAGCAAAAATGAAGTTAATTGTTTATTTTATTATGGCTGGTAAAGTGGTAGTTCAGATCTTTTAATGCAGGCTTCTGTAGTCCAAGTGAAGCCAAGACTAGAGTGATTTGTCGCTGTCCTAAAACAATGGTGGTTAGCCCTGGTGTCTCACAGAAAGAACGTTGCAGGTTCACACCTCAGTAATGCCTGTTTGGTAAATGGTAATTTTTCATTCGCTCTACTCCCTCCACATCTTCATTGGACTACTAGTAACTAAACAGTGATTGACCTACAACCTTGTGTGCATCCTAGATAGACTAACTTATCTTGTGTTTCACAGAGATCCTTGTGAGTTCCTCAAACTTCTTGTCTCCCCTTTACCTCTTGGGATCCCCTCGCATGATGAAAGGCAAGTCAAGGCCTTGCCTGAATGTTAGCCTTTCCTTCAACTGAGAAAAAAAAATCCTGGTTACTCCAACTCAGCCTTTTCACTCCCAGTCTGTCTGTTCTCCAACAAACAACATCAACTTTCCTTCACCTCTGGACCTCTCTTCTCCTCTCAGCGCAGAACCACAGTCTCATTTGTGACCCTCCGAGTCCAGAAACCAAACAAAGTAAGACTCCCACGTTCTTCAGCAAGATAATATTCTGGATAGACATCAGCCTTATCACCTTCAGCAGATCCTGCTGTCCCAGGTCCACCTCCACCAACACCAATAAACCTGCCTACCTCTTTACTGTTGTCTCCGGCTTGGTCCTTTTCACTGTTCAGTTCTCTGGGTTTGTATTGAAATTAATAACTTGCACAAATGACAGATGGACAGATAGATAGACAGATGGATAGATGGATGGATGGATGAATTTCAGCAAATGTTTTACTATTAGAGATTTTTAGATCGCAGTACAGGAGTCCCTCAGTTATCGTGTGAGTTACGTTCCACACTCCCCCATAATTGGTGAAAAACTGTGAAATAGGAATGCTATATTTATTTTAGTATTTATTTACATTTTAAGGCTTTACAAACCATTCCCACACTCTTGCAATGTTCTAAACTCTTAAACCTACATAATTTTAACAACATACATTGTTCCAACAATTTTCAGTCAGGTCATCTGGACAGTTTCTTTTTTTTTTTTGCTGAAACATTTCACCTTCCATCCAGAAGGCTTCATCAGTCAAGGAAACACACAACACAAAACTGATTCTTCCCCCAAACAGCTTACTCCAAAGTGGAACAAACCAGTTATGTTGGTGCTAAGATGGTGTCTTTGGCACACCCCCTCCTCTAGAGCCAGCCCTCTTCCTCGTCGACAGTCATGTCAAACTGGTTCAAAACCAAAAAAGTCCATGCTCAATAATCCAGGTATACTATCCAAAATACATTGTTGTTACATTTTAACAACATACAACTGTACATTAGCTACTGCAAAATTTTATATGGAGACTCACCAGTTCTTCAGAAGCTTGGTTCAATTCAGTTCAGTTTATTTATATAGTGCCAAGCCACAACAGAAGTCGTCTCAGGGCACTGAACAGAAACATTCATATATAAAAATAACAATTTAATTCTGTTTATCTGAGGAGCAGACTGCTTTGAATTTAACTCCATCACAGACTCTCATCTTGAGGAAACATGAAGGCAACACTGGAAAGAAAAAACTCCCTCATGAGGAAGAAACCTTTATTAGAACTAGACTCAGGACAAGCGGCCATTCTAGTCAGGCTCGGTTCCGGTTCGTCTACCCTGTAGTATGACAAGCCCACCGCCCCGTCCAGGTTGTTGTGCGCGTGCTGCCACTCCAGAAAGGACACTCAGCGTGTAAGGCTGCCCAGGATGTAGTCCACCACCTCAGCCTGATCCAGACCAGCACCACGTAACCAGAACCAGGCCGAACCACACCTGTTCCCTGCAGCCCTCAGGATCCAGGTCGCACAAAGTCCAGATCAACTGCAGTCCAGCTACTCACCAGTGAAGATACCAATGTACAACAACTTGAAGGATGAGTTCAGCTTCAGGATTGTTTGTGACTTTCCTGACAGTTCTGTGAGCTTAATAAATAGCGTAGATTTGCGTTGCAAAACTTTCCCTCCATTTTGGCAGAAAGCAGCGTCCGGAAGCACTGTTGGCTTCTGGGTAGTGTAGTTCTTTTGACTGGCTTTACAGTATAGGCTTATTGGAAAAAAAAAAAAAAGAAAAAAAACAGTGGCGCCTATCCAAAGTATTTTATTTTTTCCTTAACTTTTTATCCTATTCCATCCCAATCACGTGAATAATATTAAAGTTGACAATCGCTGAAAAACCGCGAAAGTCGAACTATGAAGTAGTGAGAGACTGCTCCACTCTGATCTTGGCTCTGCTCTGACTAGCCTTTAGCTCATCAGTCTGAGTTCAACTCAATTTCTCCAAAATGAGATTGTTTAAATAGTTATCTAACACAGGTAAGATAATAAATCTTGTTCACTGAACCACCTAGAAAAGGTCTAAACTGTTGTTTTGATTCAAATATTTTTATTTTTTTGGTAATTCCTAAGATGATCCATGCACAGACTGTCAGTAAGTAATGGTAGAAATCGCTTATTCAGCAGCCTCCTTTTCACTTGTCTGTCACGTATGTTCTCCCTTTCTTCCCGTCGTGAGCTCTTGATCACTTTCCTTTCCCCTCTCCACCACATTCCGTACAGTTTTGTCATCCTGCCAAAGAAGCAAATCGGAGCGCCTCCTTTCAGTCGCCACACTTTTCCTTTGTCTCATGCTTCATCTGAGCGCTCATGGCTGTGTCTATATGTGAGTCCTTTTCACTATGACCAGTCACATGTTACACCAGGAGCAGGATGTTGGATAAAAAATAATTTAATAACCTCATATCTAGCAAGGACTTACACCATCTGAAAGAATGTTGTTAAACACGTTGAGGAAAGCATGTTGCTCATTTGTAAAAAGTGCCTCCAGAGTTTCAAAGTGGGTCTTTGCTCTTTATTTTTCCTTTCAGCTAAATTGATGTATCTACATAGCAGTCACCAGAGCTTGTTATTTACACCAACAATTGAATGAGACTGTCTGAAGCTGCGACTTTTAATTAATTTACAAGCCTTGCTTCCATTTTTTCTAAGATGATCTCCGGTGAAGCATGGCGGTGGAGAAATGTTTTAATCAGACGGGTAAATGGAACAGTTCTATCAGTTAATTTGGTGTTGTCTTTATTTTTACATGGGTGATTAACTGTGTTACAAATTGTTCAACTGGCTGGGTGGATTAGCTGGATTAGATGTTCAGTGTGTGTGTGTTTGTGTGTTGGATGCCAAATGACGATGATTTGGTGAGCTAAATGTCAATCAGAGGCATAGACAGCACAGGGAGAAAGACTTGACCTGAAACGAGCAAGAGAAGTGATATAATACCTGCCTGACCCGTCGCCTCTGAGCCAACAGAATAAGTCACTTAAAGTATTTCTTCTGGGCTGAAGGGAGGTATTTTTGTGTCAGGGACACATACGGAGGAGCTCAGGATGACAGAGAGAACCTCTCATTTTCCTTTGTGTTCTTCAACAGCCCTAGCTCTTTGGTAGCTGCTCAGCGATGAGCGTGTTGCTTTGCTGTCACTCTCAAAATCCAAGCAGCTGAATGTCTTGATGCATGCTCAATCATCCAGGTAACTAAATCCAAAAATGTTAAGTCAGATCATCTGGACAAGCAGCTGAAGCTGATGGAGCTGATGGAAGGTTGCTGTAATGAACAGAGGACGAGGTCTTATCTGTCATCATGGTGATGGCCCTGTTCTGTTTAGGCATTTTCTTACATAGTGGTATAGAAAAAGCATCTGTCATGCCATTGCTGTCAGTAATCAGATATAATATCCACTGCAAATATAGGAGTGTTAACGTATTGGGCATTCATGATTTTACTGGAAAAGTTTGTGTTGAACATCTTCGCGACAAAGAAGTAAGCCCAGACAAGCAAATGATCACAGTCATGCACAAACCACAGGAAGGTAAGTTTATGTCCATAGCCCTTTCTTTCTGTTATTTTTTTACAATTTTTTTGACTTATCGTACACTCACCATGGTGTCTTTCTTTCCGACAATATGACAGATGCATATCAAGATGTGCAGTCTGCTCAGGGGAGATAAGGACCAGTTAGGTGCTGGGGTTGCAACATCCCACTGAGCCAATGAGTGAGCACAACTCCTTTTTCATACCGATCCTCTACTGATAGGCCTGCAGTCCGTGAGTGAGCATGAGCGATGCCCCTGATAATTTCTGTCTTCTCTGAATTCTGGCATGCTTGCACCCGTGTCCTGTCCTAAAACTCGTTAAACAAAAGTTGAGTTATAGGCGTAGCATTCCTCGAATGAGTGCACGTCATCGACTGACATTCACGTCAGTTTTAAACTGAGGTTATGTTAAGAATTACTTAGACATAGCTATTTTAGTGTAATTTTCAAACTCAAGTCATTAGAGATTGTAAGCAACATTAAGCAGATTTACTGTAAGTCTCAATGTGTAGTCCTCAGAGTATGTGTTGGTGACTAATCTTATCTACTGCCATGCTAAATTTTAGCTTATTAACTAAAAAACTGGGGCAGCACGGTGGCGCAACTGGTAGAGCTGCTGCCTCTCAGCGAGCAGGTCCTTGGTTCAAACCCCGGTCCAGGGGCCTTCTGGGTGGAGTTTGCATGTTCTCTCCGTGCATGCGTGGGTTTTCTCCGGGTACTCCGGTCTCTTCCCACAGACCAAAAGCATGCATGTTAGGCTGATTGGTAACTCTAAATTGCCCCTAGGTGTGAATGAGAAAGTGAATGGTTATTTGTCTCGTTTGTCTCTATGTGGCCCTGTGATGGACTTGCGACCCGTCCAGGGTGTACCCCGCCCCTCGCACAGTGATTGCTGGACATGGGCACCAGCGACCCCCGTGACCCAAAATGGAACAAGCGGGTAAAGAAAATGGATGGATGGATGGATTAACTAAAAAACTGACTGAGTTGTAGCCAATTTGTGTTTGCTAAGGTCAATTGGCTGTGGTGGCCATCTTGAATCAGGTTGACTTCATAGGTCAATCAGTTGTAGATGAACATCCATTGTTCTCTTCCTGAAATTGTCATCACACTTTGGTAAATGATTCAGGAGGTATTTTTCTAAAGAAGGACAAAAAACAGACGAAAGAAAAAGCTTTGCCTTCCTTTTGTCTTGTTGCATGTGGTTGTCAGTCAAAGAGCAAATCATCAGTCTGACAATGAAGTTGTGGAAGTAAATGTTCTTCTTTCAACTGTCCCCTCTTCAGGGGTCACCACAGCGAGTCGTCCTCCTCCATCTCTGTCCTCTGCATCCTCTGTCCTCACTCCATCTACCTCCATGTCCTCTCTAACTGCATCCATATATCCCCTTGTTGTCTTTTTCCTGGCAGCTGCATTTTTAACATCCTTCTACCAGTATACCCACTGTCCCTCCTCTGGACATGTCCAAACCATCTCAGTCTGGCCTCTCTAACTTTATCTCCCAGTTGTTCAACCTGTGCTGTACCTCTGATGATCTCATTCCTAATCATCTCCATCCTTGTCACTCCTAAGGAGAACCTCAACATCTTCATTTCTGCCACTTCCAGTTCTTTCTCCTGTATTTTTGTCCATGTCTCTGTCTCCAGACCATACAACATAGCTGGTCTCACCACTGTCTTGTACATTATTCTTTGACCTTTGCTACCATACTCACCATTTTCCTGGACAGTGGACCCCGAGTACTTGAAGTCCTGCACCTTTGTGACCTCTGCTCCTTGTAGTCTCACTGTTCCACCTGCCTACTTCTGCTGCAGTCTTTACTTGCTCTACTCAACCTGTTTTGTATTTGTAATTATTTTTCTATCCTTGACATGTGTTTTTTTGTCTTTCTTCCCATAGGGGGTACACCTGCAGCTACATCTGGACCTGCCATTCTGTGTTCGTTTGTTTCTCCTTCCTGTCCTTTCAAACCCAGCTGGTCGAAGCAGATGGCCACTTGTCCTGAGCCTGGTTCTGCTGGAGGTTTCTTCCTCATGAGGGAGTTTTTCCTTTCCACTGTTGCCATTGTGCTTGCTCAGGATGGGAGACTGCAACGAAGTGAAGATTCATTGAGTCTGCTGGCTTCCTCAGATAGAGAATTTTACTAATTGGCTTTTCTATGCATGTGAATGTTTCTGTAAAGTGGCCTTAGACAACTTTGTTGTGACTTGGTGCTATATAAATAAACTGAGTTCACACAAATAGTAAAACAAAGTTTGGCTGACTTTCATTCCACTTGTGATTCTGCTAATAAAGTGGTAAATGTGGTGGATTTGTCATCGTCAAGCCAATTGGAAAATCACTCCTAGTGAACATATAGAAGGAATATAAAAATCATGGATTTAAGACTATTTTTAAAAAAGTATTAGTTTTTAAACCACTGGTTTGCCCTGATAAAATGAGCTCTTACCTCTACCTGTATGTGTGCTTGCTTATCTGTGTCTGCTAGCCAAGTAAACCAAAACTTAGACACAACAAAAAGTCACACAGAGAATAAACACATGGTTTGATCTAGGAATGCCCTCACCTCATGTGTTGTTCTGCCTGAGTGACATGATGAGAACAGCACAAATGAGACCTGGCCGACTGGCTCCTGTGAGCGTCTGCTCTTTGTTGTTTAGGCTGGCAGCTACAGACGAGACCTCCATCCTCCAGGAACAAGTTGTTCTTCAATTTTAACTTGATAATGAATCATGATGCAGTGCGAATGCTGAATGCTTTTGCTGAAGAAGCTGAAACTGAGTTGTTAAAGTTTAGAAAAGGAGAATGATAACTAACAATTAAAGAATTTAAAGAAGAAAAAAATAGCTAAAAGCTCTAAAAGCAAAATGCATGCTAAGGCCTAAAAGTAGCAGAAACAGTAGCTAAAAGACAAAAGGAGAATTAGAAGACAGAGCAAGTGATGAAGCAGTTTTCAAAGAGAGTTTTTGAAGGAACTGAAAATGTACAGTATTTCTATGGGGGAAATATTTGTAAATGAAATTAAATATTTTTAAAAGTATAAAGTTACAAAACCATGACTCGTAGCACCCATCTCTTGGATAAACTAAAAGTTTTGATATGTGAACAATTAAAAAAAATCACAAAGTGTGCAGAAATGGTTTGATAGAAGAAGAAAAAACATTCAGAATAAAAAGAACAAGAAAACAATCATTGAGGGCGGCTCTGTCACTTAATCCACCTCCCGTGCAGCTACCGTTAACCTACAGTGGCAGGCAGAACAGCTTGAGAGTTCAAGCAGAGAACATCAGGTCTCTGTGGGTTTCTACTGTCCTCCAAATGTGTCCCCATTCTCTGTCTGGTCATCAGTCCCTTTGGGAGTGTCCAGAGGATGCATCCTGGAGCCGTCACCTGAGTTTCATCCTCTCCCTCCTGGCCGTGCTCCAAGATGTCCTCAGCTCCCCCTCTCATGTTGATCTCCTGTTACCTGCCAGTGAAAGCGAGGGGAGTGGGACAGAGGCTGGGAATGCTGGGCGTGGAAGAGGATTGCAGCTCCAGACACCCACTCCCCTGAGCCTTCACAGACATTAGTACTGTACCTGCCGTCCCCCCAGTTTGTCTCTGGGAGCCTCCACATGAATGGACTCATTTGTCCTCAGACAGCAGGGATGAATTTGTCTCGCAGGTGAGCAGGAGGGCCTCAGCAACGGCAGAGCATGGCATGAATGAGGCCTGAACATTACCTGTCCCAGGTGGACATCCTGAATGCTCCCCGTCCCAGGTGAGAGGAGACTGGTCTAGTTTTTTCAGGGTCAGTGGAGGGAGGGGTGCCCTGCATTTCACACCCTATACCTCTCACAGCTGCTCTTTTTTAATGATCATTATTAGTGAAAATTTTCTAAAAACATCAAGAACAAGTTAAATGCAGTAAGTGTCTTTGCATTCATTTCAGAAAATGATTTCTTGGGGAAAAACGGAAAGAATAAATTATCATCAACATCTTGAGCATTTCGGTGTCGTTGGGGAGGGGATAATCACCGGAGCGTGCATTAGAAACCACAAAAACCCTGGGTCCATACGTAACACATAGGCTTCTTTCATGATGCCTGTACTTTACCAAGAAATATTTTGAGGCTGCAAATTACAATAATTAGGTTTATTTTTGATTTGATTGATTTGTTTTCATTCCCTCCGCCCCTTTTCTAGTTTCACACTAATTCCAAAATACTGAGGTTTTTAAGAAAGAAATGCATATTTAAAGGCTAAAGTTTGTTTATATATGAGTCTTTAAATCTGTCTTTTTTTAAATAAAATAAAACATTTAATTCTCAAACTGGTGCAGATAAGTTCTGAAGTTTGACTTCAGTCTATGAGGAACAATTGTTCATTATAGGAGCTTTTAGTAGCGGTACCCTGCGTGATGAAATCTTTTACAGCATTACACAAACGCTGCTACACTTTATACTCAATCTCCCTGTCAGAACTTTATGCTTTTAATTACTCTTAATAGCAGAGCATAAATACTTCCTGTTTGAATTTCTCACTTCTTGTTTTGTTCGTCTTTCAGAGGCCGTGGCCTCACTCAGGCCTGATGTGCCGCTGTACATCAAGACTGACGGTTTTCAATTAGAAATAAAAATAGAAAAGTATGAAAGCTGAAAATTATGCAAGATCAAAAAATATGGTTTAGACAAATATGTGCCGCGTGAAAAGATGATGAGCAAAATTCGGCTGCTCAGGATGCGGTTACTTCTTGTCATCGCGGATGATCTGTTAGCTCTCTGAGCAACACTGATCGCATCGCAGTACGCTTGACTGATCCGAGAAGTGTTCAGAGTTAGTCAAGTCTGAAACAGTGACGTATATGCAGAGATTTCTATGAACAGTGCACAGCAGGTGTTTTACTAAACGCACTGTACCATTTTATTCTGTAAAGATTTATTGCTGGCGTATTTCTATGAACTTCTTTTTATCCAGAAAAAGAGGAAGTTCACATGTAGGTCTCGTTATAACAGAAACACTGCAGCTTCATCGTCATTACAATTCAGACATTCAAAAAGTATCTTCATCACTGCGTTGCTCAACCTTTCAATGTAAAGAGGTAATTCAAAACA
>NC_056504.1:12049042-12062723 GCF_014905685.2 Nematolebias whitei
ATAGTGTGTATATGTATTCCTCTCCATTGCATGTCGTGTTTAGTGCAAAATGAAGAGGAAAAAAGGACATTGCGTCCTACTTCTGGACAAGACAGATGAATAAGAATGAGGCAGACATTGAGACAGAGCCAGATGATGTTGGTGAGAGAGCTGAAGAGAAGCAAGTTAAGAGCACCACAGAGAGCGATCCAGAGGACTTGGGAGATGTTCAGAGAGAGGGCACAGAGATGGAAGGAGAGACGGATGAAGATCCTGAGAGTGAGGAAGCTGAGACTGCGATACAAGCAAAGTGTGCGTCACACACAGAGAATATATGTGCATCCACAAGTGCTGGACCAAGAGGTTTGTGATGTTGACAACAAAACAAAACATTTGTTTGTTAATGTTTATTTAACAGGGACGATACAGACAACATTGCCTTTAAAAATGGGAAAATGTGATACAAGACATCTAGCTTCAGCTAATTTGCAGTCTTAGAATACATAGCGCTTTAGAATACAATGAAAGAATGTACTGATTACAATAAAAATACAATTAATAAATAAATTAAAATAATAAATTAATAATAAATTCAATTGTGCCTTTCTGACAAAACCTCTGGCCCCAGCCAGGCCCCCTCAGCAAAACTGGTGTAACCTCCACTGTTCACAAGATATACCACAAATGATTTTTATGCCATGAGGACTTTGCTTAAAACTTTTGCATTAAGTGTCGGCGTCAACCCTGTTAGTCTGTTAGCACTATAGGTGATCTTAATCTGAAACGCCCTGGAGGAATGCTGCAGGTCTTTAACTCTTTAGTATCTAATGTCCGATTACATTTTGTTCATCTGTTTTTCATCCATCCATCCATCCATTTTCTTTACCCGTTTATTCCATTTTGGGTCACGGGGGTCACTGGTGCCCATGTCCAGCAATCACTGTGCGAGGGGCGGGGTACACCCTGTATGGGTCACAAGTCCATCACAGGGCCACATAGAGACAAACGAGACAAACAACCATTCACTCTCTCACTCACACCTAGGGACAGTTTAGAGTTACCAATCAGCCTAACATGCATGTTTTTGGACTGTGGGAGGAAACCGGAGTACCCGGAGAAAACCCACGCATGCACGGAGAGAACATGCAAACTCCACCCAGAAAGGCCCCTGGACCGGAGTTTGAACCAAGGACCTGCTCGCTGAGAGGCAGCAGCTCTACCAGTTGCGCCACCGTGCTGCCCATCTGTTTTTCAGTTTTTGTTAAATATCAGAGGATGTAAATGACAAACACAAAAACAAGTCGGCTAAAATAAATGGTTGAGGCAGACAGGAAATATACTTTTATATTCATACGTTAGCTGTTTGTCACAAGGCTGGTTGTGTGAGCCGTTTCGGTTTCCAGCAAATAAAAACACTCACTAACATAAAAGAACAATCTCTGCAAATTGAATTGATTTCTATTCTTCTTTCTCTAAAAGTTGTTTGATCTCTTATCGTCTCACATTGTTCCAGTCACACACAACATCACCCATTTGGCCACCTTATCTGATCTGCACCAGTTAATGGAAACACAGCTGATGTACGTTTTTTATTAAACAAAGTCTGCTTTAAATTCTCTCGCAGTCCAACAGCTGTGTTGAGCTGCAGCTCTGCACCGTCCTCACATGTATGTGCATTTGCATGTTCCTGTCTGTGATTTGAGTCTCTGGCCTGCCAGACTGCTGTATTATTTTTGGGAGGGCTGCTCCTTCCCTCTGGAGGGCCTCATTGAAGAGGGCTTGCTTTCTGCATCTCCCCCCTCCTCAGGCTCTGGGAGCCTGGCCAAGCTTGGCCGAGCGGGCTGCAGCAGAAGTGGAGTCGTGGCCCGTATTCGGCCCTGCTCCCACTGCGATGCACACAGATGGCTGGACTGCTCACTGGCAACCGTGCATTACATTTTACTGGTGTCCAGCAAGTGAAGCAAGAGAATCCCTCCCCTCCAGACACTGATGCATCCATCCAGCGTTGCATCCAAGTATGCACAAACACTGTTTCAGTATAAAATAAATCCTGATCTCTTTGTGTCGCATTTTGCACCGCTCAGACCTGTGGGAAACTCCAGCAGATGTGAGCAGGGTGGAGGGTTCAGGAAGAGGTAGCTGTCCACTTTTAGCCGAGACCGTTTTAATCGGACAGTCTGAGCTTGTGGGCGTGTGAGGGCACGCTGAACTCAGCGATGATGACCCAAAATTGGCCCTAATCGAGCAGACTCATTAGTGGCTGGCTGTGTTCAGAGTTTCCCCATCCCTTTCAGTTTACTGTAATCGTCCAAATGGGAGGCAGAACGAGTGACACAGAAAGGAGGAGAGCAAAAGAAAAAAGAAAAGACAAACAGAATGCATGGAGGCTGAGACAGAGGGAGCGTGGAAGAAAAATAAACAAAAGAGGAAGAAAAAGCGGGCGAGATGAGGGAGAAACAGTCAACGCCTGCTTCCTGGCAGCCTCAGCTGCGAGCACATCTGTGTGGAGGGGTTCGAGCAGACCCCCATGTGTTTGCTCAGGTCGCCTGATTGCCTTTCCTTCCTCTTCTCTCTCCCACTAAAGACCCGCTGTCCTTCCTCTCACTCCAGCCACCACGGCCAAGAGAGAAGACCACTCTGACAGGCTGAGAGAAAAACACTCATGACTCAGGACTTTTCACATAAAGAATGTGGCTGTTCCAGACACGAGGAGGGAAAAATAAACACATTGCACAGGTTATTTAGCTTAAAAGGGTGTGAATTAGGTTTGTGCTTTTGTATGTGTAAGAGCATTGGGGGGGGGGGGGGGGGTATGTGCATATGCATGACTGTGTGTGACTCCGGAGCCCTTCGCTGGAGCCTGCTGTCTGGGCACAATGGTCCAGCCTGAGGCCGTCGCTCCACAAAGAGGCCTTCTCTTAACAACGAGCCAGCACAGATAGAGGAGGAGCCTGACCAACGCATTACCACGCTTTAGGGATCACAGAGCTTCCCTCCATGCATCTGATATCACTTATGATTTTAATGACCATGTCCTCTTTGTGAAACTGGGACCTTAAAGTAACATCAGCAAGTACAGATCCAAACTACTGACATCAAACACGATCACTGACAAACTGCTTTTTATAGTTATAAAAAGATCATCTGTAAGAATAATCAAGGCAGACTCTATTTCAGTATTAAACTTTTATTTTTCTTTTGTGAGATGGAAAATAAAAATTATAAAACCGTACAGCTCAGGGACTTTTTTTTTTATTTTTATTTTTTTTAATCCGAGACAGGTCAGTGTTTTCTTTTCATAATAACCATGAAATTGAACCCATACGTTTCCATGTGTGTCTGATGAAAGCTTTAAAGAGTGAAAATAAATTATTGTAGCAATAATTATAACATCAAATATAACAACAAGAATAGCAATTAAGCATTTATAAACACTCTATTTACCGTGTTTTCTTTTGACTTTTCTTACCAATAAAACTGTTATCCAAAACAGGTGAGCCGTGTGGTGGTGTACAATCCAGCATGTGGGGACAGTTCTGGTTCCATCGGTGCCGTTTTACAGGTTCTGTAGCTCTCAGCTCGTCAGTGACAGCTTCCAGCACGGATGAGTCTGTCTCTGTCCGTCTGTCCACAGCAGTTCTGGACAGCAGGCGGGACAGGCTGCTCGTCATGAACGTGAGGTGAAAACAGCGCTCCTTTTTCAGACCTCTCTCCTGTTAGGGCGTCAGGGAGAGGTGGGTACCAAAGTGACTTAGTAAAAAATAAAAAATAATGACAAGCGTCTCTATTCACTCCTCTCCTGTCAGCCCCAGACTCTTGGGAACAGAGTCCAGTAAAGTCCTGCTCTCTGTCATGTCCCGTCAGTGGGGTCGGGGATGGCGTGAGCCTCAGTTCAACAGGAAGCAGCCCCTCTCCTTCCACTGTACACAAGTCTGCTCAGCGTTTGGCGTGATGCGGAGGCCGTTTAGTGTTTATGGAGATGCGGTGGCTCCTACTGGCGAAGGGGTCTCTGGGTCTAAACGGACCCTCAGTGAGGTTCAGCCCAGACCGGTGACCTATTGGAGTGGTGCGGGTGACCGAACGAGGGGTGAATGGGCGTGGGAGTGGGCAGCATGTGTCCTGAGTGGCTGAACGGGGGGAGGTGACCCATGTGGGTCATGTGGCTGGTGAGGCCGGGCGCAGTGCAAAAGGGCGAGGCCTTGTCCTGCATGCACTTGGACAGCTCATCAAAGCCGTCCCCTGCCCGCTTGTTCCTCTTGGACTTGCTGGACATCTTGCGGTTGCGCGTCTGGATGCCTTCCTTCTTCATGGTCAGGGGTCTGTTGACCTGTTGAGAGCAGCACATGAGCTCAGACAAAAGCAGCACTGACCGCCTGAATACCACATTATAGCAGTTTAAGGTTGTTTTGCTGCAGAAGTATTTCACTTGTTGCACTTCCACTCATCATTTCCATGTGTTCCTGTCAGACAGCAGCCTGCGTATGGACGACTCCAGTGTAAAACAAGCGCCATAAATAACGAGCAGCTGTTTTGCATATCTTATGGCCGCATTATGAAGCGAGTCGGGGGCGTTTTTTTCAGCTTTTGTTTAATTGTCTACACCAAACAGAACGGTTCTGGTCGATATGAATTCATGGAGCTGAGGACAGGCTGGCTGTGAAAGGAGCAGCCTCAGACAAATCCTCATCAGTGTAACCGACGCCGTTACAACTGAATAACAGTCCCACCCCGCGCCCTCTCTGGGGAGTACCGCCCCCCATTCAAACAACGATGGATTAATAAAAGAGAACCGGTGGGTTCTGCTCCACAGGGGGAACAGGCTCCCGGATCGATCTGTCCGCCCACTTAACCAGTTAGCTCTCTCTGTGGTCACTTTCACTCCCAAAGCCTAAAGTCTCTGTGTGTGTTTGTGTTTCTCCACTTACATTGTGCAGTTTATAGTAAAGGCCGCAGGCGTTACACACCGGGTCTCCGTTCCCGTTGCGCCTCCACAAGGTGGTGGTGGTGGTCTGGCAGTTGGCACAGCAGGTTCCAGCACGCCGGGCAGCAGACTGAGGAAAACAGGGGAAACCACAGTTTAATCAAGGATCACTCAGTATCAATTCTGCTAATTAGGGTACATTTTAGAGATATAAACACTATGATGTTTTACTTGTGTCTTTAGGTTCCAGTTTATGGGCAGTAAAATGCATTTCCTGTAAAATTAGCTGCATTTATTCTGAGAACGATTTATTTATTTATTTATACAACAGGTACCACTTTACAATAAGACTCCCTTTATAGATGGCTAACAGTTTATAGATACGTTATTGTAGTAATTCCTCTATAAACACTTTATAAATCATTAATAATTGTTTATTATGCATGACCGTATTTTTCGGACTATAAGATGCATTAAGCAAAATAAGATCATTTTGACAGGTTTTTGAGCGCTGTGTACCACATTAAATCGGTTCGAGGTCAGTAAGCACAGCCAGAATTAATACATACGCTCTCTTTCGATTTTTGAGAAAATTCAAGGATCTTAAATGTACCTTATAGTCTGAAAAATATGGTAATTAAGAATGACAGGGAGACAAAACTGACCAGTTTGTTGCCAAATATTGAGCCAAATCTGTTCACCTATATATTTCATCTAGAGTTTATTATTATATTAAACATTTCAGATTAAGTTACTACCTTCTGAGCACAATAAGCATTTGTAAACCTATTCTTTAGCGTATAATATTGTACTTTATTACTGCATTATAGTAGCTACAACTAATATTATATAATTTTAAAAATTAGGTTTACAAATGCTTATGAGGTAGTAACGTAGAAATGTTTAATACAACAACTCTAGATGAAATGTATAAGTGAACAGATTTGACTCAGTATTTGGCAAGAAACTGGTCAGTTTTGTCTCTGTTGCTCTTAATTAATGCCTAATAAACGATTATTAATGAGTTATAAAGTGTTTATAGAGGAATTAACGTATAAACTATTAATTAGCCCTCTATAAAGAGAGTCTTATTGTAAAGTGTTACCATACAATATATTTCCCACTCAAGTTTTCAGGGAGACCTGGAGAGCTGCTCTGGTTTCCAAGTTGTGCACAAGTCGATGTCCTGCTGCACGAAGCGCCCCCGCGTCCATTGCAGATCAATTCTTTACGCATAATGAGAAACATTAAGCTGTACATGCGCACGCCCTCCGGTTCTTTCTTTTGTTTTCCACGCAGCATCCAGGTTTTCCCTTTTAATTCAATTCAGGTGGATTTGCTGCCATTGGCCTTCATGGTCGTGTTTTTTAAAATATTCAAAATTAAATATAAGTATTTAAAGCAAACAAAACGAGGCTGCGCATTAACAATTTGCCTCTGGGAACTATAAACTGCATATATCCAGGTTCTTGATACGTGCAGCCCGTTTGTTCGCGCATGCGCGGCTCCTCCAGCCGGTGTTGTGCTCGTGTCTTTAGGTACATGTCGGCGCGGCCACAGAGAATGCAGCGCGTGGCTTGAAGGCGGAAACAGCCGGGAGCCTGACTTCCTTATCTGGGCCGGCCAGATATCCGGATAGGAAACAACTGGATCCCCCCCCACACCCCCCAACACAACTCTGAAAAACACTTCAGCAGGCCGAGAGCCGGTGGAAAAATAATTATACAGAGAATATGACCATAAAGCTTAAATATTTTTAAAAAGCCCTTCACTGATCGTCTAGTTGCTCCTGACACAGACTCTGCACTAATCAGGCTTCATGAAGAGAGCTGCACCAAATGAATATTTCTGTTAAACTCCTTTTTATTGGTATTTATTTAAATTTAAAAAAATATTTGAATTGTTTTCAGTGTTTTTTTAGGTGTGTTTAAAAAAAAAGAACAGAATATGGAGAAAACATCCTCCAGACTCTTTGTTAGTAAAAGAGATCAAAAAGGATTTCTAAAAGCAAATTACTCAAATATGTCACGTTGATTAAGATGGAAACTTATGGCATCACCAGCCTGGCTGCTCTATTTGATTAACAAAAACACTTTTTAAAGAGTTCAGAACAACAAGTGCACATCATTTATCACCAATTAAAGCATGAAAAGCAAAAGTTAGCCCAGACTTAAAGCAAGCAATAACTTCTACTTTACTCCATATCCTGACATTTTGTCACAAAACTATTGTAATGTCTGTTTAAGAAACAACATCACAAATTTATTAGGAAAAAATGTAAAAAGTTGATTTATTTGTGTGTGTTTATTACAATGCAAAGTTGGTGCGAATTTATAAATAAAAAACTATTAAAACACCCAAGAATTTACTTAAATTTTGAGTCTGGACAAGTAAAGAATTTTGTGTGTAGATTCTTTATTTTTATTATAATTATTATTATTGACAGCACAGCCAAAAGCATAAAATATATTTTTCCATATATATATATATATATATATATATATATATGAAGAGGCTAAAATGTACTAATTAGATTGGAAAGATAAGATAGATGATGGATGGATATGGATCTCTAACAGTCATAGTGTGTGTCGTTGTGGCTTTATCTCCTCCAACATGGTGTTAAGTAAAGCAGCCTGGACTCTGGTATCAGTAACAGTATCAGAAGGAGCAGCAATAACGATAGGAGGAACAATGGCAATAGTAGCAGTATTGTAACGGGCCATGAAGGCGGATCATCGGGGGGCGAGAGGGACAAACAATTCCAGGAAGATCATAGGGAAAATATAACTTTCCTGGAATTGTGTTGCCGTCATCTGCTTTGTGCTCATATTTGGGTGCCTGCTCTGCGAGTGGAGCTGCAGGGGTGAAACTCACCAGTCTCCGTTTGGGCTTGATGAGGGGCCGGTTCTGGCCGTTCATCTTGTGGTAAAGTCCGCAGGCGTTGCACAGGTAGTGGCCCGTCCCATCCCGCCGCCACAGAGGGGTGGACGTGGCACCGCAGTTCACGCACTCACGACCCTCTGCATAGAGTTCAAGAGGAGGGCACAGGGAGAAATTTTATATAATTAAAAAATTCACACTCTGCCAGAGGCAGCAGCTGTCCGGCGCCAGCTTGACCCCAGATGGCACTGCAAGACGAAGAATCGGATCGTGACAATGTCCATATCAGCGTGCAGGTGAACCAAGTGTGAGCGGCTGTCATGAACATGGACACCTCCGTGTAAACCGATCCACCACAAGAACATGTCCAGAGGTGTCCAACAAGAAGAATGAGGCTCGCCATCAAATTAGGACTGCATTATTCATCGAGTGGCACCCCTGAGTGGAAATGTGTGGGTTGGTCGTATTAAATGCACCTTTGATGGAAACCTTGCATGCCTCTTGGCTGCCATTAAAGGTCTTCAGGTGACGGTGAGACCAGAGTTGAGTTGAAGCAGCACCTGAAGGAGATCTGCTCATTCTTCTCTGTGTAACTTGTTTTTATTCATTCCCATGCAGGTTTGACTTCAAACAGCCTGTTGCTGCACCGACAAGTCACTTAATTCAAAAATCCATCTGTCCCCAGAGCACCATCTCATTATTCCTGTTTTAATGCCAGCGACACCCAGAGTCCCACCCTCGCTCTACAATGGACCCGAGCACAAAGCTGGGCTCCTTTTGAAATGCATCTTTGCACCTTTTTAAGTGTTGCACAAGTCCAGGCTGACGTGAGTTTAATAATGCACTAAATATTCACCAGCAATGACTTACTTGTTGGGTCTTATGCAATGTTTAGTGTTGAAATAAAAAAAATGGGAAGGTAAAAAAGCTTTGTGCGCTAGGTGGGGAAGAATTGTGGTGTCGGACAGGAAGCCACATCACTGTAAGGTAAATGTGTTGACAGCTGAAATGTCATTGTGGCATTTTGTACAACAGTCAATCACCATTACCCGAGCAGGGCATCACGTTTGATAGATAAGAGGCTTTTCTTTTTTTTTTTTTTTTATGCCGAGGCAGATGTGTTTGTGTTGCTGGTTCAGGCACCAGTGTGACCAGCATGCTGGAAATGTCACAGCATTAACATTCGTCTATCAGAACAGATTCAGATTATCAGGCCAGCATTTCCCAGGTGGAGTTAAGAGCACGGATGACAATGTTGATAATTGCACGGCTGCATTTGGAACATCTGCAGTTGTTATTTTTCTTTAATTCAAAGCACCACAGCTGGGACAATGTAGGGAAATTACAAACTCATTACAAACCACTTTCCCTCCCATTAGAGGATTCTCTCTCAAGTTTCTCCAAGCACATTTTTACTGATCCCAAAACTTTTTGAGCAAAAAAAAATGTTTTTAAATAAATCATTGCTCAATGCTGTGCAAAAATAAATTAATTAATTAAATAAATTGAAATAGAAAAACATGCATTCTCACATAGAGAAGTGAGTTCACAGCTTTGGGCTGCGCCTGTCTGCGCGCTTAAAAACACAAACAGCAGGGCTCTGTCGCCTGCGTGCTTTGTTGGAGCTGGGGGGGGGGGGGGGGGGTCGTGATTTGTTCACTCAGAGGTATACAGGATATGGAAGGAGCCAGGGCGTCGTGACTACTTTATTCTCCAGGCGCAATAAAAAGCCACGTTTTAAACCGAGAGAAGAAAAAGTGATGGCACGAAATAAAAGAGTAAAAAGTGTTGGTTTATGGTAAAAAATAAATAAGAAAATTCTGTAAAAGTTACAACTTTTTTTTTTCAAGTGTTAGTAATAAAAAAAATAAGAAAAACAACATTTATTGTAGGAATGGAGGCTTATTTAAATCAGACAGCTGGAGTTACAGTTTTCAGAACACAAATGTTTCTTTGGGATAAAGAAGAAGAATAAGTTTTACAAACAGCTGATGAATATCCAGCACTGTGACAGACTTTTAAAACAAATGTATCCTCTGATAATCACATATCTGTCTTGAGTTTGATCTGTGAGGAGGAGGAGGAGCACTGACACTCACCTGAGCTCGACCTGGCCTTGCTTTTGCACTTGGTCGTGAAGCTGGAGCCCGAGCCCCCCAGCAGGCTGCCCGGGTGGAACAGGCTGCCGCTGTACTCGTGGGGTGTGGGCAGAGAGTAGGCCGGGTACGTGGGTATGGGGTGGTGGGTGGCCGGAGCCTGGCTGTTCATGGAGGCCAGGCCGCCTCGGAGCGGACTGCAGCTCTCCATCTTCATCCCGTCCGCCAGCGGCACCTGGTACTTGAGCGAGTCCTTCTCGTCCATCCTGTTCGAGGTGGACGTCGGGGACGTGGGGCCCGGGTCCGGGGATACGTCCTTCGGCGGGGTGGGGGGGAAGCTGTAGAGGTGCGGGCTGGAGTGGGACGCGGGGGTGAGGGAGGACACGGAGGCCGTGCCGGCGCTGCTGCTGCACGGGTACCCGGAGCCGGCGGGGTGCAGGCCCGGCTTGAAGTGGCTGACCGCCCACGCGTTGTGGTGGTGCGCCGCGGACAGGGCGGCCTTCCCGGGGTCCAACCAAGGAATCCCCGGGCTGTGGATGAGGTGTGGCCTGCAGACCTGATTCCCAGCGAGGCGAGCTGAAAATCAGTCAAACAAATACTTTTCTTTATTTAAATCATCTCCTATAAATCACCTTCTGCCTTCAAATAAAACTCACCAGTTAAATCCTCGAAATTAATCAAATCCGACATTTATTTCTGAGTAAAATATTCTGGTTGACGAAATTAAATGCAAATCTTCAATTGTTTCCCTGAACTGACAGCACGATCTGAAAGTGAGAATACAATCCGACTAAAAGTAAGAAGTGTGTCCAGGTCTGGGCAGTGCGTCTCCCCCGCGGCAGCTCTCCGACTAAAAGATTGTTATTAGTAAATTTGCGTTTTTTATTTTATATCCGGGAAGTGCCTCCCTCTCCCTGCCGAGCTCCTGCCCCAGCACAGGGGTTAAGTGACATACTTCCTTTTCCTCTTGCTGTCATTTGCTAGAAATCCTTTATTTGTTGCTGAATTACTCCAGAAAAAACAGGGCATTTTTAAACATTTTATTTTAAATAAATTATTTAGACGGATTTAACAAACAGCAGGGCATTTATTTTAATTTTATTTTAAACAAACAATTTCAAAATAAACAATAAATGCACCCTTTTTCCAGAGATGAAGTGTTAAAGAAATAATCTCGGTGTTTTGAGTTTTCACAGGAGCGCGTCTTACCGTGCGCTTGACTGTACGTGACCCTCGCGCGGGAGTTGGTGTAGTAGGGGTTCCCTTGAGAATCCAAGTGGTTCAGAAACATGTCCACCTCGTCCTGAGGCAGCAAAGGCGCCATAGGCTCCATGTAGTTGTGGCTCAGGCTGTGGTGGTGAGAGTCCGGGTGCTGGCCGTTGAGCACGGCGTGATGGTGCGCCATCCACCGAGACTGGTCCGCCGCTGCGACCTCCATGTCCTCTCTCTGAGTGTCTCTGTTTACCTCCAAGCAGACTCGATCCTCTTTAAAAATAAAAATAAAAAAGTATAGTTCCTGGACTGTAAAAGTCTGGGTTTGTTTACTTTGGAAGAAAAATCCGTAAACAGCACGCGCACGCTGTCCTGTTTTTCTCCTTCGTGATGCCTGCAAAGACAAAAGGAAAGGGTTTATTTATGACCTCGTGCACCTTTTTTCCTCCAGCTTTTTTATAATCGTATCAAATGACACGTAGAATAAACTTTTGCAAAGGCTCCTCGTGACGTAAACGCGTCACAAGCTTGCAGTTAAAAAAAAACAACAAAAAAAAACGCAGGAGTAAAGCTCGTTGGGATCTGATCTACCTGTTGCGGTTTCGATGGCAGGAACGCACCTTGGACTCCGCCGCGGCGCTGCGCTCGAGCTCAATAATGAGATGTGGCGCAGACTGACGCGCCTGGCGCCAGTAGATTCCCATATGAGGAGCGCGCGGGGCGGAGCGTCGCGCTGAGCCAATGGCTGAGCGCGCTGCCGCGTCCCCGCTCGCTCCGCTCTTTTCAATTTCCATTTCCCTGCACCGAAAAGCTAAAAGGACTTTATCAATCAGCGCGGTCATTTGTAGCAGATCTGTCCCTCGTGCCGCTCAAACGGACGGAACAATCAGATAATCCATCTCCAAAGTGTCAGATTAAAGACAGACATCTATCAGAATAGAAAAGTCAGAGGACTTCTGAATTGAAGAGAACTTGTTTAATTTCCCCTCACGTGCATGAACTCATGGGGAATATTCTGAAAGCGCATTACATATTTCATGTCCCTGGATTGGTGCGTACATTTGCACCAATTTAGGTGCTTTATTAGCTCAATAAAAATTATTTTATTTTAAGCATGTGCCCCCCCCCCCCCCCCCACACACACACACACATCTTGTTGTGTAAATAAACAGCAATTTCAGCACCTCTAAAACCAACAGGGGATTTATGACACCGAAATTGGCCCCGCATTGTTGGGAGCGCCTAATTGTCTTTAATGAGTAGCAGGACATTCCTCTTTGTTGAAACAGTGGGTTTTGTCTGTGGGGGTGGGGGGGTGGGGGTAGTTGAAGAAGTCAAACACACTTTGCATGCAAATGTAGCCCGGAGACCAGGGATGGGCGCGAGGCCTCACCCGTGAAACCCAGGGGGAAGGGACGAGGGAGGACAGTCAAGGTGTCTCCCAAACAAACATATTAAATAAAAAGTGTTTATTGTTAATGTTTGGGTCACATAAAAACACTTTGAGTATTTTAGTCAAAGAAAACGCTGCTCGTGCGCATCAGCAGGAGTTGCGTGCTTGTGTGACTGATGGGCAACAACGGGAGGTGGCCCCGAGCCTTCAGACTGTCCGCCACGCTGACGCCGACAGCTGACGTCATATAACGGGTGGGTGGGGGTGGATACATGGAGGAGGAGTTCACCTGAGCAGGTAAAATTCTCATAACTCCGTTAATGACACCGTTTATGAAGGAGCACACTGTGATCCGACGTAACGTCGTGTGTGCGTGCGCGCGTGTCTGTCAGCGCTCGTCAAATCGTTGGCACGCAGCCAGGAAGCGGAGGACTGATGAGCTCACCCCTCTGAGCTCCTCAACTTAAAATCAACAAATTAGTGTGCGTGCGTGCGCGTGAGGCAGCAGCAGTAGGCCGGTTCTGGGAATATCTGACATTCCAGCGAGGGGGAGGAGGTGGGGGCATCAGGCAGGTGAGGTGAGATCACACCAACATTCAGTCCTTCATCATGTTTCATCAGCAACACATTAGAGTCTCGGAATAATCCCAGATCTCTGGACCTGCACCCCCTCCTACACACACACACACACACACACACACAGGGGGGGGGGGGGGTGCACGGTGCTGCAGTAGATCATTGACGGGAAGGACACAGGAACGTGTGGTCAGTGCGTGTGTGTGTGTGTGTGGGGGGGCGCATGGCAGCACCACTGTTTGTTTGCATGTTTGCCAAGTGGATTACTCGGCTGGATTTAGCTCTCTGTAATTCATCCCTTCATTAATCCCGTTTCTATCTGCGCTGGAACAAAAGATGGGCGAGTCGAGGAGGGTCGGTGCGCGAGGATGAGTGGGAGGCGCTCTCTCAAGGACACACAGCGTCATTGTTTTCACCTGGAGGTGCTGTGGAGCACGAGGCGCCTCCTGCTGCAGCTCCGGCTGCTGCGGCTAATGAACAACCAGATTATCATTCCGATCCACGCTGGGATTAAATGGGATTGACTTTATCTACCTGTATGTTCCCATAGGGCACGATCATCAATCATGATCCGGAGCGGAGGTGTGTCTGCAGTGCCGGGCTCTGTGTGGTGCCGGGGGG
>NC_056504.1:12063123-12070209 GCF_014905685.2 Nematolebias whitei
GCGTGGAATGACACATATTTACAGGGTTTTGCTCCTATAGGCTCTATATTTGGCGATCATTGGCCAGACACACTTTCCATATCAATACGAGCTTTATTAGAGCTCTGATGTGATGCTATCTGACTGATTGATCTGACTCAGGTCACGTGGAGCACTCTAATTAGTTTGGATTAGTTATTTTTATTATTATTATTTGGGGAATTTTTTTTATAAAACATAAATTGTAACTGCATGTACGTTTTTGTTTTTAATTATTCAATAATACAAAATACAAATAATACAAAAAAATCAATTTTATTGTCAAGACTCCTCTAATCGGACCAGCTTTTTTTTAGGACCATCTTCATTTCATCCTTTGATTCGTTGGAACTGCAACTATTTCGCTCCATTTAAAACTAACTTTACTGATGCCATGAGAAATAATAAAGACAGCGTGCACACTTTGGTCACGACCGTCCTCTTGTTTGCAGAATTGAATTTATAATTTTTACCATATTCAAAAAAAAAAAAAAAAAGAAAAGAAGTAAAAAAAAAAAATAACCAGCTGTGTGTGGATACTATGTGATGTGGTATTTATGAGTTTTCCCACGTAAAAATAAAAAATAAAACGGATAACATTTGTTTAATAGACACACATGCACGCACACACGCACGCATTCCCCTTTTTAATACCGTGGCATCTCCACCGGCCCCGGTGCTCTGATGGTCTCCAAGACAACCCAGATAACGGAGCAGCAGTTTTCCATATCGGTCCCGGACTCTATTATAGCTCGGGATTAGCTCTCTTTCCGAAAAGGTCACGCACAAAGTCACCAAACCTGTTCTTGGGCCCCTGCGCGAGGGCAAATTCATAAACATGCGCGTGCCATTTTCATTTAATGCCATTAGACTAATAGCCGTGCTCGCCTTCCTGAGCTAAAAGACAAGGTTAACGAGAGCTTTCTGCAGAACTTAGTGAGGGAGGGAGCTCCATCCTGCAGGGGGGAGGAGATGTGCTGTCACACAGCGACCCCTGGCGGTGATGAGGCGCACTGCTGCACGTTCCTGAGCCCACAGGGCGCACGTGGATCCAGAAAGGAGCCTAAACTAAACTAAAGACATGAAGTTCAGCTGCTCCAGTGATGGTCTGGACCAGGGGCGATTCTAGAATCTGGCCTTTAGGGGCGCTTAGCCCCCAGTGCTGACAAAGGCTCTTGGTTTGAACAACGTGGTGGCCAAGGGGGGTTTGGGGGTGGGGGGCGTCTGAGGATCCTCCCTCAGAAAATTTTTAATAAAGTAAATGCCATTTCCTGAGTTCTGGTGCATTTTAACGGGTTGCTAAACATCTACATTTACCTCCATAAGTAAACACTTGATTCAACAACTATTTTAGCACGGCACAACAAGAAGTAACGCTAAGCTAGCGGCGTGCAATACAGACACGCTAGCTAAGATGCTACAGACGTAGCACTCTGCTTTACATTACACGACCTAATAAACGTTTTATACAAATCAGTTTAGTGTTAACTGATCATGACAAACAAAAACTACACTTAATACACACAAAACAAAGCACAACTAGCTTTAAGCGTTAACCTTTAATTTAACCATTAAGCATAAAATGTAATTGTGACAAAAATGGAGGATTTGCCTGCAGTTACCTTCGTACAGATGAACATGCGATAAGCTACTTCCTGTTTGTCACTGTTGTATTCAGCTGCTCATGAGGTCGGCCACTGGGCTTTATCATCTTTTACATATTTCCAGACTCAGTTTAGGTTTCCCTTAACAAAAAGTAATACATTTGAAGTTCATTTTTGCAAGTATACTTTAAGTTAAGTATAAGTATATCAAGTATACTACACACCATACTTGTAGTGTACTAGAAAATATACTGATTTAATACTTGTTTGGACTAAATTGGGACATTTTTATACTATTTTTGAGTATATCAAATAAAGTTTATAAAAAGTAAACTTTAAGTACACTTCCTTATTTTTTGTGTAAAATAAGTATACTTGTCCATCCATCCATCCATTATCTTTACCCGCTTGTTCCATTTTGGGTCACGGGGGTCGCTGGTGCCCATGTCCAGCAATCACTGTGCGAGGGGCGGGGTACACCCTGGACGGGTCGCAAGTCCATCACAGGGCCACATAGAGACAAACGAGACAAACAACCATTCACTCTCTCACTCACACCTAGGGACAATTTAGAGTTACCAATCAGCCTAACATGCATGTTTTTGGTCTGTGGGAGGAAACCGGAGTACCCGGAGAAAACCCACGCATGCACAGAGAGAACATGCAAACTCCACCCAGAAAGGCCCCTGGACCGGGGTTTGAACCAGGGACCTGCTCGCTGAGAGGCAGCAGCTCTACCAGTTGCGCCAAGTATACTTGTAGTACACTTAAATAAATTACTTTTTGCTAAGGGTTTGGAAATGTAATAAACTGTATTTTATCCTCTAAAGCAGGACTAGTCAACTAAACTGGTCAGGAGTCCACATTTACTGAAAACCAGCAGCTCAGGGGCCGGACATCCAGCAATTAAAGTTATTATGTAAATAAACCAAGTATTACAATGATCTGTTAGTTTTTAAAATTGTTTATTTTGTTGCATTGAATCATAAGTGAAATTAACAGAACCCAAAACCCAGAACTCCACTCCCCCAGCCCCACCCATTTATTGTTTGTACTTTATTTTTCAGGGGTGCTGAGTTAAAATTAAGGGTGCTTGAGCACCCCCCAAAAAGAGTCTAGAATCGCCACTGGTCTGGTCTCTCACAGGGCATTCCAGTTTTCCAGGGACATCTTACTGATCTGTATCCATGTGGATTAAATTGTGCTTTTGAGTCCTGCTGGGTGGCTCCACAGATGTTTCATGGTGTTTAATTTCTAAAGATATTTGAGGAAAGTCCCACTCCACCTGAAGCAATTTCATCACTGCTTCAGATTTGATAGTCAAACAGCTGACCCATGGGCAGGGCCGGATTTAGGAGGATGGGGGCCCCTGGGCTGGAGTCAGGATGGGGGCCCTATATGTATATATATATATTTATATATATATTTTTTTTTCTTTTTTTTTCTTCTTTTTTTTGTATGTGTTTGTTTTGTTTTAGAGGATGAGCAGAAAATGACCGAACAGTAAGAGATGGGTGCAAATGAACAATTTTCATCTTCTAGACCAAGGTTTTTACAGAGAACATCTTGAAACATATGAAGAACAAAATACAGATTTCCATTTATTAATGACACTTCTGCATTCATCTTATTTGGAGGAACTAGAACCACAAACATGACCGACATTTACTCAAACCATGTAACCCAAATAAGAAAACAATACTCAACCCTGAAAAGTTAGAAACTTTGAGCCTGTCTCATAATGCAGACATGCAAAATCTTTGTTTTGTATCTACAATCATTTAAATTTTTACTTTAATTTAGCAGATAAACTTTAAAAAAGACCAAGTTGTTTTCAAATTATTTTACAGCCCCAAAGTTCTTTCAGTCAGCCTGTCAGTTTAGGCATTTTGTTTGTCGCCTCTTTGTCGCGATGCTCTTTTTCTTTTCTCTTCCTTCTTTTCTGCGCTCCGCTGTCATATTTTCTGTTGTCCACCATTGTAAAATAATATTCCCTGACGCTCCTCCCCAATGCGTAAGATGCGTCAAAAGTGGACCAATAACAAGCAAGCATTCAAGATGGACGTTTGCCAGAACAAATTGGAACATTTTTCATCGGTGCTGTCAAAATCATCATAGTCATTGATTAAATTCTGACACTGTCCATTCACAAAAACATAAAACATCCTTCGGGGCCCCTGAAATGCCGGGGCCCCGGGCTGCAGCCCCTTTAAGCCCCTGCTAAAATCCGGCCCAGCCCATGGGTTTGTACCTGCTGATCAAATGGTGCGTGCAGCTCATGAACAGCTACAGTGTTTGTTTTTGACTCATCCTGTTGTATTCTGTCTTGTGCTGTCATACTGTGATGATGTGAGGATGACACTGTGGTGATGGCCATTTTGTCTTTAGAAATGTTCCATATTTGTGTGCGATGCATGTGATTCCTTGTGCTTTTTATATTTTTTGTACTGAAACTCTGGCACAACATTTTCCTGCAGAATCACTAACGTTCTGTCTTATCTTATAATTAGCTCAGTTGAGTCTCTTCACGGCCAGCTCCATACATGTAAAACTGACAGGTATAAATATTTTTTAATGTTGGCTGGTGGCCATCTTGAATTGTGTTGCCTCCAAAAGTTGAGCTAGATGTACACCTAGTGATTACTTTATAACAGTAAAAATATGTATTCAGGAATTCATGAGATGTTTTTCTAACAGGCAGTGTTGACTCCAACAATGACAGTGTTTTTATAAGTGAGCATGTTTAGTTAGCACTGCATGTATAAGCTGTGGATAACTGTTAGCTACTGCCACACCAAACTTTAGCTCAGTATCTGCAGCAATTTTTGTTGGCTGAGGTCATTAAACTTAGTCGGCCATCTTAAATTGAATTCACTTAGATGTGCATTCAATAAATCCACTTAGTGGTTCATGATATTAGTTGCTTATACAGACAAACATCAATACACACAGAGAAGAAGAAAAACATTATTGCCCTTTCCTCTTCAGCGATAATACTTCTTTCAGTGCTAATTAATCAAACTGAATGTATCTGGACTGCCAGTGTAAACGGTGTGAATCTGTTTGTGATTGATCAATTACAGTCTTTCACTTGGATTTGATTATAATCGGCTGTTTGAAAGAAGAAGTGGGCCAAAGACTTTCTGAATCCACTTTATTTACACAGATGTAAAGAAAAAGTGCAGCAAAGTAACAGTTCAGAAAGAGAGCCGAGCACAGCTGGAATGTTCCAGCTGGGATTCCCGGTGAGTGCACAGGAAGTTAGTGGAGTATTGACAGGAAGTGTGTTCTCAGGGAGGGTCTGTAGGGAGAAAAGGAGAGGTGTTTCCTGTTGGTGCCCTCCACATGTTTAGACGCCTTTTCTCCTACTAACTTCATTAAGTTTCACCTCACACCCATGAACAGAGTTTATTCTACTTCATGGGTCTCAAACCACCAGTCCATGGATCATTTGGTAATGGGCCACACCAAAATAAAGTGGTCCTAAGTGTTTTAGTTTTAAAATGGCAACTTCCATTTGTGCCTCTTTCCCCACACTTCATTCAGACCGAGTTATGTTTCATAGCAAAATCCTATTAAAACCTGCAAGCTAACCCCCCAGTAAACCTACGAGCAAATCATAGCAAATCTACCAGCTCTTGTGAAAATCAGCAAAAAACTAACTTCTCTGAAACACACTTTTTCTCCACTACTCCATGGGAAAGTTGTCTTGTGCAAAACCAGCCCACGATGCAAAAAAAAAAAACAACAAAAAAAAACATGCTCTACTGCATGTACCAGGAGGCAGATGCATATTACTAGGAAAGTTATTAGAACGGTGGTAAGCCAAGACAGTAAATCAAGTGTGCATGGTAGGATTGTGTCACAGGATGCAGATGTCACTACATAAAGTGAAACTTCCTGCCCATCAAAGCAGTCAGTGCCTGTTTAATGGACTCACATTCTGCAGCCCACAACAGAAAGTGGGCTCGTGGAAATGACCAGGCAAGAAAATCCAAGAGGGTGAGCTGGTGGAGAGAAAAAAGAGGAAAGAGCAAGTGAGGAGAGACATTGTAGGCAGAGATGTGATGGAGCGATATGTGGATTGCAAGAGGAAAAATCTCTTTGTCTCTCCTGAGCTGAGTGGACAATCAAAGTTTCCTATCAGCTCTGGAGTAGGGGAAATTGGCTGCCCTGGGAAGGAGAGGGCCACTCTCACAGCCAATGGGAAGTGCCCCTGTCACTCTAATCAGGTCCGATAGAGAAAGTAGGAAACCGGCGTGTGAATGTGTGTGTGTGTGTGTGTGTGTGTGTGCACAATCGGAGGAGAGTGATTTTTAAAACAAAAGGCAGCTTTATTTCTCTTGTCCTTCCAAGACTGATACAAAGTCTGGAGTGGCCTTAGACCTTCACATGCAGCTTATCCTCTGCAATGAGGGGCATACATGAGCTACATGGTGCACGTTTTGGCAAAACTTGCTTTGAGAGGCATGACCATCGGTGCTTTGATGGAGTGCCATGTGGCAGAGATCAGTGGGTCTTAGGGAGCTGCGGACAGTTGCACACAAGGGAAGAGGATTACTGTCTCGTCAATACAAATCCATACAGAGAGGGTGGCTGACATCAGTATGCACACAGATAGGAGACAGGATGCAAACATCCGCAGAGGGGGAATGTGATGTTGGACTTTGGTGATGGTGTTTTTTGTGTTATTCCACCTTCCTGTTGACCCCTCCCCTCCTCTTCTCTGCCAGACAAGAATGCATCTCTCTGCACCCAGAACCCAATCCTCTGTTTGAAGTGGCATCTTCATCTCTGCTCTCGCCGAGCCGCCCTTGCCTTTCCTCTGCCTGTCAGAGCGTCTCGTCAGTCAGAGCCCCACTCCTCCCCACCTCCTGCAGCTGCGCCGAGGGCCACAGACGCCTTCATTGTTCCTCCTCTTCCTCACCCTCACGCTTCTGCGCCCGGCCACATCACACCTGCCACCTGCGCTGGACGCAGAAGCTCCCGGGATTTGAGCAGCGGGTTGCTTTCATCCACTCCTCACCTCGCCCCTTCAGAGCCTCTCATCCCCTCGTCCCGGCACCCTGTCACTGAGGAATGGTCGGTGCAGAGGGCCGGGGCGGAGAGCGCCACAGAGCTCCTGTTGTAGAGACGTGTGTTTCAAGCAGAGCCAGAGAGAATCACTGCAGGTGTGTGTGTCTGCAGGTGAGCTCTGTGTTTAGATTCAACTCATATTTCTTCTATTTGACAACATCCGCTCACGGCAGAGCAGCACTGGAGGAATCAAATGAATTTCTGTGGTGATGAACCTGAGAGTGTGTGCATAATAACACTGACAGTGAGGGTGGTGGCTCTGTCTCAGTGATTTATGAGAGCGTGCCGTGAAAGGTCTTTTGAGCAGGATATTGTTCCCTGACTGGTGACTTCTGCCTTTCTGTGTGTGTGTGTGTGTGTGTGTGTGTGTGTGTGTGTGTGTGTGTGT
>NC_056504.1:12070219-12112197 GCF_014905685.2 Nematolebias whitei
GTGTGTGTGTGTGTGTGTGTGTGTGTGTGTGTGTGTGTGTGTGTGTGATAGTGGATGTGTATTTTAGAGAAAAAAAGATTAAGAGGGAGACTAGTGCAGGTGAGCTCTCAGTGCAATCAATCATCACCACGTCACAAGGCCCAGAACTTGTGCCCAGAACACATTCACCTGATTTCAAGTTTGACGGCACTTTTTTTTCTTTTTAATTCATTATTTCAAGCCGATAGAAGAAAGAACACAGTCTCATCTAGGAAAAGAAGGTAATAATCAAACTGAAGCCTGAGCGGGATGGTGACAGCTCTACCACATGGCCCAACCAGTTCCAACACCCTGCAAAACCCCCCAGCATCCACCTCAGAGTCACGCACACGCACACGGTTTGCCACATCAGGATACAGTGCTGCACACGAATTCCGGTTTAAACAGTATTCTGCTCAGTTTACACCCAACAGATCAACCGCAGGCCTTGTGCGACCAGTAATCATATCCTGGGCCAGAACTGAAAAGACTGAAGGGACAGGAGATGAGAATCAGCCCCCACCCTTCACTCTACATCTCTGAGGTGAAAGGCATAAAACTGATCACATATGCTGCGAGCAGAAGTCCTGACATCTGTGGCCATATCCAGAATTTGAGTTTTTATCCCATAAAACAAGCAAAAACATCTTAATTTGTTGTGAGACTGTGTTTCTTAAACCAGAAAGTTCAAATGAACAGAGGTGCTCAGACACAAAAGTGCACTGTCTGCATGTTTTGAAGGACAGATTGTCATAGAAGAGCATTAAATAAACTGAGGCTGTACTGGAAGCACTGGTGCTCCAGTCCTGCTTGAGATGCTAAGAGTGGCTCCTGTTCATTAGGAGCTCTGCAGACGGGTCTGCACCAGGTATATCATTGCAACTTGCACCAGTTTTATTTTCCAGGTGAAGTTTCTCTGCAGATACACACAGTGGATGACTCTAAAATATGAAGCCCTACTGGGCTACTGTGGTACTGGACTTCCATCCCATTTGTGCACTTGTCTACAAAAACAAACAGCAACCATTTCTTATGCTCTAACATTGTTGGTCATCTATCAGATCTTCGGGTCAGAACTGAATTAGGGAGAAGAGCATTCTGTTTTGCGGCCTCCTCGGTGTGGACAGGCTGATGGGAACAGGTCAGACCTGGATTCTTTAGAGCTTTTTGTTCAGTCCTGGAAGAACTTTGAATGTTGCCTGTTTAAAGTCACCATTATAACCATTACTGTGTCACACTTTATTTATACAGGTAGTCTCACTGAGTCAAGAGAACTCATTTTCAAGAGAGACCTGTTTTAGGGAGCAGATGGTGGGGGTTAAGGGTCTTGCTCAAGGGCCCAGAGTGGGCCAAATGAGGGTGGAGGCAGGTGTGGGTGTTTCACCTTTTCCACCCACATTTTGATGTTGTCAGTCTGGGGAGTTGAACCGACGACCTTTAGATCACAGGTCCACCTTCGCTAACCTCTGCACCACCATGCCCTGCTATACCTTGAACAGTTTTTGGTGGTCAGTTGTTTTGTATGTTTTATCTAATACTGTTAATTGTTTTGTTATTAAATTTCTAAATTTTTATTCTGTGTGTGTTGCTTTATCCAAGTCATGCTCACGAAAGTGATCTTTTCTTATTATATGATTTTTTTTTTCTTTCTGCACCCTTTTCATTCAAAAAAATTTTTTTTTGATGAATTTGTTTTGTTTTGTTTCTTTTAAATGAATGAATAAATTAATCGTTGTCTCAATGTTGTTGGTTTTTTTTTTTTAAGTCTGGGTAAATAAGAAATGATGATGATGTTAAGATTTTTTCAAACTAACCTGTTACATTTGTTGGCCAAAACCTTGAATTTGAACTAAATAATCTGCTTTATAGCGGAGCAAGACACTCAAACGGTAAGAATCATACACGCAAACAAACATCGCCTGTCGGTAGAAGGTGGTATGTAACATTTAAAATATATAAAACGTGAAACACATTTTGCACTTGTTCTGTTTGATTTTGGAATATAAAGAAATCCACTTCACATGTGGAAAAGCACGTTTTCACATGCATGTTCACATGTTCATGTTGAAAATGAGGAAATCATGACAACGTCACTTGATTTCTCTGTAATGGATTTGACACATTAATGTTTTTACAACATTTTGCCATCGTTTGTATCATCTTTGTTTCATTTTGAATGTCTCTGTGATCTTTCTTTAGGCTCCATCATTCATTAATGCCTCACTGTGCTTTAAAAACAATTGTTTTTTTTTTATCAAAAAAAATTGTTACTTGGCTCTGTTACATGTATTTATGTTTATTTTACTAAATTTTTAACACTCTCTCATGGATATACATTTGCCCAACAAGCTGGGGCCCCACTTATTGGTCTGCCCATGCTGTATATATACAAAGGTTTTCTCCAGAAATCTGTTCAAATCTCTAAGGTGTAAAGACCCAGAGTTGAAGAGCTGTCAATATCTTAAAACAACTTTTGGGTTTGACTTTACTTTCCACTCAGTTTTCACTGAGCTCGCACTGATCGCAGATCTGAGAGCAGCTCAACATTTGACTCAGCTGACACCAGTGTTGAGGTAGTTGCCTCCGCGCTGTGAGAATGAGACTCTGGGGCTCTCTGAAATTTCTCCACTTATGCACAAACATATAAACAAACAACAACAAAAAAGCCATTGTGTGCCCTTTCACCAGGCCCAAGCATCAGCGCTGACGGACATTGTCTTCAGTTTCTCGCTGCCGTGTATTTTCAGAATCATTATTGTACAGGGCATACAATGTGTGAACAGCATCATTGTGAGAGGAGCCAGACTGTTACTATGGAGCAGGAAATGACATGCCGGGACCCCTGATGACCTCGCAGGGAAAGAGATGACCTCAGACTGACCCTCATGTTTGTCCTGAGCCCAGACTTTAATGGAGGCAGGACTGCAGTTCTGATGGCCGAGGAGGAGACGGGCTGAAAGGTGGAGTTGCACTGAAACAACGAACGCAACAATGTGCAGGAAATTCCCTCTGAAGGGCAACTTCAGGGAGGAACTAGCCTCAGTGAAAAATTGGATTTTAATTCAGCAAGTCTGTATGACGTAATTTATAAATTTGCATGCCAGAAGTTAAATAAGTGAACTTTTAAATATTCACTTTTTGTTTAAACAGATCTGCATATAGATGTTATGCAAGGGTACCCTCTTGTGGTGAACCAACTGTAACACAACCTCGAAGAGCGAAGTCTAAATCCAGAAAAAGGCTCAAAGAGGAGTTTCTCAAAACTTTATTCCAAATTTGACAGTAATCCACATCATTGTCTTATTTGACAAATATCTGTTTTGCATCATTCATGCCTTTTCTCTCATACAGTCTAATCTCTTATTTTTTTAATCTCACAATCCCAAAACAAAGAAAATTATACAAAATGTTGAAAACATGACAGTCCATCTAAAACAAAAGCTGAAAATGACAAAATCAGAGCCTCAAATGTAGGACAGTCCAGGGCAAGTGGAATTAAAAAAGTCAACAAAAGGAGAAAAGATTAGAAAATACCATCTTTTTCACACTTAAAGTCAGAAATGTTTTGTTTTAGAATACAGTATGAGGAAAGACATGAGACTGGGAACACTTTGGCCCTTCAACTATTCATTTCCAAATCAGAACCCTAACCACACATTCCTAATGGTAAAAAATAAAATCCAGATCTGAACAAAAAACAAAGCAACAAATCTGAGCCCGGTGCAGCAAAGCTAGCTCAAACAAAAGCAGAAACTAAAAAAGCAACAAGCTGTGATGTGGCTGCTTTGGAGCCGAGCACGCAGTGACCACAGTTTATCAGCAGGCACAAAGGCACGTGTCCAGATAAACCCATCACTAACCTAAGATGAGATGTTAACAGTTCATGTCTGGATGCAAAGGTGGTAAGAAAAGAAAACGTGTAAACCGTGTCACATTTTATTCGACTGTTGGTGTATGTTGAAGGAGGGGCGCCTGTGTGTTTCTGAAGTTTAGAGGGCATCCAGAAGGCTGTCGATGCGGCTGATGAGCTCCTGTCTCTTGCTCGTCAGGTTCTTCTCGCTCTCGATGTAAGACTCCTTCTTGACTTTACCCGCCACCAGACGCTCCGCCTCCGAGCAGGAGCGACACACCAGCTCCTTCAGCTGGCTGTCCAGCTTCTGCACCTCTACAACCTGAAGAGGGAGGGGGGGGGGGGGGGGTCAGCTCGGCTGCTCACAACCGGAACACGTGCAACGAATAAGCCTCTCACCTTCTCAGCCAGGTCAGAGCCCTCGGTCTTGAGGCGGGCCTGCAGCGAGGTGATCTCGTTGGTGAGCTGGCGGTGGTCGGCCTCCAGAGTCTTTCGACCGCTGTTGAGCGCTCCCATGTCGCGGGACTGTTTGTAGCGGTTGACCACCTCGTCCATGTGTCGGTACAGACCCAGACGCCTGTTAACCAGAGTGAGCACCTGCTCAGTGATGGAGGCCACCTTCATCCTCACCTCGGCTGCAGGATCCTGAACAAAGACGAGAAAAATGGCCATGAATTCCACCAACACTAAACGCCCACATGCAGTCTCCAAGTCCAGCAGTAAAACTAAAGAAAAAAAGGCAAACATGAAGTTGTTTTTGTGTTGCGCACCTTTGTGATGGCGAAGTCCAGACGTACGTAGATGATCACAGTGAAGAAGAGGATGTAGAAGGCTCCAACAACCAAGAGAGGCTCCTGCAGCATCAGGATCTTATTAAAGGTATAATGAACCTGGAAATGGGGAAAAATATCAAGATATGTGCATGAGCAAGTTTCTGAATCATTATTAACATTTGTTGTAGGTAACGGGGAAGAAAAAAAGTCTGTGTAAACAAGGTGAGAGGTGTTTTGTGTTCAGTGCCCTGAGATGACTTCTGTTGTGAATTGGCGTTAAATAAACTGAATTGAATCAGATCAACTTCACCATAAAATACTGTCTGTGATGGCTACTTTAAAGAGCCTGTGACAAGCATATCCTACTAATACAAAAGGTGGTAGAAAACATCTTAATATTGAGGAAATTTGGCATAATACACATGATTTTACCCATTTTGTCACATAACTGGCACAGTCAAAGTGAAACAGGAAGTGACCTCATAGGGCATCTCTTTAAAAAGTGGAACTTCCTGGTCTCAAGATTATTGAAACATTATTTGAACTCTGATTCGTCTTCATCTCTCTCTGAAAGCGACTCAGAATAATCTAAACGTCAGATTGTCCTCCACTGTCTGTGTAGTTAGCCGTTGTAGCAACGCTGTGTTTTCATGCAGTCATTCCCTTTTGTCATCACTTCCTGTTACTGCGCACGAGAATCTCTCAACAGTTCATCTGAACAGACAGAATTTTTTTGTGAAATACGTCATCTTTCCATCAACGCGTTCATATTTATTACAAAAATTTGATGTCAGGCACTTCATTTATTTTACATGTGATGATAAATCAAATCGATATTTTGAAGCTTAAAGTATAAATTACTGCACACTTATATGGCTTATTGACTTTATAGAATACAAATAACCTTTATTGTCCCTCAGTAGGGAAATTCTGTTTTTTTTTTTTCCTTTAACATAATGTATATAAAAATTATCAAATTCACAGAACCTAAACAAAATGCTTCTAAAAACAGATTCAGCTTCCATCTAGAGCTCTGCTTTTTATTCAGGTTGAACGTATCACGACGTGTTAAAGCAACGATACAAAATACAATTTTTATTCACATTATTCAAACATTGCACTGTTCTAAAAACACAAGATACTTAAATTTGCAGCTTTCTAAAGCTTCTCTTACCACAAAATCCTGAATGTGTTGCTCCACCAGGTTGCTTTTTGTAGCCACCAACACTGGTCGGCCAAATGTGTCCAGGTAGGTGTAGTGCAACTGGTTTGGCCTGCGATCAATTTTGTAAGGTGTATCCACATGGATGTTTCTAATCAAACAAAGCAGGAAAATAGGAGAAATTAACAACAGATCATTTTCAACTCAACTCAGCACAGTGAAAGTTCTCTATTGAACACCTACTTGGCTCCTTCTGGCAGAATGATTTTCATAGTCATGTCGTCAATAACCTGGTCATCATACACGTGGTCAACTAATCTCATTTTCAGTGCATACTGGTCACCTAGGGTAAACAAAAGATGCAATGTGTTAGCAAATGCTATTTTCTCACAGCTGATGATTAGAAATGTGTCTTAAAAACAATTAAAACTAGAGGTTAGGATGATTAGCTTATAGGAAAATGTCTACAGAGGTACAAAAATCTAGTGAAATAAAAATAAAAAAACATTTTCCAACTTCAATGCAATCAACTTGTTTTTAATCCCATTCAGGAGTTGCTAACTGCTTCTCCATTAGAGAATCTGCAGAGGTACTGTAATCGGATCCTTTTTACAAGTGCATTTTATAAAAACCGTCTTGGATTTTGTTCATATCTAAAATATTAATCGTCAGTTTCTCCTCGAATCGTCAGAACTCACCCAGAGTGTACAGGTATTCATAGCTTGGCAGATTGTAGCCGATGATGTAGTGGGTTTTCCAGCCTCCGAACAAGGGGAAACGTGGTCTGACTTCCACCTCCACGGAGTCATCCAGAACCTGCAGGTGGGAGGTGGAGATGTTGCCGATCTCATCCCTGTAATAAACGTCTTGAGCTGAGGCAGGAAGGATGGTCTGCAGGCGAGAAAAGACGCAGTCATGAGAAAAAACACCACCCCAGAGAAGATGAGCGTGTTGACCTGAAAAATATGAAACCTTGAAGGACTTGACAGATGAGATGCCACTGTCTGACTGACGCTGGTAATCATAACGAGAGAAGGGTCCCTTCAGAACAGCTCCTGTGTGCCTCAGGTCAACAGTTTCTTCAACAGCAATGTTTCCCCAGTGGGACACCTCAATGGTGCGAGTGATGCTGGTTATAGTGAGGAAGGGGGTGTTGTTTTCATAATGGATCTTCATTGTATCCTGATGAGTTGAAAAAATATAAGAAAATTTGTTAGTCGACATTTATGCAGCTTGACTTAAAGCTCATCGAATCATAGCTGGGCTCTACCTCGCTGAAAGGAGATATGTCTCGGAAAGGTCCATACTCAATAATCTCATCAGTCTTGCTGGGGTTGCCCAGCTTGGTGTAGCTCTCCACAGTCTTGGAGGCCAGGCGGACACGTGTGGTCTGGCTGCGGGTGGGATACGGGGAGTACCAATAGTGGTTTCCCTGGAAAACCACCAGCTGACGCTCAGCCTGGGTGATGTGCGTGGGGAAAGGCTTCAGGACGTGGCTAAATGTCATATCCACCTTCGCTTTCAGCTGAGCACCTGGAGGCAGACTGGAGGCCAGCTGCACTTTGTAAAACTCCCCGCTGTTACAAGACATTAAGGAAAATATATGAAATAAATATGAGCATTTTTCTAAAGGAAACTTAGTCTGCATCATTTCCAAAGGCCGAAACATTGGTTATAGATTCATTTTTTAATCAAACAAGTCTCCCAGCATCATTTTCTGATCAAATCTACAGATTTTCCAGTTAATCCACTGGTCTAAAAGTAATCTATGCTGGAAGATTTTACATTTCTGAAGCAAGAAACTGGACACAGTTACATTTTGTCTAATAAACGTTGAAATAATTTGAGCTTTTTTGTATCCAATTACTATTACGAGAAAAGTACAAGATTTTAAAATGGACTATTCAGACAGCAAGATGACTAGTATCCAAGATTTCAGATGAAATAACAGTTCTGTATGGAATACCAGAAAAAGCTAACACTGTATTTGTAGTGACCAATTTTTATTAAAAATTAGAAATGAGATGGTTGTGAACGATCCATATCTTTTGAACGGCTCTTTAAAGTGAACGATGGGAACTGAGTTGAGGACAACTGAGAGGCGTTCCTATTTTAAATTACTTCCTCCTCGTGTTTTTCTCAGTTGCCCTCCTTAGATGTTGACACTTGTGCCTCCTTTGATTTTCCACTGAGAGGAAGAACAGGCTAAGAGGAGGAGCGCAGCAGTATGACTGTACTAGTGATTTCACTAAAAAATAAATAAATGTTGAAACAAATGAAATGGTACCACAAGTCATTTATCAAATTTATATTAAAAATTACTGTTAAATGTTTTACAAATAAGTTCATGCAATTCATCTGTGCATTTTTTTAATTCTTGTATATGATGTCTGTCTTAGGCCATAATAACAAATGCCAGCATCAGCATTTCTAATTTGTTTGAAGAAACTGATGTGGTGCAACTGGTAGAGCTGCTGCCTCTCAGCGAGAAGGTTGCCGGTTCAAATCCCGGTCCGGGGGCCTTTCTGGGTGGAGTTTGCATGTTCTCTCCGTGCATGCGTGGGTTTTCTCCGGGTACTCCGGTTTCCTCCCACAGACCAAAAACATGCATGTTAGGCTGATTGGTAACTCTAAATTGTCCCTAGGTGAGAGAGTGAATGTTTGTCTCGTTTGTCTCTATGTGTCCCTGTGATGGACTGGAGACCTGTCCAGGGTGTACCCCGCCCCTCGCACAGTGACTGCTGGACATGGGCACCTGTGACCCCCGTGACCCCAAACGGAAGAAGTGGTTAAAAGATAATGGATGGATGAAACTGATGTGTGTGAGGGGTAAAAAGTGCAAATTTTGGCTTCATTAATCAGCAAAGAGGAGTCTACAGCAAAACCTGGTGATGTGCATCAATAAAACTTGCAAACAGAAATTTTTGAAAGCAGTTAAAATTTGTATTTTACATGATCATTGTCATTTAAAAAGAACGTGTGCAAAACTATACTTGAAAAGACTGGAAGTAGTCCATTTCCCCCACCAAACCATGAACAAATATACATTATAATTATTAGGATGCTGAAGTCATACCTTTGACCCTTAATGGTTGTCTGCTGGAGCTCAAGTGTGCCATCCTCCTCTTCATCACCCTTCACCTGTACAAACAGGACAGTTTGAACATTAGTGCACCGTGATATTCAGTGTTTAAGCCAGAGGTGCCCAAAGTGGGGCCCTCGGGTCAAAGTTTGCCCGCCAAACTGTCCTCATTACTATACTAAAATCTCCTTTGAAGAATCAATGTGTTTACACTCAAATCAATCTGACTTTAATGTCGATGTTAAATGGAAAGTCAGCCCAATGACTACCTTAATGGCACTACACAGCTGGAGTGGCTATTTTGTGCATTCAATTATTTAATTTTACAAATTTTATTTTGACAGACCTCCTACAGCTTCCTGCCACTGAAAAACATTTTCCTTTGATCCTGCACTAATACACTTATAAATCACACATAAAGTGTTTAAAAATAGCCTAAATGATAAATATGAACTGGCTTCAGTAGTGATTTAAGCCTCTTTTTGGGGGTGCTCAAGCACCCCTAAATTTAAACTCAGCACCTCTGAAAAATAAAACATCATTAGGATTTTGTAAGGAAACAGTTCTCAAACCTTAGATTCACCAAAATATTGAATATGGAATAAATGACAACAGTCTCAAAGGGGCCAGTAAAATCTATGATTTTTTTTTTGCAGTCATACCACCCGTCAATCAATCCAGCACGTCAGCAACTGACCGATCAGCAACCTTAATTTGTCCTGAAGTGAACACCCCTTACCTGCAGAGCTGCAGCTTTGCAGTCAGAGATTTCAATAACGAGTTTGCATCTTTTGTTTCATGGTAATCTATACTGTAATAAACCTTTGTAAAATGCACCAAAATTAAGGAAATGGCATCTATTTTATTCAAAATTCTGGGGGACGACCCCCGTATTCCCCCACCCACACACCACCAACACAGCCTGTTCTGTAATGTTCTTTATACAGAATTGAAGGTTAAATAACTGTATAATAAATAAATTGACTTTAAAGAAGTATTTGCATTTCATGTTTTATTGCATTTGGCCTGCAGCCCTCTGATAGATTTTAAATGTGGCCCTCTCAGGGAAAATGTGTGGGCACCCCTGGTTCAGACTGTAAACATGGACACAGTCTTTCCAGCAGAAAGGGGCAGATCTGTGCACAGTCACACGCGGAAATGAGCCGCCCGCCCAGCGCATACGTGTCATTCAGCCACTGACGGAGCGTGGAGCCCCGCGGAAGTTACCGTCTGGATCCTCGCACTTTTCCAGCAAAGTCCACTGATTTAACCCGGGTTAAATTCATAAGCACATGCTGAGCGCTGGTGCGAATGTCATGCATTCATAAATACACAAATTCGAAGTTTCCACCACTGGTTATCTTCTGAGCTTGCAGGACTCATGGATGGAAAACTGAATCATTCATTTGAGCTAATAGTAGCAATGCTTTCAACCATGCTTTTAATGAATTTATTGAACCACGCTTTTAGCCTTCACACCCCTGGAGCTGAAACTTTACAAAACAAAGAAACGAATGGGAGTTGTGCAAGTCTATACACAAACACGGAGCATTAGAATTTGTATTTTCTTTAGCTTTTTACTAGTAGCTTGCATGCTAACGCTAGCTAGGTGACTAGTTGAGGCAGCGTTAGCAGCATTTCTGTCAGACTCACCGAAGCTCCGATATAAGCCAGGTGCGGTGCCAGGTCAGCTTCCACCGCTAATATGAAACTATGGACAGAGGACTGTCCCTGGTTGGACAACACGATCTCCGTTGTGATCTTGGCCAAATGAGTGCTCAGGTCTAATGTCCTCTTTACATCTTCGTTCACTAAACCGTCGGCTGAAACCTCCAAGCTGAGGGCAGCCACAAGCAGCAGGCACACGGTGAGAAGCGGCGACCTTCGTGTCATAGCTGACTGGAAATAAAAGCTGAAATACTGGGGCGAGAGCGGTATGTTAGCAAGAAACAGAGCAGCAATGAAAGGCCGCCGTGTAGCTCTACATCAGAAAGGATGACGCTACATTCGCTCTGGCGTGATGACATCATTACGCACGCTGAAACGTGCTCTTAAACCTGTAGACCGCTTAACTAAAACACAACACATACTGTCAGAACTTTACTTAAGTTTAATCATATGAAATGTACTGCTATGTCATGCATATCATAATTCCTTAGTGTTGTATTAGGAAAAAAGTTGATTGTAATGCACGTGTGAAATATGCAAGCCGAAATAGCTCAGTTGGGAGAGCGTTAGACTGAAGATCTAAAGGTCCCTGGTTCGATCCCGGGTTTCGGCAGAGTTGGGTAAAATCATTTTGATATTAAAAACTTATTGTTGAAATTGGTAATTTACATCCAGAAGTACTTATGTTCCGCAAGGAATAAATAACTTCTCAAGCAAAACAAATTATGGTAATTAGGTAAATCTAAATGCACTGTAGGAGTGATAAGCCATCAGAAAGAAATGTAAACATGTTCATCTCATTTAGGAAACTGATATGACTTTCAAAATATTTAACTTTATTTACCAAAATGTCCCCCTTAGAAATTAATTTACATTTTGTCAATTCCTTCCAAATCTCCATTATTCTTTTTCATTAATTCATTTAACCTTTATTTATGCAGCTTAGTTGCATTGAGTTACGAAAGGACTCATTTACAAGAGACCTTTTAATCAAAAAACATAAATTAAATCAGCTTCAGCAATTTTTTTGTCTTTGTATGCTAAAAACTTTTTAAAAACTATCACTATCTTTAGTTTTTAGATGCCATGCTGCTACTTTAGCTTGACATTAGCTATTAATTACCTATATAAGAGCGATGGAGTACCTCCATATCCAGATCACTTTCTCAGTTAAATAAAATAATTTGAGTTGAGAAAGAGAATCTTCTTCAAACTCAGAATAAACGCCAGCTTGTCTTGATTTTTGCTGCTGAACATGGAGACTCGCTTGATCTGGACCAATACACATCCTCAGTTCTGGGTAACATTAGTACATGTACTGACACCGTCTCCACTATCAGAAATGTTAAAAGCTACCCAAACAGAAAACCTTGGCTGAATGCAGAGGTGCACATCCTGCTGGAAGCCAGGAACACTGCCTTCAGGTCTGGAAACTCAGAGGAGCTGAGTAGGACAAGGAAAGAGCTGGTTGCTGGTATTAAGAAGGCCAAGGCCACATATGCACAGAGGATTGAGGGTCAATTCACCTCGCAAGACCCTCGGAGCATGTGGAGGGGCATTAAGTGCATAACAGATTATAAAGGAAGGAGTGAACAATGCCCCAAAGACCCATCTCTGCCTGATGCTCTCAACAAGTTATATGCACGCTTTGAAGACCCGAACAGACCACCCAGCACCAGACTCACCTCACCACCAGATGAAGAGCATCTCAGCGTGACCTCAACCAAAGTAAGGAGTACTTTCAAGAGGATTAATCTGCACAAAGCAACCGGCCCAGACAACATCCCCGGAAAAGTGTTGAAAGAATGTGCAGATCAGCACTGCAAGGTGCTAGAAGACATCTTTAACACCTTACTTACCCTGGAGACAGTTCCCACCTGCCTGAAGACTGCCACCATCGTCCCAGTCCCAAAAAGCTCTACAGTGACTGGTCTGAATGACTATCGGCCAGTGGCCCTCACCCCGATAGTCGCTAAATGCTTTGAAAAACTGGTCATGACTCGCATTAAAACAACCATCAACATCAACGAGGACCCTCATCAGTACGCATACCGTGAGGACCGATCAACAGAGGATGCCATCTCCTCTGTGGTCCACACTGCGCTCAACCACCTGGAGCAGAAAAACTCTTTCATCCGTCTGCTCTTTGTGGACTTCACATCCGCTTTCAACACCATGATCCCCCAAACCCTGATGGTCACACTATTCACACTAGACTAAGCCCCTCCATTTGCAACTGGGCACTAGACTTCTTAACAAACAGACCACAGTTAGTGAGGATCCACAACTTCTCCTCCTCCACCATAACCCTCAGCACTGGCTCTCCTCAGGGATGTGTGTTGAGCCCCCTCTTGTTTTCTCTGCTCACGTATGATTGTGCAGCTACCCATCCAGGCTGTCACATTGTAAAGTTTGCAGATGATACAGCGGTGATGGGATGCATCACAAACAATGATGAGTCCAGCTACAGGCAGGAGGTGGAACACCTGGAGAGCTGGTGCAAAGAGAATAACCTTCACATCAATGTGAAGAAGACAAAGGAGATGATTGTGGACTTCAGAAGGAACAAACACACCTACACCCCCCTGAACATAAGAGGATATGTGGTGGAAGTGGTCTCCAGCTACAAGTACTTGGGTGTACACATGAATGACAACCTCAGCTGGAGCAACAACACCACCAGCCTGATCAAGAAAGCTCATCAGAGACTCTACTTCCTCAGGCGGCTGAGACGAGCTGGTCTGGGAAGCTCAGTCCTCACCTCCTTCTACAGGTGTGCAGTGGAGAGCATCCTGTGCTCCAGCATCAACGTGTGGCATGGAGGCTGCACAGCTGCAGAAAGAAAAGCTTTGCAGAGAGTGGTGAAGGCTGCACAGAAGACTGTTGGAGTCAGCCTCCCCACCATCACAGACATCTACACCTCCAGATGCAGGACGAGAGCCACCTGCATCATGAAGAACCCCACTCACCCAGCACACACACTTTTTGCCCCACTCCCATCAGGAAGGAGGTTGAGGAGCATTAAGTGTAGAACCACTAGACTGAGGAACAGCTTCTACCCTGAGGCTGTTAGACTCATGAATCTCTAACCAGAATAATCACTGTGAAAAAATCACATCATGTTGCTGCTGATCTGTTTCATGTTGCTGCTGATCTATTTCAATGTTGCTGCTGATCTGTTTCAATGTCGCTGCTGATCTGTTTCAATGTTGGTGTGTTCTTGCGTGCTTATCTACTTACACGGACTCGTGTTCAGGTTTGTGCTGATGTTCGACGTGATGTTTTTATGTTATTAGTGCTTAGTCTATATTTAGTTTATGTTTTTCTTAGTTCATATCTTAGATGTTATTACTGTTTTTCGTTTACATTTTATTGTTGGATGTAACTGGGACCCTGTGTACATAATTTTGCTCCACCACATGTACCACATGAGGTGCGAATGACAATAAAGAAACTCTGACTCTGTCAACAAGGAAGAGGGCCGGCAATGGAGGAGGGGGCGTACCAAAGAGACCATCTTATCACAAGCAAAACTGGTTTGCTCCACTTTGGAGTAAGCTTTTTTTTTTTTTATTACAAAACTTTATCAATTTTACAAACAACTGTCTGCCAGGGGTATTTTAGCAGCTACAAAAGTATAGAAAGAACAATTTGTTTATAAAATGGTACAAAGGGTAAAAAAAAATTCTAAAGATACAACACAATCTATTTATGTTATACAAATGAATTCACATTAAGTTTTTCCAGAACTGATATGGTTTTCATTGGCTTTTTGTTTTCCAGTCCTTTAACAGCGGTGCTGTATATGTAGAGCTCCTTGCTGAAGTGGTGAATGCTTGACTTGGAGTTTGACCACTTTTTCTTGTGAATGTGGAATTTTCCCAGGAGAAGTAGAAGTTGGGTGAAGTAGATCAAGTCTTTGTCCATATCCTTATTGTCGAAGCATAATATAATGTCTTTCTCTGTAAGTTGAATTACTTGTCCAGTTTTCTGTTGTATGAGTTGTTGCACATCTGTCCAGAATGTCTTTGTGTGATTACATTGATAGAATAAATGAGAAATTGTTTCCATGTGTAGTTCACAAAACGTACAAGAATAGTCAATATCAAGTTTAAATCTTTCCAGTGTTTTTTTTAACAGGGTATATACATCTTTAAAACCTCTTTAACTTTATTTGTTATGCAAAATTTAACCAAACTTGTTTCCAATTAATTTCTCCAAAAGTAGAGGACCAAAAAAATCTACCAGGAAGTAAAGTAATCTTCTGCAGACATGATCGTGTAAGTTTGTTGGAACATGTTTTTAGTGATATCCTTTTCACCTAGCAATATGAGGCTTCTAAGCTGGTCTCTAGATGAACGATAAGGTTTTGTTCCTTTGAAGAGTTGCATCATGGAGTTTGGTAGAGCATCAAAAACTACAGCATACTCTTTAGGTGTTACAGGTGTGTTAAATCTGGTCAGAAATTCAGTGTATGACAAAATGGTTGTTATCATTTAACAGCTGTTGGACAAGAATAATTCCATTATCCATCCAGTTTTTGTAGTAAAGTGACTTATTCTTATACAGAATATTCTCATTGCTCCATGTGTAGCACATAGTTGGAGAGAAGTTGTGTTTGTAGGCAAGTTTCCAAGCCAAGAGAGCCTGTTGGTGAAATTTTGACAACTTTATAGATAACTTTTCAATTGTATAATCACATTTTAATAAGAATTGGAGTCGACCTACCTGATTAAAAATGTGGTTGGGGAAAGTGTTCCAAAGTGAATAATTCCCTACTTTGGAGTAAGCTGTTGGGGGAAGAATCAGTTTTGTTGTGTGTTTCCTTGACTGATGAAGCCTTCCGGATCGAAGGCGAAACGTTTCAGCACAAAAAAAGAAACTGTCCAGATGACCTGACTGAAAAATGTTGGTCTGACATTGACTCTGATTTTGGCCTGGCTGTCTGACAATCTAGACCAGAAAATTAGCATTTTCTGACTAAACACAGTATTACTGCTAAGTGCTGAATGAAAAAAAAAAGATTTGCTAACATTAAAATTGCTGTAGCTGTCACAGGAAAAAAGGGTTTAATTTGTTCATATTTAATGCCAAGCAATGGTCAATACTGAGAAAATAATTAAAATTCTGTCGTGTCAGTGACATCTAGTGGTGGAAGAGAGTATTGCACACAGAGGTGACACGCAGCGCGCATGACGTAAGATTAAATGCTGCATAGAAGAGTTCCTGAGTGGAAAAGATATAATTAAAGGCTGGTTAAACACCAGATGCAGCGTGGCGTTATTCTGTACCTGACCAAAAGCCTTTGGGAGCAGATTACCAACACTAGAGCACCAACGCTAAAGTTAGCAAAACCACAGAAAAAACTAAAATTAACAGAACTGGTGCTAAAATCTGTTGTACCCTAGTTTAACACTTACATTTGCAAACTGTAGCTAAAAGCTAAAATTTGCAAACTCAAAGCTGATAGCTAAAATGTCGAAAACCCTAACTGAACATGCAAATTGACAAACTGTAGCCAACATGAAATCATCAATATCTTAGCAAAAACAAATCAAACTAAAATTATAAAATAAGAGAAATTGCATTTCCCAGTGTAATTGTGATGTGTCCTTATCTTATTTTCCATCGCGTTGGTGGTATAGTGGTTAGCATAGCTGCCTTCCAAGCAGTTGACCCGGGTTCGATTCCCGGCCAACGCAATTCAATTTTTTAATAGGGCCAACATGGGACCAGAAAGTCGCAGTTCAACTCACCACCATCTCCAAATGTCGTATCTCTAAGCAAGACACCCAATTCCCAATTGCTCCCTGCTCCATCTGGGTGTATCTCACATGTGACAGGTTAATCGTTGTATAGAAACAATGATGACAACATAGCACTTTATTATTATTATTTACTATTAAAATACTAAAATGTGCAGACAGAGACTAAAAGCATGTTTGCTGAATTGAACAGAAAAATGTCAAAATTATCACATTAAACTTTCTCCAGGTACTCCAGTTTCCTCCCACAGACCAAAAACATGCATGTTAGCTGATTGGTAACGCTAAATTGTCCCTAGGTGTAAGTGAGAGAGTGAATGGTTGTTTGTCTCGTTGGCCTGTGATGGACTGGAGACTTGTCCAGGGTGTTCCCCGCCTCTCGCACAGTGACTGCTGGACAGCACCGGCGACCCCCGTGACCCAAAAAGGAAGAAGCGGGTAAATGGATGGATGGACTTTGTTGATCACATTAAAGGTCAAATTAGCAGAAAAAATGAAGGACTTGAAGCTGGAAGAACCAAAAGAAGTTCACAAAAAAATGAAAAGATGGCGAAAAAAAAAACTTAACCTAAAAGCTCAAATTATCATAAAGAAGCTACAAAGTAAAATGAGCCTAAAATAATTAAAAAGAGCACAGAGATATAGTTTTAAAAACAGAATAAAATGCTGAACTGAGCAGACAGATGCTGTGTCTAAGTCTGAATGTTTAGATTTTTTTTTTTTTTTTTTTTAAGATGGTTGGAATTTCTGTGTGTGGAAGTATTCTGATGTAAAGACAGTTAAATTATTATTATTATTATTATTATTATTATTATTATTATTATTATTATTATTATTATTATTATTAGTGACATTTCAAAAAGCAATAAGATGTTCAAGGATTTCACTGAATGTCAATGCATTTCAATGAGAAAAAAAGTAGCTGAAAAAGCTTAATATTTCAAAAAGTTTCAAAAGATTATCAATACCAAAAGTCATAGCAGGAGTCTCCTGAACGAGCTGAATGTTTTGATACATGAATTGCTGAAACAATAGTATGAAGGCTGCCTTCGCACAATTAGATCAAACAGAGATAAGTTTAAGTTCAAGGTTCTTTATTGTCATTCACATCAAATGTGGTACATGAGGTAAAACGAAATTGTGTACTCAAGTCCCAGTTACACCCAAAAATAACAAAAACATAAAGTATAAAAAGAAACAGTTTACAAGGATCTAATATATACACTAAGAAACGCTAAACGAACGCTAAACAATACGCTAAAACAATACGCTTTAAGATCTAAGATATATGCTAAACACTAATAAAGTAAAATAATATGATATAATAAACAGCAGCCCGAACATGAGTCTGTAGAGAGAGATGGGTATGAATTAATACAGCAGCATGAGATCAGCAGCATGGATAAGTCACATATCACCAATTAAAGTGGCATTACAGTGATTTTCTTTTATCACAGTGATTATTCTGGTTAGGGATTCATGAGTCTAACAGCTTCAGGGTAGAAGTTGTTCCTCAGTCTAGTGGTTCTACCTCCTGCCTGAGGGGAGTGAGGCAAGTGTGTGTGCTGAGTGAGTGGGGTCCTTCATGATGCAGGTGGCCCTCTTCCTGCATCTGGAGGTGTATTTGTCTGTGATGGTGGGGAGGCTGACTCCAACATCCTTTATGTAATTTCAATTCAATTCAGTTTATTTATATAGCGCCAAATCACAACAAAGTTGTCTCAGGGCACTTTACAGAAACATTCCCATAAAAGCCAATTAGTAAAGTTCTCTATCGGAATCCAGCAGACAAGTTGAATCTTGGCTTCGTTGCAGTCTCCCATCCTGAGCAAGCACAGTGGCAACAGTGGAAAGGAAAAACTCCCTTTTAAAAGGAAAAAACCTCCAGCAGAACCAGGCTCAGGACAAGTGGCCATCTGCTTTGACTGGCTGGTTGAGAGGACAGGAAGGAGAGACAGACGAACACAGAATGGTAGGTCCAGATATAGGTCCAGATCTAGGTCCAGGTCCAGATATAGGTCCAGGTCCAGGTCCAGATATAGGTCCAGGTGTATCTGAAAGACAAAAAAAACAAACATGTTAAGGATAGAAAAAATAATTACAAATACAAAACAGGTTGAGCAGAGTAAGTAAAGACAGTAGCAGAGTGAAAATTGTGGTCAGTTTATCCTCCAGCAGTCTAAATCTATAGCAGCATAACTAAGGGACAGCTCAGGAAACCCAAGCCGACCCTAACTATAGGATTTAGCAAAAAGGAAAGTCTTAAGCCTAGTTTTAAAACTGGATAATGTGTCAACCTCACGGACAGAAACTGGAAGTTGGTTCCACAAGAGAGGAGCCTGATAACTGAAGGATCTGCCTCCCATTCTGTTTTTGTAAATTCTAGGAACCACAAGTAAACCTGCAGTCTGAGAGTGAAGTGCTCTGTTAGGAAAATATGGAACAACAAGATCTGTAATATAAGATGGAGCTAGGTTGTTGAGGGCTTTGTAGGTTAGAAGTAAGATTTTGAATTATATTCTGGATTTGACAGGGAGCCAATGGAGAGAAGCTAAAACTGGAGAAATTTGATCTCTCCTACTAACTCCGGTTAAGACTCTGGCAGCAACATTTTGGATCAACTGAAGACGTTTTAAAGAAGTATTTGGACACCCAGATAATAAACCATTGCAATAGTCCAGTCTAGATGTGACAAATGCATGGACCAGTTTTTCTGCATCATTTTTAGATAAGATGTTTCTAATTTTAGTGATATTACGCAGATGGAAGAAAGCAGTTCTAGTAACTTTTTTAATGTGGGGGATAAAAGACATGTCCTGATCAAAAATAACACCAAGATTTTTAACATTAGAGCTGGAGGACAGATTAATGCCATCTAAGGAGGGAGAAAGAATGAAAAATTAATTCCTAAGGTGCTCAGGTCCAAAAACCAAAACCTCAGTCTTGTCTGTGTTCAAAAGGAGAAAATTAAGGGTCATCCAGGTTTTTATATCTTTAAGACATGCTTGTAGTCTAAGTAGCTGATTGGATTCATTGGGTTTAATGGACAAATATAATTGTGTGTCATCGGCCTAACAATGAAAATTTAGCCCATGCTGTTTAATAACTTTACCTAATGGAAGCATATATAAAGTAAAGAGTATTGGCCCAAGCACTGAGCCCTGAGGAACTCCATGACCAACTTTGGTGTATGAAGAAGATTTATTATTTACATTTACAAACTGGACTCTATCAGATAGATATGATTTAAACCACTTTAGAGCCGTTCCTGTAATCCCAATATCATATTCAAGCCTCTGTAGTAAAATATTGTGATCAACCATATCAAATGCAGCACTGAGGTCTAACAGGACCAGTATAGACACAAGTCCATTGTCTGAGGCCATGAGAATATCATTAGTTGCTTTTACTAGTGCTGTTTCTGTGCTATGATGAGCTCTAAACCCTGACTGAAACTCTTCAAACAGATTATTTCTTTGTAGATGTTTACGCAACTGACCTGCAACTATTTTCTCTAGAATTTTTGAGATGAAAGTTAGATTAGATAAAGGTCTATAGTTGGCCTGAATTTCTGAATCAAGATTAGACTTCTTAAGTAAAGGTTTAATTACAGCAACCTTAAAGTGCTGTGGTACATAAACATCCATTAAAGACAAATTAAGTAGATCCAAAATGTGGACATTATTAGGTATAACAGTCTGGTTGGGATGGGATCTAGCAGACATGTGGATGGTTTGGATGACGTTATTATTTTTGACAATTCAGTGTATAAAAGTAAAAATAGCAAACGCATAGCTAAAAGCTAAAATTAGCAAAACCTTAGCTGAATGCTGTCATTCACAAACTGTAGCTTATAATTAAAATTAGCAAGACAATAGATAAAAGCTAAATTAGCAAAACCTTAGCCTAAATGCTAAAATGGAAAAACTGTAGCTAAAAGTCTAAATTAGCAAAATACAGCTGAAAGCTAAAACCAGTAAAACCTTAGCTGAATACTGAACGTAATAGCTAAAAATAGTAACTCCACATCCAAAGGGTAAAGTAGCAAAAAATGTAGCTGAGTGCTAAAGTATGCAAAATGTGGCTAAATCATCCATCCATCAATCCATTATCTTTACCCGCTTATTCCATTTTGGATCACGGGGGTCGCTGGTGCCCATGTCCAGCAATCACTGTGCGAGGGGCGGGGTACACCCTGGACGGGTCGCAAGTCCATCACAGGGCCACATAGAAACAAACAAACAAACATTCACTCTCTCACTCACACCTAGGGACAATTTAAAGTTACCAATCAGCCTAACATGCATGTTTTTGGTCTGGAGGAAACCGGAGCATCCGGAGAAAACCCACGCATGCACAGAGAGAACATGCAAACTCCACCCAGAAAGGCTCCTGGACCGGGGTTTGAACCAAGCACCAGCTCGCTGAGAGGCAGCAGCTCTACCAGTTGCGCCACCGTGCTGCCCTGTGGCTAAATCATGAATTAGCTAAACTATGTCTGAAAGCTAAAAACAGCAAAAGCATGGCTAAAAGCTAAAATTAGCAAAACCTTAGCTGAATGCTGACATTTCCAAAGTGTAGCTAACAGCTCGAAGTAACAAGATTAGAGCTAAAAGCTAAATTAGCAAAACCATAGCTGAATGCTAAAATTGTCAAACTGTAGCCAAAATGTTAAACCAGCAACACCATTGCTGCAAGCTGAAACAATCAAACCCATAGCGAAAAGATACATTTAGCATTACATTTAGCAAACAATAAAAAAGTTAAAATTGGCAAACGAATAGCTAAAAGATAGAATTAGCTGAACCCTTCCTGACCCTTCAAATTAGCAAACTGTAAATAACAGTTAAAATGATCGCAACCATAGCAAGAAGAAAAATCAAAGCTAAAAATCTAAATTAACCATACCTACAGTATATGCCAAAATGAGTAAAATTGCTGCAAAAATCTATAAATTTGCAAGACAGTAGCTAAAACTTAATGGGCTGAAAACATTTTATTTATTTATTTAGTTTTTCTTTCAGCTGATCCCTTCTTTAGGGGTCGCCACAGTGAACTAACTCGCACGAAGACTTGGTTGTGTCCATCCTGACACAACCACAGACCACCGAGCTACCCCTGAGTGGAGCAGAGAGCTGCCATCAAGGGTACCAGGTGGAGCAGATGGTGGGGGTTGGGGGCCTTACTCAGGGGCCCAGAGTGGGGCATGGAGAAAGGTGTGGGTGTTTCACCATTTCATCCATATTTTGATGTTGTTGGTGCAGAAAGCTGAACGGGCAACCTTCCGATCAAAGGCCCACCTCCCCTAACCTCTGCTCCACCACTCCCCTTAAGAATTTTTTTTAAAAATAAGAGTACAAAAATAAAGTGGGGCCAGTCACTTGTTGGCCATAAAGTCTTGATTTGCATTTATTGTGTTTTGGGGATTTTTTTCTGCTACTATTGCTAAATTTCAGACTAGCATGTTTATAAATGGCTGAGTTATAGCTACATAGTGTTGGTGGTCATTTTAAATTTTATATTAGCATTCGGTTTGTGTTGGGGATACAAAATTTGAGATCAATATGTTTTAAATTAGCTGGTTTATAGCTGCACTCATGCTGTATACAGCATGCGCTCTCAGGACATTATTACATGCAGTGTCCCCTCAGTGAGGACTGAACTAGGCAAAAGGGCCTTCTCCTACTCCGCTCCTGTTTCCTGGAATATCTTGAAAAAGATCTTAAGCTCTCGACCTGGACCTCTCTAAGCGGCTTTAATCTGTTAAGTTCCTGGGGAAAACCAACGCAGACATGTTCCTGTTTTTATTATTCTACACCACCTAACAAACTAGCTGTTTTTTTCGCTATACTTTTCCCTTTAATTATCCTTTTAATTACCATTTTATTTTCACATGTTATTTTTTTTTATTTTATTTGTATGCATCCTTTATGATTGTTCATTGTTGTCAGCACTCATTGTTAAAATTCAGGTCTCTCTTGTAAATGAGCCCCTGAGGCTCAGTGGGATTAACCTGTTTAAATAAAGGTTGAATGAATAAAAATCTGCGCACTACAGACTCATATTCGGGCTGCTGTTTAATATACCGTGTTATTTTACATTTGTGCTTAACGTATATCTTAGATCCTTGTATATTGTTCCTTTTTATACTTTGTATTTTTGATATTTTTGGGAGTAACTGGGACCTTGAGTACACAATTACTCATCTGGGGTAAAGATCACAACTACTCATCATTATGTACTCATCTGCTCACACAGACTCATGTTCGTGCTGCTGTTCGGCGCATTGTTTATTAATGCTATTAGTGCTTAGCATATTTTTAGTTAATGTTTTTCTTAGTTCATATCTTAGATCTTATTACTGTTTTTCTTTTACATTTTATTGTTGGATATAACTGTGACCCTGTGTATTAAATTTCGTTCCACCACATGTACCACATGCGATGTGAATGAAATAAAGAAACTTGAACCTTGAACTTAAGTTTGACTTGCTCTGTATAGGACGGTTATTCTCAAGTAAATTGAAATGTATACGGTATATTTTATAGGTAAGCTAAAACTTAAATACATTTTAAATAAACATTTGAAAAACTATTGGAAGATAAAGCCTGAAGAAATGAATGCCCTTAGCCTGACTGAAAGCAACCATGAAGGTAAACAAAATGAAATAAGCTGTCATGTGTGTTCATGGACTAGAAAACAATTACCTTGAAATACAGATGTTAGATATTTGTTTTGCTGTTTAGAAAAACAAAAGCTACAATTTATTAAAATGAGTGTAAAGCATAAATTAGTTTTATCAAGTCAATTAAATGTGATTTAGTCAATATCTCGTCACACTTTAAATACAAATAAATTAAATTCTTGCCAAAAGGCAAGACAGAAAACCTGACATCTTTGTAGAAAAATGAAAAATAATCAAATTTATTTAGGGGATTAAAAAAACATTTTGAGGTAACAATTTGCATAATATAACTTCCATAAAATTTACACACACAGACCGTGGAGAAAAAACAAAAGGCTAAAAAGACAACCTCTGAAAAAGAAGAATAAAATGGAGATAGAGTGCTTTGATTCTCTTTTGACAAGCAAAAAGGGACATAAAAAGGTGTTGCACAATCAGATATAAACATTTCAACAGTTGATGGTCGTGTTTGTAAAGCCTCTGAGGGTTGTATAAAATATATTCATAATTAAAATGCTGTTCAGTAGTACTGTACTTCTGTTTTCGGACTTTTTTGTTTGCTTGTTTGTTTGTTTGTTTTCGGATTATGAATTGGCAACACAGCCCATGATTCGGTCGGTATGAACGGGTGTTGCTATGCGACATACGGTCCCGCACAACAAGGCGTGGCCTGCGCGTGACGTCAGGCCCTAGCGAACACAGCTTGTTTTGGAGGAAGTGGACAGAGCTAGTTCAGTCAGCTGCTAGCAGTTAGCTTGACAGGAAAAGTGAGTGCTAAGGAGAAACTGATTGTTCTAGTAAATAATTTTACGTCAGGTGTGTTGTTTTCGACAGACGGCCTTAGCAGAGAGGCTAGCTATCAGGCAGCTAACCAGCTGTGGACATTTTGAGCGTGTACTTTTGTTCCGGGCAGACATTTGTTGGAGCTGTGTTAGCCTGTCAGCCATCCTGCGCCTTTTGCTCGGCACTATAAGAAGTAAAGAGGTAAAGGAAAAAACACGTTTTATTTTTATTTTTTTTATTATTATTATTCGAAGACACATCACAGAGGTTGGTTTATGATGACTAAAGCTGCGTTTTACTTCTACATATGCTAACCATATGCTGTCGTTATATAATTTCACAACATTGCTTAGCTTACGAAACGCATCTTAAAAGTAAAATTCATTACATAATTTGTTTTGTAATTCAAACTAGTTTATAATGTGAATGCTATTTTCAAGATGTATTTTTATATATGTAGCCAGGGTCAACAACAACAGTTTACTCTCTGTTGCTAACCTTTGTTAAAAATCTCTGATACTGTTCATCAGCAGAAACATTAAGTTGCAATCTGGCAGGTCGCATCGGTAGCTCTTTGTTTTCCCTTTCAGGCACTTGGTGTGCTAATCATGCCTGCCAAGTCATGGTTCCGTTCGTCTGTTTAAAGCCATGTGATCAGTCCCTGACACGGTGTCATGGGGTCCAGATTATGAGCCGCAGACAGATAGCTCTGTGTTAGTTTGGCTTCAGGCCGTGACTTCTTGAAGAGACTTCACAAGTTATGACCACAATTTTAACTCTGTAGCTCCTTTCAGTTTTTGCTGTCTCCTTACCTGATAGGAATAATAATTTTATCCCCAGCCGTAACAGAGTGTGAACTTTGTCCATTACAGCTTTATGAGGAGTTTATTATTGCGTAACACGCTAAGTCAAAAGTGCTTTGTGATGCCTTTTTGAGCTGGAACAATTGTGTTTGTTACAACTCTGAGATTTAAAAGCTATAGAGTGTATTACAATTGGAGGAGGAATAAAGGCAGCTTCCATTTCAAAGTGGATCAACCCAATTTGCTAAGGTGAACAGTCTGGCTGTTTGTGCTTTTATTTCTAAATCTACAAATAAAGGGTGGCATTCCTTGAAGGAATGCATATCACCCGCTGCCTCTCCGTCCAGAGTTTTAAACTCAGATCATTTGATGATTAGAAGGGAGGGCGTTGTAGCAGTTCTTTTTTTTTTAATCATTCAACCTTTTTTTTTTATCATTAAACCTTTATTTATACAGATTAATCCCATTGAGCCTCAGGGACTCATTTACAATAGAGACCTGTGTAAGGCCGTGGCACTTAAAAGAGAGATGTGAATCGACTAAGATATCCAAATATTTATAGGAATTGACAAACTCAATAGGGACACCGTTTGAGGATAAAATTGAAGGAAAAACTGCTGGGACTGACTTCCTGTTTGAAAATAACATCCCTTTGGTTTTGTCAGTGTTTAGGACAAATTTGAGACGAAACAAATCAGACTGGATGATGTCAAAAGCAGATTGCAAAAGCTGGAAAATCTGAGCAACTGTTTTAGCTCGACAATAAACAACTGTATCATCAGAGAGTCCGAGTTTCTTTATTAGTCATTCGTATATGTGGTGGAACTAAATTGTGTACACAGGGTCCCAGTTACATCCAACAATAAAATGTAAATGAAAAACAGTAATAAGATCTAAGATATGAACTAAGAAAAACGTTAACTAAAAATACGCTAAGCACTAATAGCATAGAAACATTACGCCGATCAGCAGCACGAACATGAGTCTGTGTGAGCAGATGAGCATGCATGAACACAGCAACATGATGTGATTTTTCACGCAAGATGTTAGGGAAGGTAAGATGTTAAGTGAGTCCAAATGCTTTTTGATTTGAGAGTTTATCAGTTTTTCTAGAACCTTGGCTAAAATGCAGAGTTTATAGACTGGTCGATAGTTGTTCAGTGAGGTGGGGTCACCTCTCTTCAGCATAGGTAGAATAAAGGCTGTTTTCCAAGCGTCTGGAATGGAGTTTTGGCTTATGGACAGATTAAAGATGTGGGACACCGGTACTTGGTCAAACCCTGTAAATGACGACATGTACAATCTCATGCAATATTGCAAGGAGTTGTTAGATTATTAGTGCTTCAAGTAGAGTTTGAGGAGGACTCTCAGCTACTACCACACCAAATTTCTGACAAAATTGACTGAGTTAGTCATTTTTGTGTTTGATTAGAAGTGGCGGCCATCTTGATTTGGATTAAGCCCTAATGGTAATCAGTCTGAAAGATTTTTGCAACATCTAACTGCAATCATTGAAAATTTAAGGCCTCATTAAGAAATGGCATCTACTCAGTTCTTTCCTGTATGCTGTTGCAGTTCCAGTCGCCCTGGCTGTGCCCAGACATCATTGTCTGTCAACTCATAATAGAATGCAGTGCAGCTTGTTGATTATTACTGTCAGTGGAAAAAGGCCTTGCACATTTCTCAAACAAGTCTTTTTCTTTAGAGTGTATTTTGAGTTATATAAAGCAACCGTTTTTGACACATCTATGAAACAGGTTGCAGCTGATGTTGACCAATATGACAAGGCAGCACCCAGTTAGTTGTGATCTGCTGATTTAATTTTGCATCCAGTTTAGCTTTTTGTTCTCTCAGCTGCAGGACAATGACATCAAGGAAGAAAGTACTTCTCAAAGTCATCATCCTTGGAGACTCTGGGTAAGTGCCGTAAAGACAAAAGGCCTGAGTGGCGACTCTATTTTTATTGTCATTATTGTTTTTCTCCAACCTGTGCTCATAATTGTCCTGGGATATTTGTTTTTGTAGCGTTGGAAAGACCTCATTAATGAACCAGTATGTGAATAAGAAGTTCAGCAACCAGTACAAAGCAACAATTGGAGCTGATTTCCTGACGAAAGAAGTTATGGTAGATGACAGGCTCGTCACAATGCAGGTGATCCTTTTTTTTCCTGAAATGCAGTTGTCTCATGAACATTAAACTAGGCCTGTCATGATAACAAATTTTGCTGGGCGATTAATTGTCTCAGGAATTATTGCGATAAACGATAATATCGTTTGAAATTTGACAATAATTAGTAATTGTTGTTAAATTTAAGAAGAAATGTTGGGTTAATTTTTGTGTGTAGTACCTTTTTTTGACCACTGGATGGCAGTACAAGACTGTTTGAACCAAGGGATGGATAGTGAGGGTGTGAACAGCGTGTCTCTTTAAGAAAAATGGGAGGGAGACCCCTTGACCTGACATGGGCTGTCTCTCCTTCCTGTTTTTCGGTTTTCAAAATGGCGGATGCTCGGTGTGATTAGAGCTCTTTAGCATAGCATTTTTCGCAAAAAGCTTTTAATAAAAAAATCAGAAAACAAGTTCTCAGCTTCTTTTTGCAAAGAAAAACAACTTTTTAGACAAAGGCACGGGTTTCAACAGTGAATTTTGGAGCTTCAACAAGACAGAGTTTTTTCCCCGAGGTCGACCTGTTAGCTTAGCTCGTAGTTTAGCTTCTCAGCTTAGCTGCTTTTAATGATCCAAAAATGCAATTTTGGACGGTTAACAGATTGTAAAGAGAAAGGGAGGGGTCAGTGAAGAGCACCGAAGTTGATCCTTTTGTCATCCAGTGTCTTCAGTAGAAAGAGAGAGACATGACGAAACGATAAAGCTGATAAATGAAAATGAGGTTGATAATTTTCATTTATCATGCGATTAATTGATAAAGTGTGTATTGTGACAGGCCTACATTAAACCCAGAACATCTGTGAACATTTGTTGTATTTTCATTTTAAAAAACAAGTATAATATTGTACTATCTCGTTCATCCAATTTGAACTGTAAACAGTGGTCTAATGGAAACATGTCAAACAAAAAAAAATGGTAGCTAATCTTCAAATATGACATCTAATTTTTGTTAAAATAATAAAAATCAATGTTTAATTTACTATATTTCATTTTGTATAAAGGGTAGTCAGGTTGAGACACAGTTGTCTCATTTGCAAGAGAGACTTGTTATACAAAAATAAAACCATGCAATCAATAAAATCAGTAGTCTACTGGGCTCAGACTTGATGCAGAATAAAAGACAAAGCAGAACTAAATATCATGTTGCAATGTAAAAGAAATGCAGCAACAAAAAAAAGTTAAAAGCTCACAGCTATCTTTGTCAGATTGTTTACACCAAACATGACTGGAGTGACATTTCAGTATAAACATGTTAAAATCCTTGTGGTTCACCATCTGAACCTTCACACCATTTTGTTTCTGCGTTGGTTTGTATTTAAGATCTTTGTGATTGACTGGTCACCATGGTGAACTGGTGTAAATAAGGCGGATAAGACAATAGAAAGAAAACACTTAAGGGAGTATTTCACTGGGATGAGACAGCTGGCAACCAGTTGGTGCAGAAGTTCTCTCAATGTTCACAGGGGTTGTTCATCTCCTCGCTTTAGTTACTGCAGCTTGTAGCTTGAACTTTGTGCAACAAATGTACTGTGTATAAAAATTTATAAAACAAATTTTCCCTCAAATAGTGACAGAATTGTCACGGGCCTCTCAAACTCGTCTCGGTTGTGCCTTGAAGCTTTGAACTGTTTTGAACTGAGCAGCTCTGTTTTGTCTGAAGAACACTGGAGTTGCATTTTGACACCTGCACGGGAACATTAACAGGAAACATGCCCAAGTCTTAAAAAACAGGCAGATGATAAATGATGATCAAATAATGATCGTTTACTTGGTTTTGCTTGTGTAAAAATCATTATTTGTTCTGGGAAGATGGAGGTAAATGAAAAGTTTTTACGTGTCATGTTTGGATAGCACCTCACTGGGCTGCAACTGTTGGAGACAAGTTGACAAGTCAAACTTGACTCAAAATTGTGAGAAAATACATAATTTTCCATTGCAGTCTGTCTTTTTGTCAACTTTGAGTATGTACGACAAAGTGACTGAGACATGCAACTGTATTTTGTTTGGACATTAAAAAAATGACAACCTAATTATACGTGTATGGCTCACAAAACATTAATTTCATACCCACCTGGCAGCTGGCCCACATTTATGATTTTATCTACATGGTCTCTTTTCACATTAAAATAGGCAGGTTTAGACTACCGTACTTTGATGACTATAACTCAAGAGACCAGTTTTGTTTGGCATCAATACATCCATCCATTATCTTTTACCCACTTCTTCCTTTTTGGGTCACAGGTGCCCATATCCAGTAATCTCTGTGCGAGAGGTGGGGGACATGCTGGACAGGTCTCCAGTCCATCACAGAGACACTTTAGAGACAAACAACCATTCACTGTCTCACTCACACCTAGGGACAATTTAGTCATCAGCCTAACATGCATGTTTTTGGTCTGTGGGAGGAAACTGGAGTACCCACAGAAAACCCACGCATGCACGGAGAGAACATACAAACTCCACCCACAATGGCCCCTCGGCCAGGATTCGATCCATTGACCTTCTTGCTGAGAGGCGGCAGCTCTACCAACTGTGCCACCGTGCAGCTCGCATTAATACACAAACAAGGCAAATTGTGATTTATGTTTTTTATACGGGATCTATGTGGTCCTCTTGTTCCCCTTAAAAGTGCTGTTCCCTTCTCTGTTGAATAGAAATGTCCTGCAGAGGTACATGTGTCGTTTGAATATTTGTTTGAGCAAGGTCTTTGTGGTTCAGGCACTTTGTCTTTGGCCAGACTTAAGATGGGATTTAAAAAGAGGGAGCAGAAGGGTCTGTCACTGCTGGCTCCACATCAGCTTTGTGTTAATAAACTCTAATGATCAAGACAAATATAAATCATACAGAAAAACAAATACTGAATACACGTCAGCAGTCAAGTTATTGTCTTGAATCAAATGGACAGCGTCCGTCTTGCAGCTGATTCCTTTAACGTTCTGTTACAGATCTGGGACACAGCAGGTCAAGAGAGGTTCCAGTCCTTAGGCGTCGCTTTCTACCGTGGAGCAGACTGCTGTGTTCTGGTCTTCGATGTCACCGCACCCAACACCTTCAAGACCTTAGACAGCTGGAGGGACGAGTTCTTGATCCAGGCGAGCCCCCGAGATCCAGAGAATTTCCCCTTCGTGGTGCTGGGCAACAAGATCGACTTGGAGAACAGACAGGTTGATGCCTTTGTCTAATTTAAGTTCTTTGTGGGTGTCAGTTGTCTCTTGTTTTATCTCGCAAAAATGTGTTTAGAGTCAGAGTCAAGAGATTCTTTGTCGTTTGCAAAAACAAAATTATGTAAACAGGGTCCCAGTTACATCCAACAATAAAATGTAAAAGCAAAACAACAATAACGTAAGATATGAACTAAGAAAAACATCAACTAAAAATGCACTAAGCACTAATAGCATAAAAACATTACGTAATGTAGTTATTAAAAATGTGTTAAATAAAAAGACATAATCATGCGCTTCGTGTTCTTACTGTTGACATCAGCTGTTTTGTCTGTCAGGTGACAACCAAACGATCACAGGCTTGGTGTCAGAGCAAGAACAACATCCCATATTTTGAAACCAGCGCTAAGGAGGCGATCAACGTGGAGCAGGCCTTCCAGACTATTGCACGCAATGCTCTTAAACAGGTAAAGGAAAACCAGCCAGCAGGCATTCTGACTCCAGATTATTTAAATATCATTTTTCTCACGGTGGCTTCTGTCTGATCCCAGGAGACTGAAGTGGAGTTGTACAACGAGTTCCCTGAGCCAATAAAGCTGGACAGGAACGAGCGAGCCAAGCCGTCTGCAGAAACCTGCAGCTGCTGAGGACTCTGAAGGTCATCGGCAGGTCATCTCCATCACCCTGTCTTGCCTTGTCTATATACCCCCTGTCCCATGGCCAACTGTTATGCCCTGATGCCCACCAAAAGAGCAGCATCCCACTCATAGTACATTACTACACGTGCTGCAGCCACTTCTTTATGTAAACAAAACACACATTTTCTATATAATACGAGTCTCCTAGCCCAAAGAATACCTTAAGAAAACATGACATTTACTTGTTTAATGCTTGTTACTTCCCAGTGTTTCTCCCTCAGTCCTTCATGGTGATTTGTTTATTTCATGTTCAGTTCCACATTTATCGCTGCTTTCAGTCCTGAATTTTATTTTGATACTTTATGTGGAGAATTGAAACATTACATCTATGTGTATTTGAAGGTTTTGATTTAGGTTAGACAATTTATTTTTTAAATTCTGAGTTATTTGTGGTGGTTGTTTCCTGTTTTTGGCAGCCCGTCACTGCTGCATGAACAAGGAAACCCTGCCGGCCAATATTCATTTGTGTTGTGGCTTAAATTACCATCACTCTTGAAACCAACTTGTTACCATGGTTTCACATAAGCCTCGTAAGAAGAAAAGGTTATTTCATCGGGGAGTTGTGTGTGTATGGGTGTTTGTGTGCGTGTGACAGAATTTGCACAAGTAGATTACAATAATATGCTGGTTCTTATTGATTGGCCCCCAAAAAAAGATACAGTGCAACAAGTTCATCAAACGTGTTTTTCACTTTTTTTTTTTAATATCAAACTGAACTAAAATTTGTGGAGACAACTCATTTTGAGCCACAGTATTTGGTGTGATTATTGTTCAGGTTGAGACCCAGCTCCGTGATGTCAGTCGTTCCTTCAGGAACTATGGTTCTTCTTGTAATCTATTACAGGTCAATCAGCCTCCGATCAGGGAATGAATCAAATCAAAGAGTGTATCAATCTGCCTGACAGACATTGAGATTATTTCAAATCTCCTTTGCTTTTATCTCGTTTTTGTTTCCTGTCAACTATTGCAAGAATTTGTACATTTGCATACGTCTCGTGTTGTAAATCTCCCATGTTTGACTCTACCAGCTGTGTGTGCTGAGAAACCATTGAAGTGCTTGGTATTTCTTTTAACCAATCAGATCTTTAACTGCCTGTTTGTATTATGTTAAAACTTAGCAAACATACTGTAACTCTGAAAGTTGGAAAATGTGGGGGAGTATCTGGCATTCATTATTATTATTACATATTAATATGATAAATGCACATCAGCATTGGTTCAAAATGTCTTTGTGTTTCGAGTAATAAAGATAATAAAAATCTTGACTTAAACATGCAAACTTTTAATGTATTTATTTGTCTGTTTTGAACAGTGGCAATTCCTTATAAATGTAAAAAGTACAAAAATAAGTACAAATTTTTCAACACATATGAAAACAGTTGAAGTAGAAAAAAACGAGTCCTGAATATCTTAATCTGCTGCATTTCCAGAGTCAGTTCTTTAGCTTCACTTGGTTCTGGGTTTCTTGCTGGAGCCCTGAAGCCACAGCTGCAGGGCTCCTCTAGACTTGCGGGGCGTCTCTGCCTTGCTCTCTGGCTCTTCTTTGCTCTCTTTCATGCACGACTCTTTCCTCTTTAAAGAGCCACTGCTAGACAGCCAGCTCATCATCATCTTGCTGCTTGCTGAGGGTTTGGGCTCCTGTAAATCAAACTTCATGTGTCAGATGTTTCAGCCGTTCAAAGTTAGATTTTCTAAACCCAGTTTGTGAAATCCTCCGTACCTTTGTCCTGTTGAGATCCACTGGCTGCAGGCACTCGGGGGAGTTGTTGCGAGAGTTGTTGACGAGAGAAGACACTGGGTGAAAAGTCAAAATGTTTTTCGACTGCAGCAGCTTCAAGGCATCTAGAGACTTCACCTCCCCAAAGTCTAGCCACCTTCTCACTTCTTCTTCTCCATCCAGGATCGCAGGCATTCTGAAACCGTCAAGCGATTTCTGAGGTTGCACAGACTGAGAGGGAAGAGAAACGAGCTTTCTTATCAGCTGTTCATACCGATCGTGGATGTTTTCAAGATTTGGAGACGCGTCCACGGTGATAACGCTGTACGAGTACAGAGGCTCTCCACCAGCAGGTGGTGTCCAGCAGTCAAACACTCCAGCCATAGTCAGCAACCTCCATCCAGTCCACTCAGCTGGTGCTTCTCCATCCTTACCAACGTAAAAAGATCAGGAACGCTTAGTTTCAATACTGACAGTTAACAGTTCTTTGACTGACACGTCAAACTTTCATGTATAAATGTGCATGAAATTTATGTTAAAAGAACATTAGTTCACTTTTTTTCACAGTTTGTTTTCATAAAAGAAAATGTTGCTATAAAAGAGTCAACCTCTGATAAACCAGGAGAGGTCTCCCCTGGAGGGTGGAACATTCCTGATTTCTCTTTATTGCAAACTGGAGACGTGGGCTCTTCCTGATCCTCCTTTTTGACCAGGCTGGGCCCCTTGGCCTGCGGGAAATAGATGAAGAACGGCTGCTTCTCTTTTTCCCTCCTCTGCCACTCATAAAACCCATCAGCCAGGATGACACAGCGCTGTCCCTTCAGCAGGGGATCCTTAAAAAATAACATGCAAAATATTTGAGCTCTTGCACAGTTAATGAAAAACTTGAGCACAGAACAGATGTCCTGATGCTCAATAATCCAGGTAGATGAATGTAACAAGGTTGAGTCAGGTCCTCTGGACAGATTCTTTGTTGAAACGTTTTGTCTTTTATCCAAAAGACTTCTTCAGTCTGAAACACTGCTACAAACTCAGCACCTTCTCATAGTGGATCCACCAGTTTGCTGGTTACATTCAGAACTAACTGTTCAGATGTAAAGGAGGACCATCAGCTGACCATCACGACTGATTGATAGTGTCCTAACAATTGGTTGCTAGTGCTCTGGTGGCCGCTTGCTATTCAGAGGGCTGAGCGATACTTGAAATGACAGCACTGTAAGAGGGGCACAGTTTAGGAAGTGGCCATCAGGGCACTAATGATCAATCGTTAGGCTGATGGTCCTCCTTTTGCATGTGAACAGCTAGTTTTGTCTGTCACCAGCAAACTGGTGGATCCACTATGAGAAGGTGCTCCTTATAAGACTGGAGGTCCCTGATGTACTCCATCCAAAGTGACAAAATCTGCTCTCATCGTCACGGTTGCGTGATGAAAATGGCATCATTTTGTTCTCAGAGCAGCTTCGCCTGTCCCTTTTCAACACAAGGCCCCGGCCCAACGTTTTCTCACAGGCGTATGCACCAAGTATTGTGTGATTGGTCAGGTGTGTTCGTCAATGTGGAAATGCACTCAGATTTACAGCTGTAAGACTCTTCAAACACACTCTATTAGTCAAATGGCCAAAAGCTCCTGGATGGAGATCGTGCAGACATTGTGTACGGAGGAGTCTGTCTGCTGAAAAGTGTAGCGCTCTCCATGATAGATTTGTGGTCAAACAGCAGATGTAGGGACGGAGTGGAGACTCTGGCAGGAAGAAACCAGTGTGGTGACGTATACTTCAGTGGGAGGGGTTTCCCAGGAGCTCTACACCTGTGTCTCGCGGACTATGAAAGGTGTGTGTGAAAATGAACGTCCTACAACCACGTGGCTGCACGTTGACTGTTTGGCTGATGGCGTACGTTGGGCCCTTGAGTTTGTTGCAGCTCCTCAGACTGGAGAAGTCTTTTGGATAAAAGACGAAACGTTTCAACACAGAATAATCCGTCCAGAGGATCTGATTCAACCTTGTTAGATCAGATGGGTCTCTACAAACGTGTGCACCTTGTACGACTTCTTCTGGAGTATATTCTCACTGCGGCAATTACTAGTGTTGTACTGCATCTTGCTCGGGTCGTTCTCCTTGAACCACGCAGGTATCAGACCCCAACGCATGGAGGCCAAAACACATTCATCCACAGGAGCATTCTGAGGAAACATTCAAAGCACATTTACACGATGTAAAACTAACCAAAAGTACGGGCCAATTAAAAACAATTAAAGCTATGTTTTAATGTTGCTGAGAAAACCCACACATGCAAGGAGAACATGCAAACTCCACCCAGAAGGGTCCCCAGACCAGGATTTGAACCAGGGTAGCCGGCTCACTGAGAGGCAGCAGCTCTACCAACTGCGCCACCATGTTTAATCCAGTGCAACACAATCTCCATTTGTTAGTAAATGTAAAGGGCCAATTGGGGGGAAACAAAACAGAAATAAATCTATAAAACTAAAAAAGTTGCTAAGGAAGCCATCAGGCTGCATGAATTGTCCACGTCAATAAAATGAAAAAAGGCCTAGCATCTCTTGAAGGACTGTTGAATTAAAGCTGTTCTGGTCACATCTTGTAACTGTTTAATGTGAGTCAAGCAATATTATGTGATCTGACTAGATGTGATGAGCTCATTGAGTTTAGATTTTAGGCTTACATTTAATGTATATTCAATGATTATTTCCTGGGATTTTGCTAAATTCTGTCCAGTGGTTCATGAAATATGTCGCTAACAGACAAACAGGGTTGATGCCAACACTTAATGGCAAAGTTTAACGCAGTAATATAGTGCATAGGTAGTGCTTAAAGTACGTGTAGGGTATTACGGTCAGCTGCTACCACACCATATTTTTCATCAATATCTGTAAAGCAAAGTTATAGCCATTGTGTTGGCAGCCATCTTAACTCCAGAAGTTAATCAGATGTTGAGGTATATCCAATGATTGTAATTTCATTTCTTCAGGTGGCTACACACGGCTGTGCTCAAAAGTTTACATATACTGGTAGAATTTGTGATCATTTTTCAGAGAATATGAATGATAAAAGGTTTTCTTTCACTCATGGTTAGTGGTTGGGTGAAGCCATTTATTATCCAATAATTGTGTTTTCCTTTTTTGCATCATAATGACAACAGAAAATACCCGAATGACCCTGATCAAAACTTTACATACAGATTTTAATACCGTGTATTGCCTCCTGTAGCATCAACGACAGCTCCAAGTCTTTTGTGATTGTTGTGGATGAAACACTTTATTTTCTCACACGGTACAGATGCCCATTGTTCTTGGCGAAATGTCACCTGTTCCTGTAGATTCTTGGGCTGTCTTGCATGAACTGCACGTTTGAGATCTACCCAAAGTGACTCAAAGATATTGAGGTCAGGAGACTGAGATGGCCATTCCAGAACCTTCCCCTTTTCCTGCTGTAGCCATTGACATGCTGACTTGGCCTTATTGTGTTTTGGATCATTGTCATGTTGGAATATCCAAGAGTGTTCCCTGCGCAGCTTCCGAGCCGATGAGTGCAGATTATCCTCCAGTATTTTCTGATAACATGCTGCATTCATCTTGCCATCAATTCTGGCCAAGTTCCCTGTCTGTTTAGCCCCACACCCACCAAACATCAGCGATCCACCTCTGTGTTTCACAGTAGGGATGGTGTACCGTTCATCATGGGCATTGTTGACTCCTCTCAAAATTTTGGTTGTGGCCAAAAAGTTGTTTTGGTCCCATTACTCCACTGACTTTGTTCCAGAAGTTTTGAAGCTCGTCTCACTTGAGCTGTTTGGCATATTGTGAACAGGCTGCTTTGTGACATTGGCGCTAGGCCTGTCACGATAACAACTTTTGCTGGGCGATTTATTTTCTCAGAAATTATTGCGATAAACGATAATATTGTTTGAAATTTGACAATGATTAGTAATTATCAAATTTAAGAAGAAATGTTGGTTAATTTTTGTGTGTAGTACTTTTTTTGACCACCTGATGGCAGTATAAGACCGTTTGAACAGAAGGATGGATAGTGAGGGAGCGAGCAGCGTATCTCTTTAGGAAAAATGGGAGGGAGGCTCATTGATGTGACATGGGCTGTCTCTCCTTCCTTTTTTTCGGTTCTCAAAATAGCGGACGCTCGGTGTGGTTTGAGCTGTTTAGCATAGCATTTTTCACACAAAGCTTTTAATAAAAGAAAAAAATCAGTAAACAAGTTCTCAGCTTCTTTTTGCAGAGAAAAACAATGTTTTAGATGAAGGCACGGGTTTCAACTGTGAATTTTGGAGCTTTGACAAGATGGAGGTTTTTTCCAGAGGTCGGCCTGTTAGCTTAGTTTCTCAGCTTAGCTGCTTTTAATGATCCAAAAACGTAATTTTGGACAGTTAAAATGGATTTTAAAGAGAAAGGGAGGAGTCAGTGAAGAGCACCTTTTGTCATCCAGTGTCTTCAGTAGAAAGAGACACAAAGAAACGATAAAAGCTGATAAATGAAAATGATGTTGATAATTTTCATTTATCGTGCGATCAATTGATTTATTGTTTATCGTGACAGGCCTAATTGGCGCAGAAACGGTTTTCTTCTGGCAACTCGACCATGCAGCCCATTTTTGAAGTGCCTCCTTATTGCACATCCTGGAACATTCACACCACTTTTTCCTCAGAGTCCTGTATGTCAGCTGAAGTTATTTGTGGGTTTTTCTTTGCATTCCAAACAAATTTCCTGGTATTTGTGGCTTTTGTTGGTCTACCTGACCATGTATTGGTCACCTGTAGTAGCCATACACCTGTATGTTAGGCTTCTCTCTTGTGGAACCCACTTTCAATTTCTGTCCGTGAGCATTGTTCAGTTTTAAGACTGGGCTTAAGACTTTCCTTTTTGATAAATCCTATAGTTAGTGTTGGATTGTTATGCTGCTATAGACTTAGACTACTAAGAGGATAAATTGACCTCATTTCTTAAAATGAATTGTTACAAATAGTTTGCATTTGAAACTATTTCTTTCTTAACATGTGATTCTTGACCTGCCATTGTGTATCTGTTCCTCTCAAACCCAGCAGGTTGAAGCAGATGGCCACTTGTCCTGAGCCTGGTTCTGCTGGAGGTTTCTTCCCCATCAGGGAGTTTTTCCTTCCCACTGTCGCCTTTATGCTTGCTCAAGATGAGCCTCTGCAATGAAGATAAACTCCAAGCAGTCTGCTCCTCAGATAATATTGTTAAATTACTTTTTATATATATTTCTGTTCAGTGCCAAGATGACTTCTGTTGTGACTTGGCGCTATATAAACAAAATATGAATCAAGCCAAAACTTCCAGGGTATGTAAATTATTGAGTGTCATTTGGTATTTTCTGTTGTCATTAACACAATTGTTTGATAAATAGCTTCACTCAACCACTAACCATGAGTGAAAGAAAACTTTCTGTGTTCCCATTTTGGACTTGTGCAGACTCAAATGTTTTTAGACTGCAGCAGAAACTGGCTGAAGACCATCATCACGTTAAACACATCTATCAGGCGCATTTGATCAACTCAAGCGACCTTTACGAAATGCCTGTGCGACAGCAGAACCGGACTCGTGGACTGCGGGCTCTTGTTGTAGGAGGGTCGGTATTTGTCTGCGTCCCCGTCCCTCCAGCGGGGCTGTCTCCGCCGTCCGCTCCGGTCCCTGTAGGAGCAGGCTCGACTTACTTCGTCCGGAGCAAGAGTGCACGCAGTTCGTCCGCACATGTCAGAGCTGAAACAAACACACTGCGGTTCAACACAGGTTAGGGTAAACATGTCAACTTTAGCGTGTTAGCTTGACTTGCTCGAGCCAAAAACATATCCCGACTGTAAATAAATTTTAACTTTAGAACAGTGCTCGACTAATACTCGACGTACCAGTTTGTCAGTGTTTGACATATATCAGAAGGAGAAGCGTCTTGTATTATTTGTGTTGAAAATAGTGCACGTAATTTGAATCTAGTGCGGATTTCTGCCAAGGCAGGACGTCTGAAATTACTATTTGGTCTACCCCATTTACTCGACGGCGCATGTAATGGTGCAGACACTTTTTTTTGACGTAGACGAGAAAAACTAGTCTCTCGCGCTGTTCGTCAATTCCAGCTGGGTCATGCGCCGGTAAGGAGTGGATTCACACCCCGTCCTGCAGCAAAGATGGCGGCTCCCTACAAGGGGCGTTTCCGACTTGACTGACGATTTTTTTTTTTTAAAGCAATGCTGGTTAAATAAGATTTTAATATTTACAAATGAAAACATGTGATAGTTGTTTAGACAGAAGTTAAAGAATATTCAGACATTTACAAAATACAAAATATAGAAAACTAAAATATGCTTAGGCCTAAAAACATTTAGTAATTTGGAGACTAGTCTGTGTTAGCAAAATATGCCATAAACCACTGTATAAAGTTGCATGATGTATACCTGAATGGGTTAAAATTTTGGAGTAAATCTCACTCAAGATGGCCGCCACAGCTACCAACTGTGGGAAAAAAAAAAAACCAAAACAAAACTTGGCAATAACAGTCAATTTTACAGACACCGAGTTAAAATTTGATGTGGTGGTAACTGAGAATCATTCACAACACTCAACCTGTGAAATTTAGTTGTTGCTTTTCATTATTTGCCTTGGTTTGTTTGTAAATTGTTCATAATTAAACAAAAAAGAAGAAGAAAAGATCAAATAAAAACATGCCGAGCGTGCGCACGACGTCATCATCAAGGTTTGACCACCTTAAAAGATGGCGGGCGACATGTTTTCCCTCCAGGCCTTGTTGTGTCCGTGAGCAGCCGTTATGGAGGTAACCATGGCAACAATAAACAAGCTAACTGTCAGTGGCACTGTGGGCTCCTGAAACTACCGGTGAAAGTGTTGAAACTCTTGAGGACTTCAGCAGGTGAGAATAAGACCTCTCTGTTTGCTGCGACACATCACCATGATGACAGTGGTCGGTGCACATTTTTACGCATTAATGTTTTTTTTCAAATGTAGGAGCCCGTTGTTTGTATTAAACAGACTAAAAGTCAACTCATATAGCTTGACTTGTTGAGTTCTTAATATCAAACGTTTATTAAACGTTGGAGTATTAATTTAATTGCTGGCTTAGATTTCCAGTTCTGTTTTGTTAAACCAGTAACAATCACAGTTCCTGGTGTGGGGTGATATAAACAAAGCTATATACAACAATGATATAAACAAAGCTACCTGACCCACTAATATAACGCAGCTAAGAGACTCATCAACTGGACCAGTTAGGGACCAACAACGGTTAAAAATATCAACCTGTAAAAAGGATTTGTATTTAACTCGTTCACCCTTTTACTTGTTTGTGTTTGTGTATTTAGCAGCTCTGTCTAACCAAACTGAATAAACAACAACAAACATAGTCCTGCTGTAGAATAAGTGTTCATGTGAACATGGAGGCTGCAGGGTCAGCTCATCCTGTCCACCTGAGCCAGGATGGACGCCAGCCAAGCCGAGCACCACATCTTGACAGTACGTGAACATACTCAGCATCTGGCAAATATACTGCTATATATATATATATATATATATATATATATATATATATATATATATGACAAATATACTTTTTTTAATCCAGTGGGTGACTTCATCGTCATCAGTAATAATAAGTCATCATCTTCTCCAAGATTTATAGTCTTGTAACTCAGACACATTTTACATTTTTAACCAAAAAAAAAAGTTCTAGAATTGCGCCGCTCAAGATGGCTGCATGTTGGAGCAGCTCTGTTACTTTCATTCTGAGATTTTGCTTTTGGAAACTTTAATTCCTCTTTTTCTGGATGTAAATCACATTTTTGGATGATTGTTTCCTCTGGTATCGGATGCTGTGCAGCTGGAAGGATTTTTACTGAAACTTTTTTAGTTTTGGACGTTTGTTATGATGCGTAACCATGGCAACAAGGCAGTTTTCTACAACCAACAGCAGCTGATTAACATCTCAAAAGCTCAAATAATATCTCAACTACAGCCCCAAATCTCAAATGAGTTGAAAAGGAAGTTCTGTGGACGCATTCTCATCTACCTGCCAGCTGTGCTGGAGTGCCTGACCACTGAGATCCTGGAACTAGCAGGAAACATGGCTCATGACAGTGGAAGGACAGGATTGTCCCTCAGTACATACAGTTAGTTGGCTGTCCGCAGTGACGAGGAGCTCGGCAGACTACTGGGAGGAGTGGCCATCGCTCTGGGAGGAGTTCTGCCGGACATTCGGGCGGTCCTACAGCCCGGGGGAACGGAGAGGCCAGACGAGTCTGGGTGGACGGATCGGACAGCGTCTGCAGCCAGTTTCTTAGGATCCACTGTGGGACAGACCTTTACAAGAGATCCTTCCTGCCTACAGCCATCAGCATCTATAACATCTCTTAATGAAACAAGGATAACGAGTTACAACAACAAATAATTTTCCTTTGGAATTAATAAAGTATTTTTGAAATTGAATTGAATTGAATTGAAAACAAGAAACACACATGGTCAAATATTCATATATAAAAAAACTGAAAAGAGAGTAATTCTTTTTATTTTTGGTTTGTATTGTTCTGGGGTTATTTTTGAAGTGTTACAATTACACAGTGTCACACCTCCTAACAACTTGACCCTTGCATGTGTAGCGATAGCATCAAGGATGCTGAATTAATCATGGCGTCAGAAGCAGGACACAAGGTAAAATGCTTGGATGCAGAAAACCACAAAAGTTACATTCACTTCACCACTTGCTCTCGCCGAGATCAGATGCTTCTCCCCTCCCTCTCTGCTTTGCACTCTGTCTGTCTGTGAAACTGCTTGTGAGCCTCTCTTGCATATCCTCCGAACCATAATTATGGACTTGTTTTGATCAGTTGGTCCCTCAACTCAATTTACAACATTTCTTCGAAGAGAAGACAGGCTTTAGGCGAGTCGAATTGCCCTGTTGGCACGCATGCAGCTGGATATCTCATCAACTGGAAGACTTGATGATGTGTCTATCGCTGCTGCCATCTGTGGATTTTAAGGACACATTTAATTTTTATTTTTTTCCCCTTGTCCTGTCCGACATTGTGACACTTAGAATTATTGTCTGAGTGTCAAAGTGATGCCCAACAGATTTACTTTCACAAGCAGAGCATTATGGCTGGCCTTAATGCTCCACTTGATATATAAATTAAATTTTATTAGAATATGCTTTGGGTTTGTTTCAGATGTAATGGACACGGGGACGGAAAACAAAGAAGATAACAAAGCAGAAAAGTGAGAGAAGAGATAAAATGTAAAGAAGGAGATAGGAATAAAGGAGAGAGGATAAAGAGAACACAAATCAACATCATTGAAGTATGCCTCTAGACCTGCGGAAAGAGAAAATAAAACAATAAACGACAAATCCAAGAAACCACAACAACAAACAACTTATATAATGATAGTTATAACATCATTAGAAAGTATTTTATACAGTACATGTTAATACAATATATAAATTCAAAAAGCGTTCAATACAAAAACAACTGGATTTTATTTGTAACAGAAGACGTTTCGCTCCTCATCCGAGGAGCTTTCTCAATTCAAAGAGAAAGCTCCTCCTCAAAGAGGGAAAAAATAACTACACTACTGAGCGACAGCAACACCTACGAGACT
>NC_056504.1:12112597-12113882 GCF_014905685.2 Nematolebias whitei
CGAGGAGCTTTCTCAATTCAAAGAGAAAGCTCCTCGGATGAGGAGCGAAACGTCTTCTGTTACAAATAAAATCCAGTTGTTTTTGTATTGAACGCTTTTTGAATTCATCATGTCCTGGATGACTGAGAATCTTCACCAGCATAATACAATATATATTTGATGGCCACCACAACTCAACTGAGTGTGTATCTGATAAACACCTGAATCTAAACACCTGTGTGAGCATGCTTGCCATTATAAGGTTTCTCCATAAAAATGTTCAATAGTGGATGTGGGGACCCATAAACCTGCCCCCACAGGACACGAAGGTAACACAGTGAAGACTGGAACCACAGACACACAGCGGCCCCCAAGCCCGGAACTCCGGTAGTCCCCCAACAGGGACACCCGCACCCCCCAGAGAGAGAAGCAAAGGGAAGCCCCGGGCAATCCCCAGAAACCACAATGCAGAAACCACCAGGAGGCCGTAGTGATGAGTCAACAGGCCCCACCAGCAACCCGCCCCTCCAGAGTGGATCCGGCCATGGACACCAAGCCCCGAGGTCATACCACCCCCCAACAGAGGCCCGACAGAGCCAGGGCACCCAGGCCCCCGCAGGCAGCCACCAGGGCGGGCCCGCACACACCCCACCACCCAGCTCCAGCTGCTGAGAGCCGCCAATGCACCGGTGGCAGGGGGACCCACCACCGGAGGGGAGCACGACCCACCAAATGGGGGGCCAAAACTGGTCCAAGAGAGGGGGGCCACCCAAAACCCAACCTGAGACAAACAGGCACACAGAGACAGCCCGACAGAGCCTCTGTTGGGCCATCCATGCGCCCCACCTGCCCAACAGTGACCGCAAGCCGGCCCCAGGCCAGGGGCCAGAGCAGCAGCCGAGGAAGGCCGGCCCAGCGCACCAATGCATCCCTAAAGCCCCACACCACAGGCCCAGAGAAGCCCTGGCATGCCACCCATGCACCCCCCCCCCCCACACACACACACAGCACCCCGCACCGTGAATGTCACATCAGGCCGACCAGCCAGCACTCCGTCGAAGTGAAGCCATGCCCCCGACCGCCGCCATGCACTACCAACGACCACACACACAACCACAGCCGACCTCCCGCCAGAACCCGGCAGCCACCCCAGCCAAAGGGCTGGCCATCGGAACCAGGAACCCCGATCAAAGGATTCAAACAATCCAGGTTTAACCGGAGCACCAGCCCCACCCCCAATCACCCCCAAAGGCCCAATACCCACCCACAGCCCAGACCCCAACCAGGCAGCCTACCCCCCCCCCCC
>NC_056504.1:12113982-12121396 GCF_014905685.2 Nematolebias whitei
CCCCCCCCCCCCCCCCCTGCCCCCGACCCCAAATGTCAGACAGAGAATGAGGGTTTAAGGAAAACTGGAAGACCCAACTCCTTCCTCCCCCCACTCAAATAAGATGTTGATGCATGTTGTTATATAGTGCGTTTAAAATGGGGGGATGAGGCGGCGACTGGCACAGATCCACCCCCTCCCCATAGAGCAGGCAGTGCCCGTTCACCCCCCCAACCCTTGCCCAGAACCCTAAATGTCTACATGCTACATATAAGAGTGGGCACAGGTCCTGGAGGTGAGAATGATTACACATCCCACCCCCTATATGACACCATGTGCCCACTCCAGACCCTATATATACATGTGTCGTGAGAATGTTATATGCGACTGTCTAGGTCACAGATGTCAAACTCCAGGCCTTGAGGGCCGGAGTCCTGCAACTTTTAGATGTATCTCTGATGCCACACAGCTGAATCAAATAAGGAGGTCATTAGCAGGACTTTGGAGAACTTGACTGCACTGAGAAGCTAATTCAGTCATATGATTCAGGTGTTTTGGACCAGTGCAACATCTAAAAGTTGCAGGACTCTGGCCCTCGAGGCCTGGAGTTTGACACCCCTGGTCTAGGTTGTTTGATAAAATTGGGGCCCAGGTCTCCACGAACCACGGAGATGGAGGATCCTCCCCGCAGCTCAGTAGTGCACCTGAACCCCAAGGCCCTGCTTGAGTGGTGGTGTGATGGAGTGGATGGAGGAAGACGTCGGGATGGGGAGGAACAACTGAGGTGGCAATGCCCTCCCAGGGGGCCAGCACCCCCACTGACCCCAATAGGCACCCCCATTCTCCGAGATCCACCAGGGGAGGGAGGCTCCAGTGCATCCATCCAGGAGCAGGAGGCAGCCGCATCACCAGGGACCCAGGCCACGGACCGGCACATAGCCCCGAGGACTGACCAGAACCCAGGCCAGCGACCCAAGCCCCCCCGAGATCATCCAGACCCCCAACCCGATCCCCAGCTCAACACCCAGCCCCCCAACCAAAGAAGCCACCAAACTCGAGCAGCGACAATCAGCCAGGAGTGCCTGAACAGCCGCAGACAGTGCACCACGATGACCGAGAGCGCACCCCCACCCCTACAAAAGGACCGACCAGTCCACCACAGCAACACCCACAATGAGAGCACCCCATGCAAGGGAGGGCACACGCCTAACACGCCCAGACGCCCCCGGGCCAGCAGTGCAGAGCCACCTGAGCAAAAGCCCCCCCCACCCACACCCCCCCACAGCCCAGAACCCCAGCCAAGCACCAGACCGCATGCCACAGCCAGGCAGGAAGACTTGAAAAAAAAAAAAAAAAAGGACACATTTAATTGGATTTACGATAACTGGTTCCTGCTTTTTGGATTTGGCTGGTTGCTGTTTTTTTTCTATAATCAAGGAAGTCGTCGGCAGCAAATTTGGACCCTATCACGCTGCTTGCCTTTATGATGGCTTGGTTTGTGTCTCGAGTACCCGGACTCAAATGCTTTGGGCTGAATGGATCAGATCTTGGGGATTTTACTCCATCACGTTCCATCAGTGTGGCCATGTATTTTGGACATTTCGGAACCGAGTCAACCAACACAGACTCAAGGTAGATGTCATTAAGTCCTGCCTGTCCCCCAAACAACTGTGTGTTTATCTAAGTTGGCTCCCCTTGGCTGGCCTTGAAGGCCACCTTATCTGAATTCGCCTGGAGTACATGTGATCGGACGCTCACCACCCCCTCCCTGAGGAATTTCCAACTGATAACCAGATGAAACCAGCTGAATAAACTTTGTGTCATCATTTTAGGACTCTTGGATTCTCATAGACGTTATTCCATAGACGTTATTCTTGGCCATTCCTCGACATACCTCGAGGATGTTTATGGATCTCACCGGAGGACATCGACTGATTTTCCATCCTTATCAGAACTCTTACTGTGACCTCGAGAGAGAGCATCTATGAACATGCTGACCGCTCTCGGCTCCCCCCCTCTGCAGAATGTCTATGTCACTATGTGCTTGTTTGTGCGAGGTGTTTTTTTAATATTAGAAGGTTTTTTTTTTCTCAGGTAGAGAAAAAAAAAGTCTGATAGGAAAAAAATCAACTCCTACATGTGTCCAGTTAACCACTGTTTTTGTTTGTCCAAACAGGTATCACTTGTAAATGAATCTTCAAGGCTCAATATGATTTATCTGTTTAAATAAAGGTTGAATGAATACATATTAATATTTCATAAATTTGCTTTTTTAGCTCTAAGACACATCTTAAATGACGTTTTCTTTAAAGTTGAGCTGTATATATTTTTTTGCAATGTATAGAATATTTTATAATGCATTTAAGAAACTCCATGTGTTTGTTCACCTGCTTGTTTAAGAAAGGCAAGTGCAAAATGCACTAATCTTACATCATAAATCCTGTCTCTTAGTTTGAGCTTTGTGAAATAAATAACTAAATAAATAAATGAAGTCTATGAAATAAATATGTCTGTGTTTGTGTGCCAGCAAAACACACCCAGGTCAAAGATTTCCTACCTGTTCTTAACCCAGGACTGAATATAGCCAAAGCCTTGGCAAATAAAGCTGTGAAGGTGAGCTAGATGTAGACAGATCAGAACTTTGTGTAGACGTATACATAAATCTTTGATTGTTCCATGAAGGAAACCAACATTTGTGTTTCTGCTGTCCCAGATGCATAAGGTGTTCTCCATCCAGGGCCCTTACCCTGTCATTAGGGCAGCTCTGCGGGCTCGAGGCTGGGTGGAGCAGCACCATCGCTGCTTCAGACAGCAGCATCAGCACAGTGAGAGCAGGTTCAGCTCCAATGATGCTGCTTACAGCGACGATGGTAAGCTAGGTGTGTGTCAGTCGCCTTTCTGTTATTAATGAGTGAACGTGTCTGTTTAAGCCCCTTCATTTTACTCCTGCTGACCATCCTCAGAGAGCTCTGACCATGCTGAAATGGAGCAGGATCCTGACAGACTGCACAGTCTCATGGTGAAAACTAAACAAGAGGATATTAATAGTCATCCGAACTTTAAATATTTTCAGATTTAGGCCTCATCTCACCCCTCTTCTCCTTTCCTAGTCTTGTCTTGTGCGAAATGAAATGGTTTATTTCTACTGGACAAACCACAGAGATGCCGTCAGCAAAAGCACCTTGCAGAAAGAACAGATGATTAATCACTTTGCGAAGGTCACCAGCTTCACCACCAAGGTAAATTTATTGCACTTGTTTTATTCTCATGGGAAAGGTGAGTCTAATTTATTTTTCCTGTCACACTCATCTCTATCACCGGTGTTTTGTCTGACAGGCGGGGTTGTGTGTGAACTTGAGGAACCTGCACTGGTTTGATTCTGCTGACCCGGATACCTTCTTCCCTCGCTGTTACAGACTTGCAGTCAAGGATGAGAGGCATGCTTTCATTGGTTAGATCTCATTTTACTCAAGTTTGGCTACTGATCTCTTTATTTTATGAATGTATGGTATGGTATAAAGTTTATTCATTGTAAAAAAAACAAAACAAAACAATTCCATACACTATATAAAAAAATACAAGAGATTTAAAATGAAAGGCAGCAGAAAGAAGAAAAAATCTTATTATATCTGTCCCTTTTTTTCAAACAATTAGTTCAATGATAATAATCTTCAAGTAACAGAACAAAACAAATAACTCTTTCTAATTTTTCTAACTAATACAAAACACACTAAGCTACTTCATATATACTTTTTTAACAATTCAGCTTTGATATTTTTCTTAAATGTACACATTGACTTGACATTTTTCACATCACTCTCTAGACCATTCCACAATCCAACTCCTTGGATTGAGGTAGACCTTCCCTTCTGACTAGTTCTGAATTTTGGTTTGACAAATATCTCTATCCCCTTAAGATTATAACAACTTTGTCTTTTAACAAAATTTCTTTGGATATTTAACGGTAATGTGTTATTTTGAGCCCTATACATAACTGATAAAATACTGTAATCTACCAAATCATGGAACTTCAATAACTTCAGTTGATAAAATAATGTGCTTGATGGGTGACTGTAATGCTTTCTGGTGATAATTCTTACAGCTCTTTTCTGTAAAATAAAAATAGGCTTTGTAAATGTTTTACACACTTTCCCCCAAACATCAATGCAATAGATTAAATGTGGAACAATGATTGTGTTATACAACATGTACAGAGCTTTATCATTTAATAATTCCCTGACTTTGTATAGTACTGCAATAGATTTAGATATTTTTGTTCTTACAGAATTGATGTGATTTTTCCATGTTAGCTGTTCATCAATGATTACACCCAAAATTTTCATCTCATTAACTCTACAAATCTCAACACCCTCAATTTTAAATGGATCATCAACAGTTCTCTTTTTGTTACTAAATATCATGTATTTAGTTTTATCTAAATTTAATGATAATTTATTAAGTTTAAACCAAGTTTGTATTTTATCAAATTCTGTCTTCATCAATTCCAACATCCTATAACTGAATGGTTCACATTATTGTCCACTTTTGGTATTTTAGCTGCAAGGCTTGATCCAACATTCACAAAATGATGATTAAATCCATTTACAATTTCATTTTCATCATGGATTTCATTGTCATCCTTCAAAAAATATTGTGAAATACCTGTTTTTGCTTTATGACTTTTCAGAACACTATTTATTACTCGCCATGTAGCTTTCATATCACCATTACTTTTATTTAATAAATCACTATAATGTTCCTTCTTGTGTTTCCTTATAATCGCTACTAATTTATTTTTATACTTCTTGTATTTTTCTTCGGCCTCTTGTGTTCTCAATTTCAAGAAACATGTATACAAATAATTCTTTTTTTACAAGCATTTCTCAACCCTTTCGTCATCCATGGTTGGTCAACAACATTTCTCTTTGTATAATTATTTTGCACACAATTCTTTTCATACAGAGCTCCCAAAATATTCATAAACTCATCATATGATCTGTTCACATCATCAACATACACGTCTTTCCAGCTTTGTTTATGTAAATCATCTTTTAATTTGTCCATTGCTTTTTTTGATGTGTTTATTGTTTTTCCTTAATTGTAATTTCTTTTGTAATGCTTTGATCATTTTTATAAATCGTGAAAACTGGTAAATGATCACTTAAATCACTCGTTAAAATACCTCCCATCACATCCCCATTTGTTACATTTGTGAAAATATTATCGATTATTGTAGCACTATGAGTTGTAATTCTTGTTGGTTTTGATATTAACGGATAAAGATTTAAACTATACAATGAATTTGTAAATGTACTGATGTTATTTGAATCTGTTTTATTTCCCAGGTCAATATTAAAGTCTCCACACAAAAAAATGCTTTTATTAAAACTCTTGTGCAATAGTTGTACGATTTTATCGGTGAATATTTCTATATTTGATCCTGGAGATCGATATACACAACTTATCAATATGTTTTTATCATTCTTGTTTATTATTTCTATTGTTATTATTTCCATGATATTATCAACAATTATTGACATTTCATTAATTAATTTACATTTTATTTCATTTTTAACAAATAGAGCCACTCCACCACCTCTTTTGTTGCTTCTGTTCACATGATATAATTCATACCCTTCCATGTGAACATTATTTGTGTTTTCATCGTTGAGCCACGTCTCTGACAGTGCTATTATTGTAAAGGTTCTGTTTAGCTGTTTTAAATAATCTGTTATTTTGGATATGTTTGCATTTAAACTTCTACTATTAAAGTGAATAATAGAGAGACCTCCATTTGTTATATTGATGTCATTAAACTGTTTTTCATTATAATATTCACAGTCTTTTATTACAGGGAAATAATTTGTATCAATCACATCTTCAACATTGTATATTTTAAACTCTGAGTCTTCGTATGTTGCCATGTTTTAATGTATTTGTTCATTTTTATATATTGTTTATGAAGTTATGTCAATGATTTATCATCTGTCCTCTCCTGAGCTCATTTTAGTTTTTCCAGATCCTTCAGGTCTTTTATTATTTTAGCCTGAGATCCTTCCTCTAGTTTGATCCAAATGTTTCCATTTCTTGTCCAAGTTGATGCTATTTTTTTTCTGTTTTTTCAACAACCTTGCTTCACGTGCAATATTTCCATTTTTTTAGTTAGATGTTCATTTATGTAAACATTTGTTCCCTTCAGTTTTTTTGCTTGCATTATTACCTTGTTTCTTGATTTCCTGCTAATGAACCTGATGACTATGGATGGTTTGACTTTTATCTGATTTGCTGGGCAGGGTGTGACAGATTGAAATATCCTCATGTTTGATGTCAATGTCTTTGTTTTGTAAAAATGTCACTACTTGCTCCTCCAGAGTCTGTAATTCTTCCTGTGGTGCGTCTTCTGTACTGTTAGTACCAGCAACAACTCTTGCATATGTCCGGTTCCTAACTTCCAGTCCAGTGATCACCAAGTTGTCTAGTCTTGTGTATTGTTCCATATCGTCTACTTTTTGTTCCAGTTCAGCTATTTTTCTGTCTTTATTACTTATCAGTTCTTTCAATTGTTTCACTTCTTCAATCAGACCGGTCAGGAGTTCACACTTAGATGCTAATCTCGTCAGTTCAGCACTCATAAAGTTTAAAGAGTTTTTAACTTCCTCCATATCTTCTGAATTATTTTCCGACTCTTGTTTCCTTGTTTTGTGTTTGCTCGGCATTACTCACAATACTTCTGGATTGTTGGTATCAACTCTCAGAAGCACAAGATCTAGCCACGAGGTTCACAGGCTTATGGTGTTAGCCGAGGCCTAGCGCAACAACCCCCAGATTCCACGGCGGTCTCTCGGTTTACTCGGCCCCAGCGGCTCGCAGGTCCAAACGGCGGCAGACCGGGTCTCCACTGCAACAACCCCCAGATCCGATAGCTGTAGCTCGTAGCAACCCTCCATGATCCTTTTTCTTCTGTATGTTTTTCGGCGTGATTCTCGCCCCACAGTTTTTAAGCTATTTCAAGAAATCATAAATCAAACCCTTCAGCTCTCAGAACAATCCTGCTATGAGTTTTGGTATTGGTGCAACTTTAGCTTTTTGATATCCTTTTCTACTTTTTTTTTTTCTCAAAGAAAATGAATTGAGCTCATTTTACATCCTTCATATCTTTAGTTCTGTTTACAACCTTTTACTGCTCCTTGCACATTTAGTTTTGGTTCAGCTTCTTTCAGCTTCCTTGTGCAAATTTAAACATTGTTTTTCAGCAATTTTCAGCTAATTTTAGCTGTTTTTCAACTGTTTTCTACTCCAACATTTTTCAGTCAGGTCATCTGGACAGTTTTTTTTTGTTTTGTGCTCAAACGTTTCGCCTTCGATCTGGAAAGCTTCATCAGTCAAGGAAAAAAACTGTCCAGATGACCTGACTGAAAAATGTTGGATTTTATAC
>NC_056504.1:12121406-12145015 GCF_014905685.2 Nematolebias whitei
TGTTGGATTTTATACCTGGATTATTGAGCATGGACTTTGTTGTTTTCTACTCCTTTCAGATTATTTCTGCTAACTACAACATTTTTGTGCATCTAACTTCTTTCTGCTAATTTAAGTTTGTTCCACCTTTCCAGCTACTTTTTGGGATCTGGGTTGTGGGTGGGTGTTGGGCCTTGGGGGGGGCGATTGTGGGTGGGGCTGGTGCTCCGGTTCTCCCTGGGTTGTTTGGATCTTTTGATCAGGGTTCCTGGTTGCGATGGCCAGCCCTTTGGCAGGGGTGGCTGCCGGGTTCCGGCGGGGGGGTTGGCTGTGGTTGAGGCTGTGTGGTCGTTGGTGGTGTATGGCGGTGGTCGGGGGTGTGGCTTTACTTTGACAGGGTGCTGGCTGGTCAGCTTGATGTGACATTCATGGTGGGGGGTGCTGTGTGTGTGTGTGTGTGTGGGGGGGGGGGGGGGGGGGTGCATGGGTGGCATGCCGGGGTCTCTCCGGGCCTGTGGTGTGGGGCTGTTGGGGTGCCAGGGCTTCCCTTTGCTTCTCTCTCTGTGGGGTGCGGGCGTCCCTGTTGGGGGACTCCCGGAGCTCCGGGCTTGGGGGACCACTCTGTGGCTCTGGTCTTCCCTGTGTTACCATCATGTCCTGTGGGGACGGGTCTGTGGGTCCCCAAATCCACTATTGAACATTTTTATGGAGAAACCTTATAGTAACAAGCATGCTCACACAGGTGTTTAGATTCAGGTGTTTTTCAGATACACACTCAGTTGGGTTGTGGAGACCACTAAATACATCTTGTATTACCATGTCCTGTATAAAATATTTTCTAATGATGTTATAAGTATCATTATATTTGTTGCTTGTTGTTGTGGTTTCTCGGTTTTGTCTTGTTTTTTTTCTTCAGGTCTAGAGGCAAACTTCAATGATGTTGATTTGTGTTCTCTTTATCCCTCTCTCTCTATCTTCTATTCCTATCTCCTTCTTTACATTTTATCTCTTCTCTCACTTTTCTGCTTTGTTTTCATCTTTGTTTTTCATCCCCATGTCCATTACATCTGAAACAAACCCAAAGCAAATTCTAATAAAATTTAATTTATATATCAAGTGGAGCATTAAGGCCAGCCATAATGCTCTGCTTGTGAAAGTAAATCTGTTGGGCATCACTTTGACTCTCAGACAATAATTATAATTGTCACAATTCCGGACAGGACAAGGGAAAAAAAAAAAAAATTCAACATGGCCACCACAGCTAAGCAACCTTAGCAAACATAAAAATGGCTATAAGTTAGTTAGTTTTACAGAGATTAAGCAAATATTTGATTTGGTTGATCATCCAGACAGTCTTTGAGTGCTAACACATTTTTCACAAAATTGCATGAGATTGCATATAATGTTAATTTTAAATATTTATTGTGCATTATGGATTCCTTCAAGGACTACTAGACCTTTAAACTTGGCCTTGTTTTCTGTGCAGAGGACTACAGGCGGACAGCTTGCACCAGTCTCCTGAAGTACATTGTGGAGAGGGACCGAGATATTGGGTCCAAGGGAACAATTCGCAACGTTCAAGATGTTCAAGGTATGAATATTTCTCTCATGACTGTATTCTTGGTCATTCTATTTTAAAAGTTCTGTCTTGCTGTTTCCTGTTCCCTCTCAGGTCAGAAGAAAAAGAACAAGCAGGGATTGAAACAGCTGACTCTATCCCAACTGATTAACACTGCACTCAGCATATGCCAGAAGTACCTGGACAGTCTGGAGCACAGAGACATAGACACAAGCCGGGAAGCATCACAAACACTGACGCAGGAACAGTGGGCAGAGTTTATTCAGAGTTACTACCTTGTTGTGCAGTGAGTGTGCATCAGTGTGTGTTTAACAACAAATCAAGAGTATCTAGTAAAGAGAAAACGTTCTCTAGTAGAACAATTTTTTGTGCTTTCTCCCTCAGTGGTGGAGCTCAGATCAAGAGCAGCAGTAACTCAGTTAGCTGCTGCCAGGCCATGCTGGAGAAACTGGAGCAAGTCAGCCCACAGTTAAGCATAGATGGCGTCCAAAACATTTGGATCATCAAACCTGGAGCAATGTCCAGAGGCAGAGGTATGAAGTTGAGCATGCTCAGAAGTTTGTCTAACATCGATCAGAGTCCTGGCTGAACTCTTCTGTTTAATGCTCAGGTATAAAATGTGCCAAACGTCTCGATCAGATCCTGAAGTTGGTGGATGTCGATTTAGTGCTTATCATGGATAACAAGTGGGTGGTGCAGAAGTACATTGAGCAGCCTTTGCTGGTGCACGGCACTAAGTTTGATGTGCGCCAGTGGTTTCTGGTCACTGACTGGAACCCCCTGACTGTGTGGTTTTATAAAAAGTGTTACATGCGCTTTTCCACGCAGCCTTTCTCGCTGGACACATTGGACAGGTGAGATTGTCATTTTCTTGGTAATAAAAATAAATTAATGGGGTTTATTTAGAGAAATAGAATCAAAAAGTGAGATCCAAATAAAAGGCAGCTGAATGTTGCATGCTGGTTGTGGAAGGAAATACGATTTTACATCTCTGCTGCGTATATTTAACTCTGAGTATTTATCGGTTCAACAAAATTCAAGTTGATTTAAAAACTGAATGCAGCATCTAAAACTTCCCATTATTCGTGCAAATGTTGCAAAAAAACCTTCTATTCATAGTATTCATGAACGGTTCATGTAAAGCCAACATTTTTCAGTCAGGTCATCTGGACAGTTTCTTTTTTTGTGCTGAAACGTTTCTTCTTAGAACGGGAAAGCTTCATCAGTCAATGAAACACACAACACAAAATGTTTTGTGTTGTGTGTTTCATTGACTGATGAAGCCTTCCGGATCAAAGGCTAACAAATCTTACAATATTACATGAGATCACACATAACGTCATGTACAAGATCTGACCAAAACCGCCATGACTTCATCCTGGCTCACCCTAAAATGAGTGTAGTTTAAACCTCGAGCCTGAACATTGGTGGACGATCTGCATTTAATGAAGGAATTCTGTATTTAGTTGTAACCTGATTTTATTTGGATTGCACAAAATATTTATAAAGTTTTTTAGAAATCACGTTTAAAATAAACAATAATCCGCCAGTTTGTGAGGCTGGAAAAGCTCCTCCTGACTCTGCATCATGAGGGGACTGAAGTTAACTTCCAGCTGACACATCAGAGCATCTCATACAGTTTAAATGCTCCGAACTGCACAACCTCCAGGTTCTTCAGAATGAGAAAGCTCCCCTGATGGGAAATGAAACATCTTCAACTAAATATTAGAAGTGTACCTGTTTGATTTTATTATTTTGGATTCAGCATGCTCTGTATGACTAAGAATCTCAAACAGACTTTTCTTGTTAGCACATGCTATAAAATCATAACGATAACAGAATTATTTCAAATAATCCTGTTTGTCTCATTTTCATTTGTTTTACTTATTTTCTTCAGATCTGTGCACTTGTGCAATAACTCCATCCAGAAACACATGAGGCCTTCTCAGCAGCGCCATCCAGGCATTCCAGCAGACAACATGTGGCAGGACAACCAGTTCCAGGCCTTTCTGGCCAGCCAGGGCCAGGAGGCTCTGTGGAAGACCGTTGTTGTCCCAGGAATGAAGAAAGCTGTCATCCACGCTTTACAGACAGCACAGGATCTGGTGGAGTCTCGCAAAAACACATTTGAGCTCTATGGTGCTGATTTTTTGTTAGGTACTGACAACATGTGAAACACTCACACAGCCAACTATTCAAATCAATTTAACTTTTTATATATAGTTAAGCCAGGATATCAGACTGGAGATTTATTTATTTAATTCCATATTGAGGGTGTCTAAGCTAAGACAACGCAGCGATTCAGACTATATTTATAACAACACCCACAAAAATATTACAAGATTATAAAAATGTTACCCGCACACAAACAACACTGAGCTGTTTGACTGTGTTTAGGTCAGGACCTGCATCCATGGTTGATAGAGATCAACGCCAGCCCCGCCATGGCACCCTCCACCTCTGTGACGGCTCGTCTCTGTGCTGCTGTGCAGGAGGACACACTACGGGTCGTCCTGGACCGGAGGGTGGACCGCACCGCAAACACAGGAGACTTTCAGCTTATATATAAGCAGGTATGGCTCTGTCACAGCATGCATGTAAGGTGCTCTGATGGTTGTTCTGATGTAACTTTCATCTCTAGGCAGCAGTAGAAGTCCCACAGTACATAGGAATCGACCTTCTCCTCAAGGGCTACACCATTAAAAGACCCTGCTCTCTTCCTCCACTGACGCCGTCTCACCATTCAGCAGCAAAACGCAGAGGCCTCCAGAAAGATAAAGATCCTGCACTGGATAAAATTATGCCCAAGATGCTGTTTAAGAGAGGGAAGGTGAAGAACAACAGCCGCAAGGCACTGCCATCTCCTCTTCCTTCTGAACCACATGTGCTCAGACCAGCTGAAATCACACTTCACCTGCCAATGAGGGCAAAAAAGCCTGCTCCTTTCCCAGAGAGTCACACAATTTTATCAAAGAGACGAGCAGAGGTACGAAACGTGTGTTCAGACAACCTTTAACTAAATTCATCCACAAAAGTCTGATGTTTCAAGAAGAGACTGCTCCTCAAAAGCCTCAGCCTGTCATCAATAACCTCGTAAATGCATGAAATAAATCATACCATACCATTTTATTTATAGAGCACTTAAAACAGCTACAAGGCCAACCAAAGTGCTGTACAGACAGAACAACAGACAACACACGAAGCAAAATACAAAATGAGGTAAATCAGAACATAGACATAAAAACGATGCAGATAATATGACGACTAACCAGTGTGGAGCATACAGGTTCAAAACACAGATCATCTGGTGTTCAAAGCTACTGAATAGTAGTGGGTTTTTAAACAGGACTTGAAAACCGAGAGGGAGGGGGTCTGTCTGACAAGCAGAGACAACTCGTTCCAAAGTCTTGGTCCTGCTACACAGAAGGTCCTGTCACCTCTGCGCTTAAGACGAGTTCCTGGAACTGTGAGGAGCAACTGGTCCGCTGACCTCAGGGAACGTGGTGAGACATACGGTTGTAGCAAATCAGAGAGATTAGGGATTGGGGGGGGGGGGGGGGGGGCGACGTTGTTCAGTGATTTGTAGACATACAGGAGTATTTTGAACTGGATTCGAAAGTGAACCGGTAACCAGTGCAGTGAGGCCAAAACTGGAGTAATGTGCTCTCTTTTGCCTGTACTGATTAAAAATTGGGCTGCTACATTCTGGACCAGTTGTAGTCGTGCAATGGAGGTCTGACTGATACCAAACAGGAGCGAATTGCAGTAATCAAGCCTAGATGTAATGAATGCATGTATTACTGTCTCCAGGTTATTTTTGGACAATATGGGCTTCAGTTTAGACAGCCGCCTCAGTTGGAAGAAACATGATTTAACAATCATGTTTACATGATTGTTAAGTTTCAGGGAAGGGTCCATTATCACGCCCAGATTAGTGACTCTGTGTTTTTCTGACAGGGTTAGAGTGGAAAGGTTGATGTAGTGGTTTGTGATCGTGTCGTTGGGAGGGAACAACATGACTTCAGACTTCTTTTCATTGCCATCCAGTCCCTGATGTCAGCCAAGTCATGGCATTTAGACTAAAACAAACTCCTTTCTTCAATTTGCTTATTTCTTACAGCTGAAAGGCAAAGGGAAGGTTTTTGCCAGTGTATGCATGTTTGTGGGCCTGTTAGCAAAATATCTCATGAACCACTGGACCAATTTTAAGGAAACTAGCAAAAAATAATCACTGGATGTACAAACCGGATTCCAAAAAAGTTGAGACACTAAACAAATTGTGAATAAAAACTGAATGCAATGATGTGGAGGTGCCAACATCTAATATTTTATTCAGAATAGAACACAAATCACAGATCAAAAGTTTAAACTGAGAGAATGTATCATTTTAAGGGAAAAATCTGTTGTTTCCAAATTTCATGGCATCAACAAATCCCAAAAAAGTTGGGACAAGTCCATTTTTACCACTGTGTGGCATCCCCCCTTCTTCTTACAACACTCACCAGACGTCTGGGGACAGAGGAGACCAGTTTCTCTAGTTTAGAAATAGGAATGCTCTCCCATTCATGTCTAATACAGGCCTCTAACTGTTCGATCGTCTTGGGCCTTCTTTGTCGCACCTTCCACTTTATGATGCGCCAAATGTTCTCTATAGGTGAAAGATCTGGACTGCAGGCTGGCCATTTCAGTAACCGGATCCTTCTCCTACGTAGCCATGATGTTGTGATTGCTGCAGAATGTGGTCTGGCATTATCGTGTTGAAAAATGCAGGGTCTTCCCTGAAAGAGATGACATCTAGATGGGAGCATATGTTGTTCTAGAACCTGAACATAGTTCTCTGCATTAATGGTGCCTTTCCAGACATGCAAGCTGCCCATGCCACAAGCGCTCATGCAACCCCATACCATCAGTGATGCAGGCTTCTGAACGGAGCGTTGAGAACAACTTGGGCTATCCTTGTCCTCTCTGGTCCGGATGACATGGCGTCCCAGTGTTCCATAAAGAACTTCAAATTGTGACTCATCTGACCACAGAACAGTCTTCCATTTTGCCACACTCCATTTTAAATGACCTCTGGCCCAGTGCAAATGTCTGAGCTTGTGGAACTTTCTTAGAAATGGCTTCCTCTTTGCACTGTAGAGTTTCAGCTGGCAACAGCGGATGGCACGGTGGATTGTGTTCACTGACAATGCTTTCTGGAAGTATTCCTGATCTCATTCTGTTATTTCCTTGACAGTGGCATTCCTGTTTGAGGTGCAGTGACATTTAAGGGCCCGGAGATCACGAGCATCCAGTAGAGTTTTACGGCCTTGACCCTTACGCACAGCGATTGTTCCAGATTCTCTGAATCTTTTGATGATGTTATGCACGGTTGATGATGATAACTTAAAAGTCTTTGCTATTTGACGCTGGGTAACACCATTCTGGTATTGCTGCACTATCTTTCTGCGCAACAATGGTGGAATTAGTGATCCTCTTACCATCTTGGCTTCTGAGAGACACTGACACTCTGAGAAGCTCTTTTTATACCCAATCATGTTGTCAATTGACCTAATTAGTGTTAATTGGTCTTCCAGCTGTTCGTTATATGCTCAATTTCCTTTTTCCAGCCACTTATTGCTACTTGTCCCAACTTTTTTTGGGATTTGTTGACACTGTGAAATTTTGAATCAACATATTTTTCCTTTAAAATGTTACATTTACTCAGATTAAACTTTTGATCCATTATCTATGTTATATTACGAATAAAATATTAACATTTGCCATCTCCACATCATTGCATTCAGTTTTTATTCACAATTTGTTTAGTGTCCCAACTTTTTTGGAATCCGGTTTGTAGAAATCAACTGAAGCATGTTTCGTACAGAGAAGGCAAAATGTGTGAACAGTTTGGGACACTTGACTCAGGTTTTCAGAGTTTTGCTCTTCCCCTCCAATATGACTACTCAGGACATAAACAGTACCAAGTAGGCAAAGCTTAAAGAGGATTTTTTTTTTTTAACAAATAGGCACTAATGTCACAGATTTAACTTGTCTTTCTTCAAGATGTATAAATAAAACCATGCAAGGGACAAATGAAGTCTTCCTACTTTATCACCACCATAGGTGAGGTCATAGCTGCCAATGATGGCGTTGGCCAGCATGAGAGGAACAATGTCTGGACTGGTGACACCAGCAGTCTCCACAGCGATGGCAACGTGTGCCAAAGGCATATCGTCGTCACGCATACGAATCTGAGAGGAAACGGAAAACAAAAATCACACATTTTACTAGGAATTAATTCAACATCTCCACAGCCACCTTCCAAAAATCACCTAAAGCATAATTTTAAAGTAGAAACTAATTATTTCATTTTTATCTAAGAAGACATTTCAACAGAATTTTGAAATACTTTATTTCTAACAGGTCTAAACCTTCCTTCAGAGCATTAATAAAGTATTAATTTGATTTCTTTTCGTAAAGAAGAATCTTTTTTAATGCACTGTGTAGGAAAAGCAGAGCTGATCTCACCTCACTTCCAGTAAACCGGCATGGTGACGGCACAGGGATGCTGTCTGCCTCATAATTAAAAGGCACGCCACCAAAATGAGTTTGGGCCAAACCAACTAGCTCCTCGTGATCAACACCTGCAGATGAAGCACATCAAATCAAAAAGCGAACGCAGGAGTTCACAGGTTTCTTCTTACAATCCTTTAGGAGGGAAATGACCCACCTCCAGCAGCAGCCAGTACCATACGAGGGGCTTTATAATGTCTGTTGATGTAATCCACCAAGTCCTGCCGAGTCACATTCCTGAGAGATACAAGAACCACCAGCATCTTAGAAAATGATGCAGACTTTGTGTAGAGTACTCTAGTAACATCATTGTAAATAATAGTGTAGAGGGGCTTGATGATGAGCTAGTTTTAAAACCACATATGAAACCATTACAACACCACTAGATAATGGTGTGTTCCTGTTGAAGCGTGTGTGTGAAGATCCAGGTCCTCCTACTTGGCATTGCTGGAGGGGCCCATTACACTTTGACCCAGAGGAGTGCCCTGGTAGGCGGTGGCATGCAGCAGGTCCAGGCATACTTCCTGCTGGTTGCCCTCAGCTTCCTCTAGCTCATGCAGCACCACATTTCTCTGCTGCTCAATATCTGCCTCGTTCAGGGAGCAGTTCTGCACAACCTCTGAGAGCAGCTCCACAGCTGGGAAGCAGGACATAAACACACCATTAGTGCTGGCAAATGGGCAAAGAAAGTGGAATTACTGCTTGGTGCATAAAGACAAAACATATTCTGAATGTCTTAAACTTGCAAGAACGAATAGACTAGAAATAGCAAGCTTACTGTAAAACACATTACTGCATGAATAATGTATGAATTGGTTTTCCAATACAACTTCTTACCTTTAGGCAGATCTTTGGTAAGGGTCTTCATGTAGTATGCCGTATGCTCACGGGAAGTGTATGCACTCAGATGGGCACCCATAGACTCCACCTGCTGCTCCAGGGCTGTTTGGGAATACTTCTTAGTTCCCTACAGGAAAAACACAATGTGCAATGAACAAGTTCTGTACATTCTGATGTAGCTAAGGCAATTACTAGAGAATTAAGGATGTTTGTTGCTTTAGTTTCTCCCTCACAGGTACTGGATGTAAAAGAACTGTTAATTGTTCGCTCTGCACATTAAATAAAGTTATAAATACCAATTTATTATTTGAAACAGATGGACAAAAATGGACACCAAGAATCATAAAAAAGTGAAGCAATAAACAAAGCAATTTTCCTAATTAAGTATACAAAATGATGAACATAAGCTAACAAAACAACATGAAGGAAAAAAAAAAAGTCCTGTTTTATCAACAATTCCCTTTTTGTTTTTTCTATTATAAAGGTTTGGAGCATTTGAATGCATCAGTACATGCACAATATAATCTGCTCTGTATATAGTACAGTGTCATGAACTGAAAGCTAAAATAAAACTTTTCAAAAGGTTACAAGCTTTCACAAGATTAAAAAGTATTAAAAAACATTGTACGTCTTTGCAAGTTGTTTAAATGCTCGTCTAAAACAGGAAGTGTGATAACATTAAGGTCAAAGATGAACAAATATAGTAAATATATTTAGTTAATGAACATGTTACACCACATTTGAAGAAAAAGAATAATAAACACTAAAAAAGGTTTAATATTTTGAGACTTTCTCTTAGGCAATATGTTAGTCTCTTTTATAACAGCCCCTTGCTGCTTCAGCCTCCTGATGTACAACTGTGTGCTTTAATTGTCCCTGGGGCGTGGCTACTCAACCTTAGTTGCAAGTGGACCCCATACTAAAGGTTTTTCTTGTGTGTTCAAAATTCAAGCTACAAGGATGCAAGCCTCTGCAAATCATGCAAGGAAATTGAAAACTCTTGTAACTGTCTTGAGACATTTTAAAGACATCCTTACAAACGCTGTTTAAAAACTAGTGTTCAGAAGTTGCAGTCCAGCAAGGATCAACAAAACTAAAAGGCTGTCAGAGTGAATGAAACATTTACATGACCATTACCGGTAACCCACATTGTTGACGACTTTATTGACATTTTGGCAAAGGAAGAACAACACGATGCTTAACCCTTTGGTGCTTCAGAGCAGTTTTGGTCTCAAGAATGAGCAATAAATGTCTTTGTCTTACAAATAAGTCAGTAATAAAAATCTGTAGAAAATAACAATATAAGGAGTAAAATGTAAAAACGTTTAAATAAAATTAAAACTCAGCACTAAAAATAGACAGCTAGAATTCAAGTTACAGATTTTTTTTAAACATTAAATAAAGGTGTATCTAAAAAAAATAAATAGAATATCGTGAAAACTTTCCAAATTGTTTGTCATTTCAGAAAGTGAAACTCATGACCGTTACATAGATTCAATAAACAAAGCAAAATATTTCCAAGTATTTATTTCTTGCAATGTTGAAGATTTTGGCTTAAACATAATGAAAACTAAAAATTCAGTGTCTCAGAAACAGAATATTCCACAACCACATATTGGTACCTCATCAGTGTGGGCAGGAGCCGAGTCCTGCTGGAAAATGAAACCAGCATCTCCATAAAGCTCGTCAGCAGAAGGAAGCATGAAGTCTCTAAAATGTCCTGGTAGATGCTGCGTTGTGGAATTAAGAAAACCCAGTGGACCAGCACCAGCAGAGGACATGGACACAAACCACCACTGACTGTGGAAATGTCACTCTGGACTTCAACAATGTGGATTCTGTTCCTCTCCACTCTTCTTCCAGCCTCTGGGACCTTGATGTCCAAATGACATGAAACTTTACTTTCATCTGAAAAGAGGACACTGGACCACTGAGCAACAGTCCAGTTCTTTTTGTCCTTAGCAGGTAAGATACTTCTGATGTTGTCTCTGGTTCAAGAGTGGCTGGACTTGAGGAATGAGGCATTTGTAGCTCATGTCTAGGAGCTCAGGTTTGGTTATTTGTCATTTGTACAAGTTCAACAATGCAATGAAATGCTGAGGACAAGAACCGTCTTGACTCGCCAAAAAAGAAACAACAAGAAATACCAAAGCATGCAGCAAAAATACAAAAAACAAGGTGCCAAAAGTGAAAAAGAATACATCTACAGTGTGGTTCAGCTAGCAGTGAGGTTCTGTTGGCAGTGTGGTCTTGTTAGTGGTGGTAGCAGGTCTCGAAAGCAGGTCCCGCTAGCAGCTTGATAGTAATACGACTGCAGCAGCTGTCCTCCCAGACTGCCCTCCAGAACCAAGTCTGGCAGACGGAGAACATCCAAGATTTTCCCGCGGAACTGAACAGGTCCGTGGAGTTCGGTCGGTGCAGGCAGGTGGAGGATCGTGATGAAGACCGCCATGACAGGTCAGAGCCCGAAGTTGGAGGGGGGCCAGGAACTGAACCACGATGGCAGGATAGCATGATGGCAGGATAGCAACACAGAAAACTACAAGTGTGTCAAGGTCATACCCATGGCGTGGATGTGCAGTGTAGGTGCAAAAAAAGTTAAAACAAGAACAGGAACAAAAAAAAATTATTGCGTCAAAGCAGAGCTCCCGTCAGTGCGGCCATGCTACGGAGCTTGTGACGTCACACATCCAGTTAGCAATGTTGAACCTCTTTAAAACTCTAATTTTCTGAAACACTGAATTTTCTTTTTTTCATGATCTCTAAGCCATAACCATCAAAATTACAAGAAATAAAGGCTTTAAATATTTCACTGTGTAATGAATTGATGTAATATGAGTTTCACTTTCTGAAATGATTGACAAAGAAAATTGAAGTTTTTCACAATATGCAAATTTTTCAAGTTTGGGCAAATTAAATTTTGTTAAGGACTTTTTTTAAATTAAGTCTACCTTGAAAGCCATGTGTTCCAGGAAAAAGCAAGTTCCATAGTCCTTCTCACGCTCATAGCGACTGCCAGCACGGATCCACAGACCAACCTGTGTCAGGAAATGTGTATGGAGAGCTCAAGTTACACTGTTGTGTAGCTGAATTAAAAATAACAAATAACATGCAATTTAATTCTAAAACAAGGAGTAAATTAGTGTGTTCTCACCGTGCAAGTATCATGTCCAGTATCTTCAGATGCAACCCTGAACTTATTGTCCAAAATAGTAAGTTGGGTCTCTGGGGCTCCCAAGAGACTCTGGGCATAGCTGACTGAAGACTGTCCACGTCTCAGAGACAGCAGGACGGGCTAGAAGGGTGCAGAATTAAAACGTTTTAAATTTGGCTGAAAACAAACTGACATTTTAATCTCAGGCATTTAAAAATATAAAACTCCAACTTAGAAGCATAGGTCCTCATTAACAGTGTTAACTAAAACAAAATTTGAACACAGAAATTCATGTTTATCATCCACTGTCTGAATATCCGATTGCTGCTGATCAGGTCAAATTAACAGAAACGTTTGGCACAAGATCACATATAAACATCGATAAAATTACTGTTAAATTTAACAATCTGAGTTTTATCCGCCTAAACAGAGGACAAGAATGGTTATTATATTGGTTCTGTTCATATTTAAATCTTATATGCTTCACTTCATATCATAAACAAGTTACAAGTCTTTATTAAATAAATAAATATACTATTCATAACAGGTAAATGTTACTCAGCCTCATTACCATATATATGTAATATCACAATAGTTTAGTCAAACACAAAACAAGCAAACAATTTAGCATCATAGCAGAAACTCAGAATTTGCCTTTCGAAAGTCACGATGCTAACACTAGCTAAGAAGCATAAAGGGTAAGAGAAGGCAAATTTAAAATGGTCACAGATGATAAGTCATCACAGTCAACTAAAACGGTAATTTTTGTATAAGTGGATGGTTTGTTACCAAGAAGTTAAAAAGGCTAAGATCGGTGTCCGTTGACCTTCATTCACCACAAGCTAAGTAATGCTAACCGGTTAGCAAAATCCCTCCGGGTTTAGCACAGCGAACAAGTCTGCCAGCATTCTTGCTGCTGTAGACTTTTCAATACCGATTAATCCAGTTTTATTTTAATATACTTACACTGCGAGTTTTGGCGAGGACTTGACCCACGGAGCTTCCGACTCTACACACAGCGGCCGCCATTTTTCAGCTCGGTTAAAGCCAGCAGGCTGTTCTTCTTCGGCCGATAAGTTTCACAGTTGATTCCTGTGCTGCTGCCACCAACTGGTCAATGTTTAGTACTGCAAGTCTGAACGACTTTTTACATTTTAATCCATCAATTTAATTTATTCAATCTCAAAAACTCCCCTAAAATTGAAGTTATCAGTTTTGGTCAAATCTTGGCAATTATATTGTGTGTAATCTCATGTGATATTGTGAGATGTTCAGACTCGGAGTGTGTGTTGTGAATGACTCTCAGCTATAACGTTATTTTATCTCATTATCTGTAACACTGATTGTGTTGTAGCCATTTTTAGGTTGGCTAGTTCTGATCGTCTGTGGCAGCCACCTTGAAATGGACTGATTCTAAAAGTAAATCATTTGTAGATGTACAAACCGGATTCCAAAAAAGTTGGGACACTAAACAAATTGTGAATAAAAACTGAATGCAATGATGTGGAGATGGCAAATGTCAATATTTTATTCGTAATATAACATAGATGACAGATCAAAAGTTTAATCTGAGTAAATGTAACAATTTAAATAAAAAATACGTTGATTCAAAATTTCACAGTGTCAACAAATCCCAAAAAAGTTGGGACAAGTAGCAATAAGTGGCTGGAAAAAGGAAATTGAGCATATAACGAACAGCTGGAAGACCAATTAACACTAATTAGGTCAATTGACAACATGATTGGGTATAAAAAGAGCTTCTCCGAGTGTCAGTGTCTCTCAGAAGCCAAGATGGTAAGAGGATCACCAAGTCCACCATTGTTGCGCAGAAAGATAGTGCAGCAATACCAGAATGGTGTTACCCAGTGTAAAATAGCAAAGACTTTTAAGTTATCATTATCAACCGTGCATAACATCATCAAAAGATTCAGAGAATCTGGAACAATCGCTGTGCGTAAGGGTCAAGGCCGTAAAACTCTACTGGATGCTCGTGATCTCCGGGCCCTTAAACGTCACTGCACCTCAAACAGGAATGCCACTGTCAAGGAAATAACAGAATGGGCTCAGGAATACTTCCAGAAAGCATTGTCAGTGAACACAATCCACCGTGCCACTGCCGTTGCCAGCTGAAACTCTACAGTGCAAAGAGGAAGCTATTTCTAAGCAAGCTCCACAAGCTCAGATGTTTGCACTGGGCCAGGGGTCATTTAAAATGGAGTGTGGCAAAATGGAAGACTGTTCTGTGGTCAGATGAGTCACGATTTGAAGTTCTTTATGGAACACTGGGACGCCATGTCATCCGGACCAGAAAGGACAAGGATAACCCAAGTTGTTATCAATGCTTTGTTCAGAAGCCTGCATCACTGATGGTATGGGGTTGCATGAGCGCTTGTGGCATGGGCAGCTTGCATGTCTGGAAAGGCACCATTAATGCAGAGAACTATGTTCAGGTTCTAGAACAACATATGCTCCCATCTAGATGTAATCTCTTTCAGGGAAGACCCTGCATTTTTCAACACGATAATGCCAGACCACATTCTGCAGCAATCACAACATCATGGCTACGTAGGAGAAGGATCCAGGTACTGAAATGGCCAGCCTGCAGTCCAGATCTTTCATCTATAGAGAACATTTGGCACATCATAAAGTGGAAGGTGCGACAAAGAAGACCCAAGACGATTGAACAGTTAGAGGCCTGTATTAGACATGAATGGGAGAGCATTCCTATTTCTAAACTTGAGAAACTGGTCTCCTCTGTCCCCGGACGTCTGTTGAGTGTTGTAAGAAGAAGGGGGGATGCCACACAGTGGTAAAAATGGACTTGTCCCAACTTTTTTGGGATTTGTTGACTCCATGAAATTTGGAAACAACAGATTTTTCCCTTAAAATGATACATTCTCTCAGTTTAAACTTTTGATCTGTGATTTGTGTTCTATTCTGAATAAAATATTAGATGTTGGCACCTCCACATCATTGGATTCAGTTTTTATTCACAATTTGTTTAGTGTCCCAACTTTTTTGGAATCTGGTTTGTACATATATATATATCATAAAACATGGATTTTGGCAAAGTACTGGCAAGTACTTTGGTAGGGAAAATTCAATTTCATAGGCCCTACAATCAGAACCTTGGTTATGTCCTACTGATTTGATTGTGAAGACTTATAAGAAGAATTAATCTAGTCCTTCCTTTCATTCAGCACCTGAGCAGCCGTTTGGCTCGTCTGGCTGTGGAGCACAAACTGTGCCACAGCTTCCAGGCCTTCCACTCATCTTACAGTGACACCGGCCTGCTGGGCATCTACTTTGTGGCTGATAAACACCACATTGATGACATGATGCACTGGTCTCAGAACGCCTGGTAAGTTGTAACTCTGACATCATACCGAAGACAGGAAGTTGCTCAACTCCAGATAATTATAAAATAAAAACCAAGTTTTTATGTTTTTTTGCTGCTTGCTTGTTTCCTACAGGATGAACCTGTGCACCACGATCACAGAGAGTGATGTGGCCAGAGGGCGAAACGCTCTGAAGGCCAGTTTGATTGGACAGCTTAATGGTATGTAATGCCTAGAATTAATCTACAAAGAGAATCTACAGCACCCCTGAACATGAAGTCAGCGGTCTGTTAATCTTCTAGGAACAACGCCCATTTGTGATGAAATCGGCAGACACATCATGTACTACGGGCGCCGCGTTCCTCTTGCCGAGTGGAACGCTCATATCGATGTGAGGGAACTGGTTAAAGTAGCTCGGTGCTCTGCTTCCACATCATTCTGCAGTACATTTTCAAAACCACCATTTTCTGATATAAAGGTTGTTTTAATCTCATTTCAGGCCGTGACCCCCAGCGTGGTGCGCGACGTCTGCACCAAATATATCTACGACAAGTGTCCTGCTGTGGTAGGCGTTGGTGAGTTTGCATGTTTTTTGTCTCTTTGGAACAAACTTCAAGTCCATACGTTTTTTTTTTGTTTTTTTTTAATCAATGTCTCCTTCTTCCCCCCAGGCCCCATCGAGCAGTTAACTGACTATAACAGAGTGCGCAGTGCTATGTACTGGCTCAGGTTTTAAGAAAACATGTGGCCTCTTCAGTTTTTCTTTCTCCCTCCTCCTGGCTTTATTCATCGTCTCGACAACAAGTGATCACCTGGGGGTCGAACACAATCGCATAACGACACGTGCAGCCATCTTCTGTGGGACCCCCTCTGTTATCTCACTCAGTGCGGAGTCATGAAAGGAGCTGCCCGTCTGAGTCTTGAATTTACTCTGGTTCCATATTGATTGTACGGTTCAGGTACTCACCACCTCATACTGTTGATTGAATGAACCTGAATACTCCATAATTACCAACGTGACCCAGTCCATCCAAAATAAAATATAAACAATATGGAGCACGAGTATATTTACAATTTCTGTAACATTTGTTTCTGTCCACTATTGTACATAAAATAGCTGTCATTCTGACGCAAATAAATAAATTAAAAAACATTTGAACATTTTTGTGTTTTTCTTTTAATTTTTATGATTTTTAAAAATCAGTAGTTTTTTTGGGATGCTTTCAAAAGTGTTTACTAGATTATGTTCAAGTCATGATCTGTAAGCTGATGTTTGATTTACCTTCAAGTCGAACAGCAAATACTGTTAAAGACTAAAACTAATTACTTCAGCTAGCTGCTTTTCTCAGAAATATTCTTCTATATTTGTTGCATAATCAGCCCTCTTGTGCAGCAAAGTGTCTAATAGAAATGAAGCAGATGTAAGGAAAACGGAAGCGTCCTGAGATAAATTAATGTTTAGAGGCTGAAGGCGCTGAGGCACGTAACGAGGACATTAATCTGCTCCAGCCTCCACATTTTCACACTTTTCATTCAGACTCGAGCAAAAACTTGTGCATCTTAAATGTTCACCACAACCCTTAAAATAAGAGCAGCACCCCTGGGGAACGTTCTACTGTGGGCTGTGTTGGTTTATGACGAGCAGAATTTTTCATTTGATCTTAGGACTTGAGTTATACATGTTATTTTGGACTCCAAACTGTTAGCAGATGAGTTTTTGGCTCTGATCATTTGTCTTATGGATGCACAGAGTTGTTTTGGGTCAGGTTGTCTTCAAGACAATAATGTGGTTTGTCCATTTCCTGTAGTGTGATGTGTATACCTGAGATGAAGCCCTGGGTCCTCGAGTCCAGATATTCTCCAGCTGTGCTGACTGTATATTCTTCCTCTCGTTAGGTAGATGAGGATAAGTCTGTTGATGGGTGGTGACTCATGAAGCGAGGTCGGCTTTGTGTTGCTGAGTTGTCCCTCTGGGTCTGAAGCCTCTTCCTCCTCGTTCTGCATGACTTTTTCTTCCACAGCTCAAGGTTTATGCCTAGTAGAGTTTCTGTTGCACACCAATTCATTATTTTTTTTTGGTTTGGTTAAAATCTGTCCAGTGGTTCATGACATTTTTTTTACTAACAAAGTTAACTACAATAATCAGCGGCAATGTTAAAAAAAAAAAAAGATCTCGAATGTGTTCATCGGTCTGCCATTTTAGCAAAAATAATGTCACAAAGATGTGGTGGGATTTTAAGGGCCTAGCTCAAGGGCCCAGAGTGGGACAAATGAGGGTGGAGGCAGGTGTGGGTGCTCATCTTTCCCAACAACATGTTGATGTTTGTCGGAGTTGAACCGGTGACCTTCCAATCACAGGCCCACTTTCTCTAACCTCTGCACCACTACTCCTCTTAAGCGTTATAAGAGAGTGGGAAGGGTTTATAAAGCTTTAAAAAATAAAAATAACGCTGCTACTTCACAGATTTTCACCTATCGGGGTCTCTGGAACGTTACCCCCACGAAGGGTGAGGGATCACTAATCGGATATACGCTTATGTCTCATTAACTTTTAGAGTCAAGACAATTCAAAATGGCTACCACAACTAGGTATGGTTAGCTAACACAAAAATGACTAAACCTCAGTGAATTTCTCAGATTTTGAACCGACACTCGTTGGTAGCTGAGAGTCTTCACTAAAATAAAGTGACTAATGGAACAAGATCTGTATTTTGAATTTAGCACAACCAGTACTTGTGCTAGTTAACAAAAAAAATAAACATTTTTAAAAGACACTTCTCAAACTTGTGACATCTTCTTAAATTAATTCTGCTGTTCCCTCTTGAGGGGTCTCCACAACGATCCTCCTCCACCTCACTCTGTCCTCTGCATCTTCTGTCCTCATTCTAACTACCTCCATGTCCTCTAACTGCTTCGAGTTAAATAAGACAGCTGGAAGGTCACGTGACGTGATTCACTGTAGCAATGGAGGCCATAACCAGAGAGGGCAAGCGTCTGGTCTTAGCATTGTTGTAAATATTGGCAAAATAGCAAACAAGGCTGATTATGTAAAAGTATTTAAAAAAATATACCGGGTAATTGCAAATTCATCAAATAGTTGAAGTCATAACCAAAATGTCCAAACCATCTCAGTCTGGCCTCTCAATAGGTTTATTGTCATTAGTAGATAAGATAACATCGGAGCATCCACAGCATTACATCTTCATAAACTGCCACCAGAATAAGTAGTGTGCCCAATTACTAGTAGTAACATACAACCCAAAACTCTAACTTTATCACCCAGTTTTTCAACCTGTGCTGCACCTCTGATGAACTCATTCCTAATTTTCACTCCTAAGGAGAACCTCAACATCTTCATTCCCACCACTTCCAGTTATTTCTCCTGTCTTTTTGTCAATGCCACTGTCTCCAAACCATACAACATAGCTGGTCTCACCACTGTCTTGTAAACTTACTTTGACCTTTGCTGACACCCTTTTGTCACAAATCACTCCTGAAACTTTTCTCCTTCCACTCGCCTGGACTCTCTTTTTCACCTCTTTACCACTCTCCCCATTTTCCTGGACAGTTGTCTCCAAGTACTTGAAGCCCTGCACCTTTGTGACCTCCGCTCCTTGTAGCCTCACTGTTCCACCTGCCTTCCTCTCTACCATGTAATGCTCTTTTCCTCAGCAGGCAGGTTTCTATGTCAAATTCAGCTAGTTTTGAAGAGAACTAAACAAAAGCAAGAATTCCAGTAGAAAATGAAGGGCAGTAGTTAAAACCCCTGTGACTGTCATTCACTTCTCTTATTTGAATCTGTTAAAATCTGTGATAATTTCCCATCAATTGAGACAAAAGTACAATGACGACCAAAGAAAGTAAAAGACACCAAGCTGTATAAGTCTGAGCACAGTTCTGTTTGTCTTTAGATGTGTAGCCACACAGAAAGATCCAGTTTGTAAGGTAAAAGATTTTCTTCTTGCAGTTTACTGAAGCTGAACTCCAGATGCGGTCATGGTTTTGACTACAAACAGAGGCGACTCTCTAATTCATTAAAGGCAAGCTATTGTGATTAGCATCATGTTATTTTTAGAAAGAGACCGAGTGCACAGGAAGTGGAGTGAAATGAGGGGAGGGCATCAGGGTATGTAAGAGATAAAAAGAGGGGAAGGAGCAGTGTCTCAGAGAGGACCAAAGGGACGGGACAGAACAGAGGACGTGCAGTCAAGTCCAACATCTGACTGGTTCTTCCTTCAGGAGCTGAAACCTGCAGAATTCAGTCGATTCACACACAGCTGATCACAAACAGGAAGAACTGCCATTTTTGCACATCAAGATATCAACTTTTTACTATGGTGAGTATAATCTTTGTAAACCCTCAGGAAGTTGCTCTACTGATCTACTGACGCTCTGTAGGATGTGTAACTTGAAAACCATTAAGTCTTCATGTATAAAAATCTTCAGAAGAACTAAGATTAAAATCCTAAAGCAAGAAGTAAATATTTTGGAGGTACCCAGTCAATCCCTGACTGACACAGTGTCAGAGATGAACAGAGATGAGCCTGATTTCTCTTCTGCAGACAGTGCTGGCCATGAGAAGTGTGTGTTTCTGCCTGGCTCTGCTGCTGCCTTGGTGTGTCCAGAGCCAGAGGAGCCGCCCGGCCCTCACCCAGCTGGATGAGGACACGCAGAGGGACGTGCTGGCTGTCGACATCTTGAACCGCAGCGGCGTGTTGAACTCTCTTCTCCGCTCAGAGCACCACCTGGTGCTCAGGCGAGCACGACCGCAACGCCCGGCTTCCCAGGTGCCCAAACGGGCTCAGCAGGGGTCCCGCTTTGCCCTATCCCTTGACGTCCCCACCAGCATCCTCAGTGTCCTCATAGACCTTGCCAAGAACCAGGACATGAGGACCAAAGCAGCTGCCAATGCAGAGCTGATGGCACGAATAGGCAAAAGGAAATGACAGCACAGGGAGCACCTCACCTAAAGACATTATGGGAAACACTTTTAGTCCAGGTGAAATCATTGCAATCAATTAGATCTGTTTTTTACATGTAATTAATAAATGATTAGACCACAACCATATTGTCTGGTGTAAAACTGTCACAAAAATGTCAAATGAAGCTGGTCTTTTGTTTGAATCATTGCTCACCGCCGTGGTCAGAAGCTGAGCTTTAATATTGTGTCACTTGTGTTTGCATGCAATCTTAAATACAAAGGAAAAAGGTTGTTCAATTAAATTCAACGTGATGATCCACTATTGCTTCTCAAGTCTAATTCATTTATGCTTTGATATCACCACGTTTGGTCTAATTACAAGCATCAGCAACCCATAAAACTCTGCTGAATGAGTCTGAGCCAAATGAGCCTGCGTCACACACAGTAACATCTGATAGGAGAAGAGGACAAAGACACAAGCAGGATATTGACCTCTGAGACAAGAACAGACCCTTTCTATAGACTTTTGTTCACCAATACTTGATAAATTCAGTAAACGAGTCACAGCTATTTTAGGTTTAATACACTATCTGTTTTGGATTGGATAAATATGACTCATCTGTACTCCTACACTGAGCAGAAAATGTGAAGCAACAGAGGGAAACAAGCCGCACATCTGATTTAAGCTCGTTTTGTTTCACGCTGGTCATGGAATTGAATTATTCCATGAATTACTTCAGATTGGAGCAGCATTAATTATGGACACAAACTGTGCAAATGTCTGTCATACACAATGCTAAACAAGAGCTCACAAAAACAAAAATTAACATCATGATGGCAACACGTTTAAATCCATGAGGCTGAAGCAAATATAGTTCCAAACTTTAACAACATTCATGTTAGTCATATATGCAAAATAACTTTTGACTTTTGGACCTCAATGGGTATACGATGAACAGGTTATTCTTATGAAAAGTCATATTATTTTCAGTTTAAAAATGTTTTTGATTTCAAAGAAAAACTAAACAAGGGTCTTTTTCTCTGTGTCACTGATTTTTTTTTTCTAAGTTGCATAAAATATCCCAGAGGGACAACAAAATATATCGCATTGTATTGTGAATTCCCGGAGGGCCAAAGCTCTGTCAAAGGCTGTCTCTTGCGTGGGAAAACACTTCTGCCAAGCCTGCCATAGATGAGGACTGCACACAAATGGGACTGGTCCAGCCCTCCAATGACACTGGATCAGCATGGCCCATCTGCCTACACCCCCACCGGCTGGCCTTAGCCAAAAGACAGGTGGCGGAGGACATGATTCGCCAAATGCAGGCCGCAGGAGTCATTGAGCCATCTGACAGCCCATGGGCCGCACCCGTGGTCCTGGTGCAGAAGAAGAGCGGATGGCAGTTTTGTGTGGATTACCGTCACCTTAATGCCATCACCTAGAAGGACTCATACCCCCTGCCACAAATCGATTATGCCTTTGACCAGGTCAGTGGGTCCAGTTGGTTTAGCTCCCTCGACATGTGGAGTGGCTACTGGCAAGTAGAGCTTGACCCTAACACTAAACCAAAGACTGCCTTTACCTTCTGACATAGACTGTGGCAATTTCGCGTGATGTCGTTTGGCCTCTGCAATGCACCGGCCACCTTTGAGCGCCTTATGGAGAGGGTGCTGGTGAATATCCCCCGCAGTCACTGTGTGGTGTACGTTGATGACTTGCTGGTGCACACCAGTAATTTTGATCATGCTCTAGTTCACCTGAGAGAAGTTTTTGGTGTCATCTGCCAATATGGACTCCGGCTGAACTCAGCCAAGTGCAACCTGCTACAATGGGAAACATAATTTCTTGGCCATGTGGTCAGCGCCCAGGGAGTTGCCACCGACCCTGCCAAGGTAACTGCAGTCCAAAATTGGCCGATGCCATCCAGTGTTCGAGAGCTCTGGAGTTTCTTAGGCCTGGCTTCCTACTACCAATGGTTCATCAGGAATTTTGCCTTTGTTGCCAGCCCTCTCTACCAGCAGGCTGACAAAGGCTGCCCATTTGTATGGAGTAGCAGTTGTGCCCAAGTCTGTCAGCATCTCAAAGCAGCTCTCACATCAGCTCCAATACTGGCTTACCCCCAATAACAGCTGCCCTTCATTGTGGATACAGATGCTAGCAATGAAGGAATTGGGGCAATCCTCTCCCAGCAGGGGGGAGGAGGTGAGCATGTGGTGGCCTAGTACAGCCGGGCACTGAGTCGAGAGGAGAACTACTGTGTCACCAGACGAGGGCTCCTGTCTGTGGGCGGGAAATGTAACACTTTTGCCCATACCTGCAAGTCAGCCAGTTCCTCCTGCATTGACCAGCATTGGCCGGGGAAGCAGTACAGCAATGCTGATGTCCTCTCCCAATGCCTGTGTGCTACTGCAGAGTGCCGATACTGTCAGCAACAGGAAAAGCGTTATGAGGTGAGGCCAAAGGTAGCATCAGCCCAGACGAGCTAAGGAGAGGTGAGCGCTTTCCATTTACCAATGAAAGGCTGCTGATTTGCAAGAAGGTGATCTGTCCCTGGTCCTGGTGATAACATGGCTGGCAGATGAACAGCTCCCTGAGTGGTCAACAGTATCACCCCTTGGCCCAGATGCAAAGGCTTACCATTCCCAGTGGGGCAACTCTGAGATCCATGAACACCTCTTGTACTGAAGGTGGCATGCCCCCAGATGCGGTGATGACATCTTTCAGCTCCTGGTGCCTTCAGCCCTCCGCCCTGTGGTCCTAAGGAGTGTTCATGACTTGGTGGGGGCTGGCCATTTTGGGATATCTAATACCCTACACCGGCTGAGGCAGCAATTTCACTGGCTAGGCTGTCGGAAGGACATGGAGCTTTATGTGCATTGCTATGACTCCTGCACTGCCCAAAAAGGACCAAACCAGCATTCCCATGCCCCAATGCAACAGTATCTGGTGGGGGCACCAATGGAACGAGTGGGGGTGGACATCCTCAGTCCTTCCCCGATAACAGACTCTGGCAATTGCTATGTTCTTGTGGCCATAGACTACTTTACAAAATGGCCAGTGGCATACGCGTTGCCAGACCAAAGTACTTCCACAACTGCCGAGAGACTGGTTGACGAGATGTTCACCCACTTTGGGGTCCCAAACCAGCTTCACATCAACCAGGAACGCAACTTTGAGTCTTAGGTATTTGACAAGTGATATAGAAATTATTATTTTAATGCTTTTATGTCAATCTAGACCTA
>NC_056504.1:12145025-12187947 GCF_014905685.2 Nematolebias whitei
GTGCCGACCGTTTCACGAGCCCTTTTGATAAAGAATTTCACAATACAACAAGGTTTGCTGGCTGCTGGGAGTGAAGAAGACGAGGACAACCCCTCTCTACCTACAGAGTGACAGGTTGGTGGAACGTTTCAATCGCACCTTGGCCACACAACTGGCAATCCTTGTGGACCAGTACTAGCGGGACTGTGATCGGCACCTCTCGTTGGTCTTGTGGGCCTACCGAACTACTGTACAGGAGTCCAGTCAGTGTACACCAGCTGCCCTGATGTTCGAGCGAGGGTTGCGCATTCCACTGGACTTGGTGTTTGGGGCCCTACCGCAGCCTTAGATTGTTGGTGGAGTGGAAGCTGACTACTTCCAGAGACTCAGGGAGCAACTTCGGAAGGTACATGACTTCACTCGTGAAGTTCAAGCTGATGCAGGGATGAGGTAGAAGAGAGCCTACGATGTCCACTGTTGCGGACGGGCTTTTGAACAAGGGGACAAGGTGTGGGTGTACTGCCCAGAGCGTAGGAAGGGGGGTTCTCCTAAGCTTCGCAGTCAGTGCCAGGGGCCGGCTGAAATTGTGGCGCATCTCTTTGAGGTGCTATATCTGGTGAAGCTTCTTAACTGGGATTGTCTGGTTGTGCTGCATCAGGACAGGGTCGCTCCGTACCACCCCCATGCTCCAGTGATTGCTGGCATTAGAAATGACACCTCCCTTACCGACTCACCTGCCGGCTCACCTGCTAACTAACCTGTCACACGTCAGTGTCCCCAACGTCCTGTGCCCCAACGTCCTGTACGCCAGCGTCGTCAGCCAGAATACCTGCAGGACTATGTTTTGAGTGAATGTGAATGGGTTGTTGAGGACAACTAGCCCTTCAGGTAGGGGCTATGTAGCATTCTGCTGTGGCTGACTGTTGGTCACAGGACATCAGTGAGAGATTATGGGCAAAATTTATGTTCATTGTTTTTCATGTTGGTTAGCTGTTTAGCATGTTCTTGAATAGTTTATGTGTTCATTAAGTGTTAGTTGTGATAGGCTTGTTAGTGGTAGTGTAACCATGAGTGAGGGCGGTAGCTCTCACAAAGACCTGTGGGGTACACTCTGTCAGTGTGTGTTGAAAATAAAGCTTATAAAACACCATCTGGTGGATAATTCCTGGTCTACAACAGGAGCCACACATTGTAGGGTTACGTCATTTCTATTAACATTCTGTCTTAAAATGCAAATTATACATTAACAGACATATGCTCATGAATATATATTAAATACTTAAATCAACATACGTTTAGCCTCTTCGTAAGGGCTGCTACTACAAAAAAAAGTTTACTGCGACTCAGCAAAATTTACTGCCATACCTGAGCAAACAAAACACACCACTCCCTAAACAGGAAATGCAGATACAAAATAAAGGCTTGCAGATCAAACAGGAAGTCAACAACATCACAGCAGAAACTTCAAAATAAAATTCATTCTAACTTGTTGTAATATATTTGTGGTTATTTACAGCTAGTTAGATGCTAAAAGAAGCAGAATGCTAGTTAGAAGCTGAAAGAAGATACATTTGATTTTTAACAAAACTTTATTTACACAATAAGTTAACACAACAGTGTTAAAGAAAGGTGATCAGGACAAGCTTAGAATAAAATATTTACATGAAGAGCTTGCTGTATTGTAGTTCTTCCTGATCAGAAATGGTGCATAAAACCTTAAATCCCCACAGTTTCACAAAATTCTCCAAATGTCCAGTGTCTCTGTGGAAGCAAAACTCCAAGACCAGTCTGACCTTGATGTTGAACTTCCACAGAGCCACGGCATCAATTTGAGGTTCAGCCTGCAGTCTGTCCCTGCCAGACAAGTAAACAGCCATGTTTGCTTCAGCCACTAAAATGTTTAAAACTTGGGATTTAAACTAAGTGGCTTTGCTAATGTACTCCATTAATAAAAATAGATTATGTGAAAACTGTGTCAAAAAGGCTAAAAATCCTCGTAATTAGATTAAACACAGCCGTCAGCTGTACACAATCTGTAAAAACATGAAAAACACTCTCAGACAAACTGCAAAAAGGACACTCGTTTAAATCCTCAGGATTGATGACCGTCAATAAAGAGTTTGTTGCAATTGCGCCATGAAGGATCCTCCACTGAAGATCGCCAGTCCATTTTTTTGTCTGAGATCTGTAAAGAGTTCTCCAACAGGGCTTCTGACCTCTGAGCTTGTCGTCCCACACGCTGACAGCTCTGTTGTGCAGAGTTCTCTTGTTCAGGATCTTAATATAAGTCTTATAAAGTACTTTTGGGCCTGTTCTGCACAAGTCTATCTTTGGGTCTGTGTTGCGTAGCAGAGGACCACAGTCCTTCGCAAAGTTAGGATCCAGGTGGATGTCCAGGAATAGGTCCATTAGGTCAGACGGGCGATTTCCTGTGGACCACAGATGCAGGAGATGCTTCTCTCCAGCTGTCATCCTCTCCTTCGCCAGGTCCAAGAAGCGCTGCACCACTCTGGCAGACCGGACCCCAAGCAACGAAACCACCTCTTGGACGTTGGAGGAGTCTGGTCCGGCTGTCTCCATCAATCGCCTCAGGGTCATTCAAATTCAAATTCAAAAATACTATATTAATCCCAAAGGGAAATTATTTGTTGTTGTAACTCGTTATCCTCATTTCATTAAGAGATGTTATAGATACTGATGGCTGAAGGCAGGAAGGATCTCTTGTAAAGGTCCATCCCACAGTGGATCCTAAGAAACTGGCTGCAGATGCCGTCCGATCCGTCCACCCAGACTCGGCTGGCCTTTCGGTTCCCCTGGGCTGTAGGACCACCCTAATGCCAGGCAGAACTCCTCCCAGTGCGATGGCCACTCCTCCCAGCAGCCTGACGAGCTCCTCGTCACTGCGGACAGCCAACTGTAGGTGCCGAGGGACAATCCTGTCCATCCACTGTCATGAGCCGTGTTTCCTGCTAGTTCCAGGATCTCAGTGGTCAGGCACTCCAGCACAGCTGGCAGGTAGATGAGAATGCATCCACAGAACATCCTTTTCAACTCATTTGAGATTTGGGGCTGTAGTTGAGATATTATTTGAGCTTTTGAGATGTTAATCAGCTGCTGTTGGTTGTAGAAAACTGCCTTGTTGTCATGGTTACGCATCATAACAAACGTCCAAAACTAAAAAAAGTTGCAGTAAAAATCCTTCCAGCTGCACAGCATCTGATACCAGAGGAAACAATCATCCAAAAAAATGTGATTTACATCCAGAAAAAGAGGAATTAAAGTTTCCAAAAGCAAAACCTCAGAATGAAAGTAACAGAGTTGCTCCAACATGCAGCCACCTTGAGCGGCGCAATTCTAGAAGTCTTCTAGAAGTCCTCGTCCCAGATTCTCACAGTGCCTTTGAACGATCCAGCACCATGCTATTACAGACCTCCATTCTCGCTTCACAGATTTCCTCTAAGAGCCACTGCAGAGAATTATACGTTTTTGATCTGTTTGGTTTTAAAAAAAGAAAACACTTTGAAAACACTCCAATAAAACTGGGGCAACCCCTTTAACTTTAAAAGGCCAACATTAGTTAGAAGCAGAGCCGCATTCAGCCCCAATCCGCTCACGCATCTGAGAATGCAGCTGGCCACATCCCTCCACACAGTGTCAGGAGGTCCTGCCAGGTACTTCTGGAGGAGCTGTATTCGAAAAGTAGCCATTCTGATGGCCAGATGGACAAGGACCCGACCCCCCCCCCCCCCCCCCCCCAAGTAAAAACAGGACTGTCTGTGGCACCCAATGTCAACTGTTCCTAAAGAAATCTACCATCTCAGCCTGTATTTTTTACTAACAAGCCTGGAGGTGGGTCTAAAACAGATAGTTTGTGCCACAGTTGTGATGCAACTAGGTTGCTTAAAGCTAGTACTCTGCGTCTGTAGGACATTTTAGAGTGCAGCCATTTCCATTTTTCCAATTTATTCTGACCTTCTGTTCCACATTTTCCCAGTTTTTCTGTACTCCAGTCTTATTCCCTAGATAGACACCGAGATATTTAAGACCATCTCTCTTCCATGGGAGGTTTTGAGGGAGAACTGGGAGCCCTTCAGGCCACCAAGGGCTGTGCTCTTTCCCCAGTTCACCCTCGCAACAGACAGGGTGAAAAAACTGTCAGTGACCTCGTTCAGTGTGTCAACGTCTTTTTGTTTAAAAAAATAAAATAAAAACAACAACATTGTCAGTATAGGCGGATAAGACCATTACTATTAAAACCAGGTAAAACAAAACCATGGACACTCGACCTGCTGGGGACGCAACAAGTCTGGTCCCGGTGGATGACTTGGTCCATTGCCTCTCTCATCCTGGTTGCCAGGGCCTTGGAGAGGATTTTGTAGTCGGTACAGAGGAGAGAGACCAGGCGCCAACTCTGCAGATTCCCTTTTTAGGGCAGAAGAGTGATGACCGCTCTGCGGCACAACAGCAGTAGTGATCCAGTGATCAGGCTTTCATTAAAAATATCCAGCAGGTCCTCTGCCAAGACGTCCCCGTAGGCCTTATTCATTCAACCTTTATTTAGACAGGTAAATCCCATTGAGCCTCTTATAGAACTCCACCGTGAGCCCGTCGATATGCCGGGAGCTTAATGGCCTTCCATGTTTTGGAGGGCCATGTTGAGCTCCTGAAGCCCTAGGGGGTGCTCCACGTCAGCATTGGAAACTTGATTGTGGACTTCAGAAGGAACAAGCACACCTACCTAATACAGGAAGCACTTCAACTGGGACTCGACTATTTTCTCCAGTACTTAAGAAACAAATGGGAGTTTGGAGACAGGCCGGTAGTTGGAAACGACTGAGGGGTCAAGATTTGGTTTTTTTCAGGAGAGGCTGGACAGCAGCATGTTTAAATGATTTTGGCACCACGCCAGTGGATAAACTACTGTTTACTATATCAAGAATGGACGGACCTAGAGTAGGAAAAACCTCCTTTAGTAGTCGAGGGGGCACCACATCAAAGGGGGAGCCAGAAGGTTTCAAGCTGCACATGACCTGCTCTAGAGAAGATAAGAGTGATGGGTTCAAAATGGTCAAAAGGAGCTACAGATTGAGGTGGGATGGATGGGTCATGAGTTGGAGGTAAAATGAGAGCCCGGGTGGTTGCAATTTTTTCTAAAAGGAAATGTAAGAAGTTGTCACACAGCTCAGTCGAGGCTTCCAGAGGTGATGGTTCAGTGAGGTGGAGAACAGAGTTTAGGGTGGAGAAGAGGACACGTGGGTTGTGAGAGTTTGAGGTAATTATATCAGAGAAGAATTTGGATTTAGCAGCTTTTACTGCTTTCTGATAACGGCGCCAACTCTCTTTAAGTATTTGAATATGGCTTGCAATTCATGGAACAAGTTTGAACGATTGCTATTATTTACTTGAGTTTATTCAACTTTATGTAGGATAGTGATAGCTAAAAGCTGCCTTTAAAGTCCGCAGTTCTTGTCCACGTTGTCTTCGTCTTCACCTCTCTTAAGTAATTCATGAACATCAAGGTTTCAATCTTCTTGCTTTGAGAATAAAAGCTCCTTCTATCATTTGCACGCGCCCGCTTACGTGCACGCGCACACAAACAGGGAGGAACGATAAAAAGATATCAAAATGGCTCATTGTTGCCCTTAATTGACGTTACCTCGCCAGGTGCAAATACTTACCTGTTAAATTAGTTCAGCTCCTTCTCTCGATGCCGGTGGAGGAGGCGGGGGAGGGAAGAGGCATTAAAACCATAACGATCTGTCAAATTTATCAAGCTGTATTGCGTCTGATTCACGGATTAGATACTTATTAAAGTATAAAAATAATATTATCAACTAACAAATACATCTAGATCACACTGCTGCTCTGAGTCTGAACAGCACGTGGTGTTCAGGTGTGTTTGACCGCTCTATGCGGTCATTGAGGGGGATTTGCAGGCTCCGCCCACTCCGTCAAGGTGCGCCGGGGTGTAAATGGTGCGAACCCAGACTTGCGCGCGACGAACTTCACGGGGACGGAGCAGAAGTAAGTGCGGATGATGCACAGCGTCCTTTAAACATCTTTTAGAACGCGGAATTTATTGATTTGTTTATTTATTCTGTTAAAGTTACTGTCTTTGGAAGAATGTTGAGCTCGTGAGGGTTTTAATCTGCTGCAGAGAAATTAGTGCGAGTTGAGCCTGATAAAACAAACTCAGTTCCTGATCTGTGGTGTGCAAATGAAGCCATGAAGCAGTGTTTAACCACTTCACAATGTGCTGAAAATGGGTTCATTCATTCATCGTTTAAAGCTTGGTATCTGCGCCATCTAGCGGCTAAACAGCAGACAGCAAACGATGAAACCAAACTGGTGGTTTTGTTTTTAGTAATTATGTGATGAGATTATGTAAATGTAGTTCAGTCATGCCTGGGGATCCAGAGGGTGAGCTGGGGTGGTGGTGTGTGTGTTTTGTGAAACTTCTGTACACCAACACTGATCCGTTTGATGTAGCCAAACGCTTCACGGACTAAACTTTAAAATGGTCTGTAAGTCAGATGTCCTGATGCTGATTAAAATCTTTACTGCGCTCTATTCTGATCATAAATTACTAACAAGACTTGTGAAGGACTCAAAGGCCACTGAGGAATGAGTGCAACTCCATGCATCATGGCAGATGACGCTTACACCTGTAAAATAAGAGTACAAACTTTAAGCAGAACTCCCCTTGAGCTGTCAAACTGATTTTTTTATTTATCTATCTATATATATATATATATATATATATATATATATATATATATATATATAATACTTTTTTTTTTATTTTTTTTTTATTTTTTAAATTCAGTCTGAATGTTTGACGAAAGCAGACTGCTGCCAAAGTCCACACAGACAGGAACACACTCAGGAGATGAATGATGTGCTTTTAAAAAATTACTCCAAATTAAGTCGATGCTAAAATTGTAATTAAAAAATCTGCTAATGATTCATGTAATGAGTTGCATGAACTTTTTTTTTTTTTTACATGCAGAAAAACGCTCGTGAAACGTAAACTCTAGTGAGAACTTGAACTTGTAAATTTTTTTTTTTAACATGTTGAAAAGGGGTACTTTCTAATAGACTACCTTTTTTAGATTTTCACAATATTTATACATGCTTAAAATATTATTACACGTAACGATGTGCAAAAATATTCCTAAATATAATTCTTTGAATTTCGGCTGAAATCTGTCCTGTTTAATTTGAAGGCTCCCTCTATAACAACCCTTGCTCTGTTGGTTTAAATATTTCTGCCCGTCGTCGTCGTTTGTTTCAGCCTGCAGAGCTCTGACGTGAGTCTGTTCCATTTGTGGATGAAATTGTGTGATGATTTGATAACAACACAGGTCTGAACACACCTGACGCTCTATGTTGACATCAGGTCCTGAACTTTAACCATGAGCTCATGAGGAGGTTGTTAGGAGGTCCCCATCTTGATGATAAACTTCCTTGATCATTGACAGATGGAATAACGAGTCATAATCTCTTAAGTTAGTCTTTATGAAAAAGATGCAGAAAATCAAAACTTTTTTTTATAACTTTGGACTCTTCTGGTCGAGACGGAGCTCTTTAATTCTAACGTGGTCTTTGCACCTTTTTCATACCAGAGCTTTAAGCTAAGGTCATCACAGGTTGCCTGCTTCACAACAGATTTTGCTAACACAGGAAGCACAGACATGGGGGTGAAAACACGATTGCCCTTTCCCCTTCACTGCCTGGGATGGCATGCTCAGTTTGGACTGCGTCACGCTGAGTCGAGGTCAGCAGGGAGTGTCTGTGGAGAGTTTCCCAATAAATGTGAGGGAAAGCGGCGCAGCTGTCACCAGCACAAAGTTCATTGACCAAGTGGTGCAACGAGAGCGGAGCGTGTTAAAGCTGTGGTTAGGAGGTCTGAACCGAGCTTCACAGAGAAGACAGCCTTCACACGGATTTGTTTCTAATCGTTGAGGACTTCCTTTGAAGGACGGTCACATTATTTTTGTAAGACTTTTTTTATTTTGAGTATTTGTTCAAATTTTTATTTGAACATTTTTTATTGTAATTTGACAAATTTTGATATAGGAGAAACTAGATAGTGTGATGTTCATAAGAAGAATGTAATGATGAATCTGAACATTTAAAAACAGAATTTAAGAAAACTTGTAAACTCTTCTGTCGTCACAGATCAATGTCCTCTCAGATGGATTATGCCAAGAAGTCCTTCAGCCTTCTGACTCCCTCCAGCCTGTCCAAGTAAGAACCGTGATCTACCAGAAGATGAAACCACCTGCGTACAGTCAGATTTATACTCGTTCTTCTCGTTTTAGGGTTGTGACGTCGAGCGTCTCAGCCAGTGCCTCCATGACCCAGCAGCTCCTGTCGGGACGAAGCCTTCGACCCAAACCCTTCAGAGTGACGAACGCTGACAGGAGTGTGAAGAAAGGCATCATGGCAGAGTCACTACAAGATCTGATGAACAAGGTGAGAGAAGTGCTGAATAAAGGGTGACACCATGAGGAGGGTTACATTTATGGGATGTAAGCAGTACTGCCCATCGTTACAGTGTCTGACCGCCCTGGGGCACATTGTTGAACACATCGTACTCTGCACTTATTCCATATTGTTGTATCCGTTTTAGACATTTTCTTACTCTGTAAGCTTTCATCTTAACCAAATCCCAATCCTACAATAAATGCTGATTATGTAAGCTCTATAACCACATTTATGTTTTTTTTAAAGTAATCTCTAATTATCTTTAACTGGAGGTCCAAACCCTAATTTGAACCAATCAGATGAGCGGATCTTGGAAATATCGACGACTGTAGTCCCTCATTTTATTTGCGGGCATTGCGTTCTGGACCTCCACAACAAGTGAAAATCCACAAAGTAGGGACGTTCTAATTATTCTAGTATTTTTGTTTTATTTTTATATAGGCTTTATAAACCCTTCCCACACTCTTGCAATGTTCTAAACTCTTAAACCTAGGTAATTGTAACATGTACAGGTCCTTCTCAAAAAATTAGCATATTGTGATAAAGGTCATTATTTTCCATAATGTAATGATAAAAATGAAACTTTCATGTATTTCAGATTCATTGCACACCAACTGAAATATTTCAGGTCTTTAATTGTTTTAATACTGATGATTATGGCATACAGCTCATGAAAACCCAAAATGCCTGTCCCAAAAAATTAGCATATTTCATCCCACCAATGAAAGACAAGTGTTTTTAATGCATGAATGACTGCTTCAATGCGGCGTGGCATGGAGGCAATCAGCCTGTGGCACTGCTGAGGTGTTATGGAGGCCCAGGATGCTTCGATAGCGGCCTTAAGCTCATTCAGAGTGTTGGGTCTTGCATCTCTCAACTTTCTCTTCACAATATCCCACAGGTTCTCTATGGGGTTCAGGTCAGGAGAGTTGGCAGGCCAATTGAGCACAGTAATACCATGGTCAGTAAACCATTTACCAGTGGTTTTGGCACTGTGAGCAGGTGCCAGGTCGTGCTGAAAAATGAAATCTTCATCTCCATAAAGCTTTTCAGCAGATGGAAGCATGAATTGCTCCAAAATCTCCTGATAGCTAGCTGCATTGACCCTGTGTTTGATAAAACACAGTGGACCAACACCAGCAGCTGACATGGCACCCCAGACCATCACTGACTGTGGGTGCTTCACACTGGACTTCTGGCATTTTGGCATTTCCTTCTCCCCAGTCTTCCTCCAGACTCTGGCACCTTGATTTCCGAATGACATGCAAAATTTGCTTTCATCCGAAAAAAGTACTTTGGACCACTGGGCAACAGTCCAGTGCTGCTTCTCTGTAGCCCAGGTCAGGCGCTTCTGCTGCTGTTTCTGGTTCAAAAGTGGCTTGACCTGGGGAATGCAGCACCTGTAGCCCATTTCCTGCACACGCCTGTGCACGGTGGCTCTGGATGTTTCTACTCCAGACTTAGTCCACTGCTTCCGCAGGTCCCCCAAGGTCTGGAATCGGCCCTTCTCCCCAATCCTCCTCAGGGTCCGGTCACCTCTTCTCGTTGTGCAGCGTTTTCTGCCACACTTTTCCCTTCCCACAGACTTCCCACTGAGGTGCCTTGATACAGCACTCTGGGAACAGCCTATTGTTCAGCAATTTCTTTCTGTGTCTTACCCTCTTGCTTGAGGGTGTCAATGATGGCCTTCTGGACAGCAGTCAGGTCGGCAGTCTTACCCATGATTGCGGTTTTGAGTAATGAACGAGGCTGGGAGGGGGGGCAGGTGGCGCCTCCTCGCTCAGAAGGCCTTGTGGGCTGGCAGGCAGCACTCTGACCATTGAGCCTGGAGGTCCGGTTCTAATCTGGTTTACAGTCGGTTCCATGCGGCTCTCTGCATCCACTGGGTGCCAAAGTCACTGTGCATAGGACCAAACTTTTTTGGATTGGATCAAAACTTTCCCTCCATTTCTGCAGAAAGCAACAGCAGGAAGCACCGTTGCTTCTGGGAGATGTAGTCCTTTTGAGTGGCGATAATGTATGCTTATTGAGAAAACTACGCAGCACGGTGGCGCAACTGGTAGAGCTGCTGCCTCTCAGCGAGCAGGTCTCTGGTTCAAACCCCGGTCCAGGGGCCTTTCTGGGCAGAGTTTGCATGTTCTCTCCGTGCATGTGTGGGTTTTCTCCGGGTACTCCGGTTTCCTCCCACAGACCAAAAACATGCATGTTAGGTTGATTGGTAACTCTAAAAAAAAAATTGTCCCTAGGTGTGAGTGAAAGTGTGAATGGTTGTTTGTCTCGTTTGTCTCTATGTGGCCCTGTGATGGACTTGCGACCCGTCCAGGGTGTACCCCGCCCCTCGCACAGTGATTGCTGGACATGGGCACCAGCGACCCCCGTGACCCAAAATGGAATAAGCGGGTAAAAGAAAATGGATGGATGGATGGATGAGAAAACTACAAAATGGTGGCGCCTGTCCAAAGTATTTTTTTTTATTAACTTTTTACTGTATCCCGTACTGTCCCAATCATGTGTCGTGTACGATCTTTTTTTTTTTCTTCTTTTTTCTCTACAATCTTACTTTGAAAAACGGCGAAAGACCGAGTCTGCAAAAATCGAACCGTGAAGTTGCGAGGGACTACTGTGTATAGAAAATATTTAGAGGCCCGTGTCAGTTTGCTCCTCTTTTACCCAGGAAAGACTGGGATTAAAGGGACCAAAGCTGAACATGTACAAAGTTGTGAAGGAATGAAGTAATCCTCACTCGTCTGACTCTTGTACATGTTTTAAACTTATGGTCCAAGTTAATGAGAGCAACATGTCGTATCAGACTCTGTGATAACACTACATTGTATTTATAGGCAAACGTGGTTAAATCTTTTGTTTTTCTTTTCTTTGGAGCTTCGGCTGCTTCCTGTCCCCCCACAGTTGCATAACTCGTTGTCTGGTCTTTCAGGTCAGTTGCTCGTTGACTGTAGACTGCATCAGCACACTGGTTCTGGATGAAGACGGTACTGGTGTGGACACAGAGGAGTTCTTCCAAACGCTGCCAGAGAACACGGTTCTGATGGTCCTGGAGAAGGATCAGAAGTGGAACCCTCATCCAGTAAGGCTCTTATTACAGTAGCTGTCACCAGATGGCAATCTTCTCCAGTTTGTGGCCCTCTATCCACAGAGCAGAGCTTTGTGTACTGATTTTCTGTTCAGCATTTGTTATAAAACAGGAAAACAATACTTTGATATGGCTTTATGGATGTAGTCTACTTTTAAATATTGTTTGTAAAGCCAGAAGAAACGTCAAAGGTTTACTTATTCATAATGTTTAAGACTTCAATGTTTAAGACCCAGCAGTGTGATTTTAAATATTTTTTTTAACAGAAAAGTAACAGTTAAATAAAAACAGTAGTGCATGCAGTAATTCACCTGAAACGTTTAATGGTGACCTCACCTTCTTGTTGTGGTTTTACCTCTTAATTGAGCCTCAGTATGTTTTTTAGCAGCTCGTTCAGCTGCTATTGGAAAAACAAAAAGCTTCTGCGCTGACCTACCTCGTGTCTCGTCTCCTCACAGAACAGCCCCTCCAGGTATCAGCACATCGAACGTTTTCGGCAGCACCGCACAGATGTGGCCAAGCTGACCCTTGACCTCTACAAGAACAACCCCAAGGACTTTATTGGCTGCTTGAATGTGAAAGCTACCCTGTACGGAGCGTACACGGTGTCCTACGATCTGCGTTGTTATGCAGCCAAAAAGATCCTGAAGTGAGTAAAAATTACACGAGTTGAACTAGCTGCTAAAGGAAAGATGTAATTGAACTATGGATTAAAATGACATGTTTTTTTTTTTTCTCTGTTTTGCAAATTGCAAACTACTTTTCCTGCCGTAGCTCCAACACTTCAGTGTTTTGTTCTTCTCCCAAACTGGACATCAGCAGGGTATTTAGTACTTGATGTCCAGTATTGTTGGCAAGTCCCTCTTAATGCTGAAAAGGAAGTTGTGATTTGAGTGTTTGTTGTAAAGCGGTGAGAAGAACAAAGGTTTTACATGGATTAATTTCATCAGGAGTTATGTCATTGCTGCAGGTTTTCAGCTCTGACACTGATCCTCGGAGGATTATAGTTTGTCCACTTATCAAATATGATGCTCCTGTCACTGTTTTTAAAAGATATCAGGTTTTCAGCAACAGTTTTAAGTTCATCTGTTGCCAAAAAGACATTTTGATCTACCTGTTGGACTTTACTCGTGCTCCTGGAACATGTTTTTATTTTGTCATGAACTGGATTAAGGCGTGTTGTACATATCGTGTTGCATCAGTGCTGTACATTTATGTCCAGCTGTGTGTTCTGCACATGGGAATTGACTGCTTATGTCCACACTCACACTTTTTCTCCCCTGTGTTTTGCCCTGTGCCTGCAGGGAGGCTCTCCGGTGGACCATCTTCTCCATGCAGGCCACGGGCCACATCCTGCTGGGCTCCTCCTGCTACATCGAGCAGCTGCTGGAGGAAGAGGAGCAAGCTGAGAGGAGACTGGCGCTGCCGCAGGAGAGCCGGATAAGGCAGCTGCAGAGTCTTCTGCTGGGAAAGGGCTCCCACTGATGATGGTGTGGTGGACATGCTATCCTCCTAGATTTAGGTCACAGTGTTGATGACACGGATACAACAGATTAGTAATCCGTCTCTCAAGTGTAATTTATTAATGTGTCATGGATTACAACAGTTAGTGTTTTTGCTCTGTTACATTTATTTGACTCGTGTATGAATAAGGCACCAGGTATTTTCTCTGAATGCACTTTTACTCATGTAAAACTTTTCCTACAGAACCATAATAAATAAAATTAACTTGTTTTAATTTCTCATCCCTGTTGGTCGAACAGTCTGCGCTAGATTCTCAGTTTGGTTTTGAGCATGGAGTCCATTTTTTGGGCCGTCTTTGCAGTTCCAGATCATGCTCTGTGTAATTGGCACCAGGTTTAGATGTTGCTCCCACGCCTCTCTAATTGTCCCCCTGGTTCGTGCCGTCCTGTCAGCTGCAGCCTGCCTCTCCCTCAAAAATTGGGAGGAAAGAGCCGGCAGCTGCAGGGGGCGAGGAGACGGAAGCAGGCCATTACACTGAGAGGTGATGGTTACAGCTGGCGGCAGAAGAATCACTTTTACCATCCAGTTAAGGAAGGTGGCAGATGAAGCAGGACTGATTTTAACCAAATTGGCTGCCTGACGTGTCCTAAAGAAGATAAATGTCAGTGCTGGAGATTCAGTAGGGTGGGAGTGATTCTGTTCACTTTCTTGCTTCTTTTGGAGGTTTTCTTTAAATGTCATAAAATACATGTGCAGTTTTGTCATTTAATTTGTCTATAGTGATTAAAGTGAAACCCACAAAGGCTTTTTGCTATGAAAAGTCAAAGGTCTATTTTGAAGGCATGCATATCAGCTGCTGTTTAACCATAGTTTTAAACAAATCTAAGGGATGGACTAGTAGCAGATTTACTCAAACATGCATATGACTTGTGTGATCTCAGGTGCTATAGCTTGCAGGATGTTATTACCACACCAAAATTGAGCTTCACATCTTTAAAACTGGCCAATTTCTAGCCAGTTTTGTATTTTCAGGGTTCAGTTGGTTGTGGTGGCCATCTTGACTTGAATTGACTCCCAACAGGCAATCATGGTAGATGCACATTTAGTTTAAAGTATCATTAAAATCCAGTGGTTCATCAGATGTATTGCAAAGAGGAAGAATGTCTTGCCTTTTTGTTAACCTTTAGATTTCCTCTTATGTGCTGCTGTATTCTCAAAATGAACCGAGCCATTTATGCATACTCCAAAATGATGCTGACCTTTTTAAAATCAGTCAATTAAAGGCACCAAATTCAAATGAACTGTCAGGTGTCTAAAACAGGGCTCTTAACTGTAATGCTTAATCTACAATGTATTTCACAGAAAGTAGATTTGACTTCATAAAACACTCGAGCTACACTTTATGAATAAAGCGTCTGGAGCTTGACAGCCTCCTCCCTCCCTCCTCTTCCTCCATCAGCCTCAAAGCTGTGCAGGCAGTAGCAGGGTCCTCCCTGTGTGGACCTGCAGCTCAGAACCTCAGCCCGTCCCTCTGAGCTGTCAGAGCTCCCTGCTGATGCGGAGGATGCGCACGTGTTGGGCTGCTCCACTCATCCTAGAGGTTGCAGACATGCACGGCTGAGCGCGTGGACTTGACACGACAGGTAAGAGAGCTGCACAGTCTTTGTCTGTTGGAGATGACATTTGTAACAGTTTTTGTAGCAACTCTAAAAACCAGATTTATGTGATGCTCCGACTCTAGTTAAATCCCCACATGGACTTTTGGGAACGTTTTGGATCAACTTTTACGCAGCAAATTTAAATATTTATCGGTGTTAAACGGTTACAAAGCTTAACTATTCCTTAAAAATGTGACTTTGAATGTTCATTTTAGTTCATTGGTGCCTTTTGTTCTCCCCGTGGTGCATTTCTCCGCGTGCAGTTTGGCACGAATCGCTGCACAAAATATCGATTGAACTCATGAATCCATATGTTTTACTGAACACCTCGGGCTGTGTGGGGGAGTAGGAGCTTGACACCTTTCCACAGAGCTGTGTGTTTCTCCCACGCTCCTCAGGGAGTTTCTCACCACGCGCATCAAAGTGCGTCGGGATGTTTGTTGGCTGGAGGACCAAACCCCGGAGGATCTGCTGTAATTTAACTTCAAGTCGTTGTCTGGGCGGGGATTGGCCATTATTCCTTCTTTTGTTGTGTTGCCAGGGACAACTGCTTCCAGGCAGTGGCGATTTTAGCTTCTTTTTGGGAGGTGCTCACACCCCTAAATTTTAACTTGGCACCCCTAAAAAATAAAGTAAAAAAAAAAAAAAAAACCAAAACAAAGATGTTACGTTTTTTTTATCTGTTGAACAAATATCAAGAATACAACAATGGATGAATGAAATACACTTGCATGAACAAAGAGCCAGGGATGTTGACAAATAGATCCAAAAATGGACAATTGAGTATTTTTGTTGGTGGAGTCTGACATTAACTTTATGAGAAAAAACCCCTCTGACTATATAGTGCCACATCTTTAAGAAAATAAAGAAAATATGATGTTTTATTTACTAATTTGCATTTATGAATATAAAATTTAACAAGAAGAATTAGAAAATTTATTATTTAAAAAAATTAAACATCCTTTTTAGGGATTCTAAAAAAACAGAATTAAACACTTTCCCATCATAAGGAGAAATCTTTCAAAATATGTTTGATAATAAACTTGCTAAACTCCTTCCAGAACTTCTGTGTGAAAGAGCAGAAACAAAAAAGGTGTGTCGCAGAAACTGAATGTTTCTTTTAAATTTGACCATATAGTGCTTATTAGCAGGGTAAATTTTATGAAGAACTTTAAATAACACTCCCTTCACCTTATTTAGAATTAATTATTTACGGGGGTCTGAGTGGGCCATGTTTCGCACCTCACTTCTTGAGGTAGCTGCCTTGAGCTGTGGCCGCAAGGTTGTTGGTGCTTCTCGCGGTGGTCATCCACGAACTCGGTGGTGGACACCCCGGGTTAGGGAGGCTGTCAAGCTGAAGAAGGAGTCTTTTATCAGGCCTTGTTGGCCAGTGGGACTCTGGAGGCAGCTGAGGAGTACTGGAGGGCCAAGCGGTGTGCAGCCTTGGTTGTTGCTGAGGCAAAAGCTCAGATGTGGGAGGAGTTCGGTGAGATCTTGGATAGAGACTCTCGGTCGGCTCCGAGGAGATTCTGGCAAACCATCAGGCGGCTGAGAAGGGGAAAGCAACACTTTACTAACACTGTGTTCATTGAAGGTGGGGTGCTGTTGACCTCAACAAGTGATGTCGTCGGGAGGTGGAAGGAATACTTTTCGGACCTTCTCAATCCCACCAGCACGTCTTCCATGGAAGAAGCTGAATCGGGGGACTTTGGGGTTGATCCGTCCATAACTGTGGCTGAGGTCGCCGAGGTAGTTAAAAAGCTCCGAGGTGGCAGAGCTCTGGGAGTGGATGAGATTCACCCTGATTTCCTTAAGGCTCTGGATGTTGTGGGGCTGTCTTAGTTGACACACCTTTGCAATGTTGCGTGGACATCGGGGGCAGTGCCACTGGACTGGCAGACTGGGGTGGTGGTTCCCCTCTTCAAAAAGGGGGACCGGCGGGTGTGCTTCAATTACAGGGGCATCACTCTCCTTAGCCTCCCTGGTAAGGTCTATTCAGGGGTACTGGAGAAGTGAGTCCGATCGTTGGTCGAACCTCAGATCCTGGAGGAACAATGTGGTTTCTGTCCTGGCTGTGGAACAATGGATCAGCTCTTTACCCTCACTAGGGTCATTGAGGGGTCATGGGAGTTTGCCTATCCAGTCTACATGTGTTTTGTGGACTTGGAAAAGGCATTCGACCGTGTTCCTCGGGGTACACTGTGGGGGATGCTCCGTGAGTATGGGATTGGAGGCCCGTTGTTATGGGCTGTTCAGTCCCTATACAAGCGGTGCAAGAATTTGGTTCGCATTGCCGGCAGTAAGTCGGACCCCTTCAGGGTGGGAGTTGGACTCCGCCAGGTGCTGCCCGTTGTCATCGATTCTGTTCATAACTTTTATGGACAGAATTTCTCGGTGCAGCCAGCTGGCGGAGGGTTTCCGGTTCGGTGGCCTCAGGATTCCATCTCTGCTCATTGCAGATGATGTGGTCCTGTTGGCGTCAACGTGCCATGATCTTCAGCTCTCACTGGAGCAGTTTGCAGCTGAGTGTGAAGTGGCTGGGATGAGAATCAGCACCTCCAAATCTGAGGCCATGGTCCTCAACCGGAAAAGGGTGGATTGCTCTCTTCAGGTCGAGGGTGATGTTCTGCCTCAAGTGGATGAGTTCAAGTATCTCAGGGTTTTGTTCACAAGTGAGGGAAGAATGGAGCGTGACTATGACAGACGGATTGGTGCAGCATCTGCAGTATTATGGACTCTGTACTGGTTCGTTGTGGTGAAGAGAGAGCTGAGCTGTAAGGCAAAGCTCTCTGTTTACTGGTCGGTCTACGTTCCTACCCTCACCTATGGTCATGAGCTCTGGGTAGTGACTGAAAGAATGAGATCACGTATACAGGCAGTTGAAATGAGTTTTCTTGGCAGGGTAGCTGGACTCTCCCTTAGAGATAGGGTGAGAAGTTCAGTTATTCGGGAGAGACTCGGAGTAGAACCGCTACTCTTCCACGTCGAGAGGAGCCAGTTGAGGTGGTTCGGGCATGTCGTAAGGATGCTCCCTGGGTGCCTCCCTAGAGAGGTGCTTTGGTCATGTCCAACTGGGAGGAGACCTCGGGGAAGACCCAGGACATGCTGGAGAGACTATGTTTCTCGGTTGGCCTGGGAACGCCTTGGAGTCCTCCCAGAAGAGCTGGAAGAGGTGGCTGTGGAAAGAGATGTCTGGGCCTCCCTGCTCAAGCTGCTGCCCCCGCGACCTGACTTCGGAAAAAGCGGAAGATAATGGATGGATGGATGGATATTTACGGGGGATCATCCAGACTGTGTGTTTCTTTTTTCCCTGCGGACTGACTGGAAAGTTTTATAGTGAGAGGAATTCATTGTAACTGAGCAATCCTCCCTCCTTATTAATCAGTTGAGCCAACAATTTTTTTTTAATCTGTCCAGATCACCTGACTTAATTTTGTTAGATATGGTATAAGGTATGGTTTCTGGGTTGATGGCATGTTGAACGGATGCATCACTCAGAGCTCTTAAATGAGTCCAGATGATAACAGGGAATTAAAGTGAACTCCACTAGAACTACAGCTGCTTGACTTAGGACATAGAGATAAACCCATGTAAAGACCCACAAACCAAAAAAAAGTGCTTCTTAAATCTACAGTACTCAGAGTAATCAGTCAAAAGGCTCGGAGCACAGCTACACTGCACCAAAGGAGGTGGCTATAACGAGACAGAGAAGCCACCACTCCAACAAATAGCTACTCCTGTAAAGAGACCAGGAGAAAAGAAAGTTAAAGGTACCTGTGGTGGTGATGAGAAGGTTTCTGGGGAAGCAGTTGGGACCATTCTTGGTGCGTTAGAAGCTTTAGGAACACGTGTTGATAACGGCCTGCGGGGCATAGTGGCCAGCACCATGCTAGCATCAATCGCCAAAATGGTGCAGATAAACTCTGAGGATATTGAAGAGTGCAGAAACAAAGTTAAAAGCTTGGAAGCACAAGTAGAATTTCTTCAAAAGGAAAAAGAGGGAATGAAGGAATCCATTCAGCTCTGATTACAAGCATGTCTTAAAGATATAAAAACCTGGATGACCCTTAATTTTCTGCTTTTGAACACAGACAAGACTGAGGTTTTAGTTTTTACACCTGAGCATCTTAGGAATACATTTTTCAGTTTTTTCACCCACCTTCGATGGCATTAATCTGGCTCCAGCTCTAATGTTAAAAATCTTGGTGTTATTTTTGATCAGGACATGTCTTTTATCCCCCACATTAAAAACGTTAACAGAACCACCTTCTTCCACCTGCGTAATATCTCTAAAATTAGAAACATCTTCTCTAAAAATGTTGCAGAAAAACTGGTTCATGCATTTGTCACATCTAGACTGGACTATTGCAATGGTTTATTATCTGGGTGTTCAAATACTTCTTTAAAACGTCTTCAATTGATCCAAAATGCTGCTGCCAGAGTCTTAACTGGAGTTAGTAGGAGAGATCATATATCTCCAGTTTTAGCTTCTCTCCACTGGCTCCCTGTCAAATCCAGAATTAAATTAAAAATCACTTCTAACCTACAAAGCTCTCAACAACATAGCTCCATATTACAATATATTACAGATCTTGTTGTTCCATATTTTCCCAACAGCCCTTCACTCTCAGACTGCAGGCTTACTTGCATTTCCTAGAGTTTCCAAAAGCTGAATGGGAGGAAGTTCTTTCAGTTATCAGACTCTTCTTTTGTGGAACCAACTAATAAAGTAATGGGCTAGGTCTATTGTAACCTTACCCAGTTGTAGGGTCAAGAGACAAACATGTAGCATTAATATAGTATGAACAACATTCAGGAATTGTTTCTATAAGAACATTATCAAATATTTACGTGAACGGTAAGATCCCTCCACCCACGAGGAAATGTAACCCAGGGTGACCTAACCTCAGACAAACAAACAAACAAAGATGGCTGTAATGTAGAGGTAGTGGAACTCACGGCGTTACCTGAGACATTTATTGAGGCATTTATGCCTCATCGACCAATATTAAGTCAAAGACAGGAAAAAACATCTAATCTGCTAATAACTTAAAATATTTACTGCAAGAAAGCACAGTGACATTCAGTTTGTAAGAATAAATTTTACATATCAAAACCTATTAAACGTCTTCTTTCCACTTTTCCCTCTTCTGGGGCTTCCACAGCGAGTCATCTGCCTCCATCTCACTCTGTCCTCACTCCAACTACCTCCATGTCCTCTCTAACTGCATCCTTATGTCTCCTCTTTGTCTTGCTCCTGGCAGCTGCATTTCTAACATCGTTCTACCAATGTACCCACTGTCCCTCCTCTGGACATGTTCAAACCATCTCAGTCTGGCCTCTCTAACTTTATCTCCCAATTGTTCAACTTGTCCTGTACCTGTGATGATCTCATTCCTAATCTTATCCATCTTTGTCACTCCTAAGGAGAACCTCAACATCTTAATTTCTGACACTTCCAGTTCTTTCTCCTGTCTTTTTGTCAATACCACTGTCTCAAGACCATACAACATAGCTGGTCTCACCTCTCTTTGTAAACTTTTCCTTTGACCATCCAGATAAACACCGAGCACTACTGTTTGCTAACACTTATCATGATCTAGCTCTACAGTGACTGGTCTGAATGACTATCGGCCAATGGCCCTCACCCCGATAGTTGCAAAATGCTTCGAAAAACTGGTCATGACCCACATCAAAACAACCATCAACATCAACGAGGACCCTCATTTGTATGCATACTGTGAGAACCGATCAACAGAGGATGCCATCTCCTCTGTGGTCCACACTACGCTCAACCACCTGGAGCAGAAAAACTCTTACGTCCATATGCTCTTTATGGACTTCACATCTGCCTTCAACACCATGATCCCCCAAACCCTGATGGACAAACTATTCACACTAGGACTAAGCCCCTCCATTTGCAACTGGTTACTAGACTTCTTAACAAACAGACCACAGTCAGTGAGGATTCACAACTTCTCCTCCTCCACCATAACCCTCAGCACTGGCTCTCCTCAGGGATGTGTGGGGGAGCTTTACACCTCCAGATGCAGGAAGTGAGCCAAATCATGAAGGACCCCACTCACCCAGCACTCACACTTTTGCCCCGCTCCCCTCAGGAAGGAGGTTGAGGAGCATTAAGTGTAGAACCACTAGACTGAGGAACAGCTTCTACCCTGAGGCGGTTAGACTCATGAATATCTAACCAGAATAATCACTGTGAAAAAATCACATCATGTTGCTGCTGATCTGTTTCATGTTGCTGCTGATCTGTTTCATGTTGATGTGTTCATGCATGCTCATCTGCTCACACAGACTCATGTTCATGTTTGTGCTGCTGTCCGACGTAATGTTTTTATGCTATTAGTGCTTAGTGTATTTTTAGTTGATGTTTTTCTTAGTTCATATATTAGATCTTATTACTGTTTTTCTTTTACATTTTATTGTTGGATGTAACTGGGACCCTGTGTACATAATTTTGCTCCACCACATGTGGCGCGAATGACAATAAAGAATCTCTAACTCTGATAAAAATGGCTACAAGTCGTGGGATTAGCTTACTTGCCACCTTTGTTTGATGTCGTACGACCATAAACTTCAGTGATAAATCCACAACGCCAAATATTATCCCTTGGTATGTGATGAAACAAAGCTTGGAAAAGCGCAAGAAGTCAAGATTGCTTGTAGCTTCAAACAGTTTGCACGTCAGCGCTGAAAGTCCAGAAGACGCTGATAGGCTAGAATGAAAGTTTGCCTGTGATTTCATTGGTTTAATTTTTTACCTCTTCGTAAACTTCCATTGTCGCTACACAAATCACGTGACAAATCACGTGACACAGGCCTGTTTTGACCGGAGGCGAGGTTTCTGTCCTCCAGTCTACACGCATCAGGCGACTGCACTCACTGTACAGACCGCTGCGCTCGGGCTGACAGTTTATTATAAAACGGGAAATAACCTTGTGGCCAGTTCGCATCTGAACAACATTGATATTCTAGTGCGCAGAGAATGTGTGTGCAGTATGTGATTGCGCAGGTGCATAGCTTTGAGGGAACATTTCTTCCGTTGCGAATGGCCACTGTGTTGTTCAAGCCATGAGCCATTGTCAGCACTGGGGGCTATGCACCCCTAAAGGTCAGATTCTAGAATCGCCCCTGCTTCCATGCATAGTAAAGGGATAAAGGATTCAGGTATTTTAAAGGGAGGGTTTAATGGAAAGGTAATGGAAAATTAACATCTTACCTGTTGTAGATGGCTCCTCGGATAACCCCCATTTGGAGAAATTGAGTTAAACAGCTAACAGATAGTCAGAGCCAGAACAAGACCCAATTAAGTTAACGCTGTCCTTAAACAAATCTAATGTCAACAATCTTATAGGGAATTGCACAAATTTTACTTTTTAAAACTTCACAGTGTTGTTAGTTTTGCATTACATGGTTATTCTAACTGGAATTATTGAAGAAGGATGTGCTGATTTAAGCCTTTGTTCAGGTTAAACATCTGAAGACAAACAATACATTTTATAGCAGGTAATAATGCATTATTATTGTTATTATTATATTATTATTATTATTATTATTATCATTATTATTATTATTATGGGACAAGAGGCTAAAGATGATCAAACTCTGATTAGTGCTGTTCTTTTTCAACACTTTGTAACAACAACAGTTTCTCAAAGATAACAAAAAAGAAAAAGAACTCCAAATATAGATGATCCAGAGGGCAAAGATGTTTGACAGTGAGAATAAATAAGATGCAGCAGGCGTGAGGAGGGACGGGGGAGGGAGGGCTGGTTGGCTACAGTGTGGAGGTGGAGATAAGCAACAAGAAAAAGTCTTGATGAAAGCGTTCGGTGTGAGCTGTGTCCGTCCCTGTGTTCTGCTGTGCACGGCTTTGATTGCAGCACCAAGGAGGAAAACCAACTCCTACAGAAAACACTGAGCCTATGTGTGTGTGTGTGTGTGTGTGTGTGTGTGTGCACGTGTGGGTGTGTGTGTTTAGCTGCTTCCAGTTCTCCAAAGTGATCATCTGACTTCTTACAGCCTCCCTGTTTAGTTAAATGACCTCATCCGTTAATGAGCATATTTATTGCTTACTGCCAAAAAACATGCAGATCTGGTTCTAGCTGTGTTTGTGTGTGTTTGTGTGTGTGTGCTTTGTCTATTACCAAAATATCTCATGAACTACTGAAATGATTTTAATGAAACTCTCAGAAAGAGTCATTGGATCTCCAGCTTATTACCTCATTATGGCCACCATAGCTAAGAGAGAGAGAGATTCTTTATTGTCGTTCCACCATATGTGGTACATGTGGTGGAATGAAATTATGTACACAGGGTCCCAGTTACATCCAACAATAAAAATGTAAAAGAAAAACAATGATAACATCTAAGATATGACCTAAGAAAAACATCAACTAAAAATACACAAAGCACTAATAATATAAAAACATTACGTCGAACAGCAGCACCAACATGAACATGAGTCTGTGTAAGCAGATGAGCACGCATGAACACATCAACATAAAACAGATCAGCAGCAACATGAAACAGATCAGCAGCAACATGATGTGATTTTTCACAGTGATTATCCTGGTTAGAGATTAATGAGTCTAACAGCCTCAGGGTAGAAGCTGTTGCTCAGTCTGGTGGTTCTACACTTAATGCTCCTCAACCTCCTTCCTGAGGGGAGTGGGGCAAAAAGTGTGTGTGCTGGGTGAGTGGGGTCCTTCATGATGCAGGTGGCCCTCTTCCTGCATCTGGAGGTGTAAATGTCTGTGATGGTGGGGAGGCTGACTCCAACATCTTCTGTGCAGCCTTCACCACTCTCTGCAAAGCTTTTCTTTCTGCAGCTCTGCAGCCTCCATGCCACACGTTGATGCTGGAGCACAGGATGCTCTCCACTGCACACCTGTAGAAGGAGGTGAGGACTGAGCTTCCCAGACCAGCTCGCCTCAGCCGCCTGAGGAAAAATAGTCTCTGATGAGCTTTCTTGATCAGGCTGGTGGTGTTGTTGCCCCCATAAAACACGTAAATGACAATAACTTAGTCAGTTTTGCACAAATTGAGTCAAAATCTGCTGCGTTCGTAGCTAAGAGACGTCCCAAACCCACAGCTGGAGTGCTAACTGATTGCATATAAGATATTGCATTTGCACACAACACTGAACATTGGCTTCTTAGTCATTTTTCAGCTTAGTTTTAATCCCATGACATAGAAAGGTGTCAACAACATGCAGTCCTTCAAAGAATAATGTATTTTTTTATTTTATTTTACCTGTATTTAAACAAGTAATCTCAAAGAGTCACAAGGTGAAGAGACCCATGACTTTGCTACGTGCCAACATGCACCTTTTTTGCCTTGTCTTTTGTCCCTGAATTTTCTGCTGCTTTTTGCTTTTCAACAACTGGATCATTCAGGTCCATATTTCATCTGTGTGATGAATAATCCAAGCAGCAGGACAACATCCACACTCAGTAAGACTGTGAACGCTTCCCTCAAACCTGAACCAACCATCATCCAGACAGTCTATCTTTGTAAAGTGTTTATGTTCTGTTGGGTATGAAATTGCAAGTTAAATGTGTGCAAGTTATCTTATCTACTTCAGTTTCTTTAAGTTTTGCACACACTAAAGAAGACTTTGCTAAACAAAACGTTTAAACCCAGAGCTGAGCTTGATTTTAATCTCTTTCCGCCTCTCTGAAGATGCTCTCCAGATGTCACACCTCCCTGATCACTGCAACAGAAAATGAGTAAAAGTATTAATAAGAATGAACTGGATTTTAAACAGTGAGTTACACCCAGAGTTAGATAAAGGCCTTAAAGGAATGCATATCGACCACCTCTCAGAGCTTTAGACTGAGATCATCTTACAGTGAGAAATGAGTTATGGCCACTTTGGTCAAAGAAAACAACATTATGAATCTTCAGAGCCTGAGAAGACCTCAAAATCTTCTCTAAATTCTGCACCACTCCCCCTTGGTTGTCTCTCAGCTAGTACCACACCAGATTTTAGCTAAGTATCTGTAAAAGTCTGAGTTAAAGCCATTTTTGTGTTGGATTAGCTGTGCAAGTTAAGGATTAAAACAAATTTCCACTGTACATATTTCCTAAAAGAACAACAAAACGTTTTAATCTGTGCAAACGAACAAACAAGTGCAGGTTTCCATCAAGAAATATGGAGTCTGTTTATTGAGGAGAGCTGCGTGATGTCATCGCAGTGTTTGTGGCCTCAGGTGTTATTCTGCTTAAGATCAAGTTAAAAAACTTAAAGCCTTCCAAAATAACTGAGGTGCAGAGTTTCAATTTGTTTTATACTCTTTCTTTACTTCATACAAACGGTCCTTTTCTTTATCTTCACCCTTCACTGTGATTTCAACAGCAAGATTATTGTTTGTCCACCTGGACTGTTTTCACTCTGACAAGTGGTCTCTGATTTAAGGTCGTACCTCATACAAGCTACATTTTATTAAACAGATTAAATTCCCCTCTCTCTCCTTCTCAACACCTCCTTTCAGGTCATGCAGATGTCACTGCTTTGTTTATTTTATTGTGTGAATGTTTATGAAGCATTCACACTATTGTCATCCATTTTTAAGTACATTTTTCAGCATCTTTCTTGTTCCACAATTTTTGTTCTATTTCAACAAGTCATAAATCAAACCGTTCAGCTCGTTCAGGAGAAAGTGCCTTTTGAAGTGACTTTTGGTATTTGTGTAACTTTAGCTCTTTTTTAAAAAAAATATTTAGCCTCTCATGCCATTCTTTTTCTCATAGAAAATGAATTGAGCTCATTTTACATCCTTCAAATCTTTAGATCTGTTTAGAACCTTTTACTGTTCCTTTCACGTTTTGTTCTGGTTCAGCTTCTTTCAGCTTCCTTGTGTAAATTTTAACCTTTTCCAGCTGATTTCAGCTGTTTGTGATCCTTTGTGCTTCTTCTAACTTATTTCTGCTAATTTCAGCGTATTTCTGCAAGTTTCAGCTTTTTCTATTTCAGCCACTATTTAGCCGTTTTTGTTAATTTAGCTTTTTCAGCTAATGCCACATTTTTTAGCTCATTTGAGCTCTTTACACTTTCTTAGCAGTTTAAGCTACTTTCAGCCATTTTTTCTGATAATTTCAGCTTTTTTTTTTTAGCTACATTCCTCAATTTTCTGCTATTTTCTGAATATTTAAACCAGTTTAATCAAATGTGTGTTCTTTCTGCTTTCTTCTGGTAATTTAGACTTGTTCTGCCATTTCAGCATGTTTTTTCAGCTAAGTTCAGCTGTTCCTCAGCAAGTTCTGCAATAAGCATTCACAGTGCATTTTCACAGAAAATGCAATTTCTCTAGTTTCATTTTATTTTTAAAATTACACACATGTGGGCTGTGGTAGCTCAGCGGTCTGTGTTTGCGTCAGGAACAGCATCCAGTGTAAAAGAATTATCAAATGCTCGTGCGAGTTTGCTCGCTGTGGTGACCCCTGAATAAGAGAACAGCTGAAGAAGAAATAAAGCCTGCGAGGTCACCATTACAGGACCGATCAGTGTAGTCACCTGGGAAGTTAAGGACAAGCGTGTAGGCAGAAGTGTGCCGAAATATTTTGAAAGTTTATATTTGAATCCAAATCATGTTAATGTAAAGCACTATAATGACCTCACAGAGCAACAACAGTAAACAATTTAACTATAAATTAAAAGAAAAAACAAAATTGACAAAACTGTAATGATTACAAGTAAAACAAATGTTTCAAATGTTCCTGCATGTTTCTGTTTCTCTAAGCTTTAAACCGCTCTACATTATCAGTTTGTGAAAGAAATCCTTAAACATTTAGATGCAGATCAGTTTTGATCCTGCAGATTAAAAGTATACATTATAAAGACAACTGTAATAAAAATACTAGAAAGAACTTCCAGTATGAAATAAACTGTAGCTGACTGATTTATTGATCAGACTTTTGTCATTATGAAAAAGCTGCTTAAAATCATCAACAGTTAATGTTCTCATATTGGTTAATAAGAGTGTGTGTGTTTAATGGGGGCAGAAAAATAGAATCCATCCTCACCAAATCTTGTGTTTTATTAGTTTTAGTTTGTTTTTAACAAACTTTCTCAACACTGTAATGTATTCTTGACTCTTATCACCTCTGCTTTCACACACGACCATAGTCACTTGATGTGGACTGAGCAGGAGCGCTGCAGAGCAACTTAATGTGTGTCCCTGCTGTGGACGGCGTGTGGAGGTGTGTGTTTGTTCATGTGGTTTTGCTCTCAGGTCAGTCATACTGAAGATGAGCAAATGTGTATCTGACATTTTGTCTCCATCATAGCGTGATGCTCAAAGAACAGCTTGAAGTCTGTTATGCACACACAGACGTATTTATTGTTTTAATTAATCTACATGTGTATTCTCGTGTCATCTTCCATGTTTCTGTTGTGCTCTTGCTCGCCCCCTCATACTGCATGCTCTTAAGCTTCTATGATGTCATTTGGTCCAAACTGGTTATATTAGCAGGTTTGTCAGCTGTGTGCTGAAGTTGTCATGAAAATAATTGATGTTGCCTTTTCTGTACAAACAGGCAGAACAAAAAGGTTCTTGGAGACTAAACAAAGCAAACCTGTCCTAATTTTTGCCTTTGAATGAGCAAACGTTGTTGGATAAACTCAAAGATTGCAGCAGAAATGAAGAGCGCCAAGGCAGCTGCTGGCCATATTTCTAACATAACTTTGTAATAATTGAAGAGAAAAGCCTATATATAATTATAAACTAAAACCAAAATAAAAAGATGTCCTGATGCATGCTCAATAATCCATCCAATCATCTTTACCCGCTTCTTCCTTTTTGGGTCCCAGGAGTCACTGGTGTCCATGTCCAGCAGTCACTGTGTGAGAGGCGGGGGACACCCTGGACTGGTCTCCAGTCCATCACAGAGACACAGAGACAAAAGAGACAAATAACCATCCACTCTCTCACTCACACCTAGGGTCAATTTAGAGTTATCAATCAGCCTAACATACATGTTTATGATCTGTGGGAGGAAACTGGAGTACCCAGAGAAAACCCATGTGTGCATGGAGAGAACATTCAAACTGCACCCAGAAAGGTTTTGGCCAGGATTTGATCCAGCAACCTTCTCCCTGAGAGGTGGTAGCTCTACCAACTGTGCCACCGTACCGCCCTTGCTCAATAATCCAAACTAACAAGGCTGAGTCAGGTCATGTGAATGGATTCTTCTTTGTTGAAATGTTTCGTCTTTTATCTAAAAGACTTCTTCGAAGATGGCCTCCTTTACTCCTCTCTCAAACCATTGTTCCTCTCTATCCAGGATGTGAACATCTTCATCCCTGAAAAAGTGACCGCTGGCCTGGAGATGAGTGTAGACTGCAGAGTCCTGGCCTGATGTTGTTGATCTTCTGTGCTGGTCCATCCTTTTGGCCAGTGGCTGTTTAGTTTCCCCGATCTAAGACTGATCACAGCCCTGACACTGAACAACATACACAATATTACTCTGCTTGGGCCAGCCCCCCTATCATGCGTGGATATATGTGGATCTTATATGCCTGTGTCTCTCCCTGACACAAAACTTGAGAGACCGACAGGAACAGACTGAAAAGTTAGCCTCAGACAAACAGCGGCTGTGTGAAAACTAAAAGTTGTATATTTAAAATTTTTGAGACAATAGCAACAGAAGACCCTGATGGTCAAACATCTAAAGAATTATCCCTTGACAGAGTTAAATGTAGGAGCTATTGCAAGTTAAAAATACTATTCACTTTCATTCAACTTTTATTTAGACAGGTTAATCCCATTGAGCTTCGAGGACTCATTTACAAGCGAGACCTGATTTCTTAACAAAGAGTGATGACAAAAGTGAATAACATCAACAACAACAGACAGTCACAAAATACAAGTAGGCATAGGCACACAAACCCAAGCTTATCTATTATTTATTATTATTATTATTATTATTATTATTATTTTACAAATCAAAGCAAAATAGCAACCAAAAGGACAATCAAGAGGAATACCAGCAAAAAACAGCTAGATTATTTCAGTTTTGGAGTGAAAAGTTTTTTTTGTTTTATTTTGACCAGTACCAAAAATCCTGGCACATTATGAACAAACTGCATCTTTACGGATAATTTGCACATTTCTTTTAAAGCTGCAGGGAGAAAAAAAAAAATGTGACAACCGAATAAGAAAGCTTAATGCTAATGCACTAACACAGTGAGTCACCTGAAATCGTGCGGAATGATTAAAGTTTTATTACAAATTCAGTGGCATAAACCTAATTACACCACCCTGATCATTCAATTGTTTCTGTCTTGCTGCCACAGGGGGGTCTGACACTCCCATCACATGACAGAAACTTCATTTACCCTCACAGCTCTTTTCAACTTGACTCGATGGACTGATGAGATTTTCAGGCAGCAACCTGCATCACTTTGCATAATAATGAAGAAACTGCTATTTTATTTTAGTCAATTCTTTATTGATAGAGACTGAGTGTCAACACAGTCAGCTGAAGAAAAAACAGGATTTATTTTCATGACCATTTGAAATCACAGATAGCAGTGTTCATCAGGCATGATCACATCTTGAATTCATGCTGATTTAAAGTGATTTTCAGAAACATGAGAACAGCAACAGTTAGTATAACTTGTCATATTGGTGTTCTTGTAATTTTCTGACATTTGGCTTTTTAGGCTTTTTTTTAGCACTTCTGTTTTTTTAATATCTTATACTTCTTATCTCTTCATTTTTGTTAAACCAGTGCCAGTTTTGGTCTTTGATAAGAGACATGGCTCATCAAGATTGAAAGCATCATTGTGTCTAATTTAATGTTGTTGCACAATGATTAATGCTGGATTCCTATTTTTAACACTAAAAACTGTTTGCAGTTTTCACTCCTTTTCACATTGATTACCATGGCAACAGCTGAAGGTTTGAGGTGTTTGTTTCATCCCTTGCAAGGAGCTTGCAGGATGTTCTCCTCAGCCGAGCGCATTGACTTCCAATTGTTTCCCTTCGCACACGAAACAGTTAAAGCAGAGAAATAATGTTGTTCCTCTGGATTTTCGAAATGTTACTGACCAAATACTGATTTATGTAATAATGAGACATTTTGTGGTGTTTTCAAAGGTCAGAAAACGTTATTTGCCATTTTAACGTTGGCGTCGACGGTTTTCACTGATTGAGTGCAGCTGGTACAGTAAAAGAGTCGTGTCAGTCAGTGAAGGCAGGTGTTATGATAATGAAGGTCCAGGTTTTCACTCTGACAAACACAGCAGGCTTATCCAGACCTCAGGTGCATGTTGATCAACTTTTAGTATCATTTTAAGGCTTTAAAGTGAAGAAACATGGTAAAACACATATGACATACACATAGAAGTTAGTGGTTTTCTGTGTATTCGTTTTCAGCATGTGGGAAGTTTTTTGGGCTCCATTTTCAGACCGAATGACGATTGCTTGCAACCAGAGACTCTACATCAGCATCACTGTCACAAACACACTCTTTATTTGATACGTTTCCTTACATGTACAGTTGTGCAGCATAACTACCTGGAGTTGTGTATTGAAACTGTGCTATTAAGTTTGCTGCTCTCCATAGCAAAGACAATCTTTAAACAGTTAGCTTATCTCAGTGTGGATAATAATACTATTTGTGTTCAAATTTCTTACTTTTTATGTGCACTGAATACAACAAAAGTCTGCAGGGAGGGAGAGGACAGGTCAAGATTATACTGTAGTATTTAACAACAACAATACAATCCTTCCAGTAGGTTTTCCTCGGGGTCTCCTCCCAGCGAGATGTGTCCAGAAAACAAACAAACAAACAAACAAACAAACCTCCTGTTCAGATGCCTGATCAACCTCAGCTGACTATTTACTGGTACATCCAAAGCTGCAACGACTTTACTAGAACTCCTCACCTTATCTCTAAGGCTGAGCCCGGCCAACCTACAGAGGAAATTTTCGCCACTTACATTGAGGCACCAATCCTCCATCACCTGCTCAATGCTACTGATGAACAAACTCCAGATACTTGAACATCTCTGCTTGAGGTAAAGTCTCACTCCCACTCACTCCAAACTGGAAGAAGCACTCAACCTTTTTCTTAAAAGAGCCGTGATTCATACTTAGCGGAGCTGACTCTCATCTTAACTGCTCATACGTGGCTGCAAACCCAAACCTGCCCAGGTAAATTGACTTGACTGTCCACATGTAACAAACTTGTAGAAATACTTTACTATGAAAAATAACAAAACAGTGAATGAATATCTGACTTCTTGTGGCTATAAAAGTTAGTTTGAACATTTTATTTAGGAGAAAACAATTCTCCAAATTATTTAATGTTAAATGCTAATTTAATCTTGATTAGAAATACTGATTATGACACTCAACTGGCCATACAATATTATACATCCAAAAAAAACAAACAGAACACCTTTTCTTAATGCATCTGTGTGTTTTTACCTTTAAGAAAACAACTCACCTGGTGCCAGTAGTCTGTCTAATTCAACATTTTGTCTGCATTTATAATAGTCTTTAACTTCAGCGATCCAGCCCACAAACTGTGTCCAAAAACGGGGTATTTTATAATACAGAGGCGGCACGGTGTACTGGTGGTTAGGGCTGTTGCATGTGTCAATGTGCTGGTTCACATCTTTTTGTGTGGCATTTGCATGTTGTCCTTGTGCATGTGGAGGTATTTTCCAGATAATCCAGTATCCTTCCACGTTTCAAAAACACGTGAGGTTAACTCTAATATGGCCCTGTGTGTGTGTGCGAATGCGTGAGTGTGTACATGTGTGACCATGTGAACTGGCAACCTGTCCAGGGTCCACCCACCAGCTCCTCATGACCCTGAATAAGATAAAGTGGGTACAAAAACACTGATGTATTTTGTAATATAAAATCTCCCTGACAAGAACCAGCTCCGGTAAAAAAATCCAGAAGTGAGATTTTCCAACCTGACCACATCTGTAGGAGCACTGAGAACAAACAGCTGGAGAAGCTCTGAGGTTTCTGCTGACTGGAGATCTGCCCAAACATCAAAGTTCCTGTAGGAGCTTTTTGTCTGTTGCATTTGCAGTGCAGATACCAAGAACTGCTCAGGAGACACAGCGTCTAAAAAAATCAAAGTCATGAAAAAAATCTTAATTTTCCATATAAACCAAGTGATGACATGTTTTTGTGTTAGACGTTTGAGAATAAATTTTGTTTTAACTAGCATCTTTCACTCATGTCTTCAGGAGTTTATTATCACTCGCTCTGTGAAAGATGGGCGATCTAATTCCCTCTGTGTGTGTTTGGAAGCAACATGAGCAAAATATCTCATGAACCAGTTGACAGATTTCAGAGAACCTCTCAGGAAGTGATCATTGGCTGTACACCGACAACTCACTAACTTTTAAAGTCAAACACATTAAAGTCGGCTGCCACAGAAAATCAACTCTAAAAATATAAAAACTGCTACAACTCAACCATTTTTGCAGGTATTCATTTAAAATATTTCATTAGAGCATGCCTAATGTCACAGAAATGGCTATAACTTCATCCCTTCCCATCAGAAGATAATCTCAGTCTAAAACAGCAGCACAACTGGCAGCAGGCAATACCTTCAAGGAATTGTAGGTTGATCAGGTTTTCAAAAGTTCATTTTACAAATTCATGTTTAAATCATGACTTTTAACTTGGTATTTATTTATTTGTTTGTTTGTAATGGCAGCTTACTGGATCAACAAATCATCATGCACTTAGTGTCCGGGTCAGTCTTCATGCAGATACATTATTTACATCATTTAACAGTTTCATCACTTAAAAACGTCCTTTAAAATAGTTCAATGATCTATTATCACCTCAGTTTCTGCAGTGCAGACACATAAAAATCAAGACGGAGTTATGTCAAGGCTCAGATGGTCCCACACCATCTTAAGAAAAGAATAATTGTCTCTTTATATTCTATTTATTAACTTTCGCTACTGATTCAGTGACTGAAAAAATGTCTGTAATCTTGTCAGGTTACTGCAGAGAGCAGACTATACACATCCAATATTGCTTTTAAAGTTATTTAATCACAATCTTTTTTGTAGTACAATTCAAAAAAATCTATTTTTATAGAATTTGAATAAAAATGCCACATTGTAATAAATTGCCCATTCATGAGTCTGTCTTCGTCTTCGTCTCACTCGCTGTGTCATTTTGACAACCTGTTACATCAGCCTGTCACACAAGAGTAGCAAGATTATCTTCAGTGCCATTCATCTTTTTAATCTTTGTGCTGCCGCCGCTGGGAAAAGCTGATTGTCTAAAGCTGTTCAATTATACATGCTGGAGACGCACTTGTCTCACACTCTCTAGTTTCCTGCACCAGAGGGATCAGGACGGCAGAGCGTCTCTCCTCAGATCTGAACGGACAGAGGTGCTCCTAGATGGAAAACTGTATCTGAGCCACAGTTTACTGAATATTGCAAAATGACTTTCTGAATCTAAATCCTGATGTTTATTTGAAGAGGCTTTCAGTGATGAAAATTGGCACAAAATTTAAAAAAAGTATTTGGATTGTTAATGACTCTCAGCTACTACCACATCTTATTTTACGGGCAGCTGTGGCTGAGTGGTTAGAGCTGTCGTCTTCCAATGGGAGAGTTGGGGGTTAGATTACATCAGCAGTCACATGCCGAAGTGTCCCTGGGCAAGACACTGAACCCCTCACTGCCACTGATGTGTCCCGTCAGTGTATGAATGTGATCTAAAGCACTGATTAGTCTCTTTAGAATGATTTGTTCAGATTATTTTTGTACAGATGTAGTAGAGTGCTATATGAATGTGTGTATGGAGGTAAATGAGGGCACAGATTGTGTTGTAAAGCACTTTGCGTATCTTGATTAGATAGAAAGGTGCTATATAAGCACAGAGTATTTACCAATTTAACGCAATATCTGTAAAATTAACTGAATTGTAACACTTTTTTGGGTTAGGTGATCTCGATTTGCAGTGGCAGCCTTCTTGAATTGGCTGGACACCAAAGAATTATCAGTTATAGATGTACAGCCAACCATTACGTTTTGCAAGTTTTGTTCAAATTCGTCCAGCGGCTCATGAAATATTTTGCTAAGACAAACACAGAAAATTATTACCTGGTTTTTGTCTTTTGGTGGCAAGTAGTAATTAGAGCAACTGGGTTGAATGCTGGTATAATGATCATCTGCAAAGAAATACTCTGTTTGAAGAATTTCAGTCAGGTTTTAGAGATCACCACGGCACTGAATCTGCACTGGTGAAAGTTACTAATGATATTCTCATGGCCTCTGACAACAGACAAGTGTCTATACTGGTCCTGTTAGACCTGAGTGCTGTATTTGATACAGTTGATCATAATATTCTATTACAGAGACTTGAATATGATACTGGAATTACAGGAACGGCTCTAAATTGGTTTAAACAATATTTATCTGATATATTCAAATTTATAAATGTAAATAATGAATCTTCATCATTCACCAAAGTTAGTCATGGAGTTCCTCAGGGTTCAGCGCTTGGACCAATACTCTTTACCTTTATATATGCTTCCATTAGGTAAAGTTATTAAACAGCATGTGATAAATTTTCATTGTTATGCTGATGATTCACAGTTATATTTGTCCATGAAACCAAATAAGGCTAATCAGTTACTTAGAGTACAAGCGTGTCTTAAAAACATAAAAACCTGGATGATCCTTAATTTTCTCCTTTTGAACACAGACAAGACTGAGGTTTTGGTTTTTGGACCTGAGTATCTCCAGTCTTTCTCCCTCCTTATATGGCATTAATCTGTCCTCCAGCTCTAATGTTAAAAATCTTGGTGTTATTTTTGATCAGGACATGTCTTTTATCCCCCACATTAAAAATGTCACTAGAACTGCCTTCTTCCACCTACGTAATATCACTAAAATTAGAAACATCTTCTCTAAAAATGATGCAGAAAAACTGGTTCATGCATTTGTCACGTCTAGACTGGACTATTGCAATGGTTTATTATCTGGGTGTCCAAATACTTCTTTAAAAAGTCTTCAATTGATCCAAAATGCTGCTGTTAGAGCTTTAACTGGAGTTAGTAGGAGAGATCATATCTCTCCAGTTTTAGTTTCTCTCCATTGGCTCCCTGTCAAGTACAAAATTTAATTTAAAGTTTTACTTCCAACATACAAAGCTCAACAACCTGGCTCCATCTTATATTATAGATCTTATTGTTCCATATTTTCTTAACAGAACACTTCGCTCTCAGACTGCAGGTTTACTTGCGTTTCCTAGAGTTTCCAAAATCAGAATGGGAAGAAGTCTTTCAGTTATCAGGCTCCTCTCTTGTGGAACCAACTTCCAGTTTCTGTTCATGAGGCTGACACATTGTCCAGTTTTAAGACTGGGCTTAAGACTTTCCTTTTTGATAAATCCTATAGTTAGGCTAGGCTTGTTATGCTGCCTTAAACTTAGACGACAAATTGATCTCATTTCCTTAAATGATTTGTTAAAATTGAATAGTTTTCATTTGATACTATTTATATCTTAGCATGTGAATCTTGACCTGCCATTGTGTATCTATTCCTACCAAACCCAGCCGGTCGAAGCAGATGGCCGCTTGTCCTGAGCCTGGTTCTGCTAAAGGTTTCTTCCTCATGAGGGAGTTTTTCTTTCCACTGTCGCCTTCATGCTTGTTCAAGATGAGAGTCTGTGATGAAGTTAAACTCAAAGCAGTCTGCTCCTCATATAAATAATGTTAAATTATTATTTTTATATATGAATGTTTCTGTTCAGTGCCCTGAGACAACTTCTGTTGTGATTTGGTGCTATATAAATAAACTGAATTGAATTATAAGATATAAAGAAATTACCATGTAGTAAACTAATGACCCTTCTGGGTAACATCTTGTTGTCTTGTACTGGGATGTTTGTAAAATGACTTTGGTCTCTATGCATTGAGAGGCTGGGTCTGTATTTTGGGTTTACTTCTTGTAGGTCCCAACAGATTGATATCTGGGGAGTCGGGTGGTTACATCTCAGACTATTTGTTGTATGTTTTGACTTATTCATAAATAGATTTCTGTGAAGTTCACTGTTGTCCTGCTGAGTCAGGGCATCAGGGCTTCAAGTTTAGGTGAAAACTTCTACATCTTCGTTACATTTTCACATAAGTCATGTCTGAAAAATAGTTATGTTTTGGTGTCCTAAAAAAACAAAACTTTTTAATGCAATGCAGGTATTCATGCAGAAAACTTTATAGTATTTAGATGAATGGGGTTAATAAATGTAATGAACTCTCTGTGGTCATGATGTTATGGCTAATTGCTGTAGTTGTTTCCAAGTTAAGAGCCTTTCTGCTTTGAAACCTGGTCGGGTCCATGTTTTTTTTTTTTTCCCCAGAGGCTTCTTGGTCCCAAGATTTAGATTTAGAGTAATCTGTTGGCTTCAGTGGTTTTATTTCAGAATGGCGTATAAAGACTTTGTCTGAATCTGCTGGGGCTGCTGTAGTTCAGTGGTCAGTGCTGCTGTCCCAGTCCTGAGGTTCTGGTTTGCCTGGCCCTGCAGACAGGAGCAGCTAGAAATAAAAGCTTAACAAACAAACCTCTGAATCTTCTGGTCTGAAACAGCCAGTACTGAGCTGAATTAAACCTGTTCAGTTTCACTGCAACTCCATGTAACAAATTTAGTTGTGAATTAAAACTAAATACAGAAATGGAGCTGAAGTGGGAAAATGTGTAGGTGTTTTTAATAATAACATTTATTCTTAGTGATATTTCTTGTTGCCTAATAATATTAATTATACTTCTATGAGCTAATCAGCAGTGACGTTCTGTTGAGAATGATCAGTGAACATTACATTTCTTCCTGAACCTTCACAAATTACAGCTAATGCTTTAACTTTTAATCTACGGTAGTTTGCTTTATCTTATTGATTGTAACATTAAATAGACAGCTCAGGTATGTTTGATGTCTGGCTCTGTGGAAGGATAATGGATAACTAATATTTTACCTGCTGTAGATGCAGTAGCTCATTAAACAATTTCAATTTGTTGAATTTTTTTCACTGACAGAACTGATGAGCTAACTGTTGATTTATTGTCTATGAGAAGGCCCAGTCTTGTGTTTTGTTGGCAAAAATTGCATAGTTTTTTACTCTTACCACCGGCTGACATCCCATCTTATGCACTTCCTCCAGTCAGAACTAGTTTCTTACAAGGTCTGTGGCATGCATTATGTGATTAGCCATAGCTTTGTGGGTGTTTGTTTAAAAAGTGGCTGCAGTGAGATGATCTCTGAGAGCAGTGTCTGCTAAGGAGGTTAAATTTGACTCAGGTTCCTCCGTTGTTTTATTTCTTTTAGTTTAACCGCTGCCTTTGATAACAGTTGACCACAGCATCCTTTATCAAGACTTGAACATGTTGTTGGTCTTAAGACTCTGTTTTAGCGTGGTTCAAGTCTTATTCAGAGAGCAGGTCCTTTTCTGTTTCCATGGAGAATGCTCTTCTTCATCAGCACCTATTCATTATGGTGTACCTCAAGGGTCCATTTTGGGTCCTATTTTGATTTGTTTATACTTGCTGCCTTTGGGATAAATTTTTAGAAAGCACATTTATTTTCATTGCTATGCCGACGATGTCCAAATATGTTTTGCTTTTAATTCAGATGTTTCTGCCCCACTGCAGCGTCTGTTAACTGTCTAAAGGACGTTAAAGGCCAGCTATCTCTGAACTGTCCGGCTTTGAATCAAAACAAAACTGGTTGTTTTATAAGGACTCAGTCTCCTGTGTGTGCTGAAATTCTCGGACCTCTTGCTCCTCATTGTTCCAGAATCTTGGGATGTTTTTAGACAGTTCTTTTAAACTTCAGAATCAAATATCCTCAGTAGTCAAAAGCAGTTTTTATCAACTGCATCAAATAGCCAAAGCAACAGCTTTTTTTCCTCCTAAATACCTTGAAACTTTTATCCAAGCCTTCATCACCACTAGACTTGACTACTGCAACTCTTTTTATATGATGATTTGGAACAATCATCTCTCGATCGCCTGCAGTTCATGCTGAACGCTGCTGTACATCTTAACAGGAACCAGAAGGAATGACCACATCATTCCTGTTTTAGCAGATTTACTCCGATGACCTGTTCATTTTCGTATTGATTTTAAGATTATTTCACTTACTTGTAAAGTTTTAAATGGCTTGGCACCCAGTAATTTTATGGAATTTTTGCACTTTTACAACCCAGACAGAGCACTGAGATCCTCCAGTCGGATGCTCTTAGTGCAGCCGAGGGCTAAATTAAAGTGTAGAGGGGGATTGGGCTTTTGCTGTAGCATCCCCCAGACTCTGGAATAATCTGCACATTTATATTCATCCTTCAGAGTCCGTGCAGTCCTTTAAATCCTCCTAAATTCACCTTTTCACCGGCTTTTAATTCAAGATCAGTTTGGGTTCCATCAGAACCTCGTAGGTGTGCTATTTTATTGTTTTAGTTTGTTCTGAACCTTTTTTTTTATTATTATTATTGTGTTTTTTGTTGTTTCACCTTTCATTTATTTTGTTGCTGTTTGTGAAGCACTTTGGCCAACATGGTTGTTTTAAATGTGCTGTATAATAAAATTGACATTGACAAGGAGCTGCTAGCAGGGGATGTGAGAAAATACAGCCATCTTTACAAATATCCCAATAAAAATGACAAATAAAGTCAAATAAAACTTAGAAAGTCAGTAAAATGACTTGATGAAGGAGATTGGACAACTTTGTGCATGCAGGAGATCGCTCAAAGAACTTGTAGTTCTTCCTCCTCCAACTCCTCCATCTTCAACTAAAGACAAATGTCCACTCTGACAACCGTGCTGTCCCTTCGTCAATTCTGAATGTGACATGCGCTGCACTGGAACGACTTTTAGCACTTCTTCCTTGCGGTTTTCTTTTGAGTATGAAATGTTCGTGAGCAGGCGACACGGTGGCACAATTGGTAGAGCTGCTGTTTTCTCTCAGTGAACAGGTCGCTAGATCGAATCCTGGCCAGGGATCTTGGGTGTAGTGTGCATGTTCTGTCTGTGCATGCGTGTTTTTTTTCCGGGTACTCCGGTTTCCTCCCACAGCCCAAAAACATGCATGTTAGGCTGATTGGTAACTCTAAATTGTCTCTAGGTGAGGGTGAGAGAGTGGATGATTGTTTGTCTCGTTTGTCTCTATGTGTCCCTGTGATGAACAGGAGACCTGTTCAGGGTGTCCCCTGCCCCTCCCACAGTGATTACTGGACATGGGCACCAGTGACCCCCTTAGCCAGAAAAAGAAAAAGCAGGTAAAGATGATGGATGGGTGAACTACATGCATGTTTTTGGTCAGTAGGAGGAAACCGGAGTACCTGGAAAAAACCCACACATGCAAATGTGAACATTTGGAGAACGTGCAAATTCAACCAAGAAAGATCCATGGTCGGGATTCAATCCAGCAGCCTTTTTGCTGAGAGCAACTAAGTGAGCCATCAGGCGATCATGATCCTTCTCAGATTATTTTGCTGTTGAGCTTTATAGATTGGTAATCTCTCCCACCTTTGCTGTTTTCTGTGCACTGCCTGTGCAGTAATCACAGCATTTTACTCGGGCAATCAGAGTCCTTAGATACCGAGTTGGCCTTTTGGGAACTGGCAGCAACCAGGAAACCAGCAGCAGTACGAGAAAAGCTGATGTAAGACTGTAGAGTGGAAAAAACTTGCAACTCTGCTCCCTGGGACATCTTGTTTATCAGCACGTCTCGTTCACTTTTCTTCCATTTCCGTCTCTCAGGCGTCTTTTTTTTTTTACACTCTTCCTCTCCTGCAGGCTTTTTGGATAGATTATACTTTCAGGTGATGCATGTCCTGTTTTTAAAATGACAATGCACCACTTCTCATAAATTGTGCATTTCCATTTCACTCCAGTGTCTATTCAAAGCCCTGTTACCCTCTGGTGGCAATCAGTCCGATCACCCTCGCACCAGCAGGAAATGTCAAGGCAGCTGCAGGCTTATGCATCATTTCTTTTCCTCTGTACTTTCCTCAACGTTTCCATTTTTATTTCTCCACACACTCTGAGCAGAACAAAGTTGTGCAACCTACACTCTTACAAACTTTGTCATTGCTAAAAAAAACAGTTGTCTTATGTTTTAATTATTAATGCCTGCCACTGAAGATGAAGACAGCAATTATGTTTTTGCCTTTGCATGTTCATTTGTCTGCACTTTTAGCAAAATATCTCATGAACCACTGAATGGATTATAATGAAACTTTCAGAGGATAATCATTGGCTGTACAACCACAACTGATTAAAATTAGGAGCCAACCAAATTCAAGATGTCTGTCACAGCTAATGGACATTTATCTTAGAGACAAACGGCTGTACCTCAGTGATTTTTTTATACTGTATTTTACAGCATATGTTTCAGCATTTTGCATAGATTTGTTCTGCGACTTATAGGCCGAAGCGACTTATATACGTTTTTTTTCTCCATATGCGTAACGCAATTTAATGCAATGGATGGATGGATGGATGAATGGATGGATGGCATCACGCAACAAAGGGGAAATGAATCTGTTTTGACCATTAAATAAATGCATAATAAACGCAACAAGTCAGTGGTGACGCATAACAAATGTGACTTAAATACGTTTATTTTCTCTTCGTGATGCTTTTTTTGACTGGTGCGACTTACACTCCGGAGCGACTTATATGCCAGAAAATACGATAGCTATTGTGCTGTAATTTGATGTGAAAGCTTCATAACACATATTCCAAGCACTAAGAGCTCATATAAAAGATGAGAAGGCGTAAACGTTACTTTTCAGGTTTGAAAAAAAACAGCTATAACTCCATCATAAGCATAAAAGGCGGCGGGCGATATGCATCCACTCAAAGAATTTAGAAAATGTCTTTGTCTCCTAATAACACACCATTGGTTGGTTCTCTAACTATCTCTCAGACCGGAGGCAATGTGTTCAACATAACGGTACTACCTCCAGTTATTTAACAGTCAACAATGGTGTACCACAAGGCTCAGTCTTAGGACCCACCCTCTTTACAATCTACATATGTAATGTAGGTAAAAACATCCCTAATGCATCCATACATTTCTATGCTGATGACACAGTTGTTTATTGTCGAGCTAAAACAGTTGCTAAGGCTTTCCAGCTTTTGAAATCTGCATTCAACATCATCCAGACAGATTCGTTCCACCTCAAACTTGTCCTAAATGCCGACAAAACCAAAGGGATGCTTTTTTCAAATAGGAAGTTGGTCCCAGCAGTTCTTCGTCTGATCTCATCCTCAAATGGTGTCCCAATTGAGTTTTTTGATTCCTATAAATATTTGGGTATCTTGGTCGACTCGCATCACTATTTTAAGCTCCATGTGGAAAACCTAGTAAAGAAACTGAAAGTTAAACTGGGTTTCTTTTTCAAAAACAGATCTTGTCTACCTCTGAATGCTAGGAAACGCCTTGTATCTGTGACTTTCCTTCCCTCCATTGATTAGGGTGACATTATTTACATGAACGCTCCTACAAGAACCCTGCAGATGTTGGATGCTGTCTATCATGGTGCACTAAGATTCATAACTGGCTGTGATTATCGTACCCACCACTGCACCCTGTATTCACTGGTTAACTGGACATCATTAACTTCACGCAGACTCTCTCACTGGTATATTTTCATCTTTAAATCACTTGTTGGTCTGCTGCCTTTATACATCTCCTCCTACATGTCTCTGCGTGAGTGCAGCTACAGCGTGCGCTCTCAGGACATGCAGTGTTCCCTCACTGCAGACTGAACTAGGCAAAAGGGCCTTCTCCTACTCCATTCCAGTTTCCTGGAATATCTTACAAAAAGATTTGAAGCTCTCAACCTTGACCTCTCTAAGTGGCTTTAAGAATCTGTTGGACTCCTGGCAGGGACCAATGCAGACATGTTCCTATTTTTAGTTTTCTACATTTGTCTTGTAATCTTGCTGTTTTTTGTTACTTTTATTTTTTTAGCCATCCTATTTGTTAAAAAAAAAAAAAAATCTGTATGACTGTATGACTTTTTATAACTGTTTATTGTTGTCGCTGTTGTCCATTGTTGTCATCATTCTTTGTTGAAATCAGGTCTCTCTTGTAAATGAGTCCTCGAGGCTCTATGGGATTTACCTGTCTAAATAAAGTTTGAATGAAAAATACTTGAAGAAAACAGGAGCACACACCTATTATTATCATTATTATTATTATTATTATTATTATTATCATCATCTTGTTCCTCTGCAGATGAGTTTTATTTTCTTTACTTTCCAGCTTCACAGTGTTGGCATTCTGACTCCACACATCCATCTGACCATATCTTTTCTGTCTTCTTTTGTTTTGTTTTTCCCCCCACAAGAATAAAACTTGTTTCAGTCTCTGTTTTTGTTGTTAAGAAATCTTTCAACTTTAGTACACCACTGTCTCATGGTCGCTGTCAGTTCTGCACCTTAGCCCTCATTAATCAGGTCTCATGCAGCGTGGTTGCTGCAGCAACAGAACAGAAGGAAACAAATGAGTCCGTCTCTGAGCTGGATGTATGGCTGCTAAACTGAAGATGTGCGGCGAGAATTTAGAAATTTGCTATCCTGTCTTCTCTTATCATCGTGGTAAACATGATGAGATCTTCCAGTTCATAGTAAAATAAACGGTGATAATTAATCTTTTAAAATCGGAGCATTCTGCAGGTGCAGTCAGTTGTCTCTTGTAATGATGGTGTGTTTTAACACACCTGTCTGGTTCTTGTAAAAAAGGGCTGATGTACGAGTTCTTACTAATTTAAGCTTTGGAGACTTTAGGCAAAAGTCTTCAGCCTTGAATGACTGCATCTTTTTCCTTCTTTTTAATTTTTTTGGAGAGTGGTGCAGTTTATTTGCACTGTTCTCTGAAGGGAAGAATATCCTGGGTTTAAATCTTGTCCAGGTGGAGTTTGTACCTTCTCTAGGTGGTTTTCCTCCTGTTATGGTTTCTTCTCACACTCCAAAAATGTGAAACCAATTATCAATTCTAAATGGTCCCTAGTTGTGAGCGTTCATGGTTGTTTCTCTCTGTGATCTTGCGATGTATCCCACTTGTAAGCCTTCTGAGACCCAGGACAGATTCAGGAGGCCATGTTGACTAAAGAATGTTGTCCAAACCTGTCCATTTTCTGTAAAAAGCTCAGCAGCTGACAATGTTCTGAACAAAAATAAAAACTATATGTATATATATATATATATATATAT
>NC_056504.1:12188047-12198350 GCF_014905685.2 Nematolebias whitei
TTCAAAAACACAATCAACATGCATTCTTAATACGTTAAATCCATCCATTATCTTTTACCCGTTTCTTCCATTTTGGGTCACAGGGTGTCGCCGGTCCAGCAATCACTGTGCGAGGGGCGGGGTACACCCTGGAAAAGTCGCAAGTCCATCACAGGGACACACAGAGACAAACAACCATCCACTCTCTCACTCACACCTAGGAACAATTTAGAGTTACCAATCAGCCTAACATGCATGTTTTTGGTCTGTGGGAGGAAACCGGAGAACCCGGAGAAAACTCATGCATGCACGGAGAGAACATGCAAACTCCACCCAGAAAGGCCCCCGGACCAGGATTTGAACCGAGGATCTGCTCACTGAGAGGCAGCAGCTCTACCAGTTGTGTAACCATGCTGCCTACGTTAAATCTAAATGGTAAATATTAAATGTTTAGAATAATTAAGAATGGAACACACACAGCCTTTGCTGTGACGTCATCATTTGGCAAAGAAAAGTGAAGAGAGACTGGAAGTGGCTCCAAGATATAATTGTTATTTTTTTAAAACGGTGTAGATGGTACCGGTGGAGCGGTAGTTTGAATATCGGACGCAACTGCATGCTCCATGCCTTGTTTCATTTCACTCTTATGGTCTCAAAACGATGACGTCTCAGCAAAGGCTATGTTCCTTTTTATAAACATTTAAAACAAACGTATAACATTTAAAATTTACATTTAACTTTCACAGTGTAGCGTCTATCCAACTAAGGCCCCTCAAAAGGACAAATCGTCCTCAGAGACAGTATCTCCTACCCTCCCCCCCTCTCTCTGTGCTAATCTGAGACAGGACAAATACCGACATTCTGTTCTGAAACAGAAACTGTTTCTTTTTACCCCTCTCTGCTAAATCTACAGTTCAGGTCAACATCCTGACCACCCCGGTTGTATGATAATTAACCCTCTCTCCTGGGAGGAGACAGACTTGGTGTCTCTGAAGAGAAATCTCTAACAAAGTACAAACTTTACCATATTAAAAGAACTGAGGTTGCCATAGTAACAATGGAAGTAACCCACTGTTTTAACAGTATTGTGTCAGGAATCAAACTTCCATCCATCCATCCATCCATTTTCTTCCGCTTATCCGGGGTCGGGTCGCGGGGGTAGCAGCCTAAGTAGGGAGGCCCAGACTTCCCTCTCCCCAGCCACTTGGGCCAGCTCTTCCGGGGGAATCTCGAGGCATTCCCAGACCAGCCGAAAAACATAGTCCCTCCAGCGTGTCCTGGGTCTTCCTCTGGGCCTCCTTCCGGTAGGACGTGTCCGGAACACCTCACCAGGGAGGCGTCCAGGAGGCATCCTAAACAGATGCCCAAGCCACCTCAACTGGTTCCTCTCGACGTGGAGAAGCAGCGGCTCTACTCTGAGTCCCTCCTGGATGATCGAGCTTCTCACCCTATCTCTAAGGGAGAGCCCAGACACCCTGCAGAGAAAACTCATTTCGGCTGCTTGTATCCGAGATCTCATTCTTTCGGTCACAACCCAAAGCTCGTGACCATAGATGACGGTAGGAACGTAGATCGATCGGTAAATTGAGAGCTTCGCCTTTTGACTCAGATCTCTCTTTACCACGACAGACCTGTACAGCGCCTGCTTCACTGCAGACGCTGCACCTATCCGCCTATCGATCTCACGCCCCATTTTTCCCTCATTCGTGAACAAGACCCCAAGATACTTGAACTCCTCCACTTGGGGTAGGGCCTCCTCCCTGACCCAGAGGGGGCACTCTACCCTTTTTCGGCTCAAGACCATGGCCTCGGATTTGGAGGAACTGATCTTCATCCCGGCCGCATTGCATTCGGCTGCGAACCGCTCCAGCGAAAGCTGTAGATCACAATCTGATGAAGCCAACAAGACCACATCATCTGCAAAAAGCAGAGATGCAATCCTAAGGCCACCAAAACGGATCCCCTCAACACCTTGGCTGCGCCTAGAAATTCTGTCCATAAAAGTTATGAACAGAATCGGTGATAAAGGGCAACTTTGGCGGAGTCCAACTCTCACTGGGAACAAGCCCGACTTACTGCCGGCGATGCGGACCAGGCGATGCGGACCAGGCGATGCGGACCAGGCGATGCAGACCAGGCGATGCAGACCAGGCGATGCAGACCAGGCGATGCAGACCAGGCGATGCGGACCAGGCTCTGACACCGATCATACAGGGACCTAACAGCCCGTATCAAAGGGCCCGGTACCCCATACTCCCAGAGTATCCCCCACAGGGTTCCCCGAGGGACGCGGTCGAACGCCTTCTCCAAGTCCACAAAGCACATGTAGATCGGTTGGGCAAACTCCCACGCACACTCTAGGACCCTGCTGAGAGGGTAGAGCTGGTCCAGTGTTCCACGGCCAGGACGAAAACCGCACTGCTCCTCCTGAATCCGAGGTTCGACTATCCGACGGACCCTCCTCTCCAAAAACCTCGAATAGACCTTACCAGGGAGGCTTAAGAGCGTGATTCCCCTGTAGTTGGAACACACTCTACGGTCCCCCTTTTTGAATAGGGGGACCAACACCCCGGTCTGCCAATCCAGGGAACTTCCCCCGATGTCCACACAATATTGCAGAGTCGCGTAAGCCAACACAACCCTACAACATCCAGAGCCTTAAGGAACTCCGGGCAAATCTCATCCACCCCTGGGGCCCTGCCACCGATGAGCTTTTTAACCACCTCAGTGACCTCAGCACCAGAGATTGGAGGGCCCGACCCAGAGTCCCCAGGCTCCGCTTCCTCAGTGGAAGACGTGCCGGTGGGATTGAGGAGGTCTTCAAAGTATTCCGCCCACCGACCCACAACATCCCAAGTTGAGGTCAGCAGCACACCACTCACACTATAAACAGTGTTGGTGGCGTATTGCTTTCCCCCCTGAGACGCCGGATGGTGGACCAGAATCGTCTCGAAGCCGTGCGGAAGTCATTCTCCATGGCCTCTCCAAACTCCTCCCATGCGTGAGTTTTTGCCTCAGCGACCACCCGAGCCGCATGTCGCTTGGACTGCCAGTACCCATCAGCTGCTTCCAGGGTCCCACAGGCCAAAAAGGCCCAATAGGACTCCTTCTTCAGCCTGACAGCATCCCTCACCGACGGTGTCCACCATCTGGTTCGAGGGTTGCTGCCACGACAGGCACCGACAACCTTGCGGCCGCAGCTCCGGTAAGCCTCCTCAACAATAGAGGCATGAAACATGGTCCACTCAGACTCAATGTCCCCCACCTCCCTCAGAACATGTTCGAAGTTCTCCCGGAGGTGGGAGTTAAAACTCCGTCTCACAGGAGACTCTGCCAGATGTTCCCAGCAAACCCTCACAATACGTTTGGGTCTTCCAGGTCTGACCGGCATCCTCCCCCACCATCGGAGCCAACTCACCACCAGGTAGTGATCAGTGGACAGCTCCGCCCCTCTCTTCACCCGAGTGTCCAAGACATGTGGCCGCAGATCAGATGAGACGATGACAAAGTCGATCATCAAACTGCGGCCTAGGGTGTCCTGGTGCCAAGAGCACATATGGACACCCTTATGCTTGAACTAGGTGTTCGTTATTGACAATCCATGACAAGCACAGAAGTCCAACAACAGAACTTGGGTTCAGATCAGGGGGGCCGTTCCTCCCAACCACACTCCTCCAGGTCTCACTGTCATTGCCCACATGAGCATTGAAGTCCCCCAGCAGAACAAGGGAGTCCCCAGGAGGTGCACTTTCCAATACCCCCTCCAAGGACTCCAAAAAGGGTGGATAATCTGAACTGGCGTTTGGTGCATAAGCACAAACAACAGTCAGAACCCATCCCCCCACACATAGGTGGAGGGAGGCCACCCTCTCATTCACCGGGGTGAACCCCAACACACAGGCACCAAGTTGGGGGGCAATAAGTATGCCCACTCCTGCTCGGCACCTCTCACCAGGGGCAACTCCAGAGTGGAAGAGTGTCCAGCCCCTCTCAAGGAAACTGGTTACAGAGCCAGAGCCATGCGTAGAGGCGAGTCCGACTATTTCTAGCCGGAACCTCTCAGCCTCACACACCAGCTCAGGCTCCTTCCCCACCAGTGAGGTGACATTCCACGTCCGAATAGCCAGCTTCTGCAGCCGAGGATCAGACTGCCAGGGTCCCCGCCCTCGGCCACCACCCATCCCACATTGCACCCGACCCCTTTGGCCCCTCCCACAGGTGGTGAGCCCATGGGAAGGGGGACCCACGTCTCCTCTTCGGGCTGTGCCCGGCCGAGCTCCATGGGTAAAAGCCCGGCCACCAGGCGCTCGCCCGCGTGCCCCACCTCCAGGCCTGGCTCCAGAGTGGGGCCCCAGTGACCCACGTCCGGGCAAGGGAACATTAAGTTCATTTATTTTTCTCTTCATCGGGGTCTTTGGGCTGCACTTTGTCTGGTCCCTCACCTAGGACCTGTCTGCCATGGGTGACCCTACTAGGGGTGTAAAGCCCCTGACAGCATATCTCCTAGGATCATTGGGACACTCAAACCCCTCCACCACGGTAAGGTGGCAGCCCAGGGAGAAATCAAACTTGCATTTACTAAAAGAATTGTGTTTATGAAAAACAAGGTGTCACCATGTTTAACAAAAGCTATTGTGTTCCACTCTGAGACTTGAGAGAAGAATTTAATTTAATTCATTTCTGTAGATTTTGTCCACACCCATGTGTTGGGAGCTGCATTTTCATTGGTTAAGGTCAGGGGCATGAACACTTGGTGTGTCAAGGTAAGCTGGCACGTCAAGTAGTTGCTGAAAAGATTTTGTGGAGGAGAGTTGTAGAGAAGAACTCTCTTGAGAGAGCAGTCTCATGATGGAGGAAGTTGTCCGAAGCTGGCTGAAGTGTTGCATGTGAGTTGTAGAGAGTTGGCTCTGAGCCAGTTAGCTGACAGATAGAGAGAAGTCCTTAACTTGCTCAGACACCCTAAGAGTGATACCTGCAGAGCTGAATTAGACATGGCCCTGGGGAAAAACAACCCTCCGGTAACCCATGGACCTCTGGCTTTTGTATCGTATCCGCCGTGGTAATGAGAGATGGACATCTTCCTAGTAGGACAAACGTCTTCCTTCTGATTAGAAAACAACTAAGTGCCAACTGCGTTTATACATAATTTAGTTCACAAATCTAAAGCTTACCTAAATTTTAACGTTAGAGCTAAAACTTTAGTCCAAAATTGAATATACCTCTTCTCAAAGTCTTTATTATTTACATCATTCACTTTCTGAAATAATACTATTGGTTATTCATCCATATTTCATATTTGCTATAAGTACATATTGTCATTATTCACAAGTTGACAATAAACGCTACAGAATTGTGTATTTAAATTACCAGATTCTTTGTCTTTTCTTTGAGTGAAGGGGGATTACAATTGTTACAAGGACTCACGTATTCTTTGATTGAGGTCATGAACATTTATTTCGTAACTCTGAACGTTAGCGTAAACACTTGTTAAAAGGTGCTCAGAACTCTCAAAGCCTTTCCCCTACATCAGGTTTCTGTGAGAAAAATGTGGAGTGCAAAGAAAGTAAGCTAAATAACTAAAACATGTTTGTGAAAAATTTTATACTGAAATTTTAAACTCGGACAGTGAGCTAAGTACTGAAAACCTATTGTGAATGAGAGTACCAGGAGAAAACCCACACATGCACGAAGAGAACATGCAAACTCCAAGGTCCCCGGCCGGGATTCGATCCAGCAACCTTCTTGCGGAGAGGCAGCAGCTCTACCACCTGAGCCACCTAGTTCAGTTCCAGTCCAGAAGAATACCTATCTCAGAAAATACATTCAGTATTCAAACCCCTGATGGAGGACATCTGTGTGTGACTTGTTACACCTGGAAACAGCTGTGTGGTCAGTCCCTTACATGCAGAGCGTCACATAACTTATTCAGCCATATGTGTCTATCACGTACAGTAACAACCAATAACGATGGAGCAGCCCAATGACGGACTCGATTTAACACCCTGCATTGATTGTAGTTGTATCTCCTCGATAATTGCAATATTTCCAGCTCTGCTTCTGATGCATCCTATTCTGATACGTCATGACAGCCTGCTCACCTGTAATCTAAGCAATGATCATCAGTAATAAGGTTTTCTGCATCACTGCCCCCCTCACACTGACAACAATAACCTTGCGAGCACACTAGTTCATGAGGATCTATAATTGCAATTTTGAATGCTGTCTCTTTCCATTTGATCCACCATCAGACTTGTTTATATCGTACACTGTTCAACCACAAGCAGGAGGGACGTCTCTTATAAGCTGGATTCTGCTGTTTCGGTTCTGGCTAAAGGAAATTGCCCATATTTTAAGACAATTGAGCTCTGAACAAAGCTTTAAAACCATTCTGATGGCTACTATTGTTATTCTGGATTGAAATGAATTAAATTTACTGTATATAAAAGGCTTTGTAACTTTAGAAAAAAAAAAAAAGCTTTATTTTTATAATCTTTTTGTGTGTTCAAGCCACGAGCTAATAACTCCTTCCTGAATATCTGTATCAAATTGTCTTTAAGTGCATCACTAATATGTTTTAGAATTGAGCACTTTATATCACAAAAATAGATATAAAATATGTGTTCATAGGCAAACCCCTCAGATATGACTGGCTAAATTAGGCGTGGTATATAATTTAAGTCATTTTGCACTTTTAAATTTCTAAAAACCATAAAAACATACACATTTATTCTGCAGAACTATGTGTTTAATAAAAAAAAAAATATATGCCTCATATCTAAGTCCACAGCTGGCTCATTTCAAGGTTCACGGTTCTTTATTGTTATTAACATCACATGAGGTACATGAGGTAGAATGACATTGTGTACTCAAGGTCCCAGTTTCACCCCAAAAATATCACAAAAATAGTGTGGTTTTTTTTGTTTGTTCTGTGTATAAGAAAGCTTGGAGCATCATTAGTGGCCTCATACAGAAACAAACCAAAGAAAACGGCACAACTGAGCATTCCTTCAGTCTACCACCAACCTGCCGACAGCTTTAGGACCAAGCTGCTCTGCAGCAGAGATGGTTGTGATATAACTAAACTCCTTCTGTTATTTTGTTCATAACATTTCCAAATTAACCCTAAATCCAACAAAAAAGAGTGAACCTTGAAGCAACAAATTTAAATAATAAAACTGTTCCATTGTCTGTTCTTAACGCAGCAAGAGAGAAAATGCATAAAGGGCACTGTAAGTAAAAAAATCCTTTCGATTCAATCTAAAGAAACTATGTTACAAGTTATTGTTAAAAGAGGTTAGTAGAAATTTACATTTTAACTTTCTTACTGGGCTGCATGTGACAGATGTAAATGTGTTGTTTATGAATAAAGGATGTTCTTTTTCGTCAGAAAGAGCCTCAAAAATAGAAAATAGACCTCTGTCAAAACTCAGAAATAGATCATAATTTTTTCTTTCCGTCAATAAACAAAAGCTGCAAACTTTGATCACAATACTATAAATTTATTTACCGTATTTTCGGACTATAAGGTGCACTTAAAATCCTTTAATTTTTTTCAAAAATCGACATGAGACTTATAATCCTGTGTGTCTTATGTATTAATGGTTGTGCTTAATGACCTCAAACTGATTTTATGTCATACAAATGAACAATGTTGAAAGTTATTGTGAATGAGTTGAATAAAGTTTGACTTATCTGACAGTTTTGTTTTGCTGAATGTGCTTTTTCATCCGTGTGCCTTATAGTCTGAAAAATACTGTATATGATGAACAAAACCAGTTTACCAGTTTTCTCCTGTGTCATCTGTCATAAGCTTGTCCTCTGGTACATGTTGTAGTATGAACATATACATGATATATATTCATAAATTAAACGGATTCTTTCATTTTTCTGGACTGTATAATGATGTGCATTGAATTTAGAAAATGTAACGTGAGACGTTAATTATCTTTGACTCACCAACGACAGTGGGTCATTTATTAACAGAATCAAAGTTTAACACATCACACATTTACATTAATTGGCAAAATATGGAAAATAACAACATGGCTAATTTAAGCAAGTTTACAGGAAGTAAACAATACGGCGATTGTTTTCTCACTTCCAGCTGTACAACAGACACTTCTAAAAATATCTGGAATGATTTCTACTTGATAGAAGAATTTTAAAGATGGAAAGATGAAGTTTAGAGGGAGAAAAAGATGGGTGAGGGAGTTTGTTTGTGTCGGCACAAGAACGGCACTCTCCGGGTTTTCCCAACTTCTTCCCCAGTACACTTAGGTGGTATAAATCAACTCTTTTACCTGGAGATGTCTCCCTGGTACCAGGTTACATTTAACGCACACTTTCAGCGTCTCCGTAGGAACAGCTGTGAATCGTCCGAAGTAGTGACGTTACTTGTTCGACACAAGTTCACCTCACGGGTGGACTTCACATGAGTGGAGTCCGTCAGTGTTCCACTCAAAGGTGGAAGATGTCATAATCCCATAAGACTCGGAAGAGCTCTGTGGTCATGTCAGGATTTTCCTGTTTCCCAGCACTGGAGCTGCAACGACTGAAGCCGGAGCCTGAAGCGACTGGAGCCGGAGCCTGAAGCGACTGGTTTGAACTAGGAAGTACCGACATTTTAAAGGGCTCTATTTCCGGTTCATTTGGGAGTTTCTGATTGGTCAATATCGACCAGACAGGGGTGTGTTTTTGTGATGTAAGAGGTCACTAGGAGTCAGAAAAACAGCAAGAATGTTATGGAACAGATTGAAAATGTTTTAGAGACAGAGAGAGAAATGTTTGGACGAGTTGGCGGAAAACAGGTGCCAGCTTCTCTATTTACGTCTGAGAGGATTTAAAAACAAGACAGTTCGTTCCAACACTTGTTTGCGTTTGACTCCAACCTTGGACCAACTTACACTGCTCATTCAAAGACAGAAAATCAGAAAATGCATAATTACTCTGTAACAGACCTTAACATGAATTCTAACTTTGCATGAGGATTAAAAATCATTATTACTGTTTCACAGTTAATTAAAAATTATTAGTTCACTGCAGCATCTAAAATGGTTTGAACTAAAAACACTTTGATTATCAAACATTTGTAAAATAGTAATGATAATAGAAAAGTAGTCTTCTTTCACTTGATTAATTCAAGAAAGAAAGTCTCAGGATGGGTCAACCTGTATTTCTGGATTCAAATCAATGAAATGACAGTTTCTGTCCCATAAGGTGCCTAAGGTCAAGGTTTTTGACATCAGGCCTAGTTCACTACAATGTTCATTCAACCTTTATTTAGACAGGTAAATCCCATTGAGCCTTGAGGACTCATTTACAAGAGAGACCTGATTTCAACAAAGAATGGTGACAACAATGGACAATTATAAAAAGGCATACAGATTTTTTATTTTTTTATTTTTTACAAATAAGATGACAAAAAAGTAACAAAAAAAGGTAAATTATAAGGCGAATGTAGAAAACTAAAAACAGGAATATGTCTGCATTGGTCCCTGCCAGGAGTCCAACAGATTTTTAAAGCCACTTAGAGAGGTCAAGGTTGAGAGCTTCAGATCTTTTTGTAAGATATTCCAGGAAACAGGAGCGGAGTAGGAGAAAGCCCTTTTGCCTAGCTCAGTCTGCAGTGAGGGAACACTGCAGGTAATAATGTCCTGAGAGCGCACGCTGTAGCTGCACTCATGAAGACATGTAGGAGGAGATGTATGAAGGCAGCAGACCAACAAGTGATTTAAAGATGAAAATGTACCAGTGAGAGAGTCTGCGTGAAGTTAATGATGTCCACTTTACCAGTGAATACAGGGTGCAGTGGTGGGTACAATATTCACAGCCAGTTATGAATCTTATTGCGCACCATGATAGACAGCATCCAACATCTGTAGGGTGCTTGTACGAGCGTTCATGTAAAGAATGTCACCATAATCAATTGAGGGAAGGAAAGTCACAGATACAAGGCGTTTTCCAGCATTCAGAGTTAGACAGGATCTGTTTCTGAAAAAGAAACCCAGTTTAACTTTCAGTTTCTTTACTAGGTTTTCCACATGGAGCTTAAAAGAGAGATGCGAGTCGACCAAGATACCCAAATATTTATAGTGTAGTGAACTTGACCTGATGTCAAAGCTAAGCCTAAGGTCAAAACCCTTGACCTTAAGAACCTTGTGGGACAGAAACTGTCATTTCATTGATTTGAATCCAGAAATACAGGTTCACCCATCCTGAGACTTTCTTTCTTGAAAATCAAGTGAAAGAACACTCTCTTTTTTATTATCATTACTATGTTACAAATGTTGATAACCAAAGTGTTTTAGTTCAAACCATTTTAGAT
>NC_056504.1:12198360-12212086 GCF_014905685.2 Nematolebias whitei
ACAGATAATTTTTAGAAATGTCTGAAGCAAAGTTCTCATCCACCGCCATGTGGATAATTGATCATAATTGTACAGCTCGCTGATTAATGATGTTGTTATTTTCATATTTTGCCAAATTAATGTAAATGTTTGATGTTAAACTTTGATTCTGTAAAATAAATGACCGCATTCATTTTGATGGGTCAAAGATAAATAACGTCTCACTTTACCTTTTATTAAATTCAATGCACGTTTTATTCAGTCCAGAAAAATGAAGAATCCGTTTTAACTGATGAATATATCGCAGCATCTGTTCATCTACAATAGGAATCAATAAACTCAATGGGGACACAATTTAAGAATAAAATCGGAGGAAGAACTGCTGGGACCGACTTCCTGTTTGAAAAAAAAAAGCATCCCTTTGGTTTTGTCGGCATTTAGGACAAGTTTGAGGCAGAACAAATTAGACTGGATGATGTCAAATACAGATTGCAAAAGCTGGAAAGCCTTAATAACTGTTTTAGCTCAACAATAAACAACTGTGTCATCAGCATAGAAATGTATGAATGCATCAGGGATGTTTTTACCTACATTACCTATGTAGATTGTAAAGAGGGTGGGTCCAAAGACTGAGCCTTGTGGTACACCATTGTTGACTGTTAAATAACTGGAGGAAGTACCATTATGTTGAACACATTGCCTCCGGTCTGAGAGATAGTTAGAAAACCAACCAATGGTGTGTTCTGAGAAACCGATTTCTGAGAGCTTATGACACAAGATGTTATGATCCACAGTGTCAAAAGCTTTAGACAGGTCTAAGAAAAGTGTAGTACAATAATCCTTAGCATCCAGTGCTTCAACAATGTCATTAAGAACCTTCAGTGAAGCAGTGGTTGTGCTGTATTGTTTCCTGAAGCCAGATTGATGGAGAGGTAAGATGTTAAATGAGTCCAGGTAATTTTTGATTTCAGGGTTTATCAGTTTTTCTAGAACCTTGGCTAAAATGCAGAGTTTAGAGATTGGTCGATAGTTGTTCAGTGAGGTGGGGTCACCTCCCTTCAGCAAAGGAAGAACAAAGGCTGTTTTCCAAGCATCTGGAATGGAGTTTTGGCTTATGGAGAGATTAAAGATATGGGTCACTGGGACTCTGATGATATGAGCAGCCAGTCTTAAGAAATAAGGTGGAAGTTCATCTGGTCCAGAAGATTTTTTTAGGATCAAGACCTTTTAACAGTTTATTAACCTCACTGACTGAGAATGGAGAAAAAGTGAAGGTGTGATTAACTGAGGATTGACTTGCAGGAGGGATTTGATTTGTAGAAGTTTGATTATTAAGTGAAGTGGCTGATTTTCCATTAGTAACTGTGTCAAATAAAGAACTAGAAGAAACAAAATGTTTGTTGAAACAGTTCAAGATCTTGTGCTTATTTGACACAGGAACAGAGTTAACGAGAAGTTGTGATGGGAGATCAGATGATTGTGGGGTGCCTGAGAGAGATTTGATGGTTTTCCAGAATCTGTTGGGGTCATTTAGATTTTTGGAGGTTTTTTTGTGAAACGTGAAACATGCATCAGTAAGTTTTATTCTTGAAATAATATTCAAATGTTTTTTTTTAAGTGGGGTTTTGTGGAAAGGTTATGAACAATGATTACTTGCTGTAGATAAGTCTTTGAATGACCTCTGTGGAGAAATAGAGTTTAATTCTGATTGTTGTTTGAGCAGAACCAGAATGAAAGTGGATAGCTGCCGTTCATGTGGGCAATATTTAATAAAAACCTAACCATCAAATGTACATCACACTCTGGTAGAAATATGCTTTTGCAAAAATCTATAAAAATAAATAACAATGTCATGCAAAGTTGGTAGTGATGTAAGAATTAGTAAAACATGGATTATTTAAATCATTATGAAATCTTTAAGGCAGGAACCATTTTAGTTTTTTGCAAACAATGAACCAGTCTGATCTTGGTGTTCCTCTGACGAGCCATCACCTTGCTTAGCTCCCCTGTTTTTTGCCATTTTTCACAGCGTTTGATCACAAAGCTCTCTTATAACCAGTAAGACATTAATTGTTTACACCTTTTCCACAAAACATCTGAGTTATTCTTTTAATTCTGGATTATGGTTAATGACATTTGGTGCGTTCTCCTAATAATTCCTGAAGTTTCTCAGAATCGTTCACATGAACACGGTCAGATGTGACACCACCGCTCAAGTGAATAAACTGATAGCGCCGAGTTTGAGAGGGAGCTTTCTCCTTTACCACTGAAAGTATTTTACATGCCCCTTTGATCTGCTACAGCCAACAGAGACAGTTTCATGTTTTTTTGTATCTTCCGATCCAGAAGCCAACTGATTGTGACTCTGATGAATGAGTTTTGTTCAGTTTGGTCATTAAACCTGAGCTCCAGAACTGAGTATTGTAACAGCCTGGGGTTGTAGCAGCTTAGCAGCAAATCTCATGCCATGGCTAAGACGAGATGGCGATCAGTGATTCTGATTGACAGCTCATTGATGGATGGATTGATGCATAATTCAGCATTTGTTCAATCTGCCGAAGCTGAGGTTTATTTATGCACATGTATGAAATGTGCATGGGTTATGATCTCTGTGTTATGACATTTCTATCCAAAGTTATTCCTAGAACTCTGACATATTATGAGAGAGAATAATGTATTTTGATTCTGTCTCCCACGATGCATTTCTCATCTGCCTGTATTGTGTGCTCATCTCCCCAGCACTGTCAACAAGCTGTGCTTCACCCCTGCATCATGGAAGCTCAAACTGGTGCATTATGGGAACCCATCAGCAGCGTGCCAGTTTCAATATATTGAAGGGTCGTCATGGAGACTGGCACCTACACCTCTGGCCCAGTCATGACTGACTGGGTTGGGACGCCGGCTGGCCTGGAGGGTATGGAAGTCCTCCAGAAGCATGACGAAGGAGCCCCATCCATCAGTCCTATGTTCTGGCACGTACCGTACTCACTGGGCTTCCAGGTGTCGCTCACCACCTTCCTCATGCTGGAGCTGGTGTTGGGATTTAGCAGCAATCTGACCGTGTTGGTACTCTACTGCTCTCAGTCCAATCTGGTGGACTCAGTGAGCAACATGGTGACTGTTAACCTGCATGTGCTGGATGTGGTGGTTTGTGTCCTTTGTGTGCCCCTCACTCTGGTGGTCGTGCTTCTCCCTCCAGGACCAAACCTGGCTTTGATCTGCTGCTTCCATGAGGCATGTGTTACATTTACCAGCATTGCCACAGCCGTCAACATCCTGGTTATCAGTTTGGACCGATATGACATCTCTGTGCGACCGGCTAACAGGCTGCTAACGACACGCAGGGCGGCTCTGCTCCTGGCTGCGGTCTGGGTCACCTCTGTTGCAGTGTTTTTCATGCCATTCTTAGAGGTGCAGTGGCCCAGTGCAAATGAAATAGAGGAAACAAAGCAGATGACCCCCCTGTCTTTGTCCTCACATGACGTTAGCAGCACAGCGGTGCCAGCATGGCATAACAGGACCCTCCTATGTGTTGGTGGTCAGGGCTCTCACACAGGTCCTGCTATGTATTACCATCTTATCCTGCAGGTGCCCATCTTCTTCACCACAGTGGCAGTAATGTTGTTCACCTACTCCAGAATACTGAGGGCACTGAACATTCGCATTGGCTCCCACATGAGGAGAAGTCAGAGGTGCAAGAGGCGCCGCAAGAGACAAAGGAAGAGGAAGACAGGACTTACAATGAACGAATGGGAGGAGGCAGGAGGAGAGCAGTGCACCATAGATGGGACCAAACAACTCAACCATCCTCCACTCATTCCATCTTCATCCCCCACCCCAACAGCTACTTCCCCCCCTGCCATGTCCTCTGCCGCTCCACTGGTGACCTCTGACATGGCTGCTGCCACTCCCCTGCCAGCCACCATGGGTGTCCAGGCCTCTGTATCAGCCATCATTGCTCTGCGCCGGGCAGTACGACGCCATCGAGATCGACGGGAGCGCCAAAGACGGGTGTTCAGGATGTCCCTCATCATCATCACGACCTTTCTCGGCTGTTGGGCTCCCCTCTCTGTGACCAACATGCTAATCCTGAGCATTGGGCCCAGCGATGTCCTGGTCAGCCTGCGCCTCTGGTTTCTAGCCCTGGCTTATGGCACCACCGTGTCTCACCCATTGCTGTATGCCTTTACTCGACAGAAACTACGACGCGCACTTCGCGCCAAAGTTAAGAAGAGGGTAGTGTCCCTGCTCCAGGTAGACCCCTCCCCAGGGGGCACAGTAATACATAACTCCTGGGTGGAGAACAGAAAAAGCAGCAGACAGCTGCGGCTGGAAGCAAACGAAGGTGCGGATCGCCGCCCGGCAGAGGCCCTGTGAGACCCAAATGCACAGATAAAGCTAGCATCTTTACAAAACAGAAGAGACACAGGTGTGTTTTAATAGGAAACTCACAGAGGACAATAACACACTGTACAAAAACTGAAGAGCAACTCTTTTTTTTTTACCTCTGGGAAATGTTTTAACGCAAACACCAGCAGTCAGTCCCTGCCAAACGCCGCTCCCTTCACCTCAGGCGTTATTTACAGCAGGATGCTGTGGTGCTCACCGCTTCCGCAGCTGAGGAGAATCATTCAACAAACAAACGAAGGCATAGACCCTGCTTTCTGTCAAGGACCGGGGTCTATTTACATTCAGAGATGTCCTTATTACATAACTGTCCCAAAGAGTGTGTTTATCCAGAGCAGAAGGCGATACGATCCACCTCCCTGCTCAAAAGATTCAAGGCAGCTTTTAAAGACAATGTTCGCTCTCTTAAACCACAGAAATGTTCTTTATTGTGTTTATTATGTCTGATTACCCCCTGCTTTTATGTAGCTCTGAAAAATTGCTTCACTTTTTTTATTCAGAAAAAAAATTCTGACCTATGAAAAAGAAAGTTACAGTGACGTGAATGAGTCTGAGGCAGGATAAAGAATCAAAACACGTTGACAGTGTGGAATAAGTGTGGCTTTAGCTCATGATGTTTTCGAAAGGCAGATTTCGAGACTCTCCTTAATAAAAAAAAATGCAACTCTTGATCTAAATTTGATAGAGCATAATTGAACATCTTGTCAGCTGACCTCCCTTTGTCACCCATCCACCTTCCTCTTTTTATGCTAGCCTACAGCCACATAGCTATAGCTTGATGGATCTAAACATGCAAAACTTTTACTTTAACTTCTAGAAAAAAGTCCACATTTGGAGTCGAGCTGACCGTAAAATGGATAAAAAATAAAAGGATAAATATCTTGTGAAATCTTTCAAAATAAATGAACCTTGAAGCTCATTCAACTCATCCCCAACAAAATCTTTTATTTGAATTTAACGTTTCCATTTGGCTGGTTTGGGACTTTTTGCATGAATAAATGCAGCATGTGACATTTTATTTTGAAAGAACTTGTGTGTGCTTTACATAAATATTCCCCAAATTGTTATTGATTTCATGTAAACTGAATGTAGACCAACCTTTTTTTAACTAGAGGAGTATTTCTCTCACCGCTGCCTCGTTTCTGTTTCAGCACTGAGAGTCAAACACAAGAACCATTTCTACAGCAGAATAACGAGAGAGCAATGATTTTATCACGGTGAACGCAGATGATGTAAATAATGTGGAAATGTTAATATATATTGTCTTACACCAAGGATATGTTTCTTTATTTACCATGGTGTTGTTTTTATATGAATATACAACAGAGAAATATGCCAATAATTATGAAACTGAGGGATGCGTTTGGTGCTTTTAGTTGTGTGTTTGTGTCAATTGTGTGTCAAACTCTCAGTTTCATGTGTATCCATGATGTTTGCATATTTCATTTAAGTAAATGTTATTAAAAAGCTTTGTTGTTTAAGTGAGACAAGAATTGTATTTTGCATAACATGAAGTATTTGTTGATGTGTTCATTTCTTTCTAGCAGAAAGCAGCCAGCAGTGAGTGGGTGTTGTTATGTGTTAATTTTAGTATCGGTGTGTTAAAATCAAACCTCACTGCAGAGCCTTCTGTTTGTATTCCCCTGTGAAGCCATATTGTCCCAGCGGGTCTCATTCATTCTCTTGGATCTCTAAGCGTGCACACCTGGCGCTCTTCATCACATGACCCTCCTGAGCACGCCCGCCCAGGAGCCGGCAGCCATGAAAACTTTGCGTAGGCCTCGTGCTGCGTGGGAGCAGAGCGCTGCCGGCCCGAGCAGTGAAGAGGGTCATCTATGTGGGATGAAGCCTGCAGGGCAAAGTTGGCTAATTCAGCAGAGAAATCAAGTCGCTGACACTTTCTGCTGATCTTTGGATTTGAACAAAACCAAATGACACCGAACAAAAGAAAATTAAACAGCGTTTGTCATTAAGGAGCCAAGAGATATAATATAAACCATGAGCTAAGTGGAATAAAATACAGATGTAAAATGATCCAAAACCAAAAGACAACACGTGAGATGATGTGAAACTCCTTCACTTTAGAGTTGGAGCCATAAACCAACTCCATCCAAATGGTTTGTGTTCGTTCTGTGTGTTTCGGGGCTCTGCAGGATGAAGAAGCTTTGAACAAGTCCATCCCCACGAGACCTGCTGTTTCCTTCTCTACATGGTTGGCTGCGTTTGTGAACCACTTAAAATACACCTTTTATTACCATTTTACTGTAGACGCTCTCCTTTAGAGTAGATCAAGTAGCTTTTTGTGCCTGTCTGAGTGTAAAGAGCTTTTGAGATCTTTGGTTGGACCCTCATGAATCAAAACCAGACATCAGTGACGGAGACCAAAGACTGAGGATGTGACTCACTTTGAAATAATCAGATCTTGTATAAAAGCTTTTCCTGGAGGTGAGAACATTGTTCACACTTCAGGGGATGCAGCTCCAATTTCATTTCAGAAAATTACATATTAAAAATGGAATAAACAACACAAACATTGTATTTTTTAATTAAACCACAATTCAGATCAGGTAGAAAAAATAAAATCAAACGTTGAGCAGAAGATACAAGATGCAAGAAGTGTGTTGTCATATGAAAACCGACAGTCGACAACCACCTTAAAACCTTTGACTCCAAAACAAACTGCGAAATGCAATAAAGAAAGAGAACCACCGTTGAGGTTGTCAATCAGAGGAGAAGGAACAAATATTCACAAATACACATTTATTTGACACATTGTCCTGAAAGCCTGATGAATGTGTCAAACAGATGAGCAGCGCTCTTTCCTCATTCAAACCAAAACAATAAAACATGGAAGAAAAGACCAATCTTCCTGTTTCATCACTTTTTAAAACTGTGCAGCCTCACTTCCAGCATCCTGATGGATTTCCTGAACAGTTATTTTTTGACACGTGTGTTGGAGCTCATCAGCTCACTCGAACAGAACGTCAGAACCAAACTAAAGCGTTCAGGTTTGTTTCAGGTTGAATTTATGACTTAATGTTTAATATTCTTCTTAAAACACTGTGAACAACAACAAATAATTCAGGTGAAATTATTAGAAAACATTGTAAATTAATTTGTTCACATAATCCACAGCTCTGACCAAAAGAATAGTAGGTTTTTGGTCATGTTGAGAAAGTGAGTTGTTTAAGTTAAAACTCATAATTGTGTACCGTATTTTCTGGCGTATAAGTCTCAGTTTTTTTGCATAAATTTGTCAGTCCTGCGTCTTTTTTTTTTTTTTTCATATTCATAAGGCAATTTTTAACTTACGCTTTAAATTTCTAAGAACTGCAACAACTAGTCCTCCCGTGCGTGCTCACTTCACTCAGCTGGTGCAGGTGGAAGAATGAGCTAGCAGCTCCACTGTGATGCATGGATGGATGGATGGATAGGTGGAGGGCGCCGCATCGCCCAGGTGAAATGAAGCTGTTTTGACCATTAAAGTGCATTTATTAAGGAAAAGTTCAACTGAGACACACTTTTCTATAATGTCAAGCAAACAGATAATTGTTTTTAAGTGTTAATCTTGTTAATTTTCGAAGAACTGCAACAGCGAGTCCTCCCGTGTGCGCTCGCTTCCACCCAGTGAAATGAAGCTGTTTTGACCATTAAATACATAATAAACGCGACAGGTCAGCGGTGACAGGCAATAAATGTGTTGTATACACCGAAGCGACTTATATTTGTTTTTTTCCCTCGTCATGATGCTTTTTTGACTGATGCGACTTATACGCCGGAAAATATGGTACTTATGTTTCAGTTTGTTGTTGTACACCAACAGGAGCCAGTTTGTTCTCTTTGATACTTGTTACTGTCAAACTTTTGGTGACATCCATAAGATCTGGTTTTCATGGTTTACAGCTCACTGCACAGATGAAGCCCAGGTTTTGATGAATTTTAGGATTTAATGTTATTTTAAACTAAAATGTACAGTCCTGCCTCTGGACACAAATGCTGAACCTGTTTCTGCTCTGCCTGGTGGAAACGATGGGATGGTCACTCAAATGGCAGATGTTCATGCAGCTGTCACAAACATGACTCTGGACTGTTCAGAAAAATATCAAATGTTCAACACAGACTTCTTAAAGGATGCTTGTTCTGTCAAATGAGCTGTTTTTAAAATTTATGACATGAACAAAAATAAAAACCTTAAAAAGAGTCATGACAGAAAACTGAAAGTGATGTTGCTTAAAATGTGCAACAAATAAATTCTCCTCCAAACTTCATCAAGATGAATGTGAGTATAGTTTTATGAGCCTGATGGGAGAAATGTTTAACCCCACTCTTATTTAACAAATATAAAAAAATAAGATGTCTGCTGGTTTGGATGGAGCCATTTTTCAGGATGATAATGCATTTTGACAGGAATGTAAAAACATTTCTTCAGGGAAATGTATCAGTGCCGTAAAAGAGCCAACAAACTGTTCACAACTCAATCAGGCTGAAAGTTTATGGTGGAAATTGAAAAGAAAAGGCTCACGTCTAGGACTGATTCTGCAAAACTGATGCGTCTACTGCCGCATGACACAGCTTGAATGTGACGGATGAAGCCGGTTGTTTTTCTGTGGTGATGTTGATAAATGGAAAGCTGTCAGAAAATCCAGAGGGGCAAACAAAGTGTCAGTTGGATTTTATTTCCACAAATACATGAGTCCTTCACCAAGACTGTGTGATTGCATCATTTTTTCCCTTCCATCTCTCATAGCAAAAAGCCCAGAAATAAGTCAAAACATTAGCTGTTAAATAAATAAAAATAGCTGTGATTTTTATTGTTTTTAATTTTGATGCTAGCTGTGACTAAAGCCTTATAATTCAAAATTTCAAAACAAGAAGCCAAATGCGTTGCTGAAAAATGCTAAAAAAAATTCCAATGACAAAAAAACTTTTGTCTTTGTCCTCAAAATGAATATATTTCCAGAACACCTGCATCTGTTCCAGATTGTGAGAGCACCAAAGCACGTCTGCTTTAGAAAACACATTTACCTGTCTGTCACAGGTTACAGGAGAAAACCAAACTGACAGCACTTCATGGTCGTTCTTGTCAGGATTCCTGTTTTTATATTGTTTCTCTACATTCACTGCATTTCAGGGTGAGACGGCACGGTGGGGCAGTGGTTAGAGCTGTTGCTTTTCAACAAAAAAAAAAATAGCAGGATTGTCTCTGGGCCTTTCTGTGTGGAGGTCCAGGTATACTGGTTTCCTCCCACAGACCAAAAACACGCACGTTAGGCTGATTGGTAACTATCAATGTGAGTGAATGATTGTTTGTTTCTGTGTCCCTGTGATGGACTTGAGACATGTCCAGGGTGTCCCCCACCTCTTGCACAGTGACTGCTGGAAATGGACACGAGCTCCCCTGTCATCTGAAAAGAAGCATGTGAAGAAAATGGATGAATGGACAGATGGACTTCAGGGTGAGTGTGAGAAGGTGGTTCCTATAGCTGGTGTTGGTTCTGACAGCACCCAGCAGAGCTGATTGCCTTGAGTCCTGATTAAACAACATATTTAAGGCTGAGCTGAAGCACAATTCATTACTGGTGATAGTTAGCGTACAACCTTTTTGTGTCATGGCTGAGGTTGGTTGTAGAACCCAGAAAGAATGCAGGCAGAATTGCAGAGATTGCAAATATAAACTAATTTATTAAAACAAAAGGAGCTGATGAGGTCGTTTAAAAACTCTTCTTACAAGAAGAAACTGGAAACTAGAATGAAAAGCACGAGGGGTACTGTGATGACATGAAATGTACAATACAGAACTGAGACAAAGTGAGGAACACAGAATATACAAAGACACTAATGAACCTAAATCACACCTGGAGAAGAGACGAAGAACAGGTGAGAGTGGGCGGGGCTGGACACACACAGAGGAAAACACCTGGGAGAACTGAGAACAGAACAAAAGATCACCAGGAATCAGGATTCAGACTTCAGTTTTTATTAATACAGTGTGTTTATTTTGTTATTTATCCTTAGATTGTTTGATAAAGCAGTAAAAGGAAGTAAGATATTTTTATTCTTTACATAAAACCATGTACCAAGGGGACCTTATAACAGTTTGAATAAGTAATTAGAGGAAGAATTAAAATTATCCCAAAAAGCTTTACAGTGACTGGTCTGAATGACTACCGGTCAGTAGCCCTCACCCCGATAGTTGTTGAATACTTCGAAAAACTGGACATGACCCACATCAAAACAACCATCAGCATCAACGAGGACCCTCATCAGTACGCATACCGTGAGAATCGATCAACAGAAGATGCCATCTCCTCTGTGGTCCACACTGCGCTCAACCACCTGGAGCAGAAAGACTTACGTCCATATGCTCTTTGTGGACTTCACATCTGCCTTCAAACAACATGATCCCCCACACCCTGATGGACAAACTATTCACACTAGGACTAAGCCCCTCCATTTGCAACTGGGCACGCACTAAACTTCTTAACAAACAGACCACAGTTAGTGAGGAACCACAACTTCTCCTCCTCCACCATAACCCTCAGCCCTGGCTCTCCTCAGGGATGTGTATGTAGCCCCCTCCTGTTTACTCTGCTCACATATGATTGTGCAGCTACCCTGCCAGGCTGTCACATTGTAAAGTTTGCAGATGATACAGCGGTGGTGGATGCATCACAAACAATGATGAGTCCAGCTACAGGCAGGAGGTGGAACACCTAGATAGCTGGTGCAGGAAGAACAACCTTCACATCAATGTGAAGACAAAGGAGATGATTGTGAACTTTAGAAGGAACAAACTCACCTACACCCCCCTGAACATAGGAGGATCTGCAGTGAAAGTGGTCTCCAGCTACAAGTACTTGGGTGTACACCTGAATGACAACCTCAGCTGGGGCAACAACACCACCAGCCCGCTCAAGAAAGCTCATCAGAGACTCTACATCCTCAGGCGGCTGAGGCGAGCTGATCTGGAAAGCTCAGTCCTCACCTCTTTCTACAGGTGTGCAGTGGAGAGCATCCTGTGCTCCAGCATCAACGTGTGGCCTGGAGGCTGCACAGCTGCAGAAAGTGTCAAGGATCTGATGGCAGAGGATCCTACACACAGACTCACAAAGGTTTTTAAAATGTTTATTGAGTAAATAGACAGCTTCTGGTGTCTCAGGTCCAGGGGCAGGAACTGTATCTAAAATGATACAGAGGGGAAAGGTTAGTGTTTGGCAGAACAACAAGTAGTTATCTGAATACAGATGGTCTGGTGAAACACTAACTTTTCTTGTTGTAACGGGGCGCTGCAGCAGATATGCAGAGCTGCAGAGACCAAGGGAAGTCCAGAGGCGTAGTCGAGGATGAGAAGCGTTCATACACGGGATCCGAAAAGGAAACAGTACCGATAGGGAGAGGCAAAGGTGAAATCCAAAAACAGGCATAGGTCGTCAACAAGGTCAGAAGGCTGAGGCACAAAAGGGACAGGCAAAAAGCATGGTCAAGGGAAACAGGCGTGGATCAAGATTAAAGAGCTGTGAACAAAGAGAGTACGCTGGATAACTGTGGCTGGAAGCAAGCAGTTGATCTGGCAATGTAGTGGGTAAAGCAGGAAGTATATATATATATATATATATATATATATACACCCAGAAACTGGTGGAAACCATCAGCAGCAATCAGAGAGAGAGGCATGGCATGTAAAAAGGCTGGCAGAAGCAGCAGAGGAAAAACCCAGGAGAGCAGAGAAGAAAAAGTCAAACAGTGAACAGAGGGATGAGAAAAGGAAAAATAGAGTGTAAACTGTGATAGAAAGAAAAGCTTTGCAGAGAGTGGCGTGAAGACTGTTGGAGTCAGTCTCCCCACCATCACAGACATTTACACCTCCAGATGCAGGAAGAGGGCCACCTGCATCATGAAAGATCCCAATCACCCAGCACACAAACTTTTTGCCCCGCTCCCCTCAGGAAGGAGGTTGAGGAGCATTAAGTGTAGAACCACTAGACTGAGGAACAGCTTCTACCCTGAGGCTGTTAGACTCATGAATATCTAACCAGAATAGTCACTGTGAAAAAAAATCACATCATGTTGCTGCTGATCTGTTTCATATTGCTGCTGATCTGTTTCATGTTGAGGTGTTCATGCATGCTCTTCTGCTCACACAGACTCATGTTCATGTTCATGCTGTTGTTCAACGTTAATACTTTTATGCTGTTAGTGCTTAGTGTATATTTAGTTGATGTTTTTCTTAGTTCATATCTTAGATGTTATCATTGTTTTTCTTTTACATTTTATTGTTTGATGTAACTGGGACCCTGTGTAAATAATTTTGTTCCACCACATGTACCACATGTGGTGTGAATGACAATAAAGAATCTCTGACTCTCTGACTGTTTGTCTGCAGAATAATGATTTTGGTATTTTGCCACTTCAGAATAAAGGTTTACGGACCTGGCCTTTACAATTTTAAAATAATAATTATGTGTTTAACACAAAAAGACAACAAGCAAAAAAAAAAAAATTTCATGATAGAAGACAAACCTCCTGATTATATTTTTTGGTCAATTTTACTTACATGAAGATGCAATTTGATAACACTCCACCCTCCATTAAATGTAACGTTTCATCTAATGTTATTAAATAAACATGAAATGATTAATTCAGTTTATGTCAAAATTTCCTAAACCTACATTTATTTTAGTAAGGACATCCATCCATTATCTTAACCTGCTTCTTCCTCTTTGGGTCGCGGGGTCACTGGTGCCCATATCCTGCCATTGAGAGGCAAGGTTACATGCTGGACAGGTCTCCAGTCCATCACAGGGACACATAGAGACAAACGAGACAAACAATCATTCACTCTCTCACTCAAACCTAGGGACAATTTCACAAATGAGCATGTTTTTGGTCTGTGGAAGGAAACTGGAGTACCTGGAAAAAGCCCACGCGTGCATGTGAGAACATGCAAACTCCACCCAGAGGGACCCCTGGACTGGGATTTGAGCCGAGGCAGCCTGCTTGCTGAGGGGCAGCTGCTCTACCAGTTGTGCCACCGTGCTGCCCCACAAAGAACACATTTTTCTTAAGATCTTCTAAAAGTTAAAAGGTAAAATCAAGCATTTTCTGTTATGTAATGGATTAATTTAAACATTAAACAATAATCTCAGTTCTGCCTTTGTTTGGGCTTAACAAGTGTGGTACAGAAGTTTTACCTGTGGCTGTGGGCAGTCTGACTCCAGTCATTCATCTGACCACAGGTTAGTGAAGTCAGCGCGGAGCGGCCTTGTGTTACGGCGCCCTCTGGTGGACATTAAGAGCATCACACACAAACTGATTCTGACGCATGCTCAATAATCCAGGA
>NC_056504.1:12212186-12214105 GCF_014905685.2 Nematolebias whitei
ATCTAAAATGGTTTGAACTAAAACACTTTGGTTATCAACATTTGTAAAATAGTAATGATAATAGAAAAGAGAGTGTTCTTTCCCTTGAATTTTTAAGAAAGAAAGTCTCAGGATGGGTGAACCTGTATTTCTGGATTCAAATCAATGAAATGACAGTTTCTGTCCCACAAGGTTCTTAAGGTCAAGGGTTTTGACCTTAGGCTTAGTTTTGACATCAGGCCTAGTCCACTACAGTCCCCCCTTTGGAAATCATCGCCTGTCCATGGGGATGAATTCCAAACATGAACTTACGCCTTCGAACGTCCTCGATCTTGATGTAATCCAGCAAGGAAGACCAAAGTCAAAAGTAATCCAGCAAGGAAACAAAAGTCAAAAGTAATCCAGCAAGGAAAACAAAGTCAAGGTAATTCCACAATGTTCTTGGTAATTCCATTGTGTTGATTATAATTCCATAACGTCGTCGGTAATTCCATTGTAGCAATGCTTTAACCCCTTGGAAACAGAGTCTGTAATCGATTGGAAGTGTTGATTGATCAGCATACAGAGGGGTTCCCTTGGATTGAACTGAAGATGCGGCCACTGGATGAAGAGTGGAGACCAACGTCAGGATTGCAGGTCTCCTCCACCGAACGTGCGACAGTGTGCTGTAAATGTGTTCGAGGCATGCTCTCATGATAAGACGCCCATAGAGGTGTTTCCTGGTGTAAAGGTTAAACCCCACTGCCTAGAAATGGAAGGAAGGCGTACGTCGCCACCTCCTCCTAAAACAGGCGAGAAAAGGCAGTATTTTCAAACTAACGTGGCAAAATTTCAACGATTATGCTTCGAAGACACGGAGCATCGTATCAGAATCAACTTTTAAGCACTTTTCAGCTATTAAAAAGCAGATTTTATTCCCTATGAAAACGAGTTTTCATTTCCGGGTCACGTGACTGAATCCGCCAATGACAGAGCAGCACGGTGTGACTGACACGTCTCTCAGCCAATGAAACCATTACACAGCAGCTAACTCAACTGAATTCAACCAATCACGCTGCGTTTTCCCCAGCTAGCATGTTAGATTTATCTGAACAAGTCCGTCAACTTTTTCGTCTTTTAAACTGTCAAAATGCACTTTTTCCTGTTAAAAATGTAATCAATAAACTCTGAGCTTAGCTGAGACTTTGTCCAGTCCTTAAAACGTTTCTCTCTCTATTTAAAACAACTCGTTCGATCTTTTTCAGAACCGAGCCGGTACCAGAACCACGTCTGAACCGTCTTTAAACAGAAAAAAGCGTTTCCACAGCTCAAACCCAGCTTATGTTACACAACAGATGTACAATTTCAGCTTTCATAAAGACATATGACTGAATTTCAGCTTCAAAACATCACTAGCATAAACATGCAGTGTTCTCTCCAAGCGCGCAGCTTCAGCTGCGTTCCAGCACAGCTGACAATCTGTTATTTCTTTTTCATGCCAACATGGAATATTCAATCTTTACACGAATACACAGTCCATTTATGAACACGTCACGGGCCACCAATATGTGGTGGAAACGTGCGGACGGGCCACCAATATGTAGATGAACAGATGCTGAGATATATTCATCAATTAAAACGGATTCTTCATTTTTCTGGACTGAATAAAACGTGCATTGAATTTAATGAAATGTAACGTGAGACGTTATTTATCTTTGACCCATCAAAATGAATGTGGTCATTTATTTTACAGAATCAAAGTTTAACATCAAACATTTACATTAATTTGGCAAATATGAGAATAACAACATAATCAATCAGCTTTACAACCAGGAAAACCATACGGCCATGATTTTCCGTTGCTTCACCACAGACATTAATGAAAACTGTACAATTATGATCAATTATCCACACGGCGGTGGATGAGAACTTTGCTTCAGACATTTCTAAAAATTATCTGT
>NC_056504.1:12214205-12220961 GCF_014905685.2 Nematolebias whitei
TATATATATATATACATATACATAAGTAGTAGTAGTTGTATCAGCATCTGCATGCATTAATTTGTCTATCAAATTAAATGAAATCAGCCTTATTCAAGTACTTTTTGACAATATTTATTGTCATGATGTAAAGAACTGAACATGTATGTTTAATTTCTGATGTCTAATACTCTCTCATGTACTGAGTAATAGCATAACGTGTCAAAATAAGAACATAAGTAAAACATAACTGTTTATGTTTACAAATGACTAACTTCAGAAAAAATAACTGAAAAAAAAGTTAGATTTTTATTTTTATGTTTTACATGTGGACTCAACCATCTCAAACCATTGAAAGAATTTAATGTGAACACATTTAATAACTGAACAGACAATCACTGATTTCTTCTGTGCTCAGACCTGGAAAAGCTGAATCAGGAACCATTTGGAGCCAGAAAGTGGAAGGATCAGTCCTGACAAACTGCTCCTTCAGGACCAAATCTGCTTGCAGGTCAACTAATTCTGTAGATGTCCAGCATTTACCCACTTGAAGTGCTGTGTGACTTCCTTTGTGAAGCTCATCTGTGATGACAAATAGGTTCTGAATGAACATGGTGAGCTGCTGTCCAACACTGACGCTGTCAGAACCATTGCTCCCCTGTAGCCTGAAAAGAAAAAGGCAAGAATTGAGCCCTGGGTCAAAGATGAAAAATAAAAATAAACTCTGTTTAATGTTTAATCCTGTTTATCAGCACAACATTATTAATCTTATCAGTTCTTTAAGAACTGAATGAACACTATCCAAATTAGTTTTATTACATTCTGACATGCATTTTTAAAACTAGAGAAAAAGTTTTTTGTCTTTATGGATTACGTTTTAAAAAACTAATCCTCTTCATCAAAACCTGATTCTGTTCATCATAAAATAAAATGAACGGCATTTAAAATGTAATAAACATTAATAAATAATTTACTATTTTTGGTTATTTCTCAAAACAATGAGATCATTGTTTAAGCCGGGGGCGAGAAAAACTCAGAGACAAATGGAGGAGCGCTCCTGCACCGCGGCCATTCAAAAGACAGTTGCTGATACTGTAAAGCACATCAAATCTCGTTATATTTAAAGATTACAACCTGTACAAGGTGCTAAACATGCTTCTAGATTTGCTAAGTGAGGAAAAGAGCTTTAAAATTTGTGTTGAAACTCACCTTGTATTTGAAAAGCCGACAGCTTCTTGAAAACGTGACCAGAGTTGATGATGGAAAAACAGACACTGTCGCCGGAATGTGAAGAATTCAAAATGGTGACTGCCAAGGTAGATACTGCAAAACAAGATAGTAATTTGTATTTTTTTAACTGGAAGTAAGTGGTGAGTTAAAATAGTAATGACATCATGAGAGGCAGCGCTGTGCGCTCGGAGAGGAGGGGGTGTTTCACGCAGCTGTTCTTCATCCCGTGTTGGGAGCGCGCGCATCCGGACCAGAATCCGCTATATAATGAACTAGGCACTAAAGGGTCCTACTACAATGTTGGGCCACGCACATTAGTTCCGCCTTTTAAATTGGCGCAATATCAAAATATTAATAATTACTGTATAATCTTTGTTCGGGGGGGGGGGGGGGGCACAGTTGGGTCCAGACTCGGGGGCACTGGCCCCTGTTGGACCCTCCCCAGAACCGCCACAGCTTGTGAATTCTCAGCTACACTCACACTGTAAAACTGACTGAACGATAGCCATTTGTTTGTTTTCTCAAGTCAGTTGGCTGTGGTGGCCATCTTGAACTGAGTTTACTCCAAAAGCTAACTTGTAGAGTTTAATCCAACAATTATTTCCTGAAAGTTTTATTGAGAGTCATGCAATGATTCATGAGATACTTTGATAACAGAAGTAAATACATGCTCACACCAGCATAGACACTTTTGTCTGCTTTTGGCTTTTGGCAGCGGGCGAAAAATAAAGACATGACATAAATACTTAACATGAAGCGAATGCCTGGATTCATCTTCATCATCTGCTTCTGCAGACTCATTTTCTCCCTCATCAAACATGTGCAGTTTCTCTCCAGGGAGGGCTGTGAATACTTTTTACTCAACAGGCCTCACTAAACCAACATCTACACTAAGCAAAACATTCCCTCTTGACATTCTTCCTGAATTATGTGACACACACACAAAAAAAAGATAAAATAGGAAGTTACTTATCTTTACTATCAGAGTGGCATTTCGTAGACGAGATGAAGAGATCTCAGATGTTTCAGTGGGGTGAACATGGCGGCCACCAGATCAGAGTGCCGAGAGGTTTACGACTTCAACCTGGAACTAGATGTTTCAGCTCCACTCCCTAACATCCTTTTCTTTTCTCTGCTCCTCTGTTTGTACACACCGACTTCCCTTCACCGCCACCATCGCTCGTTCAGCCACCATCTATCTCTTCATCCCCCTCGTCCATCCCCCCTCTGCTACTCCCACGTATTTCTTGTCTCCCATTCCCGCAGTGTATTTGTTTTTCCATCAAATTGAATTAGCAGAATCAAAAGGTATCCAGAACATCCCCTCACAAAGTTGAGTTAGGGAGAAGAAGACATAGAAGATGAAAGGAAGTGCAGCACAGTTCAAATGCAGGTCTTGTAGTGTGTGTGCATTGCATGAGGGGGGGGGGGGGTTTGACCTTTGCCTGGACCTAGCTAGAAAAGCATCCCTCCTTCCTCGGAGCCTTAGAAGGATATTAAAGTTAGAGATGGGACAGAACCTTAGAACTTAGAACTCATGGGGCATGAGTCCAGGCTTGTATTTTCTTCTTTTTGCCAGAAGGAACTGAAGAGAGGTTTAGTCTTTAAAACCTCTTCAGTTGATCCCAAACCTGCTGCTGGAGTTCTCATGAGTTAGATGAGATCATATCTCTCCAGTTTTAGCTTCTCTCCATTGGCTCCCTGTCATATTCAGAATAGAATTTAAAATCTTACTTCTAACCTACAAAGCTCTCAACAACCTAGATCCATCTTATATTACAGATCTTATTGTTCCATATTTTCCTAACGGAGCACTTCACTCTCAGACTGCAGGTTTACTTGTGGTTCCTAGAATTTCCAAAAGCAGAATGGGAGGAAGATCTTTCAGTTATCAGGCTCCTCTCTTGTGGAACCAACTTCCAGTTATGTCTGTGAGGCTGACTGTCTACTTTTAGGACCAGGACTATTCAACTGGCGGCCCGCAGGTGACCAGTCTGGCCCACCAATAAGTTCATAATAATTTTTTTATTTTTGGGGTTCTGGTTTTAATTTGGGTTTTGTGTTCTGTTTATTGCATTTATGATTCAATGCAACCAAATAAACAAATCTTAAAGCTAACAGATCGTTGTAATACTTGGTTTAAGCATAATGACTTTAACAACAAAGTCCATGCTCAATAATCTAGGTATACAATCCAACATTTTTCAGTCAGGTCATCTGGACAGTTTCTTTTTTGTGCTGAAACGTTTCGCCTTTGATCCAGAAGGCTTCATCAGTCAAGAAAATACTCAACAAAACTGATTCTTCCTCCAATAGCTTACTCCAAAGTGGAACAAACCAGTTCTGCTTGTGATAAGATGGTCTCTTTGGTACTCCCCCTCCTCCATTGCCAACCCTCTTCCTTGTTGACAGTGTATCAAACTGGTTGAAAAAATGGTTGTTCCACTTTGGAGTAAGCTGTTGGGGGAAGAATCAGTTTTGTTGTGTGTTTCCTTGACTGATGAAGCCTTCCGGACCGAAGGCAAAACGTTTCAGCACAAAAAAGAAACTGTCCAGATGACCTGACTGAAAAATGTTGCATAATGACTTTAATTTCTGGATGTCCGGCCCCTGACCTGCTGGCTTTCAAAAACTGTGGCCCGGAGCAATTTAGATGAATAGTCCTGCTTTACACTTTCCTTTTTGACAAACTGTAAGGCTTAAGATATTAAGGCTGTCTTGGGTTTCCAGAGTTGTTCCTTAGGTTGTTTTCACACACGATGGTCCGGTAGACTCGGTTCATTTGGGGACCAACATTCATAACATTTGTTTACATTTTCAGCTGGTGCAGTTCTCATTCACACTGCACTGAGTCAAATGAGCCAACCTGTTCCCCCCCTCGCCTGTGGTGGCGCTGCACCGAGAAGTACTGAAGGAGAAATTCAATTCAATTCAGTTTATTTAAATAGCGCCAAATCACAACAAAGTTGTCTCAGGGCACTTTACAGGAACATTCACATACATAAAAGCCAATTAGTAAAGTTCTCTCTTTATTTATTTATTTTTTTAGGGGGAGTGTAGGGGAAGATGGGCCTGTGATCGGAAAGTCACAGGTTCAACTCCCGGTACCGTCAACATCAAAATGTGGGTGGAAAAGGTGGAACGCCCACACCTGCCTCCACCCTCATTCGCCCCACTCTGGGCCCCTGATCAAGGCCCTTAACCCCACCATCTGCTCCCTAAACGGTTCTCTCTTGAAAATGAGTTCTCATGGCTCAATGAGACTACCTGGATAAATAAAGGTAAATGAAAAAAATGAAAAAAGGAATCCAGCAGACAAGTTGAATCTTGGCTTCGTTGCAGTCTCCCATCCTGAGCAAGCACAGTGGCAACAGTGGAAAGGAAAAACTCCCTTTTAAAAGGAAGAAACCTCCAGCAGAACCAGGCTCAGGACAAGCAGCCATCTGCTTTGACCGGCTGGTTGAGAGGACAGGAAGGAGAGACAAACGAACACAGAATGGCAGGTCCAGGTATAGGTCCAGGTGTATCTGAAAGACAAAAAAAAAAAAAAAAAAAACACGTGTTAAGGATAGAAAAAATAATTATAAATACAAAACAAGTTGAGCAGAGTAAGTAAAGACAGTAGCAGAGTGAAAAGTGTGGTCAGTTTGTCCTCCAGCAGTCTAAGTCTATAGCAGCATAACTAAGGGACAGCTCAGGAAACCCAAGCCGACCCTAACTATAGGATTTAGCAAAAAAAGAGTCTTAAGCCTAGTTTTAAAACTGGATAATGTGTCAGCCTCACGGACAGAGATTGGAAGTTGGTTCCACAAGAGAGGAGCCTGATAACTGAAGGATCTGCCTCCCATTCTGTTTTTGTAAATTTATAAATGACACAAAAACCTCTGAAGAAGACACTTCTTCTTCTGGAAATATAAAACAAAAATGGAGTGGCATCAAATTTGAGCGGTTTTAGGAGTTCTGTTTTGTCATTTTTCAACAATGGACTCAGCATGAGCGGAAGATGAGGCAGAAGACCATGGAGAATGTTGCTTTCACACAAGGCGGCTGACGGCTCCGTATGAGGTAAGAGAAGGCGTGTTTGTTTTGGTTGCATTTCCCCAGAATGCCCTGCGCTGTAGTTCACTTCCTGCTTTTGGAGCGGTCTCCGGTCCGCTTGCATTCACGTTGCATTTGAACCGCTCCAGAGTTCACTTCAACCGAACCGAGACCTAGGTATTTAGGCAGACCAGAGATTGCTTTTTTAATCCGCATCTGAGTTCAGTTGCACATTCACATCTCCACAAACAAACCAAACTTTCTAGGCAAATGGACTAATGTTTGATTAAAGCGGACTAAACATGGCTGGTGTGAATGCACCCTTGGTTTTGCTGCTATAGGCTTAGACTGCCGGAGGACAAACTGACCTCTTTCCTCACTCTGCTGTTGTCGTTAGTCACTCTACTAATTTTTTTATGTAAATATTTCAGAATCAGCTTTTTTTTTTTTTCCCCTTGTCCTGTCCGGCTTTGTGACACTTAGGATTATTGTCTGAGTGTCAAAGTGATGCCCAACAGATTTACTTTCACAAGCAGAGCATTATGGCTGGCCTTAATGCTCCACTTGATATATAAATTAAATTTTATTAGAATTTGCTTTGGGTTTGTTTCAGATGTAATGGACATGGGGATAAAAAACAAAGAAGAAAACAAAGCAGAAAAGTGAGAGAAGAGTTAAAAGGTAAAGAAGGAGATAGGAATAGAGGAGAGAGAGAGAGGGATAAAGAGAACACAAATCAACATCAATGAAGTCTGCCTCTAGACCTGCGGAAAAAAAAGACAAGACAAAACCGAGAAACCACAACAACAAACAACATATATAATGATACTTATCATCATTAGAAATTATTTTATACAGTACATGGTACAAGATATAATTGATGGCCACCACAACCCAACTGAGTGTGTAACTGATAAACACCTAAATCTAAACACCTGTGTGAGCATGTTTATCACTATAAGGTTTCTCCATAAAAAATGTTCAATAGTGGATGTGGGGACCCACAGACTCATCCCGACTGGACATGATGGTAACACAGGGAAGACCGGAACCACAGACACCCAGCAGCAGAAACACTGACCTCTTTCCTCACTCTGCTGTTGTCGTTAGTCACTTTACTCATTTCTTTATGTAAATATTTCAGAATCAGCTTTATCATCATTGCACAGATGCACAACAAAATTAAATTTCAGCACAGCCCATCCGAAGAAACACAAACAAACAACAGACAGGGTAGACGGGGTGTCTGAGGCTGCAGCCTCACTGAGAGGCGCTTCTTATACCATTATCAATAGAGGCACTATTTATATCATTACCTGTGTTTTTATAGATTTTACTTCTCATAGTAACTACACCTGGACCAGCCATTCTGTGTCTGTCTTCGTCCCGTCATGTCCTCTGTAACATCAGCCAGTCGAAACAGATGGCTGAACATTCTGAGTTCAGTTCTACTGGAAGTTTCTTCTTGTTAAAAGGGAGTCCTTCCTTTCTACTGTCTCCTATATGTAT
>NC_056504.1:12221061-12225510 GCF_014905685.2 Nematolebias whitei
ACAGTGATCATCCGTCTCTTTTGTTTTAATGGATCCACACGCAGACGTGCAAACCACCTCTGGAGGCGTTTCATGTGTAACAAACCCAGCGGAACCACTGTGTGAGCTGATGACATCATTCCCAACAGCTTCATGATGGAGACAACTGTTACCACTCTGCCAGGTCTTACGTGGCGGAGTTGACTTTTAAAAGTGTTGAATCTCGTTTGTGATAAACGAGCCTTCATGGTGGTTGAATTTAATTCCACTCCCAGATAAACAAATGTCTGGGCCGGGAAAATCGAGCTTTTCTTCCAATTTATGGCGAAGCCCAGATTTAACAGGTGTGATGTCAACACCTGAGCCTGCATCAACGCCTCCTGTCTGGAGTGTGACAAGAGCAGCAGATCATCCAGGTAAAACAAAACTCTCATCCCTGCTCTGTGTAACAGATGCAGGGCTGTCTCCATACACTGAGAACGTACGATGACCGGCAGCCCGTTGTACTGATACTTCATCCCCTGAAAGGAGAAAAACGCAGGAATTTTCTGTGTTTTGGGATGATCGGTATGCGTTTCTCTGGATGTTGTACAACAGCTGTCTGGTTGTCAACATGTGAAAAAACGGTCTGTCCATGATCACCTTGTTGAAAAAACTGACAGATCCAAGATCGGTCTCATCCCTCCGGTCCGTTGGGAACCAGGAAGTAACGTGAGTAAAACCCTGTGTTTTCTCTCCGTTGGGGAACTCTGGAGATTACTTTTATCAGAAACACTTGGACTTCTGCATTTAGGGATGAGATTTGGTCTGATGATGACAGGACCGTTTCTATAACTCCTCCGAATGGAGGGGGTCGGGTTGCAAACTGTAACTTGTAACCATTTGCATAACACCCTGTCCATCCATCTGAACGGCGAGCATGTTTTAGCCACTCTACGTAACGTTCGTGGAGTGAACGTGCGTTTAAGTGATGCGTCACGTTTTGTACGGCTGTCAGCAGTCCGCCCCTCAACCGCTGTCATGCGTCGCGGGAATGTTTTCTGCGTGACCCAAGGCGAGGCTTCCTCGAAAAAAGGCTCTGAACGTGCCCGTGTGCTGCGTTTGGACCGCGGACCAACCTTCATGTACAGGTGGGCCGGTGTGTGCTGAGGCGAAGCGTGTGACAGCTGATGACGCCGTGGGGCTGCGTGTTTGACGTCGCTGTGCGAACGTTGAGAGGCGGAGGGCATGACTTCATCTACGCCGTGCTGTTGGAGTGAAGGCTGCGAGCCCCGCGGGAGCACACGTTTTCTCTGGAGGGACGTGCGCCGCTCTCGCTGGAGGGGCGCACGCCGCTCTCGCTGGACAGAGGCGGAACTCGTCACCGGGTTCGTTCAGCTGCCTCACGCTTATGCTGCCGTGAGCTGCCGAACGCTGAGACGCGGTGGGTGACGGCTGCCCGCGTTTGATTCGGTGAGGCGAGTGTTGCTCTTGTGAGAGCGAGGACCTCCACCTGACCCAGACTGCGGTCCACATTTATACCGATGTGAGCCGGTGAGCACCGGGCAGCTGTGTGTGTGCGCGCCAACATCAACGCAGCGCCGTTGGATGGAGGCTGTTTCATCCCACGAGTGCGAGTTTGACACTGCTTGGGTGAGGATCGTGCCGCTCGGGATGATAACGAGTTATTTTCGCTGACCATTGTGTCGTGTGATCGACTCGTCATGTCTTGGAGCGACGGTGAGTTTAAAAAACCTTTATTTAAGGACACCGGCTCGTTATGTGTGGAGGATGTGTGCGCAGCCGCTGTGAGTTCATCCGAGCTTACAGACTGGCTAAAAACAGACACTTTGATCATTGAATGATGATTTATTTCAACTTTCGTGTCACTTTTACGCACACCCTCCGCAGACCGTCATTTTTAAAAACTTTTCCCCCTTGAGCTCTGCGATTTGTTTGCCCAGAGCGCTGTCTTGCAGGCGAACACTGGGGAAACGCTGAACTGCAGGTTGCCGGAATGAAGAGGGCTGGATTCTGACGGGCGGGGCTGGTGGTGGAACTGAGCGAGAGCCGCGGCCGTGGAAACGTCGATGCTTGCTCGCGACGGTCCCTCCAGCGGGCCGGGGGGCGGGATGAGCCGCGTGGCTTGATGAGGTGGCGCACAGCCTCTGGCACCTCCTCCGACTGCTTCAATTCGCCAGCATGGTTTTGAAGCTGCTCTCGAACAGCGCGTCTGCCGTGATGGACCCTCCATCAGGTCTTTGTGCAGTTTCTCCGGCAACGAGGGAGAGTAACGAAACCAGGTGGATCATTGGATCATCGTCATCCACGCTGCAATCCTCGACAGGCAAACCGTAGAAGAGGCACACATGTTGAAGATGACGTCTGCTACCTTACAGAGGGAGTTCTTTGTCTCCAAGGCAGGTCTGCGGCCTTCAGCCCCTTGGACATGCTATATGCTAGCAGCGCCACGTTGTTGCTAACTGCGGCTGCCTGAAAGCACATTGATGGGCTCGATTGGAGAGCGTGGTCACCGTCTGGTTCGTGTTTCTCCGGAGGGACGGGACGCTGCTCTGACCTGGACAGCTTCGCTCCGAAGCTTCCGCGAGGCTTGGCTCCAGGGGGGTTACCGAGGGATAGCCCCGCTCGGTGAACCCCTCCACTCTGGTGATGGGTGCGGACTGGGGACCGACTCCCCCAATCTACCAGGAAAGAACCCGTCCGTGGCCTCGCCCGTAGGACGTCCTGTTGGGAGCACGAGGCCATATGGGTCAAGACGGTGAGCCGGAATGGAGCCCAGTAAACAACCTTCCCGCCGGATCATCTGAACTGGCGGGAAAGGCGTAGGACGTAAAAAAGGGTCCTTTCATGTCAGCCTCCTCCTGGGTTACGCCGGGCAACCCCTGAGGGCGCCGTCGGCCGGGAGCGGTGTGATCGCCGATGCGAAACGAGGTGGGATGGGGTGAGCATTCACTCAGCCCCCCTCCACCGACACTACGCTCCCCGGGAGGGAATGAGCAGCGGGGGCTGCAGCTGAGCACGCCTGTCCCGGAGGAACCATCCGATTCGCTCCGAGGGTTGGCGATAAGAGGAAAAAATACAAGATGGCGTTGTCCAGCGTGTAGTGACCTGTCACTGGGAAATATTCCTCGGCGCTTACCTTGGAATAGGACTGCTCGTCATCTTCTCCTCGGGGAGGAGAACTCACCGGACGACCGGAGGTCGACTGCCGGGCCAAGCATCCTTAACAAAGGTTGGTCATCTACACAATTTTCCTTCTTTGTTCTTCTGACAGTGCTATTTTAGCTCGCTGAAGAAAAAATGGGAGCCGATTTCCCACTCTTAACGTAATTTATACGGACCGGGTGGGGCCCACACAGCAGGTGGGCATGGACTAAATTTTTTCAGTGCTTATGCTGCGCATAACGGGATAAACCCATCAGCGACAGCCTTAAAGGGCTACGCCTATACTCATAGAATCTGGGGTTACAGTACGTAACCAACGTTCCCAGAGTGCTGTATCAAGGCACCTCAGTGGGAAGTCTGGAACCCATCAGCGACAGCTTTAAAGGGCGAAGCCTATACGACATAGAACAGCAACTGGACAATAAAAAAAAAATCAGTTTTTATTAATATAGTCAACATTTCCTGCAGCTGCAAACAGCTGTTTTTAACCACAGGACATTATGGCAGAGCAACTTTTAGGTAGCTTTAATTGAGATTAAATATGGTGAATAAGTCCATATGATGTTGAGCAATTTTAAGAAAACACTAAGCTATTTAGTATAAAGAAGGCACAAGTGATGCCTTGGTGCTAAGCTGACACAAGATGAATGCTGCTGGTGCTAAAAGTATTTCCTTTTTTATTATCAGTGCACCCCTCCCTGGGCTGCCACCTTACCGTGGTGGAGGGGTTTGAGTGTCCCAATGATCCAAGGAGCTATGCTGTCAGGGGCTTTATGCCCCTAGTAGAGTCACCCATGGCAGACAGGTCCTAGGTGAGGGACCAGACAAAGTGCAGCCCAAAGACCCTGATGATGAGACAAATAAATGGACTTAATGTTCCCTTGCCCGGACGTGGGTCACCAGGGCCCCACTCTGGAGCCAGGCCTGGAGGTGGGGTACGCGGGCGAGCGCCTGGTGGCCAGGCTTTTACCCATGGAGCTCAGCCGGGCACAGCCCGAAGAGGAGACGTGGGTCCCCCTTCCCATGGGCTCACCACCTGTGGGAGGGGCCAAAGGGGTCGGGTGCAATGTGGGATGGGTGGTGGCCGAGGGCGGGGACCCTGGCGGTCTGATCCTCGGCTACAGAAGCTGGCTATTGGGACGTGGAATGTCACCTCACTGGTGGGGAAGGAGCCTGAGCTGGTGTGTGAGGCTGAGAGGTTCTGGCTAGAAATAGTCGGACTCACCTCTACGCATGGCTCTGGAACCAGTTTCCTTGAGAGGGGCTGGACACTCTTCCACTCTGGAGTTGCCCCTGGTGAGAGGC
>NC_056504.1:12225610-12226900 GCF_014905685.2 Nematolebias whitei
GGGGCCAAAGGGGTCGGGTGCAATGTGGATGGGTGGTGGCCGAGGGCAGGGACCCTGGCGGTCTGATCCTCGGCTACAGAAGCTGGTTATTGGGACGTGGAATGTCACCTCACTGGTGGGGAAGGAGCCTGAGCTGGTGTGTGAGGCTGAGAGGTTCTGGCTAGAAATAGTCGGACTCACCTCTACGCATGGCTCTGGAACCAGTTTCCTTGAGAGGGGCTGGACACTCTTCCACTCTGGAGTTGCCCCTGGTGAGAGGCACCGAGCAGGAGTGGGCATACTTATTGCCCCCCAACTTGGTGCCTGTGTGTTGGGGTTCACCCCAGTGAATGAGAGGGTGGCCTCCCTCCGCCTACATGTGGGGGGACGGGTTCTGACTGTCGTTTGTGCTTATGCACCAAACGGCAGTTCAGATTATCCACCCTTTCTGGAGTCCTTGGAGGGGTACTGGAAAGTGCACCTCCTGGGGACTCCCTTGTTCTGCTGGGGGACTTCAATGCTCATGTGGGCAATTACAGTGAGACCTGGAGGGGTGTGGTTGAGAGGAACGGCCCCCCTGATCTGAACCAGAGTGGTGTTCTGTTGTTAGACTTCTGTGCTCGTCATGGATTGTCAATAACGAACACCTTGTTCAAGCATAAGGGTGTCCATATGTGCTCTTGGCACCAGGACACCCTAGGCCGCAGTTCGATGATCGACTTTGTCATCGTCTCATCTGATCTGCGGCCACATGTCTTGAACACTCGTGTGAAGAGAGGGTCGGAGCTGTCCACTGATCACTACCAGGTGGTGAGTTGGCTCCGATGGTGGGGGAGGATGCCGGCCAGACCTGGCAGACCCAAACGTATTGTGAGGGTTTGCTGGGAACGTCTGGCAGAGTCTCCTGTGAGACGGAGTTTTAACTCCCACCTCCAAGAGAACTTCGAACATGTTCCGAGGGAGGTGGGGGACATTGAGTCTGAGTGGACCGTGTTTCTTGCCTCTATTATCGAGGCGGCTTACCGGAGCTGCGGCCGCAAGGTTGTCGGTACCTGTAGCGGCGGCAACCCTCGAACCCGAAGGTGGACACCGTCGGCGAGGGATACTGTCAGACTGAAGAAGGAGTCCTATCGGGCCTTTTTGGTCTGTGGGACCCCAGAAGCAGCTGATGGGTACCAAGCGACATGCGGCTCGGGTGGTCACTGAGGCAAAAACTCGGGCATGGGAGGAGTTCGGAGAGGCCATGGAGAACGACTTCCGCATGGCTTCGAGGCAATTCTGGTCCACTGTCCGGCGTCTCGGGGGGGGGGG
>NC_056504.1:12227000-12229767 GCF_014905685.2 Nematolebias whitei
GAATACTTTGAAGACCTCCTCAATCCCACCGGCACGTCTTCCACTGAGGAAGTGGAGCCTGGGGACTCTGGGTCGGGTCCTCCAATCTCAGGTGCTGAGGTCACCGAGGTGGTTAAAAAGCTCCTCGGTGGCAGGGCCCCAGGAGTGGATGAGATTTGCCCGGAGTTCCTTAAGTCTCTGGATGTTGTAGGGTTGTGTTGACTTACATGACTCTGCAATATTGCATGGACATCGGGGGAAGTTCCCCTTGATTGGTAAACAGGGGTGGACCGTAGAGTGTGTTCCAACTACAGGGGTATCACGCTCTTAAGCCTCCCTGGTAAGGTCTATTCGGGGGTTCTGGAGAGGAGGGTCCGTCGGATAGTCGAACCTCGGATTCAGGAGGAGCAGTGTGGTTTTCGTCCTGGCCGGGGAACACTGGACCAGCTCTACACTCTCAGCAGGGTCCTGGAGGGTGCGTGGGAGTTTGCCCAACCGGTCTACATGTGCTTTGTGGACTTGGAGAAGGCGTTCAACCGCGTCCCTCGTGGGACCTGTGGGGGGTACTCTGGGAGTATGGGGTACCGGGCCCTTTGATACGGGCTGTTAGGTCCCTGTATGACCGGTGTCAGAGCCTGGTCCGTATCGCCGGCAGTAAGTCGGGCTTGTTCCCGATGAGAGTTGGACTCAGCCAAGGTTGCCATTTGTCACCGATTCTGTTCATAACTTTTATGGACAGAATTTCTAGGCGCAGCCAAGGTGTTGAGGGGATCCGTTTTGGTGGCCTTAGGATTGCGTCTCTGCTTTTTGCAGATGATGTGGTCTTATTGGCTTCATCAGATCGTGATTTACAGCTTTCGCTGGAGCGGTTCGCAGCCGAATGCGACGCGGCCGGGATGAAGATCAGTTCCTCCAAATCCGAGGCCATGGTCTTGAGCCGGAAAAGGGTAGAGTGCCCTCTCCAGGTCAGGGAGGAGGTCCTACCCCAAGTGGAGGAGTTCAAGTATCTTGGGGTCTTGTTCACGAATGAGGGAAAAATGGAGCGTGAGATTGATAGGCGGATAGGTGCAGCGTCTGCAGTGAAGCAGGCACTGTACAGGTCTGTTGTGGAGAAGAGAGAGCTGAGTCAAAAGGCAAAGCTCTCAATTTACCGATCGATCTATGCTCCTACCCTCATCTATGGTCACGAGCTTTGGGTTGTGACCGAAAGAATGAGATCTCGGATAAAAGCGGCCGAAATGAGTTTTCTCCGCAGGGTGTCTGGGCTCTCCCTTAGAGACAGGGTGAGAAGCATATGCCCCTTTTCTATTAGTACCGGTACGGGCCGACTCGACCCTACTTGGCCCGGTTCTGAGGCTTTTCCATTAGTACCGGTACTTAGCACCTGTTACTATTTTCAGTACCCTTGGCTCTGTGGTTCTAACAGGTACGAAGAGGTACAAAAATGTGACGTCAGTACACTGTCGGTCACTGATTGGTCGGGGGCGGAGTCACTGGATCCTTCAGAAACGTTTCAAAACAATAATCCGCCATTTGCAATTTCTCGGACTGGAGCAGCGGCTTTTAAAAACAATACTGACAACATCTTGGTCTAATGTTGATGTGCTGGCATTTTTTGTGCTTGGTGGCCGACAACATAATTCAGAGCAAGCTGGATGGAGCTCTGCTGGTGTACCCCGATCCTCCCTCCGGAGCCTCGGAGCGCCAGACTGGGCAGGGCGTCATCTCCCCGGCTCCAAGTTCAGCTGGTCACCGCGGAAGATCCTTCGATGTGCCGACTCGGAGGCTCGGGTTCCAGATACCAGCCTTGTGTGCTCAGAGCTCCGCAGGTCACTGCGAATCTGGAGATGGGGACTCACAGATGGCCGTTGCGAGACCCCGGCCGCGCGTAATCATGAAGGCTGAATCCCGATCCCGCCCGGCTGCCAGGCGGACTGGACAGTCTGGGACGGACGCTGGAAGCGATTTTTAAATAAAATAATATTTTGTTTTTATACAAAAAATGTTTTAAAAAAATGCTGAAGCGATTTAAAAATGATTTTTTTTTTTTTACACGTAAAAGGTTTTTTAAAATCGCTTCCACCGTTCGTCGCAGACCCGTCTCTGCCCGCCTGTCTGCGCGGGTCGGACCTTCATGATTACGCGCGGCTGGAGTCTTGGAACAGCCTCTGTGAGTGACCAGCTGAACTGGAGCTGGGAAGATGAGCCTCCCAGCTTCCTCCTCTCCGGAGGAGAGGATCGTGTGACTGCGGGCAGTGTCGTGCGAGACCAGCAGAGCGTTGAAGATTAAAAAAAAAAAAAAGACTGTGCCAGCTTCATCGTGAAATCCTGTTTTCACTTTAATGACTGTTAACTCAGCTGAAAATCATAAAAAGACACAAAACTATTGGATATCAGGAATATTTCCCTCAAACATGTTTAAAGAAAAGAGACGACCTTCAGTTCAACTTTATTTTAACTCACGAATGTACAAATCACAAAACAAGAACTTTAAAGCAAAGCTAAAAATAAAATGTGAACAGGAAAGAAAACCACACATTTAAAATGAACATTAAAAGTAGACACAATGAGTGCAAATATATCAAATGATGATGAAAACCTATAAAAATTTAAATGTAAGGTTTTTGTAGAATCTGGTTCATCAGAGTTTTAATTTATATACATATATATTTATATCTATAAATATATATAGATAAATATATATGTATATATATATAAATACATATATATGTAATTTATATACATATATATATTTATATATATAAATAAATATAGATAAATATATATG
>NC_056504.1:12229867-12239829 GCF_014905685.2 Nematolebias whitei
TTTGTCAGCAGCAAAACTGGTTGATCCACTCTGAGAAGGTGCTATTTATGAGACTGAGCTGAATACAGCACCTCAGACTGAGGAAGTCTTTCGGATGAAAGACGAAACATTTCTATATATTTTTTTGTTTTGCTTTGTTTTTGTTTTTATGAATGTCCAGAGGACCAGATTTAACTTTTTTATACATAATGGATGGATGTTTTTTTTTTTTTGGTTCTTGTTTTGAGTTTTTAGTTCTGTTTATTGCATTTATGATTCAATGCAATAAAATAAACCAATTTTAAAAGTAACAGATCATTGTAAACTTTGGTTTATGATTTTAATCGCTGGATGTCCGGGCCCCGAGCTGTTGGCTTTTGGCCCCCTGAGCAGTTTTATTGAATAACCCTGTGCTGGAGGTTTCTTCCTGTTAAAAAGGAGTTTTTCCTTCCAACTGTTGCCTTTGTGCTTGCTCAGGATGGGAGCCTGTGTCTGATGGCTTCATTAGATAGAAAACTGTACTAAATGGCTTTTTTAAGTACACATATGTTTCTGTACAGTGCACTGAGACAGCTTTGTTATGAATTGATGCTGTATAAATAAACTGAAGTAAACTGAATTAATAAAACATTTGTGTGCAGAACATTGATGATGAAATATACTTTTAGGAATCATCCAGAGCTGCAATGAACTTGTGAGAGAGAGGGTACGACAGTGTCATTGATGGTCAGCTGTCACTGATCAGACAGACAGACAGACAGACAGACAGACAGACAGGAAGGCGGCCGGCTGGCGTCAGCAGCCACACGCCTGTCACGACACACCGCACGCCAAGAGGCCGCATACCGCAGCACCCACACTGCGTTCACACAATGAGCACTCAGTCCCCGACATCACGCACCAGCGGCAGCAGCAATGTGAAATATTCTCACAGGAACAAAAGGTAGAGAGACATGCGGGAAGGAGGGAGGACCTGGGAGGGAAAGATGGAGGTCGGAGTTTAAAAAAAAAAAAGGCCAAGTCATGAGGAAGAAAGTTAGATGATGTGAAACTGTAGACACCTCACTGACTGCATGGAAGGTTTACATCCTCATGATGCAAAGGTCAAAGGTCATTTTAGCTGCAAATACAAACTTAAATGTAAAGAAAATGTGTGCAACACATAAAAACAATTACATGCATTTACTTTCAAAATGTGTAACAGTATTAAAAGTTATAATTGAAACAATAATTATAGATATTAATCACAAACAAAATTTTAATTACTCTACTACTGACTTTTAAGTTGTTTTTTGTCACTTAGAAGCACAAAATAATGAGAATCGGTGCTTCTGAAGAACCCATGATATATAGTACTGTGCAAAAGTTTTAAACAACTCATGCATTTCTTAAATTCATTTTGTTTTCCAGCAGGTAGAACTTCTTCTTTTAAGCTGGTCTTAAACAATAGTTCTTAAAGGCTTTTCAAGGTCTTGTAATAATTTTATTTGAACTGCTTTCATGTGACCAAGTTCTTCTTCAGTCTTTTATTCCGATCATTAAAGCATGTATGATTTAAAACAAAATGAGAGAGTGTGTGCTCCTAAATCGACTATTTAAATGAGCAGTATTTTAAAGTCATGTTAAAAAATAAGATTCCTATTAAAAACCCAACACAGGATCAGAAAAATGTATCATCCTTCAGCTGCCACAAAAGACAAACTGTGCCTCTATTTTAGTGTCGACAGTCAGTTCATCCCTTGACTTTACAATTCTAAATGATTCATAATTAATTATATTTTGAAAATGTTCAGAAACAGCAGTGAAAATTGTATTAAAAAAGAAAGAAGATCTACAGAAAACGTAAAAAGATTGTCAGAAAGCATAAATAAAGATGAGCCATGGCCACTTTAAAAGATTAAAGCCTGGTTTACTGGTTTAAAAAACATCTGGTGCTCAAGACCTTTGCACACCTTTTTCAAGAATACATTTTAATAATAAAAACACAAAATCAGAAGTTTAACTAACATCTCAGATGTGAAGATCAAAGTTTTAATTTGGTCAGCTGCTCATACTAAAGGATTTTTGTAGAACCACTCAAGCTAACTAAAATAAAAGTTAATTAATTTAGATGAAGTTGACATTTCGTTTTGTAAGTTTTGTTGTTGTTTTATGAAAAGCTGCCGACACGCCATGACGACACTCAGAACTTGATGCAGACTAGAGATCAGGATGTTCTGCAGATGTTTCACAGCTCTCTCCTGCCATCTGGTGGTAGCACTGCGGACTTACACCTTTATTCCTTTGAAAAAACACAACTACCACTCTGCAAGTTCAGGGATGTTTCTAAACTTTTAGAGACCTGGAGAATGAGCAGCAGAGACAGTAATATTAGCCATGTGTGAAGAAGTTACTCTTTTTTTCTACAGAGTCCAGAGAGGCCCTCTGAAGCTGCTGCTGACACCCTGATCCTGAGCACATCTGGAGTTACTCAGCGAAGCTTGGAAAAACACAGCGCACAAAGAGACAGATGCATGCAGGCAAACACTTCTGCAGGGATCCCCATCACAAAATCCCTCTCAACTCCTGAACTTCCGACATAACTGGGGTCAAAACATTTGCCATGTACACACACACACACCACACACACACATCACGAAACTAACCCAACATGTAAAGACACACATGCAGTGAGCTGCAAAATGAAACAAAAGTCCAAGGGAATTTAATAAAAGAATAATAAAATACACTCTGGTCACAGATTTTGTTCTGAACAGTTGCAGATTAAACCCCCACAGATGAAAAGTTTAGCTGAAATGTTTCCTCTAGATGGATATTATTTTACATACAAGTGATGATAACAGGCATCGCTACTCCAAGAGATAAAATAAATGAACCACAGGCGCATGACAAATGAAAGGTTACCAACTTAATATTTTTTATTTATATTATAATATAATTTTTACTGTAAATGTATTTTAGTACCTTTTTTCAACCATCTTTTTTGGTTTAAGCCACATTGATGCCTTTATTTTAGGCATTAAAAAGAGAAAAATCTTTAGAAACTCGGCCAGATGTCTCATTCTCATAAGCTGTCCTTATTTTGAAAAGACTTGACTCATCCTCATGAGGATGAACTTCTGAACATGCCGAGCTCTTAACTAAGACATATATATATAAAGTTTTTCTATCAGTAAGGCAGAAAAGGATATTTTTTTAATTGTATGTGCAATAACACAAAGCTAAGAACAGAGAGGGAAACTGCTTTTGTTTAGTGTATTTAACTGGACGTACGATTCAGTTTGTATGTTTTCACTTTTTATGCAAACAAAAAACAAGCACAACTAATTATTCAATAAGTCTTTTTCTTCTGAGAGAATATCAGTTGAGTCCAGTGGAAACCACGAGCGACCCTAAGTTGCAAATATGTTGTTGAAAGTAGACGACTGGGCTCGTCTCATGTCTGGATGATGCACCACCTGCTCATCTCTCCGACCTTTAACCTCAGCACATCCCATTAAAACAAGGCGATGTTTGAAAAGATGTTTCTTCTAAAATTAGGTTAAAGTATGGTAGAATGTCTCCACTTTACCATAAAACCCACCAGTGACTGTTCTGCACACTGGAACACATCAATTCCCAACTTCTTTTAAAAGAAAGAACATTAATTCGATTTTTGTTTAAAATCATTTATTTACACCTTTTGCCTTCATGATTTCTGCCAAGGACGTTCCGTTAGTGTCTGTCTGTCAGTGCACAATATCATTCAAAAAGTCATGAATGGATGTTCATGAAATGTTCATGAAATGTTCATGAAATGTTCATGAAATGTTCATGAAATGTTCATGAAATGTTGAGGTTGTCATAAAGAACAACTGGTTATATTTTGGTGGTGATCACCGTCTGGATCCAGGAACTTTCTCAAGGATTCTTGACAGTCTGTGCACAGGATGTAACTGTACAAGTGACACTAGGGTCTTGCTCCTAGTTTTAGGATAGATGTGAGGAAATGAGATGAGTGAAGGAATCAAGAGAGTACAAACGCAGAGAGGTAGCAACATATACAGTAAATATGGAGGTGGGGGGTGTAATGTTCAGTGTCATTTGAGTTTTGAACAATTTAATTCATGTCTATCTTCAGCTTTCTGGCTGACAGCTGAAGGGTTTTGGCCAATATAAATGGGTATTTTGATCTCCAGCCGAAAAGAAAGCAAGCCCACAACATGATGCTGCCACCACCATGTTTCACCATGAGTATAATATTCTTCAGCTGATTCACAGGCTTGTTCCTGTGACTTTTGGAATTGTGGTCAGAAAATTAAACTTCAGTTTGATCAAACTCATTTTTTCTTCCTTCAGCTGCTCCCTTCTTCAGGAGTCGCCACAGAGAACTAAGTTGTACGAAGACATGGCAATTGTTTTTACGCCAGATGTCCTTCCTGACACAACCACAGACCACCGAGCTACCACAGCCCTCTGTGTGAAGCAGAGTATTGCTATTTAGGGCACCCGGGGGGAGCAGATGGGGAGTGTGTGTGTGTGTGTGGGGGGGGGTGTTAAGGGCCTTGCTCAAGGGCCCAAAGTGGGGCAAATGAGGGTGGAGACAGGTGCGAGTGCTTCATCTATCTCACCCACATGTTGATGTTGTTGGTACTGGGAGTTGAACCAACGATCTTCCAATCACAGGCCCACCTTCTCTCATCTCTACACCATCACTCCATCTTGATTAAACTATAATAAATAATGACTTTTTTTTTTAAACTTTAAATAAAGACAACAGCTTGTCACCACCAGTGGGACTTTTATTTCCACATTCTGTGATGTGGTAGTCTTAAAGCAGACTTTTCACACTTTTACAAACTTTTACATCACTTCTCTGAAACAGTTCCAATATTTAAATTCATGACAAAGAAACCATTTAGCAAGCTTATAAAAACCTTGTGTGCTGCAGTCGTCCTAATATTTTGAAATGAGACATCTATGAGACACACCAAACTTAATATGAGTCTTTTTTTAATGACAGAATTGAAAATGTATGAATCAATCTTGAATGGATTGTAAGAACTGAGTTACAACACGTATGAACACTGAGAATATTTCTCAGTATGTCTGACCATTTATTCCCATAAATCACTCATATTATCCCAGTACTATAATCAAAGCCTTCTTTTCTTTGGCTGGATGAGTATTGCAGTACGTATTTGTGGTTGAAAGTGCCTTTAAATTTGTAACAATATGAGTTGGATCATTTCAAAATGGATGCACAGCTTGTTTTTAAACTGTTGTAAAAAGGCTTGTCACGATGTAGTCTCTTGCATCTCCGTCAACGAGGCCGTATCCGTTGTTGTGAATGAACCAGCAGGGAACGTTTTCACCGTTCTTCACATCCTCCCTGAAGTCTCTCTGCCAGCCCCTGGAGATCCAAGACATAAACTCATGATGACTCCATCAGCCACTCGCACACATGAATCTGAGACACCCACGACGCAGTTCACGTACCTGGTCACATTGAGCTCGTGCCCTTTTACATACATGGTGGCGTCTGGTTTCTCTGGGGTCTCTCCCAGTCGCAGTTCTGTCACCTCATAATCAATCCCATGATAAAACTGACCTGAAGGATGATTTAGAGTACATTAGATCTGTGGGTTGTAATGTAACGCAGGGAATTACCAAAATTTAATCTTTGAAAATTAAAGCATCCTTTATTTTCCTTAAATTAAAAAGCAAAACACTGTTTTGTATCATGTTGTACCTAGCAGACCATGAACTTCAGGGGACAGGAGATGAGTGTCCAGGGTGTAGAAGCCCAGGTAGTCCCGGTGGTATGGGTGCTTCTTCCAAACTTTGTGCAACAAAATAACGAACTTGACCGAGTCCTTCAGAGTTACTGTTAGACTACGATCCTTGGTCACCAGGAGGTCCATACTGTAACAGACAGTTTTAGGGTTTAAAGTAACTTGTATTTGTACTTATTTGTCTTTAACACATGATACTATTCAAGTTTTGCTTTTGTTTTTTAATTGTTAAAAAAAAATTTGAAAGTTTGTTTTCCAGTGGAGTAATATATTGTACATACTCTGAAACAAGCAACATTCTCATGGAATAAAAAACATAATAGGCAAAACAACCTTTGAGTAAAATGGTATGTGAAGCTGACTGGTTAACGTGGTGAAATAAAACAATTGAAGATATAGTATAGCAGAGTATGAATCTTTAAAACGTCAAAGTCAGTTGTGTCAAATTTACCACCCAGATGTCTCACTTCTTTCCACTGTTGCCATTTTTGGCTGCAAAGATAAATTTTTTAATTGCTGAAAAGTGTTTGGAATAGATTTAGTCAAAGGTAATGTAGTAGTACTTTATCCTGTTTTGATGTTCAGCAAGGTAATACATAGAATTCCTTACTTGAGTCCTTTAAGAGAAGCGGTGTCGGTCCACAGCAGCTCAACCTTATTGCTGTCCTGATATACTGAAATGTCCTGAGTGGTCACTTCCAGCTTCACCCCTAAAGTCTGGTGAACGATGCCAAATTTCCAAAAATAGGTGCTGATTTTCCCATCAGGGGGAATCATCTTGTCTCCAACGACCTCTCCATTGACCAGAATACCTGAGGAAACGCAGTTAGGACTGTCATCAAAGTTCATGCCCAATAATCCAGGTAAAAAAATCAGGTCGTCTGGACTGTTTTTTTGTTTGTTTGTTTTGTTGTTGAGAGATGTTTCACCCTCCATCCGAAGGACTTCATCAGTCTGAGGAGTCAAAAAGTCACAGTTTATGACTCCTCAGATTGATGAAGCCCTTCGGATGGAGAGCGAAACATCTCTCAACAAAAAAGAAAGAAAAAGAGAAAGAAAGAAACTGTCCAGATGACCTGAATGAACATTGTAGTTAGGACTGGTTTATAATTCTATACATCATTGTAAGAGCTACATACAAAGTGGTAAAAACGATATTCATTCTTCAGTCTCTATAAGTATAAACTGAAAAAAGAATGTAGTGACTGAATTCTGGGTCAGGGCAGACCTGATTCTGGGTCTCTGACCAGGTTGAAGATGGTTCCTGGCTGGTCATTGATGTTGAAGCACAGAGCATCGTCTTTCTCAGGAAGCTCAATCATAAAATGGGGATCTCCATCCACTGCAGGTAACACAAAAACACAACAGATACAAACAGGCACTATAAATGATGTCCACAACATGCCAGCAGCCGTGCATCACAATGAACTAAACAACAGGAGACATTAAAAATGTAAAGAAAATGGGCTTGCTGTGATGGACTACTTCTAAAACAGACATGAAGCTGCCATTCACATACTCACCATAATAGGACGGAGTCCTTGCATAGTGCATTGTAGGTAGGTTTTGATATGATGACCCCATGTATCTAGCTATATTAAAATAAAATTAAAAAAACAAGCAAAAGCCAATAAATAAAAGGTTTTTTTTATTCCTCACTGCATTTTGTCTGTATAGTACAAAATGACTACCTTACCCACTGGTTTATATTTTTCTGCTTGCTGTCTTTGTTCTGTTTAAAAAAAAATAATAATAATAATAATTTGAAACATTTAAAAAATGGAATGCTGAAAACATTAATCCATTAGTCAACTCTGCTGGTGAATGTGAATACCATGTAAAGAAAGATAACCTGCACTCTATCACATAAAGCCTTTTCCATGTTTTACCCTCAGTGAGTTTGTCAGCGATGAGGGGGCTCTCTGTTCCGTCCTCGGTTTCAGGCTTGGTGACCACCATAGAGGTGAGGGGGGTAACAAAGCTGTACTGCAGAGACATTTCCAGGGCCTTTGCTGTGGCATTGACTTTCTCATCTGATCCACCACTCTTACTGTGACAAGGAAAAATATATATGTTGCCACAACTGTTCCAAACAGAAGAAACAAGAACACTATAAACACCCTCTCATTAGCTTCTTACCTTGATGTGAGATACAATTTATCCCATGAGTCCTGAATCTATCTCTCTTCCTGGGAGGACATGTTTGAAACACCTTCTATGGAGGCATACAGAAGGCCAATTCCAAACTCCCAAACCACCTCAACTAGTTCCTTTTGATACAGAGGAGCAGCGACTCTATTCTTTTTTTGTCTTTAACCTTTATTTCACCAAGAAAATCCCACTGAGATTAAAAATCTCTTTTGCAAGAGAATCCTGACCACTCTAAGCTTCTTTCGTTTAGATGACCTTTTTTCCTCAAACCCTATGGGCGAACTTGAGCAGTTCATTTCAGCTACATATAGTTGTGATGCTATTCTTTTGATCCATACTAATTGAGCATGACCATAAGCTGATCAATTGATAAATTGAAAGCTGTGCCTTTTTGCTCAGTGTACTCTTCATCATGACAGATCAGTACTGTGACCACATGATTGCAGACACATTCACAGTCTCCCTATTAATCTCTTGGTTCCCTCTACCGTCAAGCGCCTCAGATACTTGAACTTTTCCACCTGGGACAGTGGTTTGTTCTCAATCTAGTGTTGGCAATCCACCCTTTTCTAGTTGAAGACCATGGCCTCAAATTGGGATGTATGAACTATCATCAGTCTGACATTTTACCAGTAAATTGGACCATCAAAGATCATTTTGGTTACAGTACATTGAACATTCCTTTGTAGGGTTTACAAAACCTGATACCTATGAAGTACCTCACAGTAGATCACCAGAGACAAAACTGTAAATCACCAGTGCACATTAAAACTTGTTAAGCAAACGCTCTTCTTCAAATACTCTTCGTGATGTTCAAATGCTGGTTCAGGGTAGCACCGAGCACCAGAGGAGCTGTCACCTCACAGTGAGAAGGTTGCAGGAGTGGGTGAGCGTTTGTATGTTTGTCTTTATGTGTCACTGTGACACCTGCCCAGGGTGTCCCTATCGCACAGTGGAGGTAGACACCAGCTCCCCCAAAATGGGAGAAGATGGTAAAGAGGATGGATGGATAACAAGCTGGTCCATTGTTCCACAACATGATGCAAACTAAATTGCTTCCTCTAAATCTAATGTTTGACTATTTGTTGGTCTCTTCTCATACAACAGATCATAACCCTATCTCTAAGGGAGAGCCCAGACACCCTGCAGAGAATACTCATTTTGGCCACTTGTATCTGTGATCTTGTGCTTTGGGTCACAACCCAAAGATCATGACCATAGATGAGGGTAGGAATATAGACCGACCGGTAAATTGAGAGCTTCTCCTTTTGACTCAGCTCTCTCTTCACCACGACAGACCTGTACAGCGCCGGCGTCACTGCAGACGCCGCACCTACCCACCTATCGATCTCTCGCTCCATTTTTCCCTCATTTGTGATCAAGACCCTGAGATACTTAAACTCCTCCACTTGGGGCAGGACCTCCTCCCCGAGCCAGATAAAGCACTTGACCATTTTACAGCTCAAGACCATGGCCTCAGATTTGGAGGAACTGATCCGCATGCTGTATCATGACAGAGAGAGTAATTATTGCAACATAAAACTTATTTCAATGAGTGGATTTTGGCATAAATGACCTCTTCTCCAGTAACTGTTGAATGGTGAGGTAGGCCCACAGACGTTCAGTGAAATCTCCAAAGATGTAACTCTCATCTGGGTACAACACACCCCAATCAACAACCGCGGCCTGACCCTGCTCCCTGAAGTCCTCTTCAAACTACAGAAATAAAGATTAAAAATAACCATTATCCAAAAACAAAATCATAAACACCATTTAACAACTTGAGAGGTCTCTACGTGTGAGATATTTCCTTTTTCTCACCCCCTGGCCAAGCACTTCCACCAGGAAGTTATCCAGGTCGTTGTCAATCAGCCGACCAGCCACCACAATCTCTGAGCCATTGAACAACTGACTGAAGTGATTGGTGGTCACAGACTCCACGGTATTGTCTGGATACTGCAGGTCCACCTCCAGGAGCAGAGGGTTGGCCACTTCCTCATAGAAACCCTCAAATGTAAAAAAAATAAAGAAATTAATAACTTAATTAAATATACATAT
>NC_056504.1:12239929-12243151 GCF_014905685.2 Nematolebias whitei
GAAATGTTGCTTTTTTGTTCACTAGTGAACAAAAAAGCAACATTTCACCTAGATTTCCTTTAATTCCACACATTTAAAACATGTTTCTCACCAAGTTTGTGTAAATTCAGCGGTGGGTTTAAAGACATTTAAACTTTAATACACTTTAATACAGAGCGTCAGGTCAGCAATAATTGTCTTTATAGAAAAATAAAAAACATCACCAACGGACTTTTTTACTTGTGTGCCACTACTCATCTAAATGATGTTTCTCATGAAGCTTGAGGACAATAAGGTGTGGGGTTTTAAAGACATTTCATCTTTAATGCACCTGAACACACAGCGTCTCTAACACCTGCAGCGTCTTATAGCGTCACCGTTACTGCTAAGCTAACATGCTACAGACACAGTGCTCCTCTCAAACATTCTCCTAACATGAATATATGTTTATGATCAACCCCCTGGTGAACCACTGCTCGCACTAAGCTCGCTAAACTGGCGAGCGAGTAACACAGGTACCTCCACCTCCTCCACCTGTGCACGTTTTCTGCCGAGGCAAGAGGCAGGAAGGGACGGTGGAGAGTTGGAGGTAACCAGGAAAACCTGGAGTGGAGTTTTAGTGGCTTGAGTATTCTCCAATTAATCAAGTGGAATGGATTCGTTCACGAAAAAAGAGAAACTGCGCCACCTGAACTAATGTTTTATAGTAAAAGTGGGGGGGTCCAAATTAACATTTTTTTAATGTGGGGGGACTTGTCCCCTTCACACATAATGGTTGTGACACCTTTGACCACCACCTCCAACCTCTACACTTCATGATGCAGGGGGGAGAGCGCTCCACATCCTGAAGGACTTCACTCATCCTGCACACAGTCTGTTCCAGCCTCTCCCCTCAAGGCAGCTGAGGAGCATTCAGAGCAAGACCACCAGGCTCAGAAACAGTCTCTTCCCTGCAGCTGTCAGACTGCTGAACTCAAGCTGCACTTAATTCAGCTTCATCTTACACGTTTTAAAGTTTATTTATTATATATATATTTATACTATTCAGTATTTATTTATTTGTTAATTGTAATTTCGTACCATAAACATGCAAATTCTTGAATCTCCAGCTCTAACTGGAGTGGTTCACAGCTGAGTGTGCAGCGCCTGGGATGAGGATCATCGTCTCCAAATCTGAGGCCATGGTCCTCAGTCAGAAAAGGGTGGATTGTCTTCTCTGCATTAGGAATGAGGTTCTGCCTCAAGTGGAGGAGTTTAAGTACCTCAGAGTTTTGTTTATGAGTGCAGAACAAAAGGAATGTGAGACTGACTGACAGATCTGTGCAGTTTCTGCAGAATTGTGACCCCTGTGCCAATCTGTTGTGTTAGAGGGAGCTGAGCTGTAAGGTGACGCTTGCTGTTAACTGGTCAGCCTTGTTTCCTACCAGCACCAATAGACATAAACTTTGGGTAGTGACCAAAAGAACAAGATCGTAGATACGAGCACTCAGAATGAGTTTTCCCTGCAGGGTGGCCAGAATCTCCCTTTGAGAAAGCGTGAGAATTTCAGTTATCTGGGAGACTCAAAGTAAAGCTGATCATCCACAGTGAGAAGCACCAGTTGAAGCAGTTTGAGCATCAGGTAAGGATGCCCCTTTGACAGCTCCCTAGGGAGGACACGCTGGAAAGACCATGTCTCTTGGCTGGTCTGGGAACGCCTTGGAATCCTCCCTGAAGAACTGGAAGAGGTGGTTGGACCTTCTTGCTTAAATTGATGATCCCGTGACCCGACTCCAGAACAAGCAGAAGATGATGGATGGATGGATGGATGGATGGATGGATGGATGGATGGATGGATGGATGGATGGATGGATGGATGGATGGATTTCTTGCAATCTGTTAGCACTCAGAATATGTGATGAAGATCATCTCAGCTTCCACCACACCAATTTTCAGCTCAATGATTAAGTTAGAGCTTGTTCTTTTTTGTTGGCTGTAGTGGCCAGCTTGGACTGGGTTGACTTCAAACTTTTTACAAAAATTTGTAAAAAGAAAAAAAAAACAACAACAACCCACTATTTTCCACCTTTGCTATTTGGCAGTGAACAATAACTAATAAAGAGAAAAGCCAAGCCTGTGGTACCTTTGTGTCTGTGATGGTTTTCTCCACCAGGGGAAGCAGTTCATTGGAGAGGAAAGTAGCATGGGCATCAACGTAAGAGAGGCCCTGAGGCTCGTAGATATTTGCCAGAATCTGTTTCCACACAGGCAAACAGAGGAACAAGGGGTTATTTGTAAAGTCACACACTCCTTCAGGATGTTGAAAACGACCAGGAACTCATTAAGGAAAGGGTTTAACTGTGAGTGTGGGTTGACCTGAAACTGCTGAACCACTGTTTTAGGTTTGATTCGTGTAAAAATCTCATAACGGCCCAGTTTCCTCTGAAGGAGCTCCTCGTAGGTCAGAATAAAAGTCACGTTACTTTCAGCTGCGATGTTAACAGACACAGAAAACTTCTCCATCTTTCTTCCAGAAGCTCTGCAATAAAACACAGACGTCTTACAGACTGCTGCTGAACGCTGAGTTTAAAATGAGTATACTATGCTTTTTGACTGGGATAGAAAATAAATAAAATCTGAATTAACTCACTGGACCAATCCAGCCGTCTGCCCTGAGGAAATAGCCTTCTCGTACTGTTTTTTAGCTTTCTCTTTCTCCTTCACCTCACCAATATACTCTTTACCTTCTATTTCCCTAAAAGCATCAGAGAACAACATAACACACCTTGGAAAAACTGGATTAATGACATAAAAAACCAAATCAAAAACCAGCTGACATGCTGAAGTTAGTGATGAAAGCTGTCTTGGGCATCTCCACTTCATAAAAGATTTCCTGGGATGAGTTGGCTTTGTTTAAAGCCACTGAGGTCATGACGGTGTGGGCGAAGCGAGACATCACAGTGCACTGCACTGTCACACTGTGCACCTCCACCTGCAGGGACACAAGAAAAGATAAAGACGCAAACACTAAATAAATTCAAGGCCTAGCATTCCCGGAAAGAGCGTGAATCATCGGCTGTCTTCCATCTTGTTTAGGTCAAACTGTAACAGAGTGTGATCTTTTAGTACTTGGAGGATGTGTTGTAGATGACTCTCACCTACTACCACATCACAGTATCTGGAAAATTTATGGAATCATAACTGTTTATGTTGGCTGTATTGGGGTTGTGTGTGTGTGTGGGTGTTTGTGTGTGGGAGTACTCA
>NC_056504.1:12243251-12246452 GCF_014905685.2 Nematolebias whitei
TCAGTAAAGATGATGGATGGATGGATGGATGGATGGATGGATGGATGGATGGATGGATGGATGGATGGATGGATGAAATTAATCCAGTCTTTTCTTTTGTCTTTAAGTGTAAAAATATAAATAAATGTAACAATCATCAGATGTTTTTAGTTTTATAATTTCACGCCTACTGGCCAGAAAAGCCCCCTCTAACAAACTTAAAGTGGCCCACGAGCCACCAGTTGATAATAACAATTGTAGCAGGTTGTTTTGCACATTTAATTTAGTGAGAACACTAAACATTTGTTTGTTCACATGTCCTCAGCTGCTCCTAAACTGCCGAGGTCTGAAATCTCTGATTTATGAGTGAAGGGACCAATCTGCTTGCTGACCCTTCAAATGCACCTTGGTCAATCTCTGGATCTGCTTGGAGGTATTTCACTCATATGAAACACACACAGAGAGAAGGGGCAGAAATGATTCTTTTGATCCTAAAGGTTGCAGACTCCTGCCTTATGGTAACAATCGACAGCCCCTGCAAACATTTTTCTGACCTGAGCTTCTTTGTGTTTCTCTAAGCTCTGGCCTGTCGTGTCCTCCTGAGGAAACTTCTGGTTCTGTGTCTCTGTGAAACCCCAGCCTGGAACCATGTGTCAAACTCAAACAGTATTAGATCAGTCAAGGTTCTGTCTGACACTCTACATCTAGACACGACAAATCTCCACCCTCCTCTCCATGCAGCTGCTCCTGAGATTGGAAGGAAACTAGAGTTGATTCCTTCATTTACATCAGATCTTTATCTGCAGGTTTACTTACCCATGTGCCCTCACAACACACACACACACACACACACACACATACGCACAGATTCATCCTGAGTTTGTCACTGTAAATAAATTTCATTTACCTTTTTACCCACATGTTTTCCTGTTTGTCTATTCTGGATGTTAACATTGTTAAATCCTGATCAACGGTAAAAAGTTTGCTTTTTGTATTAGTGATCAGCACCAAACTCTAAGAAGTTGTGTTTATCTTTCATGTTCATTCATTCATTCAACCTTTATTTACAGGTTAATCCCATTGAGCCTCGAGGACTCATTTACAAGAGAGACCTGATTTCAACAAAGAATGATGAAAAACAATGGACAACATGGACAACAATAGACAGTTATTAAAAGGCACAAAGGCATTCAGATTTATTTTATTTTATTTTTTACAAATAAGATGGCAAAAAAAAGTAAAAATAGTTAGATTATTAGGCAAATGTAGAAAACTAAAAACAGGAACATGTCTGCATTGGTCCTTGCCTGGAGTCCAACTGCAAATGTCGGCAAAATATCTAAAAAATCACTACTTTTAATAAATCTCTCAAAGTGATAATTGTACATCTGATAACTTATGGAGTCTCCTATTGAAGACGGCCTCCACAGTGAACAGTAGTCACAAAATGAATTCAGTCAGACTTACAGACATTGAGTTAAGTTGAAGTGTGGTAGTAGCTGAGAGTCATTCATGTCAGGAGCTCTGAGCACTAACACATCTTGCACATGTGCAAGAAATTACTCCTGATGTCATGTCACAGAAAAAAAAAACTGATTCACAATGAAATCCTTCATTTGACAGTCACTTTCACGTTTCTGAGCTGTCTCTACCTTATTGAGTCAGTAAGTTGTTTAAATCATTCCACAGAATGAGAGAAACTGTTATGTGGAGGGTGATAAATAAATCTGCCAACCCACGTAGATTGTCACAGATGGACCATTATCACTCTTGACATAATGTTCTGTTTAACAATTACGGAGCCAAATAAGGAATTATGAAGTGTACAGCTAAATATTGTACAACACATAAACAATGCAATGTATCAGGAAGATTAATAAATAATATATTTCCATCCCAGTCATTTACAAGATTCTATCAAACTCTGTCCCCTCTCATCATAAAATGATCTTAAATTAAATTTATGGCATGAAAGGTGGCGGGTGATGTGCTTTCCTTTAAGAAATTAAGTTTTGTTTGTAAAATCTAAATAATTATAAGAATCAACAGATTTTATGCTAATGAATAAATCTGGACTGGCCTCAACAACATGTCCTCTTTGCCACAGACCTGACTGAAAGATGCCCGCCTCTCCTCGGAGCTGTCGTTCTGTTTCACAGCAGTGTAGTGTTGCAGGTGTGCCTGTAAGTGTGAAATCTTGGTGTGGGTGCATTAAAAGGAAACTGTGAGCTCAGTTCTCAGCAATCCTTTTCGATGTTTTATCAAATCTAACTGTGAAATTTCTCAGGGGGTTTCCCGCGGTGATCAGAACTGTGTTTACGAGTCACGGCTGGTGACAGAGTCCCCCTCTGTGCTGACGCTGAGGCTGCAGTCCGAGTCCAGGTCTTTGATGTAAGGAGTGAGGCGAGCTGTTTGGGTGTTTGGTCGAGAGCTGAGACAGACGGGGGCAGAGTGTGATGGAGTGATTACTCTCCTTGCTGCTCTCCTGTCTGCCCTGGCATGAATGCCCCTCTTCATCCACCCTAAAAGGCACATTATTGGCCCGAGGAGAGTGGGATATCCTGGCCGCTGACCCCAGAGTAGGGGTCAAGGGGAACAGGGGGGCAGATGAAAGGGAGCATAATTATGGACAAAAGACAAAAAGAAACCTTGTCTCCAAACAACTATTTTGGTGGGAAGGGGGTTTGGATGGAGGGGAGGGGGGTACAATTGAGATCAAGCATTTTCCCTGGCAAGTTAAGCCTTATCGTGTCGTCTGCCCCATCATGTGAAGCTCCGGACCAGCTCTCATTGGCAGGGTTGTAGTTCTTATCTGATGATGATTGGCTGAGGCCCGCAGGCTCAGGAAGTGACAGCATGGTTCCCACAGACCCACCCCTGAGAAAAAACTCAGATCTACTCAGCAAGCACTGATTTGTATGTGTGCGGATATGTGTACAGTATTCATCTGTACATGCTGGTGTTTACGTTTATTGTCAAACCACGTTTACCCTTTAAATGAATATCTTTTTTGCATTTTTTTATATACATTCTTTTTTTGTTTAACAGTGCAGTCCTGAGCAAAAATATTAAAGGGGTGGACATAATTGAAAAGTTGTTCAAATACATATTCTGGGGAAGATGAAGAAAACAGATTTATGTTGTTTAATATTTAATTTATTCTTGCTGAGGGTTTTGTGTGTGTGTGTGTGTGTGTGTGTGTGTGTGTGTGTGTGTGTGTGT
>NC_056504.1:12246462-12246793 GCF_014905685.2 Nematolebias whitei
GTGTGTGTGTGTGTGTGTGTCTACAAAATTGTTGCCTCTTTTCTCCCTCCCACAGGGCGAGGTTGTGTTTTATGAAAAACAATCTGGTTTAATAAATCAGAGAAACGGACACCTCCCACACCCAGTCGACAGCCGCACAGCTTTCTGAATTGGATTTCTAATTTGATTTGAATAATTTGAACTAATACTCCATATCAACAGTAAAATGTGAGAAAAAAGTTATGTTTAAAATAAAAAAAGTTAAAAATTATGATACAATACATCATCACCAAATCAAATAGAAGGTTCAAGTGGGGATCAAACCACAAACAGACTACTGCTTCAACCTTTG
>NC_056504.1:12246893-12261667 GCF_014905685.2 Nematolebias whitei
GAGCTGGATTCCAATCCAGACCTCAAAGTCCTCTTTCAGCTGCGCAAACAGCTAAAACTACTTAAAGGCATCCTAACTTTCGCTCATGGACGGACGTCCTCACCTGTGTTCGTGGTCCCCCATGACCACAGGGGGGTGATGTTAGTCCATGCACATGACCTTCCGTCCGCAGGACATAAGGGTGACAATGCCACGCTGAAAGCATTAAAACAAATTGCTTATTGGCCTGGAATGAAAAAGGATGTCAAGGACTACATAAAAGGGTGCCTGATCTGTGGCCAGTTTCAACCATCCAGACCACTTCACAGAGCACCACTGCATAGTAGAGGCATTGCATTTCCATGGTCGGACCTCCAGATTGACTGGGTCGGACCACTCACTAAGACCTCTAGAGGAAATAAATATTTTCTCACGGTAACCTGCGCGTTTACCAAATGGGTAGAATGTCTACCAGCCCCTAATGACACAGCACAAACCACTGCTATGTTGTTAATGAATCATGTATTTTCAAGGTTTGGACTTCCCCTTAGGGTGAACTCAGACCAAGGTACACACTTCACAGGTGAAGTAATGAAGGAACTGTGGAAGACGCTAGGCGTCAAAGCCAACTTCCATATTGGCTACCACCCACAGGCTTCAGGCCAGGTTGAGAGAGCAAACAGGACTGTGGTGAGTATTTTGAAAAAATACGTAGCCGCAAACCACAAGGACTGGGACGTGAAACTCCCTCTGGTCCTCATGGCCATAAGGGCCACTCCACACACGTCGACTGGCATCGCTCCTTTCGAGATGATGACGGGTCGACAAATGACTCTCCCTCTGCACCTGTTGTACCAACCAGGCGATGCTGCCATGGCAACAGCCTACACCACACAACAATACATGAAAGACTTGGAAAGACACCTTAAGAACACTTTTGCTTTCGCACAGAAAAACCTGGAAAAATCAGCTGAAGGACGCAAAGCGTACTACGACCAAAAGGCCTCTTACGAGGAACTCCAAGTGGGAGACAGGGTCTGGTACTACACGTTTGCACCCAAAACTGGGAGAGTAGAGTCCGGGACCGGAACTCTCGCCCGTAAGCTGATGCCCAGATGGACTGGACCCCATCTGATAACTGACAAAGTGTCTCCAATTATCTACCAGATAAAAATCAGTAAAGGCCAAAAAGAGCCAACTGTTAAATGGGTACACCGTAACCAGGTTAAATTACACAAGGCGTACAATAACTCCTCAGGAGACAAAGACATCACAAAATCTGACCTCGTGGGAACAAGGGTCATCCAAGCAGTAGATAACTAATGGATAATAAACTTAACCATAGTTTAAACTCACAGGACCTACCCTTGACCATTACGAAGCTAAGACCTATCTCTTTGTGTTTCCATAGGACAATGATGGTACCACTCCTGGTAATCTTCACCCTCTTGTGTGCCATCCAAGAAGGGCAAGCTGAGATCGTAACCCTTGGGCCCACCTCAGGCATCGCTCTGAGGGACCAACCAGGATTGCTCATCACAGACTGCCGCCTATACACTCGAAAGGTCTTCGTCCGCTTCGACCCCCAAACTGTGATCAGACAACACGTCGACCTTAGAAACGACTGGCTAAACAAACCATGGTATAAGGTATCCCTAGAAAGTGCAAAAGGAGAGATCCGGCACGTCCTAAGGCAATTACATAAATTTACCTACACCCAACAAGAGTTGGGCGGAATAAGTACAAGACAAAAGCGCAGCATCGGCGGGCTCCTGCTTGCTGCATCGTCACTAGGATCACTGTTTGGCCTAGGTTTGTCCGCATACAACACTGTCAGTATAACGTCACTAAAACAACAAGTGTCTGAAGTAGAAAATGAGGTCCCAAAAATCCGAGCACTAATGGACCTTCAACAAACTCAATTGAGACAAGTGACTGAAACAGCGAAAGATACTGTCTTAGTGCTTAACACTCACACCCAGGAAATCAAAGCCCTCGTACATGCGATAAATGAATTAACTCTTAGGGTCGAAATGGATTACACTGTCGCACACCTGATGGATAGAATCTTTGCAGACATGCTTAGAGATATCAGTTCGTCGGTAGATACACTAGCCACCGGTAGGATCCCACCGTATCTAGTCTCGCTAAAGATGGTGAACGACATCCTCGGCTCCGCTACACGCGAAAGAGTTACGCAAACACAGGCACACCTGGCTTACACTCTCGGTAGCGCGATCCCAATCTACGTTGACCACAAGACGTTTGAAATGGCGTTCCTCATCAACCTACCGATAATTCCCTCAAACGGCATATACAGACTCAAGGACGTCGTAAATGTTGGCAATTGGCACGGCGAAAACCATGTTCAAATTGACACACCAAAGATGGTTGCGTACCACGACGACAACCCCTCAGTATACCTAGCTCCCAACCTGCAGATGTGTGTTCTCACTCGGGAGATACACTATCTGTGCCCGAGCAAACCGTTTATGTGGAATAAAACCGCGGGCATATGCGGATTAACACCTATTCCGGAAAATTCTAAGTGTTCAACGACCATAACGCCGCGACACCTGGCTAAGACCGCAAAGGCTGAAATCATCGGATCACGTTGGCTAGTGAACGCCCCCCAAAGAGAGGCGATCATGGCCTACGGACAGCCTGGAGCAAATAGACCCCTGGTCTTACCGGACAAAACAATGTGGATCAGTGTTCCCCAGGGAACAACCATACACATTGATGATTTGACGCTCTATCACCTCGATCCGGGACAATGGGAAACGACTCTGGACGACACAGAGTACCTAAAAAACATGACTATAGACATAGATCCCGGAACCTTGGAAAGGATCCGGTTCGAGGGTACTAAGGTCGTCGACGTGGAACCGTTAAACGGAGTTCTCAAGTCTCTCAGGTCCGAGAATAATAACCCAATCCAACCGATTGCCTATGCGTGGTCAAGTGCAGACACATTGATCGTAGCCCTGCAAATGATGATATTCCTCGTGCTATGCGGGATACTCATAGCCCTGTTCCGAGGTCTCCGGTCACTCCGAGTCCAACAAGATCTACATGCAGCGCACCTCAATGTGATTATGTCTCGCGCACGCGGGTCTAAAAAGAAACAAACAAATAAACGGGACAGCGTGACTGAATCTGGCAACCAGGGTGAGGAGAGGCAGTGAAACGATGTTTCTAGATGCTTAGTCACTACTCTTGTTGGTGTTGGAACGTTGTTTAGTTGATTTTGGTTGTTTCTGAGGTAAGAATGAATCTTGTGTGTAGTAAGTTAGAGACTAAGAAGCCTTTGACCATGCCAACATGCAGTTCATTCACTAAATTGCAATCTTTGCGGAGTCAATGTATATTATTGCTACTTTGAGTACCATAATCTACATTGATCTCACAACGCTTAAGCCGAACCTACTCGAACAATTCTATTCGGGGGGATAGCTAATTCTTTTTGATAAGTCTCGCCATAGACTTCCAAAACATTTATGGGAAAACCAAACACCCAATCTCAAGTCGTTCGTCTAAAAGACAACAGACAATTACACCAAACTATATTTTACCATGTAAAGCTAACTTAAACCAAGTTAGAAATGGAAAAATAGTTTGGAACACTTTTCTATAGGCATAAACCCCTGTAGTACCCCTTTTCAGCATTCTCCACCCCTTAACTGGTAGTTGTAGCTGTTCCCAACCATAATAGCTTACACACCAGGTGCATATAGTTTAAGACCTTATGTAAAATCCCCTTCATAAGCCCACCTTAAACCACATAATTGCATGACACATTGAACCAGAACGGCACAGGCTGGACGTCGCTGGAGACAACCTTCGCTGGAGGCGACCTGCAATCCTGACGTTGGTCTCAACTCTTCATCCAGTGGCCGCTTCTTCAGTTCAATCCAAGGGAACCCCTCTGTATGCTGATTAATCAACACTTCCAATCGCTGTGGATTTACCGTTGTGGATTATATGACTTTTTCCAATGGATTACAGACTCTGTTTCCAAGGGGTTAAAGCATCGCTACAATGGAATTATCGAGACGATATGGGATTATAATCAACACAATGGAATACCAAGAACATTGTGGAATTACCTTGACTTTGTTTCCTTGCTGGATTACTTCTGACTTTGGTCTTCCTTGCTGGATTACTTCTGACTTTGGTCTTCCTTGCTGGATTACATCAAGCTCAAGGACATTTGAAAGTCTTAGTTCACGGTTGGAATTCATCCCCATGGACAGGTGATGATTTCCAAAGGGGGGACTGTAGTGAACCAGATGACCTCAAATCTACCAGATGGACAGAGACTGTTATTTTCATTGATCTGAATAAGTCTGAACCATCTGATGACTTTCTTTATTGAATTAATCAAGCAGAAAAGACAATCCTCTATAATCATTACTGTTTTACAAATGTTTTAATAATCAATTGTGGTAGTTTCACTCAATGCTTTACAGGTTGAAAAGAACTACTCATTTTTATTTTACATAAACAGTAAGTAATGATTTTTATTCCTCATTCCAAGAAGAAATCACCTGAATATGCATTTCTTGATTTTCTGTCTGAAATGAGCAAGCTGTCGTAAGTATGTGAAAGGTTGGTTTTCGGTCAACTAAAATGTTTACCGAGAAAGATGTCATGTTTAAACTTTTTCAGAAGATTACCAAGAGTTGACTCCACGAAGTCTGCTGTTGCTGCAATAATCTTTTCTGTATGTGAAAACAAATTTCATTCTCTGACCTCGACTGTTGATAAACACCTTACGTCAAAACCACTCCTCTTTCTGGTCCTTCCACGAATCAGAAAGCTCTAAATTGAACAGGAAGTCGACCCAAATAAAATGTGGCAACTTCCCAGTTCATGTTAGATTGAGAGTGCAGCCGGTTCTGAAAGTTTCAGAGCAATGAAGAGTCCAAGAGAGCAATGAAGAATCCAGAGGTTTTTGGGATTATAATTCTGTTTTGAGCTAACTACGCACGACTCTCTGAAGGTTTGGTAGTTCTCGACGGAGACGCTGAAACGAGTCAGAAAGGAACTACTCCGACGCTGATTCATCATCAACAGGTAGATGGTTCTATTTTGACCAAGTGTACCGTGAGAAGCTGAGATCGGACGGAGCGTGCAATTTCTGGTTAAACAGATTAAATTTCCCTCACATATTTCCTCTGTAAGATAAATCTCAATTTACTCTTAAACTCACCTCTCTCTCATAAATCAGTGCAGATATTTTTAGAAATATCTGAAGCAAAGTCCTCAAATCACCGCCGAGTGATTTGAAGTTCATTATTTGTGAAACTGTCTGTTATTATTTTCATATTTTGCCAAATTAATGTAAATGTTTGATGTTAAACTTTGATTCTGAAAATAAATGATTCCATTCATTTGATGGGTCAAAGGTAATAACGTCTCTTGTTCGCATTCCTTTAAATTCAATGCACGGCATTACACAGTCAGAAAGATGAAGAACTCGTGAAAAGTATGCATAAATATATATCCATATATTTGTCATACAACAAGTGACACGTACCTCACGTGACTCACTACACACACACACACACACACACACACACACACACCATGAATGATCAATGTTTTACTGTTGGCAAGACGAGGACTGATAGTGCCTTTTCTCCTGTGACCAATCTTTTTGACAGATGACCTAAAAGGAAATGATCTAAGGAAAATACTTCACCACAGTCATTTGCAATCTAATTCCTATATCCTTTGTAAAATATCATGAATACTGTACATGAACTACTTGCCTGTGGCTCTTTTGAAGACTTTCAGTTTGTTTAAAGATTACTCTGACTTAGCCTTTTCAAAGTAGAAGCAAGGGTTCCTCTTTGTCTGATCTGTAAATGCAGAGCACACTGCAAATGAGAAAATGGGAGGTACCATATTTTCCGGCGTATTAGTCAGTTTTTTTTACATAGATATGTCAGTCCTGCGACTTACACGCCAAAGTGACTTATATACAAGTTTTTTTCATATTCATAACACAATTTTTGACTGATGATTTAATTTTGAAGAACTGCAAGAGCGAGTCCTCCCATGCCCGCTTGCTTCACTGGTGCAGGCAGAGGAACACTGGAGAGCTCACGGCTCCGGCCGAGATGGATGGATGGATGGATGGATGGTGCTGCGCCACCTAGGCAAAATGAAGTTGTTTGGACCATTAAATAAACGCATAATAAATGTGACAGGTCATCAGTGACACATAATAAATGTGACTTATACACTATATGATTTTTTTCCTTGCCATGATGCTTTTTTTGACTGATGCAACTTATACTCTGGAAAATACGGTATGTGACCCATCAAGGTTGGAGGGCTTGATTTGTAATCTGTTTCTGAGGAGATCTTTTTCTTTCAGTGCCCAACATGGAGCACATGTTGGAACCAGAAATGTGGATTCTCTTGTTAATAAGTAAAAAAAAACCCACTTAATTGGTTGTGGTTTGGTTTGCATTCCTGTTGACAGAAAATTACCACTCACTTCAGCCCAGTCACCTCAGAATTCAAAGTGTTTTGCATTTTAAACTTCATTTGAGCATTCCCGTAATTTACTCGCAGAGACATTTATTGCATGCGCTGCTCCTAAAAAAGATTTTTAACAGCTCTGCAGCAAACTCTGACCTTAAATGTGTTGTGTTAAAGTAAATGTACCATTTTAAAGCCTTTTCAAATATCAGAAGACATTTCACTGCTCTGTAAACATTCCACAGACCTTGCAAGGCCACACTGATGGTTTACCTCAATGTTTTATCCATTACCTGTCTTTCTCAAACATACAAATCCACACAGAATTCCCTGTAAAGCATAAACGCGGAAATTTCATTTCTGAAGGTCCCATTGAAGCAAAACTAACTTTAAATCAATGCAAAGCAACTTGAAACTATGTCCGTCTGTTACTGATATTAACAGATAAAAGCTAACATCTTGTAAAGTGAATTAACTCGAAACTCCATAAAGCTATTTCTGGTTTAATGAGTGGATCAACAACAAAAGGGAATCAGTGAGATGTGTGACCATTGTGCAGGTTTCATTGTATGGAGGCATGCCATGCACATTGAAGCACAAAGACATGAAAAAAAATAATTTGAGGTAGGAGAATTAAAAGAAAAGTACAAGCCCATTTCAGAACATGCTAGAGCATTGTGTAAAATATAAATAAAACAGAATTCAATCATTTGCTAATCTCAGAATCCCATATTTTACTCACATTAGAACATAGTAAACAAATAAAATGTTTAAACTAAAAAGTAGTATAATTTAACAAAAACATACATTTGAATTCACTGGCATCAAAACCTCAAAAAGAGGAGATATGGGCAACAAAAGGCTGCAAAATAAATCCAATAAGAGCATTTTACAACTAATTTGGCAACAGGCCAAAGAGCATTTTAGAGAGGCTGAATGTCTCAGAAGTAAAGATGGACAGAGGTTCACCAGTCTGCTAGAAACTGTGTCTAAAAATAGTGAAAGGCCAAAAAGCTGAAAGTTTTTTTTAGATTCTCATGATCTTTGGGCCGTCAGCACTGGATTAAAAACAGGTCTGATTCAGTTCTGGACATTACTGCATGGGCTGAGAAGAAGTTTTTACAAATCATTGTCTATAGACACAGTTGTGCGTCCAAGCACAAATGCAGGTTAAAGCTCTATTGTGCAAAGAAGAAGCCATATGTGAACACCATCCAGAAACACAGCCAACTTTTTTGGGCCAAAGCACTTTGAAAATAAACTGAGGCAAAACTGTTCTGTGGTCAGACAAATCAAAATGTGAAATTCTTTTTGAAAATCTTAGATGACATGCCCCCCATACTAAAGAGGAGAGCAACCATTCGATCTGTTATAAGCACATAGTTCCTGCCTCTCTGATGGTATGAGGGTGCATTGGTGCCTCTGGCATGAGCAGCTTTCACATCTGGAAAAGCCCCTTCAGTTAAAAAAAGGAAACACATGTTTTGGAAGCTGTGTTTCTATCCAGACAATGACTTTTTCAGTCAAGACCTTGCAAGATGTGTTGCTACAATCAAATGCAAAATTCACTTTTGTCACCAATATCTATGTTTAAACATTTAACTTATATGCTCCGTTGTTACTAAAATAATCTTATGAGAGTTGCTCAAATTTGCGTTGAGTTTTTGTTTACCCTACAAAATGTGGAGCCTTTTTCAGAACTGGAGTTGTACAACAACAGAGGGAGTGATTTTGTTTTAGAAAAAAAAAAAACTTTAATGTTTGAACTGTTTTAATCTAAACTGACACTGAGATTGATTATAAAATAAATGTGACAAAGCTGCTTTTCAAACACATCCATTTTCTTCCATTTCGGCAGAGCAAACATAATTATCATCACCATTTGTTCATGTCAGGTTTGAGTGATTCTGGTTTTGATCTTCTTTCTGGGGAAAAGCAAGTAGGAAGGTCTGTAAACAATTTATACGTTTCTCAAAAACAGTCTGACTCTGTGCGTCTATTCCAATTTTCTGAGCAGCCTGTGTTTCAAGTTAAGCCATAAAACTGAACTGACTCGTGTATTCTTCTTCCAACAGAGGAAATGTGTGTGTGTGCCAGAGGAGAGAGTATAAGATCAAGTTCATACCATAGGAAGCTGCATGTTTTATGTTGACAGAATTCACAAGGGACTGTCATTTTTGACATTACGCCCAAAAGGCAAAAGAAGAGCAATAATGTTTTTGACTATGTGTGTGAGCATGTGTTTGTTTGTCTGGTAGCAAAAAATCTCAATAACCAGTGGATGAATTTTAATGAAACGGAAAGTAATCTTTGAATGCACCTCTACATGTTGGTCTCAGTCCATATTCAGATGGCTGCCACAGCTGATCAACTGTAACACAATAGTGGCTTTAACTTAATGCACAGACACTGAGCTGAAATTTGATATGGGTGTTCTGAAACTGCGGCCAATATTATTCCAATATAATAATTTAATGTTATTTTGAGTACAAGGTGGTTTTAGCCTAAAACTCGGGCATGAAAGATGGCGGGCGACATGCATTTTATCCAACAAAGCCTTTATTTTAAGAGGTTTTAAGCAGGAAAGATGCATCCATGCGCAAAAGTTCTTCTTTTCTTTTTTTTCTTGTCCAAGCATAAAACTCCAAGCTGCCAGATTCTTCTTGTGCCACAAAGCCCAACAAGCTGCATCCAGCTGTGTCTGTCTCTGTTCAGGGGTTTCTCTCTGCTCCTTGTCGGAGGAGGAGACGGAATATAAAGAGTGGCGCAAACTCCAGTCTTGCGCAGAAACGCGCAGAGCGCCGCACAGTGCAGGCTCATCGTATCACTGGGTGATGAAACTTCAGGAAACTCTCAATATAGAAAGTGTATTTTAATGTTTTAATGCTCTAAATGAAAGATGCCAAACGTGGAAACACCATCTGAACACTGAACTTTCATTACAAATGTGCCCATCTGTTCCTGCGCGTGACGGAGGTTTAAACTTCAGTCTGATGCAAGGTTTGTGGATTTAGGAAAAACTCCTGGATTTTTCTGGAACCTGTGCGGAACTGTAAGAGAGATGTGCGCTGATGATGGGGCCACTCACGGTGCTGGGACCTGTCCTGCCTCACGGCGCGTGCTGTGAACCGGACCGGACCGAGGATGAGGATGTTGGGGAGAGGTCTGCAGCAGATGCTGCTTAGTTGGCTTCTTTTGTCTGTGACGCCCAGCGAAGCAGGTGAGGAATGTAACCACCTATTTATCTTGATGTTATTTTACACATCTTTCAATTTGAGGGAAAACGTCCTTCTTTGCCCCGCCAACCCTAAAGGAAGCATGCGCAGGAGGCGGGCGATGGTGTTTCTGCTCATGTTTGCGTCTGTCTGGCACCAAATGAAATGTGCAACTTAGAGAGTCAACCTGATTCATCATGGCAGCCACAGCTAACTTAATAAAAAAGGCTATAATTCAGTCAGTCTTGACCTAAAAGTTGTTGTGGCTGTAGTTAAGACTGATCTCAACACATTCTGAGCACTAACAGATTACACAAGATCTTTGTTTACAATTTTGCTATTACCAATTTGAAGTCAATTCTGTTAGCAAAATATGTCACCAAACACAGATTTTAAACAGATTTTCAGGAAATAGTCACATGATTACCTTTGGAGTCAATACAATTTAAAGGGCAGCTGTGGCTGAGTGGTTACAGCAGTTGTCCTCCAAGAGTTGAGGGTTCGATTCCACCAGCAGTCACATGCTGAAGTGTCCCATGGGCAAGACACTGAATCATTGCCTCTGATGTGTATCCCATCGGTGTATGAATGTGGTCTAAAGCAGTAATTAGTCTCTTTAGAATGATTTGTTCAGATTATCTTTGTAGCGGTGCAGTAAAGCGCTGTGTGAATGTGTGTGGAGGTAAATGAGGGCACAGAGTGTACTGTAAAGTGCTTTGATTATCTTGATTAGATAGAAAGGTGCTATATAAATTCAGTCAATTTACCATTTACCATTCCTTTCGACAGACAACTGATCTCAGAAAACAAAATGGCTACACTTCAGTCATTGTTACAGTTATTTTCCTACAGTCTGATGTATTTGTAGCTGAGTCATTCACAACACATAGGTCTATTTAAAAGGCTACTCATTCCTTAAAATGACACAATGCTTTTCCTGTTAACACAACATTTCATGAACTACTGGATGAATATAATAAACTTTGAGAAATTAATCATTGGAGGTACCTCTACAACTGATTTTTTTTAAAGTCAATTTGATTTAGGGTAAATGGACTGTACTTTTAAAGCGTTTTTTCTATCTTATCAAGACACTCAAAGCTCTTTACACAACAATCTGTGCCCTCATTTACCCATTTATACAGCACTCAACTATTTCTGTACAAATCCTAGTCAGTGCTCAGATCACATTCATGCACTGATGGGACACACATTGGAGGCTATGAGGGGTTCAGTGTCTTGCCCAGGGACACTTTGGCATGTGACTGCTGGTGGAATTGAACCCCCAAATCTCGCATTGGAGAACAACTGCTCTTACCACTCAGCCACAGCCACCCCACAGGAGAGTGGCCACAGCTAATCAACATTAGCCAACACTGAATGACTATAACTCCATCTTAGTTTAATGACTAGTATGAATGGCGGCAGGTGAAATGATTTCCCTTCAAGGTGTGCTAGACCTTTAATTTTAAATGTTTTGTACAGCATTCTTCCTTTCATTAGGAAACTTTGCTGCCTGTTTTTCTGTAATAACTGTTAAAGTCAGCTCAATTGCTGATAACTCTTGTGTCTTAATTCATGAAAAATGCAAATATAAAGATTTAGTCATATTTAGTGCTTAAACTCCACAAGGTTTGAATCATTGACTGAAAAAATCCTGCTGGACACACGTAAGTAAAAGAACATTTTTACTTTGAAGGGTACAGGATGTAATGTATTTCCATCTGCAGAAGAAAAAAGAGAACAGAGATTAGTGGTGTTTAGTGCAGGTACCGGTAAATGTCTTTCTCCAGAATCGTTCGTCGAAAGTTTCTCTTTGACTTTCAGGTTTCTGAGAAGGAGTTTGGGATACAGGAGAGGTAAGCACAATAAATAAAACTAGGAACATGGGAGCCAGCTTTTTGGAACTATCTTTTATGGGGATATCACGGGGTGATATCCAGACCTTTTATCCATGTGAATATTGTGGTGCCTGTATTTTTCCATCAACCATAATTTTGTTCTGGTCCCCTGGATGTAAGAGGATCTGTTGCTAAGGTCTTCTACAGTAGGTGGTACCTGAGCTCTGCCTTATGGATGAAGAACAACAGAGGCTGATAACCCAAGAAACCTCCAAATGAAAGAACCCAGAAGCTGAGATGGTAAGACTAATGTGAACGTATTGGATTCAAAGTAATTAAGAGCTCCCTGTTGAGGGACGGTGAGAGATCATTCAACAGAGTGCAGCTTTTATGTTTTGGTTCACGCAATCACTTTGGTCATTGCTTTAAAAGTGGACTCCAAATGATAGAATGTGGCCCCAAGGAGTTACAAAAGGCTTTCCACACTTGGAACGTAAAATGTGCACTTTGATCATAAACTATATATGAAGGAATGACATGCAGTCTGTCAAAATTCTGGACAAGTATCTGAGTTGTCTCAAAGTCTGAAGGACACTTTGAAAGTGTAATGTAATGTACCGCCTTGAAAAACCTGTCCACTGTAGTGAGGATGATGGCATTGCCATCGGAGACAAGTCCAAAGAGATATTCTTCAGAATGAGTATTGAGATATGCTCTGCACCACCAAACAAATCAAAGATTAGTATCCTGCTACCACTTGAGTCCCACTGAGAGGTTAAACCATGATTGCTGAGAACTGACAGGACATTTTCAGTCCTAGTGGAACCCTGTTTTGTTTTGGTTGGTCCGTTATGTCATGATTAATAATTAACCACACCAATGTTCCAAACACTTTGAAATTATTTTATTTTGAAGGGTGCAGGACGTAATGACTGTTTCCATTGGCAGAGGAACAAAGGGTGGAACAGAGATTTTGGGGTTTTGCAGGCAAGTATGTGTTTTTCCAGAAAAGTCTGTGAGACTTTTCTTACTTTCCGTTTCTTACTTTTTGTCTTTCAATGAATCTCTGAATCTCTATGAATCTCTAACTAGAATAATCACTGTGAAAAACCATATCATGTTGCTGCTGATCTGTTTCATGTTGCTGCTGATCTGTTTCAATGTTGATGTGTTCATGCGTGCACATCTGCTCACAGACTCATGTTCATGTTTGTGCTGATGTTCAATGTTTTTATGTTATGAGTGCTTAGTGTATATTTAGTTGATGTTTTTCTTAGTTCATATCTTAGATGTTATTACTGTTTTTCTTATACATTTTATTGTTGGGTGTAACTGGGATCTTGTGTACATAATTTCGCTCCACCACATGTACCACATGAGGTGCGAATGACAATAAAGAAACTCTGACTCTGACTTTCAGGACTTGGAGGAGAATTCCTGGATCCAGAACAGGTAAGCAGTGCAACTTAGGACGAGTGGCGAGAGAGCAAGCAGGTTAGGTTTACAGGCCGAGATGACTTCTGTGAGTTGCAGGAGGAAAATCCAGGAACTGAGAGGTTCGTGAAGGGAGATCTTCACTGGATGGTGGTTTTTAGGAGACTTTCAAAGGTTAGGTTTAGTGTTACACCTTCTCCAGCTCCTCTTCCAACAAAAAAAGACTAAAGGACATCAGAAAACAATCCCATCTGTTATTGTTTTATCATTGAAGTCCATGATATAAAGTGCTTGTTATTTGATTGGCCCTTGCAAGAAAATTTCCTCATTTAAAATATCCATAAACTCAGTGAAGAAATGTTCACTCTGTCCTTTCACTGACTCTCTGTATCAGTTTCTAGATGTGTGGACCAGGCCTGTAGCCCATCCATAGGGAACCTGGCTGGTGGCAGGATGCTTCGAACCCTGTCCAGCTGCTGTGGTACCAGCCCACTCCACCTACGCTTGTGTTCACATTCTTCTGAAAAAACCCCGTTTTGCCAAGAGGACACTCATCCACCTGCTCTCATGACTGACGACCCATTTTTGAATCCAGATACCTGGTGGGCATCGCAAAGAGGCAACATCCTGCAAGATGAAATACGACTAGACCTGGAAACAAAGTTTTGTCTGTCCCATGTAGTTTTAGTGTTTAGGTCACCCAGACCTGCTGCCATGATTATTGAGCGTTCAGCTGACTTTGGACAGACCTGGGAGTCTCTCAAGGTTTTTGCGCACAACTGCAGCACAGAATTTGATTTGGCTGATGATTTAGACGAGCCGGGCTCACTTTGCACGTCACGTTACTCCAGTGCTCAACCCTGCAGTGGTGGAGAGGTACATAAAAATGCACAAAGATGTTTCAAAAGTATTTGCAATCAGTGCTATTGATTGTTCTCCTTCTGCTTCTTTTGTAGGTAATTTTACGAACTCTAGACCCCAGAAATGCTAAACACCTAGACCCCTACAGTCCAGAGGCCCTCGTTCGCATGACCATCACAAACCTCCGCATCAGACTACTGAAAGCTCAGACTTGTCCTACAACCCTGAACCCCACAGACACAGCTCAGACCCTCACATCTGTATCAGAAAGCCCACCCTCAGCGCCATTTGCTGTTTTCACATTACAAACAAGAGGGACCTGCCTGTGCCACGGACATGCTGAATATTGTGTACCATACGAGAGAAGTCCAAACAAAACACAAGACAGTAATATGGTAAGTGACTTTTCCTGCACTTGAAAAAATAAAATACTTGCCAGTTAAAGGATTTATTATTAGTTTGTTTTACATTTTCCACCACCTGCCTGTATATTTTATGAGTGTCTGCAGACAGGAGATGTCTGCAGCAGAGATTAATGTTGATAAAAGGAGTGAGCAGCACAAGATGTGTGTTCCAGGTGTTTGGGAAGTGTCTCTGCATGCACCACACAGAAGGAGATCACTGTGAGAAGTGTGCCCCGCTTTATAACGATCGCCCCTGGAGGCCTGCCAATGGTAGCAGCGGTGACCCCAACCCATGTCGGAGTAAGTCATCGACACGTAAAAATAAAAATTGTCTTTTTTCCTTGTGGGTGGGACTTACTTGTCCCACCCCAAGTTATTCCATTTCCACTCAATGTGGCAGCATTATTTTGTTTTATTTGCCTCTTTCACTACTGTTCATCACATATGTTTCACATTATATAATGTACGCAAAGTTTGTTTTCTCAGTCATCCAGGTATATAACAACAAAAAAGGTTGAATCATGTCATCTGGACTTCGTTTTTTT
>NC_056504.1:12261767-12279281 GCF_014905685.2 Nematolebias whitei
ATTTCTCCTTTAGTTCATATTAATTAGTAAAATAAAAGGTTTGAACTGTGTCTTGTTGGATGATACTGTTTTAAAATGTTTCATTCAGACGAACTTTTTCTGAAACGTCAGCTTCAATCCAGCAGATGGTTGTTTGTCCCGAGCCTGGTTCTGTTGGAGGTTTCTTCCTGTTAGGAGAGAGCTTTTCCTTTCCACTGTTGCCTTTAATACAACTAGAGGGCAGCAGAATCTAAACCATGGCACAAAAACTATGTCATGTGACACAATGACGTTTCATGCGCCGAAATAGCTCAGTTGGGAGAGCGTTAGACTGAAGATCTAAAGGTCCCTGGTTCGATCCCGGGTTTCGGCAGTGTACAACATGCTTTTCTTATGTTGTGTGACTAGCTTCCATAAAAAAATGACAATTTAAAATACAAAAAGTTATAAACACTAAATTCAATTCAGTTTAGAGGCAGAGAGATGAGGGGGTCAGGGGACATTAAAAACTACAGCATACACAAAATATCAGCTCTGACTAAACCAAACCTGTTGCTCCACCAAGACAGAGGCTGTGGACAGGTTGTCCTTTATGTCTTCCAGTTTGATGGATGTACCCCTCTGCACCACAGTTTGAAGCGTCCTGCTCACCACCAAGCTTTCTTTCCCAGTCCCAAAGAGCTCTACAGTGACTGGTCTAAATGACTACCGGCCAGTAGCCCTCACCCCAATAGTTGCTAAATGCTTCATAAAACTGGTCATGACCCACATCAAAACAAACATCGAGGACCGTCACCAGTACTCATACCTTGAGAATCAATCAACAGAAGATGACATCTCCTCTGTGGTCCACATTGCTCTCACCAACCTGGAGCAGAAGGACTCTTACATCCGTATGCTCTTTGTGGATTTCACATCCGCCTTCAACACCATGAACCCCCAAACCCTGATGGACAAACTATTCACACTTGGACTAAGCCCCTCCATTTGCAACTGGGTACTAGACTTCTTAACAAACAGACCACAGTCTGTGAGGATCCACAACTTCTCCTCCTCCACCATAACCCTCACTGGCTCCCCTCAGGGATGTGTGTTAAGCCTTCTCCTGTTCACTCTGCTCACGTATGACTGCGTACTGACCCATCCTGGCTGTCATATTGTAAAGTTTGCAGACGATACAGCGGTGGTTGGATGCATCACAAACAATGATGAGTCCACCTACAGGCAGGAGGTGGAACACCTGGAGAGCTAGTGCAGGAAGAACAACCTTCACATCAATGTGAAGAAGGCAAAGGAGATGATTGTGGACTTCAGGCAGAACAAACTCACCTACGCCCCCGAACATAGGAGGATCTGTGGTGGAAGTGATCTCCATCTACAAGTACTTGGGTGTGGACCTGAACAACAACCTCATCTGGGGCACCAACACCACCAGCCTGATAAAGAAAGCTCATCAGAGACTCTACTTCATCAGACAGCTGAGGCGAGCTGGTCTGGGAAGTTCAGTCCTCACCTCCTTCTACAGGTGTGCAGTGGAGAACATCTTGTGCTCCAGCATCAACGTGTGACATGGAGGCTGCACAGCTGCAGAAAGAAAAGCTTTGCAGAGAGTGGTGAAGGCTGCACAGAAGACTGTTGGAGTCAGCCTCCCCACCATCACAGACATCTACACCTCCAGATGCAGGAAGAGAGCCACCTGCATCATGAAGGACCCCACTCACCCAGCACACACACTTTTTGCCCCACTCCCCTCAGGAAGGAGGTTGAGGAGCATTAAGTGTAGAACCACTAGACTGAGGAACAGCTTCTACCCTGAGGCTGTTAGACTCATGAATATCTAACCAGAATAATCACTGTGAAAAAATCACATCATGTTGCTGCTGATCTGTTTCATGTTGCTGCTGATCTTTTTCATGTTGCTGCTGATCTTTTCAATGTTGCTGTGTTCATTCGTGCTCATCTGCTCACACAGACTCGTGTTTGTGCTTCTGTTCAGTGTATTGTTTTTATGCTATTAGTGCTTAGCATATTTTTACTTAATGTTTTCATTAGTTCATGTCTTAGATCTCATTACTGTTTTTCTTTTACATTTTATTGTTGGGTGTATCTGGGACCCTGTTTACAAAATTTCATTCCACCACATGTACCACATTTGGTACGAGTGACAAATAAAGAAACTCTGACTCTTTCTTCCCAGCTTGTCATGATATATTTTTTGCCTAAAGGTTACATCCCCAACACAGAGCAGAATAAAAAATAACACTGGCGTCTATTGTTGTGAATAAATATTTTTCGTCACAGATGTTACAGAACCTCAGCCTAAACAGGAGGAAGAGGCCGTTTGCCATGAGTCTTGATTAAACAACATATTTAAGGCTGAGCTGAAGCACCCTTCATTACTGGTGATAGTTACATGGTGATAGTTACATGGTGATAGTTACATGGTGATAGTTACATGGTGATAGTTACATGGTGATAGTTACATGGTGATAGTTAGCATATAACCTTTTTGTGTCACAGCTGAGGTTGGTTGTAGAACCCAGAATGCAGGCAGAACTGCAGAGATTGCAAATATAAACTAATTTGTTAAAAAAGAAGGAGCTAATGAGGTCGTCAAAAACTACTTAGAAGAAGAAAACGGAAAATTGAATACAAAGCACGAGGGGTACTGCGATGACCTTAAATGTACAATGCAGAACTAAGAGACAAAGTGAGGAACACAGAATATACAAAAGCACTAATGAACCTAAATCACACATGGAGAAGAGACAACAGAGAACAGGTGAGAGTGGGCGGGGCTGGACCCACACAGAGGAAAACACCTGGGAGAACTGAGAACAGAACAAACCAGGAATCAGGATTCAGACTTCACTTCAGTGTTTATTTAAAACATAGTTTCTATTAATACAATGTGTGTATTTTGTTATTTATCCTTAGATTGTTTGATAAAGCAGTAAAAGGAAGTAAGATATTTTTGTTCTTTACATAAAACCATTTACCAAGGGGACCTTATAAGTTTGAATAAGAAATTAGAGGAAGAATTAAAATGATAAGTTAGTCAACATTAAGCAACATCAACTCTTTGTCTGCAGAATAATGATTTTGGTATTTTGCCACTTCATAATAAAAGTTTATTGAGCTGGCCTTTACAATTTTAAAATAATAAATATGTGTCTAACACAAAAAGACAACAAGCAAAAAAAAAATTCATGATAGAAGACAAACCTAATTTTTTGGTCAATTTTACTTACATGAAGATGCAATTTGATAACACTCCACCCTCCATTAAATGTAATGTTTCATCTAATGTTATTAAATAAACATGAAATGATTAATTCAGTTTATGTCAAAATTTCCCAAACCTACATTTTTTTTAGTAAGGACATCCATCCATTATCTTAACCTGCTTCTTCCTCTTTGGGTCACAGGGGTCACTGGTGCCATATCAAACAGTCACTGCGCGTCACCCTGGACAGGTCTGCAGTCCATCACAGGGACACATAGAGACAAACAACCCTTCACTCTCTCACTCACACCTAGGGACAATTTTACCAATGAGCATGTTTTTGGTCTGTGGGAGGAAACTGGAGTATCTGCAGAAAGCACACATGTGCCTGGAGATAACATGCAAACTCCACCCAGAGGGACCGCTGGACTGGGATTTGAGCCGAGGCAGCCTGCTCGCTGAAGGGCAGCTGCTCTACCAGTTGTGCCACCATGCTACCCCACAAAAAACACATTTTTCTTAAGATCTCAGTTCTGCCTTTGTTTGATTTAACATGTGTGGTACAGAAGTTTTACCTGTGGCTGTGGGCAGTCTGACTCCAGTCATTCATCTGACACAGGTTTCTTCCTGTTAGGAGAGTTTTTCCTTTCCACTGTTGCCTTTAATACCACTAGAGAGCAGCAGAATCTAAACCATGGCACAAAAACTATGTCATGTGACACAATGACGTCAATGTGCAGTCATGTGCCGAAATAGCTCAGTTGGGAGAGCGTTAGACTGAAGATCTAAAGGTCCCTGGTTCGATCCCGGATTTCGGCAGTGTAATGAGACAACATGCTTTTCTTATGTTGTGTGAATTGCTTCAATAAAATAATGACAATTTAAATAAAATACAAAAAGTTATAAACACTAAATTCAATTCAGTTTAGAGGCAGAGAGATGAGGGGGTCAGGGGACATTAAAAACTACAGCATACACAAAATATCAGCTCTGACTAAACCAAACCTGTTGCTCCACCAAGACAGAGGCTGTGGACAGGTTGTCCTTTATGTCTTCCAGTTTGATGGATGTACCCCTCTGCACCACAGTTTGAAGCGTCCTGCTCACCACCAAGCTTTTTTTTATCAGTCCCCAAGAGCTCTACAGTGACGGGTCTGAATGATTACTGGCCAGTAGACCTCACCCCGATAGGCACTAAATGCTTCAAGAAATTGGTCATGACCCACATCAAAACAAACATCGAGGACCGTCACCAGTACTCATACTGCGAGAATTGATCAACACAAGATGCCATCTCCTCTGTGGTCCACGCTGCTCTCACCAACCTGGAGCAGAAAGTCTCTTACGTCTGTTTGTGGACTTTACGTCTGTCTTCAACACCATGATCCTCCAAACCCTGATGGACAAACTATTCACACTAGGACTAAGCCCCTCCGTTTGCAACTGGGTACTAGACTTCTTAACAAACAGACCACAGTCAGTGAGGATCCACAACTTTTCCTCCTCCACCATAACCCTCAGCACTGGCTCTCCTCAGGGATGTGTGCTGAGCCCTCTCCTATTCACTCTGCTCACATGTGACTGTGCAGCTACTCATCCAGGCTGTCAAATTGTAAAGTTTGCTGATGATACAGCGGTGGTGGGATGCATCACAAACAACGATGAGTCCAGCTACAGGCAGGAGGTGGAACACCTGGAGAGCTGGTGCAAAGAGAATAACTTTCACATCAATGTGAAGAAGCCGAAGGAGATGATCGTGGACTTGAGAAGGAACAAACACACCTACCCCCCCGAACATAGGAGAGTTTGCAGTGGAAGTGGTCTCCAGCTAAAAGTACTTGGGTGTGCACCTGAATGACAGCCTCAGCTGGAGCAACAACACTACCAGCCTGATCAAGAAAGCTCATCAGAGACTCTACTTCATCAGACAGCTGAGATGAGCTGGTCTGGGAAGCTCAGTCCTCACTCCTCACCTCCTTCTAAACTGTAGCCTTTAATACCGCTAGAGGACAACAGAGCCTCAACCACAACTAGAAAACTAAATCACTGACACAGAATAAGTTCATGTGAAATCACATGCCGAAATAGCTCAGTTAGGAGAGCGTTAAGACCTATCGATCCTGGGTTTCAGCAGAGCAGTATGTATATGTGATTTATTATGTTGAGTTTATTGCATCAATAAATCCAATTAATCAATAAAAGTATGAAAATACAAAAAGTTATAAACAATTCAATTCAGTCTAGAGGCAGAGAGATGAGGGGTTCAGAGCTGTTAAAAACTACAGCGCACACAATATATCACCTCTGTCAAAACCAGTTTGATGGATGTACCCCTCTGCACCACAGTTTGAAGCCTCCTGCTCACCACCAGGCTGGCTTTCTTACCAGCTTTTCCAGTCATGACATATTTTTGTCTAAAGGTTACAACCCCAACACCTAGCAGAATAAAAAATAACACTGGCCTCTTTGTTGTGAATGTGTTTTTCATCAGACGTTACAGAACCTCAGCCTACACAGGAGGAAGAGGCAGTTCTGACCCGTCTGGCACCAGTCTCTGTGGTCCAGATCGTGTCCGCTCCTAACACCTGCTGCAAAAGCTGAATCATCAGTGTTTGTGCAGGTGGCAGGGTTTTCAACAGCATTTGTAATCACTGAAATCTAATCCTCGAAGTACTGATTTAACAAGCAAACCTCGAAAGCTGGACAGTAAAACCACGACTGAGGGCTGCAGGAACAGAAACACAAGCCGACAGGCAGTTTTTACTTTGACCAGAAGTTAAGTAACAAAATGTTACATATCAGGAGAGACTGGTGCCAGCAGAGCCTCGGAGAGACCACTGAATGTTCCAGGGCCTCGGCGGTTCTGGCTGTGCCTCAGCTTTTCTCATATGAGCATGCCAAGCTAAGGTGTGTATGTGTGGCGACAAGAGGGCCTCGATCCAGAAGAACAGGTCTGGGACGTGGCACACCAAACAGGTCAGGGACTTGCGTCATTCCTATTGAAATCTGAATGAAAGGCCAGCTGCCTCTCTGTGGTGATGCTGATCAGCAGAGCGCTGATAATGAACAGACGGACCGGGCTGCAGAAGACTCAGGGGAGCGACAGGAGGTTCAGGAAACAGAGCCAAGGTTCCCAGTGTTCCCCTGGTGTCTGTGTGAATTTTCTATATAAAACAAACTAACAGAAGAAGAAGATGACTAAAGTGCACTGAGGTTTATCAGTTAACAGATAAATTGGTCAGAAATTATATTTGAGTTTAAACATAAATAAAAAAATATCAATTTATTTTTGGTTTTCTGATGAGTCAGAAAATAAAAATAAAGGGAGGACATTTTAATTCACGTTTAGCCTCAGCAGTGCAGTGGTGGACGAGAAAGACAAATGCTGAGTTGAGCAGAGTTCCTTTTGGGGTTTTTCACATTAGATGGTTTCATTTGTTGCTGAGTAATCCTGTGCAGGGGATTACATAAAATTTCCTCCTCTCTTCTTTTTTCTTTGGCTTGCACCGTGTTGTCCGGTTTCCTGGTGACTTTGTTCTTTTTGTTCTTGGAGAGCTTCAGAGAACTTACAAAGATGTCCACCAGTCCTCTGCACCAGCTCCTTTTGTTGGCTGAAGGGATCCTGCAGGCGGTCCAGACAGATGCACAAGCCCACAAAGAGGATGGCTTATTTTTGCTGAAATTAGCCAAAACTCTATTCTGTGCTGTAGTTTCACTTCCAAGTAGCTTGTGCAGACTTCCTGGTTAACTTGGCAGGACTTGCAGGCTTGCATAAGTGGAGCAGCAGGGACTCCTGCATAGAGATCAGAAGTGAGGATTAGGCCTGTCCTGTTTGTAAACCAGGTTGAGCTTCAGCAGGTCAGGCCATGACATCAAGTTCAAAAATACCTTTGACAGAGAGGGACGACGAACCATGTCGTGAGTTGTTTACAGCTGCAATGACAAAGAATGTGAGTTAGATCAAATTAAACCTTATTTATAAAGTGCTTTTTGTGCACAAACCAATTAAATGTGTTTTCCACGAAGAACTTAAAACAGAAGAAAACATCATTTCCACATTTACAGGCATATACTGCACATACAAACATATTCACATGCAAAACAGCACATAAGTGTGATACGAATACAAGCCACTGTGTGTTCAAGAGGCCAGTTTTAGCTATAAATGCATTCATCCATCCATTATATTTACTCGCTTCTTCCTTTTTGGGTCATGGGGGTCACTGGTGCCCATATCCAGCAGTCACTGTGTGAGAGGTGGAGGACACCGTCTCCAGTCCATCACAGGGAGACAAACGAGACAAACAACCATTCACTCTCTCACTCTCACCTATAGAGACAATTTAGATTTACCGATCAGTCTAACATGCATGTTTCTGATCTGTGGGAGGAAACTGGAATACCTGGAGAAAAGTCACGCATGCATGGAGAGAACATACAAACTCCACCCAGAAAGGACCCCGGACCAGGATTTGGACCAGGGTAACCTGCTTGCTGAGATGCAGCAGCTTTACCAGTTGCACCACTGTGCTGCCCACTATAAATACATGATGAATTAATTTTAAGTCAGGTCTTTATACAGACTCTTTAACTCTAGAATAGTTTTGTAAAACATCAATTAATTTTTTTCTGTGATTTTAAGATTTAGATCACTGTCTAATGTTACATCGAGGTGTCAGGCTTCATTTCTGGATTCTATAGATACAGATCTGAGATGGGCTGGTTTCTGTTTCTGAGTCCATGCACCAAAAAGGAATATTTCTTTTTTTTTTTGGCTGTAATGTGTGAAATCATTTTGTTCTTCTTCCGGCTGCTCCCTCCTTCAAGGGTCACCACAGTGAATTAACTCCAGCGAAGACTTGGCAATTGATTTTACTCTGGATGTCCTTCCTGACACAACCACAGACCACTGAGCTACCACAGCCCTCTGTGTGGAGCAGAGAGCTGCCATGTAAGGCGCCCAGTTGAGCGGATGGTGTGGGTTACGGGCCTTGCTCAATGGTCCAGAGTGGGACAAATGAGGGTGGAGGCAGGTGTGGGTGCTTCACCTTGACCACACACATTTTGATGTTGTTGGTCTGCTGAGTTGAGGTGATCCTCCGATCACAGGCACGCCTTCTCTAACCTCTGCGCCACTCCCTGTAAGAGGGAATTTTTGAGACTTGCAGGAAATAAATAATGAATATTGTCCATCTGTAATAGTTACCTCTGCAACTGATTCCTAAGCTTAGTGCTTGCCTTCTGATGAGTTAGATTTCATGAGAGACATACCAGACTACAGTTATCATCGCCAGGTTGTCAAACAGGCTGATGAGTGATTTCAGCTGCCACCATACCAACATACCTGCAGTGTGTCCCTCAGACGAATGAGACCAAACAAGTTTCTGTGTTCCAAGAAAACCATGGGCATTTCTGTGAATTAGATGTAACATAGTATTTAAAAAGTGCTTTTGAACAGTTCAGTCATGCAGAACATGTAGTATTTTTCAAGTATTGCCTGCTTGTTGAGCTCATGTGACATAACCCACCACAATACTGTACATATGGTCCAAATCTGACAAGAGGAGGCTGTCTGAGGGAACACATGATGACCTCTCTTTTGTCCTTTGGGACAAAAAGAGGGAATTGTCTTCCCAGACTGGCTGAGTAGAAAGTAACAAACCCACTCAATGTTCCTTGAACAAGTTTCAAGGACATTAGGGAGGCTTGTTTCTCTGTTTTATTGTGAGGAGCGGTTGTCGTGATTGGTGTTGTTCTTTCTCTGCACTGCGTTGACCTTTGCAAATGTTCGGGGACTGATCTGCGTCATTTCATTAATGCAGCGATTGAGAAAAGTTTGCCATCGCTTTTGGCTTTTGTTCTCCGCTGAACAATGCTGCTTTGGTGCCGCGCCGGACTTTCACAGCTTATATAACGAATAAAAAAGTCTGAGTGTGGTTCAGCCATCTGACTTGTGCAGAGTCAAACAATTTCTTCCAAGAAAAAATAAAATAAAAAGCCATTTCCAAGAACTGAATCGTGAAGATTATGAAAGCCTGCTTCAATTTTGTGCAGAGCAAATGTCATCTTTCTTCTCTCTCTGCTCCACCTTCCAGTGCACAGGTGAAAGGTCTCATGCAGTTCAGAGCCTCACTAAAGGAACAAGCTAGCATCTTCTGGTTTTTACTTTACGTGTTTAAAGCCCCATTAAGAGACTGACACTACCAGGTGCAATGGCCCCGTCTAAACTTTGTGCTCCGTTTGCAAACTTACTCTCAAACCACAAATGCACCACATCCATCAGTGTGTGTGCGTCTACATTTCACACACCCTACTCTTTACTGACAGAGGTTAGAGCCGGGTAATGACTGCTTTTAGTTTGTTTTAAGTCATACGTCAGCATGTTCGGAGAATGTTCAGACAACAAATTGTTGGGCTCATCGTTGTCGTTCTGTCCTTGGTTTCCATGTGCATTACTGTCAAATTGTGTGTTTTTTATACATATGTATATTTCTCACATAGATGATGCATCTGTGGTTTGTCCACCATCTGTCAGAGATGTCATGAATCATCAGAGTTTCAACAGAAGCTGAGTAATACACATATCTCAGAGACAAATCCAGATCACAGCAGGGCTATAAGATCCAGAAGGCAAACAGGCTCCCAAAATAAAAGAGAACACCTCTCCTCATTTTTTCTTTTTCTTTATTTGACTTTATCACCAACACACAAACAGGTTTTCCATTCATATGTTTATATATTTTACTGATATCTGCTGACTGGCTGTTCCTCTGCAGTCTCAGGCCCACGACTTGTTGTTTAACTCTGCTCCGGGCCGTTTTAACAAATAAAATTTACAGTTTAATCAAAGGTCAAGTTTACCTTTTCATGACAGAAATGCAATGACTAGTGGGATTACTTCAACACAACATCTGGAACTGTGATAAAGTAAATTAACCAGCTGATAGTCTGAACTGAAAAAGTGACACCATGGGTAAAATATAAAAACGTGTTTTCTGACATGCTGGAAATGCTGAGTCCAACAAGTTTAAAATGTTCTAACATTTCTATAGAATTTAAATTAACACTTTGGTGGCAAAAAAACAAAACAGAAATAAGAAATTATTTTTAATTTTTTACCATTTCATGTAATTTGATTTGATACTAACACTTGACTGTGCTTATACTGTACTTGCTTACTTATTATTATCAATTATTTGAAAATTACAGCAAAATGAACTTGTAGTCAATTAAACATCAGATGTAATTTTACTGTTTTTCATATCATTTATTTTGATTGTTTTTGTTTACATTAACACAGTTGTTTTGTTGCTGCAACATCAACACATTTGAGATCTTGTTGTTCCATATTTTCCCAACAGAGCACTTTGCTCTCAGACTACAGGTTTACTTGCGGTTCCTAGAGTTTCCACAAGCAGAATGAGAGGAAGATCTTCCAGTTATCAGGCTCCTCTCTTGTGGAACCAACTTCCTGTTTCTGTCTGTGAGACTGACACATTGTCCAGTTTTAAGACTGGACTTAAGACTTTCCTTTTTGATAAACCCTATAGTTAGGGTCGGCTTGTTATGCTGCTATAAGTTTAGACTACTATAGGACAAATTGACCAAATTTCCTTAAATTAATTGTTAAAATTGAATAGTTTTCATTTGATACTATTTCTATCTTAACGTGATTCTCTACCTGCCATTGTGTATCTGTTCCTCTCAAACCCAGCTGGATGAAGCAGATGTCGCTTGTCCTGAGCCTGGTTCTGCTAAAGGTTTATTCCTCATGAGGGGGTTTTTCCTTTCCACTGTCACCTTCATGCTTGCTCAAGATGAGAGTTCTGCGATGAAGTTAAACTCAAAGCAGTCTGCTCCTCAGATAAATATTGTTAAATTATTATTTTTATATATGAATGTTTTTGTTCAGTGCCCTGAGACGACTTCTGTTGTGACTTGGAGCTATATAAATAAACTGAACTGAATTGATTTTTTACTCCTGGACAAGTGAGCCAATCAGAATATCCGTCAATTGTAGACAAAAATGTTTATAATTATAGAAAATCTCCCAAGTTGTTAACAAAGTATCTGTTGCTGAGGAAGCCTCAGGGCTTCTAATGAAAAAATGTTTTCTGCTTTGCAGGCCTGTTATTGCTTTACTTTTATTTTTTTTACTATAATGTGTTTAATTGATAATTTTTCATTCAATAAATGGTTTTCTTACATAAAACGCCATTTTGGCAATACCCCTAAGTCTCTTTGCTCATCCGCAGTTCTTTCCTTCAGCCCCTACCGGGCATGGACGACCTCTGTGTGCAGCATTAGTGTGATCAGAAATTAAAATCAGTTGGTTGCCTCAGTGATGCCAAGCTGCCATCAAACCAAACAGAAAAGTTACAGCAACATATTTCTTATATTTTCATCTCTAACATTATATTATTTCACTTTAGAGACAAACAGGTTTTCACAGACAGGGTGATGATGGTTTTACGGTCCTTTCAAAAATAGATTATGATGGAAACTGTAGTTTCCTTTCCTGCACAGTAATAAGTGGTATCAGGCTTGACTTCCACTCATGCACATAGATGGTTTAAGAAGCTTTCACACTATGGTTCTGCAATACAGATGCAAAAATAAGTCCCACTTTAAGCCATCTGCACATGAACCAAATACATGCTGGAACCAGTTTACAGTGGTCAACAGGCAGGAGGCAGGGTACACCCAGAACAGAACACCAGTCCATCAAAGGGTCTCACATTAGATATGTTTCACATATTTGTGACACTGCTGCTAAGTGACAGCGCTGTAACACGAAGACATGTTTGCAAAGCACCACAGAGAGTGGATGCAGAACCAGATAGAAAGAACCTCTAGTAACTGTTAGACGAATGATGCACTGAGTTTAAAATCATTTACAATATTCATGTTGCTCATGGCAAACAAATAAACAAAGCAGTAGATTGTGGCCTTGCTAACCCTGTAAAGGAGCTGATATACGCATTAAAGGGGATTTCATTTGTGCTTCTAGGAGAACCTTACTTTACTGATCAGGCATGTGTTGTTCTAATGAAAGTAACTAAACAATGAGCAGTGACATAGTGAGAGAGGGAGATACTTTTATGATTAGCTTTGTTGAATAATTCAGGTGACGAGTTGGAAACTATTTTATAGATGCGGCAACAGCTCCGTTCGTTCCTTTTCTTTGAGTCATGGTGTTGCTACATTCATGCTTGCATCAAAATAAACCAGGACAGAAGGGCTTTCCTCTGAGATCAAAGGGTAGGAAGAAAATAGACTCTTGGCCCTTGTATAGATAGGACCCGTATCAGATTCTTGTTGTGGAGTGAAAGTAACACCATGCTGCAGTCTCAGGCCCAAGTATCAAATAATGGTGTAAACCCAGAGCCAGCAGGGCTTGTTTGACCTTCCTCAATGATTCAGGTGCTTACATTGAACCAGAGGAGAGTCTCATTCACGTCTGGAACTTAACAATCAGCCTTAATCTCTCAGTCGTAATATGCAACATGTTTTTGATGTGAAGGAGTAGCAGCTTTTCTGAACTTCTCACCCTCTTTCTGAGGGAGAGCTCAACTATTCTACAGAGAAAACACATTTTGACCTTCTATATCTGCAGTCCTAAAAAGGCCAAGTCAGAGATGGTCAGGAGTTTTCAGCTGTAGCTCCTAAACTGTAGAACCAGCTGCCTCTTTGTATCAGAGAGCCTTCAACTCTTGGTGTTTTTACGTCACAGCTAAACACATTTGTACTCACTGGCTTTTAATATAGCATGAAAGTTAACATCGTTGCATCATTTGAATAAATGTATTGTTATTTTCTTTTCACATTTTTAACTGTTTTAGTTTCAACTTCAGATTTTGGAGGTGCTGATCCTCATTCACAGCCCTTCATGCTTGGCTGCAAAGCACTCTACTGGAGATCATGGCACAATGACGCTAGCAGGTCTACATCATCCACGCATAGCAGAGGCGGAATCCTAACGTCACTGAAGCAGACCCCTTCTGCTACCTGGCTGCTTGGAAAAATTTTGTCCATAAAAGTTATAAAAAGAATCAGTGACAACAAACAGCCCTAGTGAAGCTCAACCCTCATGCTGAAGAGGTTTGATTTCCTGGTGGCAATGCAAACCAGACTCCTGTACCATTTGTATATAGGGACAAAATGGCCCATAGCAAAAGGATCCCAAGTTTATATTCATGGAGAACTCCCCACTGTGTACCTCAGAAAACAATGCCTTCAAATGCCTTCTCTGAGTCCACCATATACATGTAGACTGGGTGGACAAACTACCATGCCACTTTGATGACCCTTGCATTGATAAAGAGATGTTCTAGTGTTTCCCCAACCAGGACAAAACATGCATTGTTCTTCCTGAAGCTGAGGTCTGATCATCAACCAGACTCTCCACCCCAGCACCCCTTAATATATCTTACTGGGGAGGCTGAAGTGTGTGACTCCCTTGTAATCAAAACCACCTGCTAATCCAGTGGCATTGCCCCCGATGTCCATGCGATGTTGCAAAGGCATGCCAGCCAAGAAAGCCGAAAACCATCCAGAGCCTTGAAGAACTCAGGGCAGGCCTTTTTCATCCCCAGATCCCTGCCACAGCAGAGCTTCATAAGTAGGTCTGGTTGGAAGATGGGGCCCGGATAACCCACCTGCAGGAAAGGCACATTGAATTCTTTGCTGTCTTTTGTCCATACGAGTATTGTGAATTATGTTAGTTTGGTCTGTCACTTCAAACTAATCTGTTTACGGAGACTCTACCAGGGGCATTTGCCCTGGGAAAGCACAGCTCCTCAGGCTAGATTTTCTGCATTACTTCTGTGTGAGAAGTATAAAAAAGAACCATAAAGGCCATCATTATGGTACATGTACATTTTTTTCCTCACTCGCTCTTGTGCAAGACGGATGCAATTCTTCCCTCTCCCGTCCTCCTCCTGTTTTTTTGCTCTCTGTCTTGTGTATCGGAGCTCCTATTTACACAACTTTCGAAACAAAATTTTTTCCTGGGATATTTGTAAACTAAGAAAGCCCTGTTTATCCCCTGTGAATACTTATCAGAGCTGTACCGACTAACACCAACATCTTAACAGGACTATGTGCTATCTGGAAGTGCTTCATGGACAAATCTCACCGTCTTGTTGTCATATGCATATGTAATGTGTCTATAAATGTGCTTGCTGGTAGAGTTTTTTGATGTGTTAAATCGTATCCTGATAAGAACAAGAGATATTTTTTGTAATACCACTATCCTTTCCTCATGGCCTTTGCCCTTTTCCCATCTAAAGGAATAAGGGGCCGCACTCTTAGGAGCAGCAGCCATGTGCACTCAGCCCATCTTTCAGACAACTGTACAAATATAATTTCACTGTATTTCGGTACAATGATAATAAAGCTTATTCTATTCTATTCTATTCTATTCTATTCTATTCTATTCTATTCTATTCTATTCTATTCTATTCTATTCTATTCTATATGCCTTATCCATAAAAGCCAAATAAGTAGTGAATGAATGAGTTATTTGTTATTGAGAGGACACCGAGACATTCCATTCTGCGAGTGCACAACCCTGGGTCTTTGCCAACATTCCACCTCGTTCCCTGTGGTTGGCATCCTATCATTCAGTCTCTTTAAGTGCCCTTTTGTTTGGGGGATTGCTAAGTTCATATTTAACTCTGTTCTCACTATCACTGAACGGTCAAAGCTGTTTTTGGCAATGCCAGCTATTTTGGTCTGGCGTCTGACTCCCACTAGTGTCTATATACATGAGACCGCTTGCTGTCTGGCAACATCCAGACCTTTCTTCCTCTTGATAACCCAGACCCTCTTGTCCTTTTTGATCATAGTTCATCTATTTTTGCCAGTGAGGGGTATATTTTCCTCTGCAGTTTGCACACATCTGAATATACAGGAAATTACTGCTGTCTTATTATCCCAATATCAGTCTTCATTCTTTGCTGGATTCTTTGTATTTGATTGATTTTAGTGTATTTTTTGTTTAGCTTTCTTTACATTTAACTGCATGAATACATGGACTGTTTTTTATATTTTGTCTGATTATTTACGTATGTTTGTGTTTGTTACTAAAGGAACATACCGTGCTCTTCTTACAAGGCACAAATGTCAAAGAGGGTCAACTTTAAATTGGTGACTGACTCACTGAGGAGGCAGTCGTTGATGTTTGTGTCGAGAGAAATGCACTTCAGCATGGATAGATGGTATTTGCAGAGATGGTAATGAGGAGTACATTTTGAAGTCCTGAAAACCAGACTGAAGGTGTTTTCAGTCAGGTGAACGTTTGTCTGCTGCTTGACCTTAGCATGCATTGTAAAAATAGACTTTTATAGGTCCTTTTGACTGCTCATTTCTGACAGTGTTCATGGTCTATCATGAAGAATCATACTTTTAAAAAATGCTTTTAACAGCTTTATTCTGATATCCATTATATGTTTTACTTCTGGTCATTAAATCGCTTATTAGCTGACATTTTGAAAATAAGTGGCTAGTCTTTACTTCATTACGACATGTGACATGTGTTTTTGTTTTAATCTATAATTCTGTTTTTATATGTAAGGTGAAGTTATATCTTCACTCTTATTACAACAGATGACACACACACACACACACACACAAACCATCATTCCTTCTTTAGTTGATACCAAGTTCAAATTTTTAGTGAACAAGGCTTTTAACATGGGATTATTTTCAAAAACACTTCTCAAACGTTGGCACCTTCTAGTTAAATTATAAAATGTGAAAATGTTTGTGTAGATTTTGACAAACCTTTGTTTGACAAACAAAGTTGCCTCAGGGCATTTCATTCATCCATCCATCCAACCATCCCTGCATCCATCCATCCATCCATCCATCCAGTCATCCATCCATCCATCCATGCATCCATCCATCCATCCAACCATCTATCCATCTGTCCATCCATCTGTCCATCCATCCATCTGTCCATCCATCCATCCATCCATCCATCCATCCATCCATCCATCCATCCATCCATCCATCCATCCATCCATCCATCCATCCCTCCAACCATCTTTTTTCTTTGGGGTGGCTGCAGCTGAGTGGTTAGAGCAGTTGCCCTCCAAGGCAAGAATTGAGGGTTCGATTCCACCAGCAGTCACATGCCGAAGTGTCCCTGGGCAGGACACTGAACCCCTCATTGCTTCCGATGTGTGTCCCATCGGTGTATGAATGAGATAAAGCTCTGATTATTCTTTGTATAGATCTAGTAGAGTGCTGTATGAATGGGTAAATGAGGGCACAGGTTGTGTTGTAAAGCACTTTGAGTATCTTGATAGGATAGAAAAGCACTATATAACAGTCCATTTACCATTTACAACAAATTTTCTTTTAAAGTAAAAGACATGTCAAAACCCTTCTTAATTTAGTTTTTGTTCATCCAGAGCACTAGAGCCATATTATGACACCTGTGAGGGAAATCTCCTTAGTACAGAAAACATAGGAGGCGTCAGTCCTGAAAATCCAGATATAACTACACCAATCATAAACAGGTGGTAAAAAAATAAAATAAAATAGAAAAAATAAAAAAGGAGCAACTGCCAAGGTGAGAACAAAGCAAACAAGGTGGAATTGATTTGGGCGAAGGACCAACAAAATAATGTGCATCCCATTTTAAAAGCTGTGCACATCTAAATAGGCAGTGATAGAAATTGCGGCCACACATTTCTCTGGACATTTGGAGCTCAAACACTCAGAATTAAACAAGATTTAAACTAAAAACCTGCTCTTTTTTATTCCAACTTCACAGTCCAGAGCGATGCTGACTTTACAGGTTTAAATTTCACTCTCTTTGGTCTCAGGTTCTACAGTCGGTCAGTAGACAGTCTAGTTTAACAATCAGCACATATTTACAAACCATCATCAGGCTCATCACTCCAAACGCCAGGACTCTCAGCTCCCTCTGGACCAACCTGCTCATCCGTCTGCTGCACAGGTCAGTTAGGCACACAGCTCTGTCAGAGAAGCACATGCACGTTTTATTCCTGAAAGGCCATTTTCTGCTTGGTCATATTACACTGTGAGTGCTGTCTGTAACATGTGTCATTATCTGATAGTTTGCTGCTAGTCAGTGCTAGTCAAGGTGCATAAACGCTGCTTTTTTGAGAAAGACCGAGGGATGAATGCTCACTTGACAAAGAGACAGAAATAACTACTGCATCAGGCTGCCGGGAGGGGGGGGGGGGGGGGGGGGGGCGTGGAGTAGGTCGGCGTAGCAGTAAAATATGGGCCAAGCTCCGTAGAGCGTGGCGTAGGACGCGCCCGACCCACACACC
>NC_056504.1:12279381-12310601 GCF_014905685.2 Nematolebias whitei
GGGGGGGGGGTTAAAAATTTTGTCTCAAGGGGAGGGGAGCCTTTGGAGGGGAATATTGATGCGCTTCTCTCTACTCCCCTGACATGTGCACTCTTCCTCACGTGCACATCCATCTACTGCACTGCAGAACCAATTATGGAGCACAAAAACACACTGGCAGTGCAGCCTACTGCTTTGTAGCAGCATTCCTACAGACTGGGAAGCCATTATTAATTACCGTGCTATAAACTTGGTTTATATGTGGCTGGTTTATGTCTCTAAACTTCAGTAGATCAAAGCTGGCACGCTGGTCCAAACTGTGGACGTGTCTACCACCGTCTACTACAAGTAAAACAATAATTGTGGACATGTTCTCCTCATGCACGTGTGGGCTTCTTCCTGTGTTGGTTTTATGATGGACTGGTGAGCTGTCCTAACTTACATACACATCTAAGAACATTTATAAGAAAATAAAGAAGCCAAACGAGAGAAAAGCAGACAGATCATTTGTATTGTTATATTTTATAGATGTTTTGCTCTTTGTGGGTATGCAGAGTACCACTGAAGATTTTTATTGCAGTATAATTATTATAAGAATGAAAAATTCAACTATTTTTACTGAGTCTAAAGCAAAGTACACACATAGTTATTTTACCAGAGTATTTTCATCACAAATGAGTAAGTTATGTGCCACCTGGAAGCAGTGCATGGAAATAGTTTGTTCATGAACTTTGCCAGAATTGAGCCTCTCATTTGCTGTAACTGTACCCCACATCAGGCATTGTCTTACTGTATTATGGTTTTTATTCCATGTGTGTGGGTTTTTCCAAGGATTAATATTCATCAAGGCGTCGGTCCACAGGTGCTGAGACGGTGTGCTTTCCACAGGCTGTGTTGGTTTACAGTGTTTAGTATCCTGAATGAAAGTGTCACTTGTGTTTTTAATAAACAGTCATGTTTATTTAATTTTAATAAGATTAAATTTCAAGCCATGGATTTATATTTCCTTTATGTTCCTCATGTACCTGTATGAGGTTGCACATTGTCCCATCTGCATGCATTGCTTCTTGGATTTTTTTCTTTTAATTATTTTTAATATCACGCTATGATTTATTTTTTATTTTTTATTTTACATGTGTTTGTCTGCCTGTAAGCAAAATATGTCTGAAGTATGAAATGCTGGACAGATTTTAATGAAACCCTGAGAAAGTAATCACTGGATGTACATCGACAACTGATGCACTTTTAGAGTAACCATTGTTTGGCTAAAAAAGACGCCAAACACAAAAACAGCTGTCAAATTTGGTGTGATAGTAGCTGAGAGTTACCTCTAACACATACTGTGAGTGCTACAGATTGGACTAAATTTCTGTTTAAAATATTGACATTAACTCTTGGAGTCAACTCTTGTCTTTTAGCAAAATATTTCATGAACCTGGAGAAGTTTTTTTTTAATGAAGCTGACAAAAAAATATCCATTGCATGATGTTCATCTACAACTGACTGACTGTTTAATCCAAGTCAGCATGGCCGCCACAGCTAATGGACCTTAGAAAAAAAAACGAAAGGCTTTAATTCAGTCAGTTTTACAGATAGATATGTCCCTCTCAACAAATGTCCCAAGCAATGACAGATCATGCATTGCATTGTTTTCTAAATTTAACCAAATATGTTAAACTTCTCATTTTTTTAAACAAGAAGAACTTAGTTCAAAATGAAATATTAGGGCTTTGATTATGTTTGTTTTCATTTCTTTCCATACCTGAAATTCTAACTTCTGTACAAAAAGACTGTCGCTCCCTTATAAAGACACAGATACACTTGTTTTGACACTGAGCTGACTCCGCTGCAATAATCTGACCTTTTTGGGTAAGAAAAAGCTGAACATAAACTGTTTTGGTTTGGCACCGAAGTACTAGTGTCTTCTGAAATCCTTTCCAGTAGAGTTATTCTGAAGACATACCATTGTGTTTATGCACGTCTCTTTTTCGAAAGTATGGGATAAGGTGTGTGACCCAAGAGTGTGTGTTCATTGTGTCAGATGTGTCAACGGATGTGTAGCTCTCCACTCAGTCATCACACGTGCCGTGGTGGATGATGGAAAATGACACACTTTAGAGCGGTGGACATGCCAAGGATTATTCACACCACACTTACACAAACATACACTCGATTAAAATAGCTTAATAGAATTAGAAGTCCTATATATTTACTCGAATCTCTGTTGCCAGGTTGTCGTGAAAGAACCACATGCTTCGACTGTTTTGTGTCCTTGACATCGCTGAGCTATTTTCCTCACATGCAAATCTTAACGTGCTCTGTCATCACTGTAATGTTCCAGTCACATGGCGGGGTTATACTTGGTTTTGCAGAGTGTGTTTATTTATCCAATGCAGATTGTATACTTCATCAGGATAAGTCCAAATTTGATTTAAAACAAACAAACAAACAAACAACAAATAAGAAATGTATAGTTTTCCATTTCATCTTGTAGACATGAGTGTGAACATTTGGTATGTTTGGTCTATTGTAGGCATTATAATAAGTTTGAATAAAATATTAGAGAACTATGAGGAGATGGATTCCTTTTGTTACTCACCTTTATTTTTATTTATTGTTTGTGTACATGACACATTCTAGGGCACAACAACAACAACAACAAAGCACACAATATTGTTTTAATTGACAAGCATGTTAATGAAAACATCCATCCATTTTCTTTAATCTAACTTTTCCTTTCTGGGTCATGGGGAGCTGATGCCTGTCTCAAGCACTGTTTGAGGGGTGGGGGACACCCTGGACAGGTCACAAGTCCATCACAGGGACACAGAGAGACAAAAACATTTAGGGACATTTTAGAGTTACATATAAACCTAACGTGCATAGTGTCTGTGGAAGGAAGCATTCAGAAAAACCCACGTGCACAGGAAAACATGTGAACTGCAATCAGTAAGGCTGGGAGGCAAACCTGTGACCTTCTCACTGTGAGGTCACAGCTGTAACCACTGATCCACAGTGCTGCCCCAAATATTTCCCTCAAAGTTTCACACTGATTTATTCAAATATCTTGTCTTTCATAACTAACAAGGTGTGAAAGGACAACAGATCTAACGCTGGCGTATACTGGCGTTTGTTGTTGTGCACTGCATCGATGTTGGCTGAAACACACTGTTCTTCAAAAAGTCTAATGAAATGAAAACAATAGTTTTGAAACATGTTTTTGTATGATCATCTCCGTCCTTCCCTCACTCCTCACTCCACTGCTGTTCTGGTCCACAGTCTGGTCACCTCTTGTTTAGATTATTGCAATTCTCTTCTTTTTGGCCTACCACAGAAAACCCTCCATAAATTACAACTGGTTTTACAACAGCTTCATTGGCTTCCCATCCCATATCACATCAATTACAAAATACTCCTCCTTACCTTGAAAGCTGTCCACAACCTCGCTCCTCCATACCTTTTGGACCTTCTTCGCATTGCTACACCCGCTCGTACCCTCAGATCCTCTTCTTCTATTCAGCTCATTGTTCCCCTTGCTCGTCTTGTTACTATGGGGAGCAGAACATTCAGATGCTCTGCTCCCCAGCTCTGGAACTCACTCTCACCTGATACTCGCAACACAGACTCATTGCCACATTTCAAATCCAAACTCAAAACTTATCTGTTTAAAGTAGCCTACGCACTGTGATTGTAACTGCATTGTCTTATTTTAATTCCATTTTACTTGTTTTTACAGTGTGTATAAATGGTAAATAGACTGTACTTATATAGTGCCTTTCTATCTTATCACAATACTCAAAGCACTTTACAACACAATCTGTGTCCTCATTTACCCATTCATACAGCACTCTACTAGATCTATAGAAAGCTAATTGAACAAATCATTCTAAAGAGACTAATCAGCGCTTTATCACATTCATACACTGATGGGACACATCAGATGCAATGAGGGGTTCAGTGTCTTGCCCAGGGACACTTCAGCATGTGACTGCTGGTGGATTCAAACTAACAGATGAGGTCAGGCAGGAATCCCCATGAACTATAATGTTTGCAGATGACATTGTGATCTGTGGTGAAAACAGGAAACAGGTGGAAGAGAACTTGAAGAAGTGGAGGTATGCACTTGAAAGAAGAGGAATAAAAGTCAGCTGTAGTAAGACAGAGTACATGTGTGTGAATGAGAGGGAGGCCGGTGGAACAGTGAGGCTACAAGGAGCAGAGGTCACGAAGGTACAGGACTTCAAGTACTTGGGGTCCACTGTCCAGGAAAATGGAGAATGTGATAAAGAGGTGAAAAAGACAGTCCAGGCAGGATGGAGTGGATGGAGAAAAGTTTCAGAAGGGATTTGCAACAAAAGGGTGTCAGCAAAGGTCAAAAGAAAGTTTCACAAGACAGTGATGAGACCAGTTATGTTGTATGGTCTGGAGACAGAGACATGGACAAAAAGACAGGAGAAAGAACTGCAGGTGTCAGAAATGAAGATGTTGAGGTTCTCCTTAGGAGTGACAAGGATGGATAAGATTAGGCATGAGATCATCAGAGGTACAACACAGGTTGAACAACTGGGAGATAAAGTTAGGGAGACCAGACTGAGATGGTTTGGACATGTCTAGAGGAGGGACAGTGGGTATACTGGTAGAAGGATGTTAGAAATGCAGCTGCCAGGAAAAAGACAGAGGAAGGTCAAAGAGGAGATTTATGGATGCAGTTAGAGAGGACATGACGGTAGTTGGAGTGAGGACAGAGAGTGCAGAGGACAGAGTGAGGTGGAGGAGGATGACTCGCTGTGGTGACCCCAAAGAGGAAAAAGCTGAAAGAAAAAGAAGAAGACGATGATAGTGGAATTTTCAGGTTTTAAAGGGACACAATTCTGTTGTCCTTTCTCTGCTGCACTTTGGTTCTTTGAAACATAAAGTGTGGGTTAGTCAATGCATTTCCCAGCTGCAGAAGGAAACAGCCAAGCAGCCTGGAAGAAGTCCAGTAAAAGCCTGTTTTAGCATAAACAACATACTGAAGGCAAGTTCAAGGATAATGTCCAAAATCTTGAAACGTTTGCCTAAAAATGCAAACATTTAGAAACTCTTTCAATTCATTTGCATTTTCCAAATATAAAATAAAACGTATAAGATGCAGTCAGTATCCAAGAGCTGGTACTGCACTGTCTCTGGACCAGAACCAGCTCAGTCTGACTAATGATGCTGTAGCCTTTTGTCTGTGTGTGTGTCTGTGTGTGTGTGTGTGACCTGCAAAGTATGTGACAAAGCTAAAGTCCAGGAGATATGACGTCCTTAGCCCAGTTTCCTGAATGGACCTTGGGTATTAAAGCTTTGAAAGTACTTTTAATGCTGTGAAGATTGAACAGTCAGTGATTTACTAACTTTAGCAGTAAAGCTGAGTTGGTGGAGACACGATTAGAAGACAAACTTTGTAAGAATAGGGTGTCTCGAGTTGTTTTATTGTGGTTCTGCATCAGAACGTCACTCGTGCAGTCTGACATCACCTCACTTTCTGCTTGCTTCTTTAAAGGAGGAGTTTGGGATTTTTAAAATGTGATTCTGTGGAAAGGTTCAAGTATTTTTTCGTTTACATAGCTCTTTGAGTGGCCGCAATGATAAAAAAAATAGAATTTAACTTTAACGGACTGAAAAGCTAAGGCAAAGTGAAGTTGTTTTAAAACAGTTCACATTTCAACAATTTTATACAGATTCATATAAACATTTTTTTTAACTTTACATTTGCATCCATTTTGCAATACACAATTATTTACAAAGAAGTTTGTGTTTAACAATAAAGACTGTAGGTTTAAGAGTTTGTTATAAATAAGGGCCCATTTCAAACAGAGATTGCAAAAAGGAAAGTGTTACAAGTGCCAGAGGGATTATTTTATGACAAAGTTAAACAGTGGGAAAAAAATTAAAAGTGGTTGTAGTTTTTTTCCTCCATAACTATTTTGTATTTTAATCACGTTCTTTTAGATTCATATGCTTCCTTTGCCATGTCATTCCTAAATTAGGGCCCAAAGAAATCTGTTCTTTTTTTTTTTTTCAATTTTCTATTTTTGTTCTTCTAAATGATACATAATTGTATCTGCAAATAATCTATACGTTGGATTGATAAAATGACAAAAAATCAATCAGAAAATACTGAATAAATGAATAAAATTTGACTAATTTCACAACAAACAGCAAAAACTGTTTCAGTTATTCAAAACACTCAATGACTTATTAAATAATTTACTCATTTGGCTGTCAGTAATTTCAAAATTTAAAACATTCAGATCTTTTTGTAAACTAAAGATTTTTGTATTTTATATAAAACTTTTTTAAGAAGTCCAGAAGAGCTGGAGATTTGGACACAGAAACGCAGACCAATGAGCTCGAAGAATAAACAGATATATATATTTTATTTTATGAAACGAAAAGCTGTCGTGGCATCAGACTTACAAAAACTCAAAGAGAAAACAAACGAAGCACAAGAAGACATGAGGAGGACCGGGCTGTGGCGTATGAAACACACGGTGCTCAGCAGAGAATGAAGTGAAGACAAACCAGGCTGTGGCTGATGAGGTGAAGTGGCTGCAGCTGCGACAGGTGAACAGGTGGAAGAGGGCGTGCAGGAGCGAGGAGCTGAGGAAAAATACCGAGAGTGGCTGGAAGCAACGGGAGGCAAGAAGTAAATTAAACACCATAAGAAATAATGTCAGGGTCAGTGTATTCAGAGTCAGCATTTCTTTATTTGTCATTCGCACCACATGTGGTACATGAGGTGGAACGAAATTGTGTAAACAGGGTCCCAGTTACATCCGACAATAAAATGTAAAAGAAAGACAGTAATAAGATCTAAGATATGAACTAAGAAAAACATTAACTAAAAATACACTAAGCACTAATAGCGTAGAAACAATATGCCGAACAGCAGCACAAACATGAGTCTGTGTGAGCAGATTAGCACAAATGAACACAGCAACATTGAAACAGATCAGCAGCGACATAAAACAGATCAGCATCAACATGAAACAGATCAGCAGCAACATGAAACAGATCAGCATCGACATGAAACAGATCAGCATCAACATGAAACAGATCAGCATCAACATGCAACAGATCAGCATCAACATGAAACAGATCAGCAGCAACATGCAACAGATCAGCAGCAACATGAAGCAGATCAGCAGCAACATGATGTGATTTTTCACAGTGATTATTCTGGTTAGAGATTCATGAATCTAACAGTCTCAGGGTAGAAGCTGTTCCTCAGTCTAGTGGTTCTACACTTAATGCTCCTCAACCTCCTTCCTGAGGGGAGAGGGACAAAAAGTGTGTGTGCTGGGTGAGTGGGGTCCTTCATGATGCAGGTGGACCTCTTCCTGCATCTAGAGATGTAGATGTCTGTGATGGTGGGGAGACTGACTCCAACAAACTTCTGTGCAGCCTTCACCACTCTCTGCAAAGCTTTTCTTTCTGCAGCTATGCAGCCTCCATGCCACACGTTGATGCTGGAGGGAGTTCAGCCCAACTTTTATTTTAACAATCAAAAACAAAAAGCCGACGTGGCGGCAACAACTTACTATGTTCAGGTGGGAAACAACACATGGAGGGAGGGGGGAGCACGGGGGATCACGAGGAGCACTGAGACCTCTGGGAAACCAACGTATTGAGCTGCTGGTGAGGTGGTGACAAGGGAAAATTGAAATAACTGAGTGAGAGTGAAAGTGGGAACACCTGGACTGAATGCTGGGGACAGGTGAGGTGGCAGGCTGACTGGAAAAACACTGAGGAGGCTCACTGAAGGTAATTGGAAGATGGCACAAGAAACACTGGGAAACAAAACAAGACGTAAACCAGAATACTCAAATAAAACCCGAACAACGCGCAGGTCCTTGGTTCAAACCCCGGTCCAGGGGCCTTTCTGGGTGGAATTTGCATGTTCTCTCCGGGTTTTCTTCAGGTGCTCCGGTTTCCTCCCACAGACCAAAAACATGCCTGTTAGGCTGATTGGTAACTCTAAGTTGTCCCTAGGTATGAGTGAGAGAGTGAATGGTTGTTTGTCTCGTTTGTCTCTATGTGGCCCTGTGATGGACTTGCGACCCATCCAGGGTGTACCCCGCCCCTCGCACAGTGATTGCTGGACATGGGCACCAGCGACCTCCGTGACCCAAAATGGAATAAGCGGGTAAAGATAATGGATGGATGGATGAAATACAAAAACACAAAAGATCCAAAATGAACAGGAAAACACAACAGAACCCATCCATTCATCCATTATCTTTTCCCCGTTTCTTCCATTTTGGGTCATGGGGGGTCGCCGGTGCCCATGTCCAGCAATCACTGTGTAAGGGACGGGGGACACCTTGGACGGGTTGCAAGTCCATCACAGGGCCACATAGAGACAACCAACCATTCACTCTCTCACTCACACCTAAGGACAATTTTAGAGTTACCAAACAGTCTAACATGCATGTTTTTGGTCTGTGGGAGGAAACTGGAGTACCCGGAGAAAACTCACCCATGCACAGAGAGAACATGCAAACTCCACCCAGAAAGGCCCCCAGACCAGGATTTGAACCAGGGACCTGCTCGCTGAGAGGCAGCAGCTCTACCAGCTGTGCCACCGTGCTGCCTACAACAGAACCCAAAGGGCTAAAATAAAACAAACCATGAAAGGAACACTAAAAAAAACTAAAGGAATACATTTTAAAAAGCACTGATATGACAACGAAACAAAACAGAAAACTAAACTCTTAAAAAAAAAACTGATGCTGACAGAAACAATCTTCTTGCTAAACTAAAGTGCTTCCCTTCTGAATATTGACACAATAATGTGAAACAAACACTATAGCTCTTACGATGTGCCATAACTTTGTTTGACTCATTCTAGTTTTACCGTTTTGTTGACAACTTGTACTTTTAGTTTTTTTCTTTTCTTGTGCTGAGGCGTTGAGAAACGTGGCAACACCTGTAAAACAGGATCTCGTGACCTCAGTTCTCTAGAACAGAAAAAAGTCAGAATGTTCTGTTTAGATTTTGTTAGCGATTGATGTTCCTGTCTAAAAGCTGTGAAGTCGCCGCTGTCTGCCTTCTTTTTCTGCTTTCATGTAAAAGAGTTTGCAGAAGAGTTGAGCTAACGTAGCTCACACAACTGAACGTCTTTGTAATGTGTGGAACACAAATGGTTAAAAAAGACTAAAACCAAACTCAGCGTTTGTGTTTTTCACATGATTTATTATTGATAACAGACCACAGACCCACACAGTCTGCAACAGAAATAAGTTTAAACTGATGTAAATAACCATATTTTTAAAAGCTGAAAGTTGAGTAAAGATGTAAAAAAAACATGTTTAATCACCAATAAAGTTTCATAATTAGAGTTGGTTTGGATGGAAGTAATGTGTCTAAGTCTCAGCCACACACTGAGCCTTTAGCTCAGAACAATTAAACACCATATCTCCAAACTGAGCTCGTTCTAAGAGCTATCTAAAACAGGTAGGATACTGACTGTTTAAGACTTTTCCACAAAGTCTCACTTTTAAAAAAGACCTTATTTTCCTTTAGGACTTCTTATTAATCTTTTTTGATGTTGGTGGTTGTCAGCTGACTCTATAAAAGACAGTTTCTGTGTTGTTTTATTACAGTACCCATCACTGATTAATTTTTACTTTAGCTTTTGCTTCAATAACAAAGAAAAATCACATTTTTTGCCAAAGAAAGAGGCCTGTTAAAGAGTTTGGCCATTGTAAGAACAGTATGGGTTCAACAAGGTTAATGTAGTTTCTAACTTTTTTAAATTTATTAACAAACATGACATTAAAATAGAAAATAATTATCTTAAAATAAATAACTTTTTAATAGAATTATTTGATTATGAATGTGAGGTAAGCACCAAAACATTTTCAGTCAGAAACCTTGTTGCTATTATTAATTATAGATGCATTGTGACCAAATTTGATCTCAAGTTGTGTGATGGAAATATATTATTTATGGATCTGCTTTTCCACATAATCTTTATAACCCTTTTATTATTTTAAGGTCATTTTGAATGTTATTACAATGTTATTTGATATAATAATGCTTTGGTATCACTGTTTGTGAATCGGATCCCTGTGGACAGCTGGTTAGATGCTTATCCCCCCTCGCAAAAAGCCTTGAAAATGTTTTAATGTTTTCTTTTCTGTGAGGCTGTTAGCCCTCTGGGTTCTGAAAATGCTAGGACAAAGCGAAGGGCCCCTGACGAGTTTCTAGAATACAAACTGTTTTGTTCCAGAAAGCCAGAACGGGTCAGGGACTCAGGCGGGAAAAGGCCTGAATAAGTTCTGTACTTGTGATGCATTGACTTTCTTGAGTCCGGCTGTTCTCCAAAGTTTTGTAATGAACTTGATGAAATCTCCACCTGATCGTTTGTGAATCCGTTTCTTCTACGACAGTTGTCCTTTATTTCAGTTTGCAGTGCAACACCTGGATGTCCTGTTGGGGCTCTGGTGCTGAAATGTACACTATTTTTCACCATAGAAATTGTACCTTTTGCATAAATTTGCAAGTCCTGCGACTTATACACCAAAGCTCTGTAATACATGTTTCCCCCCATATTTATAACCTGTTTTTGACTGAGATCTGACGATTTAATTCATTCTGACATGAAAAATATTAAATATTACCATTTGCAGCCGCTTGAGGGCCTTCAGGCATTATGGCAAGCCAAGTGTCTCATTAATAAGGAAAAGTGGCTATTAATGAGATACTTGGCTTGTCATAGTAAACCACCTTCATCTCACTCCAGAACCCCTGGAGCGAACATGAAATCAGCTGCATTTCGCTGCGCTGCCCAGGTGAAATGCAACTGATTTGACCGTTAAAGTGTATTTATTAAGGAAAAGATCAGCTTTGCAATAATGTCAAGCAAACAAATAATTGTTTTTAAGTGTTAATCTTGTTAAATTATTGTTAATGTTCTCCCGTGCATGCTCCCGTGGCCACCATTTGGCAGCCAATCAATTTTTGGCACAACACTGGCCCACATTTCTGGGTGGTCAGTGGTGACACATAATAGATGTGACTTATACGGCGAAGCGACATACTTATGTTCTAACCACTTTATTAAACATATTTGGACTGATGTGACTTATACGGCGGAAAGTATGGTATGTCTAATATCAGTTTTTGGTCAAATAGAGCAACATGATATAAATAAATTATAATCATTATAAATTGTCCATGCTCTTGTTTCTTTAGTAAAGCAGTGAATTATTTGATTTAATCAAAAAGTCAAAAAGAAGTTGTTATTTTTACTTGTTTAACGTGGTATTTTTGTTTATTTGTAAAAGTACATACAGGTTAGTGACAATTAATATAAAAGTAAAAGTTAAAAATAGCTAATGTGTATAGATTCAGAGACAATCTGATCAAAAGTCCACAGAAATATTGACTCATTTGAATCAGTGCAGACAGAATCCTGAACTAAAGTCAAAACTTGGACAGTTTGAAACAGTTCATCTGTCCTCTGTCGTCTTAAAGGCAGCCTGAGGATTTTTCACCCTGTGTAATCCCCGTGTTTGTTTGTTACATTTGTCATTATGCAAACTTTCTGTATAAATAGCCTCTCCGTGGCCTGAACTTTCAGCAGCAGGGGGTATTTTTAGTGGGGGATTAGGTGTTTGGTGACCCAGGAGGATTTAGTTAGCAGGTTTATCTGCCTTGATGTGATCTGAGCTGATCGCTCTGGAGAACGACCCTGTAAATATCCACACAGGTAGATCAGCCTTTTTCCACTGCCTGTGTGCCAGGTGTCAGGATCACAGCGGTACACCGTGTTTGTTGTTTGTTGTGCTCGTCCTAGCCGTGGGATTTCTCTGTTCGGGTTGTGCGATGCCATCAATGCACTGTGCACAAACACATTTAAACTGACACACATCCTGTATCACATTGTAAATTAATAGAGAAAATCAAAAGCTTTCAGCTAATATTCAGCTAGTAAGTAGAGGCATTTACTTACTGTTTATTTGGGGCATTTGGCGTACAGTATTTATTAAATGTTTTAGTGATTGTGCCACCGTAGTCCACCTCTAGTTTCACCTTTATTGACCAAAACTGTAACTTTGTTATGCAGCGCATTGTGACATTTTCACTTTTGTTTTTGTTTCAAAATTTAGTTATTTGAAATAAATAAAACATTTTATGTGGTGGTAGCTGAGAGTCATACAAAATGTAAAAGCATGGTGGTGAAAATGAACTTCTCCAATGGCTCATTCATTTGGTCAGCCGAACGATGCTCTGAGGTGAGGAGGAGCAGGAAAGGGAGACGGTGGAAAGAGTTGTCGCCTTAAATCAGGAGCAACTTGTCTGGATGATCTAAATGTATTGGTGTCATTCAGCAGCTGACAGCACAAAGGTGCAACATTTCAACTTCAATAGGACATGGTTAAAGTGAGCATAGGATTTAACAATCAACTGAACGACTAAAAGTCCTGGAAGGTGATTAATGAATGCAGACAGGTGGGAATGGAGCCGAAAGCAAGAACCATTGAGGACATCAAAACTAGATGCTAGTACCAAACAAACTATTACAAAGTAATCCTAAACAACTTGACAGTTCTGGAGGTTTTAAATGGAAATATTTTCAAGAAAAGTCTCCGTATTTTATTTCATCAAACTGCAAAACACACGGGAGCTTTTCTTGTTTTGTCTCTGTAGATAAAAGTGCACTTTTTTTCTACACACAATTCCACCAACTATGAATCATTTTGTGTATTTTAAATTCAACTGGTGGGCTTGCTCAAACTTTATCAGCAGGAAGTGATGGTGAGAAAAAAGGCCTTCCACTTTGATCATGATTTTGAAAGTAGCTTAATTTCGTCAGGAGCGACACAGTGGCTCAGTTGATAGAGTTGTTGCCTCTCAGCGAGAAAGTCACTGGATTGAATCCTGGCCGGGGGCCTTTCTGGGTGGAGTTTGCATGTTCTCTCCATACGTGGGTTTTCTCCAGGTACTCCGATTTCCTCCCACAGACCAAAAACATGTATGTTAGACTGATTGGTAACTCTAAATTGTCCCTAAGTGTGAGTGAGAGAGTGAATGGTTGTTTGTCTCGTTTGTCTCTATGTGTTCCTGTGATGGACTGGAGACGTGTCCAGGGTGTCCCCCACCTCTCACGCAGTGACTGCTGGATATGGGCACCAGCGACCCCAATAAACCAGAAAGGAAGAAGAAGGTAAAGATGATGGATGGATAATTAGTTGAGTTTTTGGCTATACCTCCTCAGTACTTTTGTCTTCCTTTGTTAAATAAAACCTTTTTTTTTTTTTTTTTTTACTTTTGAGCTTTTCATTTCCAGTCTGCATTTTGGGTCCAATTTTCCATTTCTACCAAACCACTGACACAAAGGGCCGTGGTCTTCACCATCACCAGTAACCCCACCTATTTCTGCATTATGCCAAATTACTTTGGCTTTAGCTCTTCACCACATCTCTGATTCAGATCAGAGTCAGAGAGAGATTTATTTGTCATACACACCACATGTAATACATGAGGTGGGACGAAACTATGTACATAGGGTCCCAGTTACATCCAACAAAAAATCCAAATTGTAAAGAAAAAAAATATTAGTAAGATTTGAGTCATGAACTAAGAATATACAAAGTACTTATTCAGTAAACTAAGAATACACTAAACACTAATGTTACAAAAACAATGCACCAAAACAACAGCAGCACAAACATGTTTTACAACTGAGTTATATACATCTTCAGTTTTATACCAGTTTTTAAACATGTGAGTTCAATAATATGATTTTTTTTCTTTCTTTCGGCTGCTCCCTTCTTCAGGGGTCGCCACAGTGAACTAAGTTGCACGAAGACTTAGCAATTATTTTTTTATGCCGGATGTCCTTCCTGACACAACCACAGCCCTCTGTGTGGAGCAGAGAGCTGCTGTCTAGGACACCCAGAGGAGCAGATGGTGGGGGTTAAGGGCCTTGCTCAAGGGCCCAGAGTGGTGAGGGTGGAGGCAGGTGTGGGTGCTTCACCTATCCCACCCACATTTTGATGATGTCTGTACCAGGGGGTGATCTTCCCATCACATGCCCACCTGCTCTAACCTCTGCATCACCACTCCTGTCCATAAAATGTTTGTTAAACATATCACACTAACTTTTAAATTGTCTAAGTTCTTTTTGTCCTCACCAGGTAAGACGCTTATGATGTCTCTGGTTCAGAAGTGTCTCAACTTGAGGAACGAGACATTTGTAGCTCATGTCTGGAGTTAATCAGCTGATCAGGGTGAGACACCAGGAGTTTACAATATGGAACCTCTTCACAATATTCTAATTTTCTGAGACACTGAATTTTGTTTCGTCATTATCTGTAAACCATAGTCAACAAAATTACAAGAATCAAAAAGACTTTAAATATTTCACTCTGTGTAATGAATCCATGTAATTTATGAGTTTCACTTTTTGAAATGACTGACAATAAATATTGAACTTTTTCACAATATTTTAATTTTTTGCGATGCACCTGTTCTCCACTTGTTCTCAGACAGACTGGCCTACGCAACTTAACAAGGAAGATTCAGTTTCCTCCAAGAAATGCAGGCTGGCAGTCTCCAATTATATTTGAACTTTTGCAGCTTGAGCTCAAACTAGAATGTGGACAGAATAACAAGAAGGTGAACAGTTGCTGCAGAGCTCCATAAAGCTGCTGCAACCTTGATTCAGTCAAACATCGACCCTCTTAATTATACCTCAACGTCACGCTGCCATGTTTTCTGTTATGGTGAAAAAGATTACAAATGCTTAATAGTGCTAATTTTTTAACATAAAGTAGATGTTGAAACTGATGTTTTACATCACTAATTATGAATCTAAAGATAGCCTCACACTTCTTATATCAGCTCATGTGTTGTGTGGATTTGGAGTTAGTTTGAATGTGCAAAGCTGCTTCCTGGATCTGGATCACTCAACAGATTAATATCTGTCCTCTTCCTGTCATCAGGGCTGTAGGCACTAAGATCTTACCTAGATGATTTTAGTTTTTTGAACAGCACTGTGTCAGGCACGTGCCTCAGCAGCACAGTGACAAGCTCTCACTGCCTGCCTCGGGATGTGTGGCCCATTTTCTCAAGGTCACGGCAGTAATTTCCCAGCTGGTGTGTAATTTCCCCTGTGCAGTAACCTCTCATTTATCAGGCTGATTTTTTTCATTGTTCGCTTTTTAAATGTCTCAAAGCGCATTAAAAACTTGGATAAATTAGATTATGAAACATTTCTTGTTACGGTTTAATTAAGTCAAGTTTAAACATCTGCTTTTAGTATTGATTTTATTGTCTTTTTACTTGTTTAGCTTATCTGTTAGATGGCTAACGTGACTGCTGAATGACACAAGCCCTGAAAATAAATTTAGAAACACGTAACAAAAACCTTCAGTCTTGATCTTGACTTTATTGTAGATTAAACTGTTTCTTCATTGTTACTTTCCCACAAAAAAAACAATGAATTTGAATACAATTACCAACTTTTTACATTTCATTAAAGCATCTCAGCTATGTGACAATTGAAACATTGTTTTCAAAGCAAAACTTGCTCATTGCTAATTTATTAACTATGTCTTCATTTTCTTGATACAAAACAACTATATCATAATACCTTATAAGTACCGTAACTTCCGGATTATTGAGTGCACCCGACAAGCCGTGCCCACTAAATAAATAAAAAATAATAATTTTGTGCCACACTTATCTATAAGCCGCAAGTTCCCACGTTGTAACATGAGACATTTACACAAAACGTTTTTTTTTTTTTACTTTTAATTAAAAACGTATCGTAACATACACAAATGTACAGTACAGAAGTTCCTCGTTTATCGCGGGAGATCCAAACCCTGAAGCCCAGCGATAAGTGAAAAACTGCGAAGTAGGGATAGTAATACAAATAAGTAGTAGTTTATTTATATATATATATTTATATATATATATATATATCTATATATATATAGATATATATATATAGATAGATAGATATAGAAATATCTATATCTATAGATATAGATATATCTATATATATAGATATAGATATATCTATATATATGGCAGCAAGGTGGCGCAACTGGTAGAGCTGCTGCCTCTCAGCGAGCAGGTCCCTGGTTCAAATCTCGGTCTGGGGGCCTTTCTGGGTGGAGCTTGCATGTTCTCTCCGTGCATGCGTGGGTTTTCTTTTTCTCCGGGCACTCTGGTTTCCTCTTACAGACCAAAAACACGCATGTTAGGATGATTAGTAACTTTAAATTGTCTCTAGGTGTGAGTGAGAGAGTGAATGGTTGTTTGTCTCGTTTGTCTCTATGTGTCCCTGTGATGGACTTGCGACCTGTCCAGGGTGTCCCCCACCCCTCATACAGTGATCGCTGGACATGGGCAATGGCAACCCCCGTGACCCAAAATGGAAGAAGCGGGTAAAAAAAAAATGGATGGATGGATACACACACACACATATATACTTTGTAGATAGATAGATAGACACAGTGCCTTGCGAAAGTATTCGGCCCCCTTGAACTTTTCAATCTTTTGCCACATTTCAGGTTTCAAACATAAAGATATAAAATTTTAATTTTTTGTGAAGAATCAACAACAAGTGGGACACAATCGTGAAGTGGAATGAAATTTATTGGATGTGTCATTTTTTTTTAACAAATAAAAAACTGAATGCTTTTACAAAAAGACAGCCATTAATAATTAAAAGTAGCAGTCTTTGAAGTAAGGCAAATCACTTCTGTCTTGCATCCCAAATTTTAAACGTCTCAATGGAGTTAGCACTCGGGGTATGTGTTGGGGGTGGGGGTGGGGGCTCTTAACTAGTTCAACACCTAATAATAGCTCATTGTAACAGACTCACACACACACACAGGCTGTTACATTATCACACGCCTGGCAATCAAAAGTGCACAGCAAATGTGTGTTTAAATGTAACCAAGACTAGTTTACATTGTTCATCATGGACTTCTGCTCCATGTGAGTCAAGCAGCCAGATTATAGAGCTTAGTGTTGAGTCTGTTTCCTCCTCAAGCAGTCAGCGATCAACAAGAAGATGTCCAGCAAACATTAATAGTTGCATAGAATCACACACACACCACACTACTTTACACCAATATTTACTGTATGTTTTGGTGTAAATACACTTTGTACTTGTCAGTGTTTTAATGAGCAGAGTCAGCAGTGAGCGACTGTCTTAATCTGATGTTGCTTTGCCTGCTAAAATAATCTGTGTCAAGAAGGAGGGTGGACGATGAGGATTACAGTTTCCACTCTGCTCTCGGACACGTCGTGTGTCCACCCTGGATCACCTCTTAACAGCACGAGTCCTTCATGGATGTACACTGACAGCTGTTTCACTTTTGGAGTCGACCCAATTCAAGATGGCCGCCACAGAAAACTGACTTTAGGAAACATAAAAACAGCTATAATTTGACACTTTTATAGATACTTAGATAAAATTAGCTAATGTGAGAGATGAGAGTAATGCCCTAAACAACATGTGCCAAACTCAAGGCCCGGGGGCCAAATGTGGCCCTCGTTGACATCCTATCTGGCCCCCAAGATGATATTTTAAATGTAAAATATTTTTATCACTTGAATTTTTTTTCAGTAATCTTTGATTATAATGATGAAAGTGCAACAGAGAACATCAAATGAGACCAATTAAACTTTTCTTGCGGAACCTGCAACCAAGAAAAGATGCAGGGTATCTGATTTGAGTAGATTCTGAAACTGGCCCTTAGTTTGACAAAGGTTTTAATTTTGGTCCCCATTTGTAAGTGGGTTTGACACCCCTGCAAACACACTCAGAGAGCCACACGTGAAATATTTTGCTTACAACTTTGGCCTCAACCCTGACTGTCTGTTAGCAAAATATGTCATGAAGCAATTGACAGATCCTTGAAACTCCCAGTAAAAATTACAATCAATACTTCACAAAACTGGTTATAGCACGGCCAGTTTTACAGATGTGGTAGTCGCTGAGGGTAATGCTCAGCACATTCTCAAAGCACTGCACAGCATATCCTTGCTTAAAAACTGACATTATCTACAGACGGTGTGTTTGTTAGCAAAATATCTCATGAACCACTGGACAGATGTTAGCTGTAGAGCTGGCTTCATATCTCTGAGCACCAGCACCTCTGACGTCAGCCCATAAGGTCTTTTCTAAACCAAACAGCTGCAGCTCTGTCTTTTCTCAACACAACATCCTTTTAGTTCAAGACTGAGACTGGATCCCTTTAATCATCTTGTTGTGTTGTTCTCCTGGTAACCTTGTTTGTTTGTTTTGAAATGGTCTTTCGTTCTGACGCTTAAACCGAGAAACAGCTGAGTTCAGCTTCCTCTCTGACTTCATTCCTCTCCCCTCCCCTCTCTTTGTTTGCTTGCCTCTTCGCCTGGGGGTGATGATGGTGGTGGTGGTGGTGGGGGGGTGCATAGCAGCCGACGACTTGCTCTCGAGGCTGCTGATTGGAGGGTGTGAGGTGCGGGGCGGGCTGCTGGAGCTTCAGCTGTGGGGAGGCAGCTCTCAGCTGTCACAGAGGGCTCAGCTGCAGCAGAACAGGACCTGTCCCATCAGCGCTCCCCCCGCTTCAAACCACCGGAAACACTTGGTGTGTTTTTACGCAGCTGCTGCCACAAAGAAACAGTCAGAGGAATTAAACATCGAGCTGCTTCCTGTTCTTCAAGCATCAACACATCAGCTTCTGTGGACGTCGTGGGAATAACTCCGCGCCGACCCCCTCAGTGCGTCACACTGGGACCTGCGATCAGTGGATCTGGGGCCCCACCGCATTGGTGCGTGCGCGTGCGAGGAGGCTGATGCCCGCGGTGGTGTGGTCAGAGGGGGATGAGTCCGGCCATGGAGGCTCAGGCCCAGGAGGCCATGGATGCAGCGCAGAAGCAGCTGCAGCATCAGCAGTGCTGCATGGACAAAGGGGTGATGCTTGAGCCCTTTGTGCACCAGGTGGGGGGGCATTCCTGCGTCCTGCGCTTTGGGGAGCAGACCATCTGCAAACCCCTCATCCCCCGCGAGCATCAGTTCTACAGGAACCTGCCTGCTGCAATGAGGAAGTTTACCCCCCAGTACAGAGGTGAGGGAGTCTGTGTGTTGCAACTATCTTGCTTCATTTGCATGCTGGTGTTTGTGGTGGGTTTTCTTTGCACGCATGTTTTTGAGCTTGTACAGTGAAAATGGTGCATTTAGCTTCGTAAGTACAGTATTGTTTTTCCACCAGTGTACTAAAAATGACTCCACAAGAGGGCGCTGCAGCTGATCGTGAGCAGAACAGATTGGTCTTTCCTAGTTGAGTTCTGTTTGTAAAAAGCATGAAACATCTCAGAAGGTGGGAGATGATATTTGTTCCTGAATCAAACAGAATAAGTAGAAAGTTCTGTTATCAAAGCCCCCAAAGTATAATCTTTAAAAAATACTGTAAAACAGAAACAGCTAAACTTGTCCCAGACGGCATCTGTAAACCTCACACACAATATCTAATCTAATATTCATTCTTGTACAATAAATCCAAAGATCACAGGAGGCTCCGTTCTAACACTTTATCATATTTACTCGCTTTCTGTGTTCATAGATGGTGTACACCACCTCAGGCTCCCACAGCTGGTTCCTTAGTGTCCCCTCGGCAGAGAAATGTTCATGAAAACACAACATTCACTTTACCTGAATGTGAAGGTTCACATGCAAAACACAGAGCAATCAAAAATAAAATCTATTCTAATTTTAGTTTCTGCTTTTCTGTGCAGTATTCATGAGACTATGCAGTGATGATGATGAAAAGTTGTGTCCGTTTATGATTAAACAATAGAAAGTTTAATTGAAACTGATTAAAAAAGGGGTTCAAAGATGCTGGGATAAACACTGAAACAATTCTAGTCTTTTTAATTTTTGGTACTTCATCAAGATCCCGGGGCTTCTGTGCACTGTTAAAAAAATCTGTAAAAATTACAGTAAAAAACGGTCAAATTGCAACAGTAACAGGCCGTGAAACAAAACAGTATATCACTGTAGTATATGCATTGAACTACCGTAAAACAAGAAATAGAACCCAAAAAAGTTCAATCTGGTCCTCTGGACATTAAAAAAAAAACAAAAAACAAAACAAAGCAAAAAAATCTAGAAACGTTTCGTCTCTCATCCAAGAAACTTCCTCAGTCTGAGGTGCTGTTTTCAGCTCAGTCTCTTAAACAGCACCTTCACAGAGTGGATCAACCAGTTTGCTGCTGACAACCAAAACCAGCTGATCACATGCTCAAGAACATTTTCTGTTATTTCAACAGTTATGATACGTGGAAAACACAAAATTTTACTGTGAAAATCTTAAGAAATTGTAAAATTCATAGAAAAATGCCATCACAAGCAGGTTACCCATGCCAACATGAGTCAAAGTTTTATTCAAGCAGTGTTATACTCAAACGTTGCACTGAAAAATTTACTAAGGTTTACTCCTTAGTTTTGTTATTTTTGAGTGTGAGACGAGTTCTTATTTTAAAGATATTCTAACACTTTCCTCCTCAGGTGTGGTGTCGGTCAGCTTCGAGGACGATGACGAAGGAAATCTTTGCCTAATCGCCTACCCCCTGAACAGTGAGCCAGCAGCAGATCTAGAAAACAAAGACCTCTCAGCCGACTGTGAGCCGAAGAGTAAGATGCTCAAATGGGGGAAAATGATGGCGTCCTCAGTGCTTGTGGACAGCGAACATTACAGCAACTTTCAAAAAGACAAGGACAAGAGGTGAGACCAAAGACAGTGTCCCAGCGTAGTTTAGTCACAATGCAGGAGAGAATCTCACAGCGAAACTTATGCAAAGTGAAATAAAGTGGGTGCATGTTCAGAGATGTTTTAAACAATAGTTTTTCATGGATTTGTCTGTAGTAAACAAAAACGCTGGTCTTTCAGTGCCCACAAGCTGCAGGACGACATGGAGCTGGAGGCGCTGCAGCAAGCCGAAGGGCTGCATTACAGACTGGAGCACAGTCACAGCAACGCTGTGCCACCGCTCAAACACAACCCCTGGAGCCTCAAGTGTCACCAGCAGCATCTGCAGAAGATGAAGGAGAACGCCAAGCACCGCAACCAGTACAGTATCCTTCAAGAGCTTAATGCTGCCGCTCCTCTCACATTCATTAGTTTTGGTTCCAAGTCAGAGGACGTTGTTTGTTCTCCGGACACTGAAGCCACCAGAGCTGCTCTGCAGTGTTTACGTGCACTTGGTATATGTAAATGTTTACCAGAGGCTTCAGCTTGTACCTGAAACCTGTTACCTAATCCACTGTCTGGCTATTGAGTTACCATCCCAGAGGAGCCGTGTTTCTGAATCACCACATCACTTACTTGATATGTGAGTGAAAACGAGTGAAGTAAAACAAAACAAAAACAATTTTTTATATTTATTTTATTCCGGCTCTTATGAGGCAGGTTTATGTTTTCAGCACGGCGTTATGTTGCCCTTCGTTTTCTTCCTTGACTCAGCGTGTCAGAATTCATCCTCTTAGAGAACCTGACATGGCGGCACTCGGTGCCGTGCGTGTTGGACCTGAAGATGGGCACACGGCAGCACGGAGACGATGCTTCTGAGGAGAAGAAGGCCATGCAGATCCGCAAGTGCCAGCAGAGCACCTCAGCTTTGATAGGAGTCCGTCTCTGCGGCATGCAGGTCAGAAAAGTGAACATTACAGTGTTATCTAAAAAAAACTATTGAAGCTGCTCATTGCAAAGACATGAAGACCTTAAAAACATCATAAAGTAGACATATCCACACACTTTTTCTTTCTCATAGCTGTTGTTTATGTGCCCTTAAATAAAAACATTGTGAATGGCTGCCAACTACCACATGCATTTGTTCATCAATGGAAACAGCCACAGTGACTGAAAATAAATGATTCTGATATATCAGAATATATCACACACAGAACATGAAAAGTATTGGAAATATAAAGGCCTATTGCGATATCGATACAGCACTCGGTAATATTGCAATATAATAAAATTATTGATTTATTTTGCGGCTTTACAAACCAATATTTTTATTATATTGCAATATTAGTGAGTGATGTATCAATATCACAATATACCACAGGGCTTTATATTTCAGCTACTGTTCATGTTCTGTGTGTTAAAATAGATTAAATCAGTCCAGCCTCCTCTCACTGGCCGTGAGGCTCACAACTATTTTAGATGATGTGATGACTGAAGAGGAAGTGAGGAAAGTGTGGGTTTATCACAGTTGTCATACTTTTGACATGACTATACCTTCCAGCCTTTTCTACTAAATTGTATTTTTTTTTTCTCAAAGCCTCTGATAATAAAAAAAATCTATATTATGTTTTAACCAACAAACAGTGATCTTAGGACAAAGACAAAAAACAGCAGGTGGTGGACCTTTTTTAAGTTGTCTTTGTCCAGTTAAATCCTCTTATCGTCACTTTTGTTCTTCTTTTTAAATACTGAATCTTTTTAAGCTTACAAAATTAAATAAAAAAAATTGATGTTTTACATCAAACTGAGTTTCACTCACAGTCAGAAAATAGTCACAGGTCTTGTCCTCCACCAACATTTTTTGCCTGGAAGTTTAATTTGAAGGTTAGTGTTTTTGTGGAAGACGTTTGAATCTCCTGTTTCCTGGTCCCTGCAGGTGTACCATTCTGACACTGGGCAGCTGATGTTCAGGAACAAATACCTTGGCCGCAAGCTGACCTTGCCAGGGTTCAAAGAGGTTCTGTTTCAGTTCTTCCACAGTGGACGGCGTCTCCGCCACGAGCTGCTGACCCCGGTGCTGAGCAGGCTCCGAGAGATGCAGGCCGTCCTGGAAGCCTGCGAGTCGTACCGCTTTTATTCCAGCTCCCTTCTCATCATCTACGACGGAGCGCCTCACAGAAAACACTCGCGCCGATGCACTGAAGACGGGCTCTCTGAAGATGAAGAGGAGGATGAGGACGAGGAGGTGGAAGCCGAACCTAAAATGGATGAGGAGGAAGACGATGAGGAGGAGGCGGGGGAAGTGGCAGGTGCGCTTGGCTTTCCGCACAGCCCCTCCACATCCAGCGCCAGCAGCAGCGGGAGCTCAGGGATCAGCCAGGCTCGCCAGTCCCGGTCAGACCCCCACAGCCCTGTGGTGGATGTGAGAATGATCGACTTCGCCCACACCACCTGCAGACATTACAGAGAGGACAGTGTGGTCCACGAGGGCCAGGACAGCGGCTACATCTTTGGTCTCCAGAACTTGATCACAATTATCTCTGAGCTGCAGAACCACAGCACAGACTGAACCCTGAAATAAAAACACATAAAGGCACAATAAGGAGATCTTTGGCAGAACAGAGGCCCAGACGGTGCAAACCAGTCCAGAGACTCCTGCTCTTCAGAATGGTTGTAGCTGGGGGTGTTTACACCTTCCTGTTTCTGCCACTGCTGCTTTTTGTTCTCACAGTTTGTCATCAGGTTACAAAACAGACTTCAAGCAGCACAGAAAAGCCAACTGTGAGGACAACTGATTGGTGTAATCGCCGTGTTTCAACCCTCCTAACCATCAAGAAGCAGGGTGGGCCGTAATAAAAGCCATTCAGAGCTTGGCATGGTCGGTTTTTTAGTGTCAGGTTTCCAAAGAAAGTGTCATTTTGCACAAACAGCCTGAAAGACGTTCAGCAGACGTTCAGACTGAGACGGGCCTACGAAAAGGAGCAAAGTTCTGTGTGAGGACAGAAATAATGTTCAACCTGCCATTGCTCTCCCCCCGTTTGTCTCTTCTGTTCATATGTTTCTCAGAGAGCTGATGTAGAGAGATATTTATTTTGTTTCATAGAATAACTAAACATTAAAAAAAGGGTATGAATGGAGAGTAAAACATTCCATAATATGAATGTGACAATAATGATATGAAGTAATATTGTTATTTGACATGTTTGGATACCTCATTCTTGTTTGTGTTGTCCCATATTTTACTGAAGGGGAATTAAAATCTTTGTGGTAACAGCAGTGTTTTCTTCGTGTTTGCTGTTATTAGAGTAGGTCAGGACGCAAAGTACCTCTTGTTTGCATAAAATTTGAAAGGCACAGCAATCAAATTTCATGTAAATGTTCACAATGGATGTCAAACTCACTTACAAAAGGAGTCCAAAATTTAAAACCTTTTTCGAACTAAGGGACGGTTTCAGAATCTACATTAACTCAAGTTAGATACCCAACATCCTTTTCTTGGTTGCAGGTTCCTCAACAAGCGTTTGATTGGTCTCATTTGAGTCAGAGTTTCTTTATTGTCATTCGCACCTCATGTGGTACATGTGGTAGAGCGAAATTATGTACAAGTATTTTACATTTCACATATCATCTTGGGGGTCAGATAAGATGTCAACGAGGGCCACATTTGGCCCCCGGGCCTTGAGTTTGACACGTGATGGGGGTGCACACCCGATGCAGTTTCTCTCTCTTTTGTCTCTTTTTCTGAGGGTCAGTCAGTACGCGACCAATAAAAAAGACTTGTTTGTGTTCTTAAAGAATAATTAAAGGTTTAAAAAAAATGACACGCCTCCATCACAGGTTTGTATTAAAAAGGAAGCTCGTGCAGAAATGTTGAGTTCCACTGCAACAAATGTCCAGTAGAACATTGTAATCGTCTAAATTTTAAAAAGCCTATATTTAAAAAGTGTAAGGAGAGCCAGAATCAAATGAACAGGTTACCATGGTGACCACACACCTGTGTCTGTCACTCCCTGACTTCCATGTTAACGAGAGGCAGACAAACTGAAAAGTCACCCTCAGTCACTGTGAAAACTAAACACGGACCTTCGAAGTTCATGAACCAACAGCTACAAGACTTTGTTGGTCACGTGAGTGTTAGTGCTTCTACAATGTTTTATGACGAAATAAATCCTTCACATCCAGTTTTGACGGGAATAGTTTGAGTTAAAATCCAACATCTTTAGATGCCTGGGTGTGCACGTTTTGCTTTCTCTCTGCGTTTAACGTATATTTTGTGTCTGTATCAAAGAAAGTTGCAGACAAATAAAACTTTAGACAATTTAAAAGTTAGAGTGATATTTTTAGCTGTAAAAGATTTTATGGACAGGTGTGGTGGCACAGAGGTTAGAGAAGGGTAGGCCTGTGATTGGAAGGTCGCCGGTTCAACTCCCCATACCGACAACATCAAAATGTGGGTGGGACAGGTGAAGCAGCCACACCTGCCTCCACCCTCATTTGCCCCACTCTAGGCCCTTGAGCAAGGCTCTTAACCCCCACCATCTGCTCCCCCGGACGCCCAGCTCTCTGCTCCACACAGAGGGCTGTGGTAGCTCGGTGGTCTGTGGCTGCGTCAGGAAGGACATCCGGCATAAAAATAATGGCCAAGTCTTTGTGCGACTAAGTTCGCTGTGGCGACCCCTGATGAAGGGAGCGGCCGAAAGAAGAAAAAAAAAGATAATAATTTTATAGACAAAGTTGCAAAAATCTGAAAACTTCAACTGAGATTGTTAAAAACTGAAAGATTCCTGTTGACTCATGTAGAGTCCCAGGTTTTGTGATCTGTTTAAACTTTGATGTCTCCACCCTGAATTATGTCTGAGCTTCAAATAAAGAGCTGGGATTATTTCATTTGCTTTAATTCTACTGAATGTTTTAACAAATTTGATCAAAGTTGTTCAACATACCACTACCAAAAGCACACTATCCTCGATTAAAATGCATGTTTTGGTGTATATTTTACATATTTTAGGTCAAAGCTGCGTGACAAAATGCAGCAAAATGCATAATTTTCTAACAGAATAACAAGAAGGTTTTCAATCTTCATGCTGGACCTCTAAATATAACTCATGCACATGTTAACCTGAGGGCTACAGCTGATCTTCCATAATGTTGTGGAGTGCTGCCATTTATCCTTAAACCTGTCCACAGCTTTTACTCCACACTGTCTTTAAGCGTGTCTGATGAAAAGATGATGAAAGCACCCTGGGGTGCCAAAGCTAGTCCTGGTCATCTCCAACTGGTTCAAGGCAGATTGCAGGGAGCAAATCATCTGCTCTGAGTCAGAGGCTCATTGGCGCTTTGTGTTGGGAGATAAATAAATAAATGAACAAAAGCTCTTAAGCAGATGGTGGTTTGTGTCAACAGTGTGTAAGGGCCATTACCAGTCTCATGTCCTCTCTGGAATGTGTGACACTGCTGGCACATCCATCTGACAAACACCAACCAAAGGTCACACACAACTTTTGTGTTAGCTAAAGAATGACTTCATATTTGAACTAAAGTCACCCATGACCAATAACTCTGCCTAAACATGATGACACAGGATTAACTTTTAAAACCTTTTTTTTTTATGTCTACCTTATACAAGGTTCAAAAGTATTTTATCAAGTTAGCTGAATTTTACCCTCCAGCTACTCTTGGGTCAAAATGACCCACAAGGCCAAAACTGAGGCCTCATGGGTCATTTTGACACAAGGGCAATCAGAAGGTTAAGACGCGATCTATTGTGTAATATATGATTTTATCTTCAAAATTCATGTTCAATAATCCAGGTTAAAAAAAAAAATATATATATATATATTATTTTTTTTTTCCACTATGGGATGTGATAGTGTGGTACTTGTGGTAGCTACTTCAGTTTGTTTGTGGCTCCTCGGACTGAAGAAGTCCTTTGGATGAAGGACAAAATGTCTCAGAAAAAAAAAAAAAGAAAGAAACCTTCCAGATAAACCGTCCAGATGACCTGACTGAACATTGTTGGATTTGATTATATCTATGTAATTAAGAGTTAAACAATGGTGTGATTTTGTTGCTATACTGCCGGGGCCTTTCTGTGTGGACTTTATATGCTCGTTGCATTGGTCGTGAATAGCAAGCGGTCATCAGGGCACTAACGATCCATTGTGCAAAACGTCTCAGCAAAAAAAAAAAAAAAAAAAAGAAACAGGCCAGATGACCTGACTGAAAATTGCTGGATCCATTGTTATGTGATTGTGATGTCATTGGTCATCCATGGTCATCCAAGGTCATTGTGATGGTCCTCCTTTTAAAAAGTAAATAGTTAGTTCTGACTGTCAGCAGCAAATTGATCCACTATGAAAAGACTATTAATAAAACAGAGTTTGATACAGGGTCTCAGACTGAAGAAGTCTTTTGGATGAAAAAAAAATATTTCAACAAAGAAGAACCTGTCCAGAGGACTAACTGTGTTAGATTTTTCTACCTGGATTACAAGCATGCATCAGGACATTAATAACAATTATTAAATGCAAACTATTTACCATAATTAATACATTTGTTATTTAGATATTTTGGATTTTTGTATTTATCTGGATTGATAAAGGGTCTCACAGCTAAAAGGTTGCAGGGCTTTGTCTCCAGCCTGGGGCCGCATGTTCTCCTGGTGCATGTGAAGGTTTTTTACATGGTACTTCAAATTCCCCCGCATATAAAAAAACATGACTGTAATGAAATAATCTGCATACAGTGCTGCTCACAAAATCTAACTTATCCACAGTTTGTATGCTCTTTATATCTTTTAGGTCATCCCAGGTTTGTTGAGTTGGTAATCCTGTGAGTGTAGGACAGCACATCACCAAGTCAAACCCTTAGACTGAACAGACACTTTAATCTCTGCAGTCTAGGGCAGGATTTAAAGCGTTAAGAGCACATTCAGTAGGTTGTTGTTGTTAGATTTTTCTTCATGGGGCATGATGGAGCAGTGGGCAGAGCTGATGCTTCACAGAAAAACGTTTGTGGGTTTGAGCCTGGACTTTCAATGTGGAGTTTACATGTTCTCTCCTGCCTGCATCAGTTTTCTCCAGATACTTCGTTTTCCTCCCACAGACCATGAACACGCATGCTAGGTTTACTTGATGCTTCCTTTTAATTTTTAAAGATTCATAAGGCCAAAGAACTAGAGACATTAAAAGAGGCAGCATGCACCAAAATGTCAAAGCAAGGAAAGAGGAAAAACAGAAAAATAAAGTTCTGAAGCATGCATGGTGTTTATGGGCTCTTCTTCGCAGAGATGAGGGATCAATCAATGAGTGGATGGAGAAATGGAGCAGATAAGCTCTTTTATCACTAAGTGGGGAAGAAGCGTATTCAGTGTTACATAACAGCCAGGACTGATGAGCTGCTCTTCACCACCATGACGGTCCTATTCTGTCACTGTGTTGTGTTCATAACACACAACATGTAGGGTTTTTAATCCACTCCTATATATATTTTTAATCTTGTGTTTGCACATATGTGTGTCATTGGAGCCTATTGCTTTGTGGAGGTGGCCACCATAAGTGGAGCACTTGCATAACGGTGGTTAAAATCACTATGGCAACAGCAGCCAAGTATGAAAGAGTCAGTGTTTTTGGTCCCCGGTCACATCCCCTCTCATCAGAACGTGATACACCTCCTGCCATTTCTATTTTTGTTCATTAAGTCTCCCACAATATCCTGCAAACATTGAGTCAATTTTTGCATCATGCAGATAATCACATAGATATGTTCTGTTGTTTTTATGACCCTAGCTGATTTGACTATTTTTAACTTTTGTTAACTGATTTATTTTTAATGACTCTTAAATTATAGCACTTTTGAAATTTATAAATTTAAAGTGCCTTATAAATGGAATGCATTAATGTTATTATCATTATTAAATCACAGTGGTGGGTTCTTTCAGCATCAATACAAAGAGTCCCATAGAAGTGCTTTACAAAAGATGTTGATGTGTGACGTCTGTTCGATACAATCACCTCAGGCATTTATCCTTCAGAAGCTCACTCTTACATGAATGTTCGCGTTTGCTGCAGCACTGAAAGACAGCAAACTCTTCTACAGGTCTTCAATAACAGATGGAACTCTCCTGGTTGCTGAACTCGTCCTTGAACTTACTCTAACAGATATATGGTGGCACAAAATGTTAGGGGTAACATCAAGCTTTCCATTTTTATTTCTCTCAGTTTGCATTCTTGGAAGTGAGTCCGGGCTGACGTTTGTGCTTCATTCCACATATAAAGTCTTTATTTGTATTCATCAATCTGCGTGTGATTGCATGAAATCTGATTAAAATTTCTAACAAACCATGAAGAAACTCATCTGCATGCTCCTTAATGCGATGACAGACACGGCAGGACATTGCTTAACTTTTGAAGTGAAAAGCATCCAGTTGTCTGCAAAGTATTGAGCATTGCATGTGAGCCTTGAATCATATGTCTCTCAGTGTCTTCCCACTAACATCTACAGTTGCTCTATAAACCATTACGCAATTTAACATAGTGATGCTGCAGCATGTGATGAAACCAGACTGTGGGTTCGCTCCATTGTGGCCAAGGTACCACAGTGCTGTGCATTTTCCCATGCAGCACAAAACACCTTCAAAAGTCTGTGTTCAGTGCTGCTGAGCACACAATCTGTACTAGAAGTCTGTTCTTGGAATCCCATTTTCTATCCCTTTTCTTTTGTAAATTCAACATTAGAACTTTGTTTGTAAGGTTTTGTTTTTATTGAGTCAAACCGTTATCTCCACATATCTAAAGTTTCAACAGCTTGGCTTTGAGTTAAAGTAGTACATTATGTTTTGCATGTGTTAACAGTTAGATTCATGCTGACATGAAACAGAAGCTGCGTAGATCACGAGCACGGCCAAGTTAAATCGAACGGGTGTTAAATGGAGCTTGCACGGCGACGGTCTCTGCAGTTACATAAACGCAGCAATAACGTGAGAAGGGAGTAATAAACACAAAACTGAGAGTAGATGCTACCACTTTCATCAGAAACTGATTAGGAGGATGATGGTGGAGATTATTCTGACCTGCATGTAAGCCTGCCCAGGATTTGATGAGATTACCTCTGAGGTGAGTGTGTCTGCAACTGGAGCACCAGAGCTGGTTTTTAGGTCATTGAACTTTGCTTCATTCATTTGGTGCGCATACAGGTGAACTAACATTTGCAGATAACTCCATAACACCCTCTGATGAGGTCGCATGTGAGCAACAGCTGTGAGGGGATTAATGTTAGCACAATAATCACATGCAGTAAATCTCTCATTTGTTGCCCTGATTAAATTTGCGTGAGTTTCAGTTTAATGAAGTTATGACTAAAATGTGTTACAAATGTGAAACAAAGGTGACCAAAAATAGTCAAAAACTAGTTCAGTCAGAGTTTCTTTATTGTCATTCGCACCTCATGTGGTACATGTGGAGCGAAATTATGTACACAAGGTCCCAGTTACATCCAACAATAAAATGTAAAAGAAAAACAGTAATAAGATCTAATATATGAACTAAGAAAAACATTAACTAAAAATACACTAAGCACTCATAACATAAAAACATTACATTGAACATCAGCACAAACATGAACATGAGTCTGTGTGAGCAGATGAGCATGCATGAACACATCAACATTGAAACACATCAGCAGCAACATGAAACGGATCAGCAGCAACATGAAACGGATCAGCAGCAACATGAAACAGATCAGCAGCAACATGATGTGATTTTTTTTCCACAGTGATTATTCTGGTTATTCTAGTTCACCTCCTGCTCGCATTCACGTCCTAGATATTTGTATTAACACACGTCACACAAGTGTTAGAGTTTCAGGTTTGTTCTGTCATTTACGGTTTTGTTTTTCTGCAGGTCTTTCTTCTTGTGAACACAAATCACTCCATTCTTCTCCCCATCGATCAGTTAGCCGTGCTTAGCTTGACCAAGCTCCTCTTGGTTTGTGTTCGCTGTCTGACAATAACAAGTTTGTAAAAGAAACTTGTGAAAATGTACACTTCTTAAGGTTAAAATTGAGTTATAAACCAATCAAGTTCCAAATATAAAGAAGTTAAATAAATTACTTTCATTTTTCAGGAACTATTTATTTGTTTATTCATTTATTTGTTTCTTTGTTTGTACAGCCCATGTTGCACTAACATGCATGTATGCTTATGAATGTAACACAAAAACAAGTTTTAAAAATGTATATTTCCCTTTTCATTTGAAGATATGTGAAGTTAGCGAGCATGTACATGTAAGAAGTTAACTACAGTCTTGGGTTAACCATCCCTTTAAATGCAGAATCGTCCTGAAGATAAACTTAATATACATTTTTCTTTAAAAACAAATAAAGAACACACAATTATTTTTAAGTCAGATGAAAAATGAAATAATACAAGTAAATATAAATTTGCAATATTGCTGTTAGCTGAAAGGAGTAAAAAAATCACAAGCTATTTACAGAACATATATGTCACTGTATATATAT
>NC_056504.1:12311001-12327189 GCF_014905685.2 Nematolebias whitei
TGTGTGTGTGTGTGTGTGTGTGTGTGTGTGCATGTGTGTGCAAGTGTGTGTGCGTGTGTGTAACTGGGACCCCAAGTACATAATTTCATTCCACCTCATGTACCAGATGTTTTTTTTGGGTTTTTTCCATTTACCTTTATTTATCCAGGTAGTCTCATTGAGTCAAGAGAACTCATTTTCTAGAGAGACCTGTTTAGGGAGAAGATGGTGGGGGTTAAGGGCCTTGCTCAAGGGCCCAGAGTGGGGCGAATGAGGGTGGAGGCAGGTGTGGGTGTTTCACCTTTTCCACCCACATTTTGATGTTGACGGTACCAGGAGTTGAACCTGCAACTTTCCAATCGCAGGCCCATCTTCTCTAACCTTTGTGCCATGTGATGCGATTGACAATAAACTTGAACTTGAATATATGCGTCATATAATCTTGTTATGCCATATACTCATGTATATGGATAGGCACACCTATATTTGCACAATTTCTCTTTATATATTGATTATTGTCCATGAAATGGAAACTAGAGTAGAACAAAGTGATGTGATTATTTAGCACAAAAAATAATAATTCTGTAAACTTTTAAAGTAAAGCATATTTAACATTATATAATGAGAGTAAATACAGTGTACAGCATAATTCAACACATGTAATAATAATCACTGTGAGATAGAAACATTATTTTGTAACTTGATAAAGTGAATCATGTTCCTGACCTCGCCTCATATTGATGTTAACACAACTCACATTAAGCTGGTTTTAACCAGTTAATGCAATTAATCTGATTGTTTATTAATAGCTGGAACTGTCAGCACAGGGAACGAAGCCCAACACTGATTCTATGACCACAGGGAAGTCCAGAAAAATGAACAGTATGAGAAAAGTCATGGCAGAGCCAAGATAGAATTGGCGTGTTACATAAGTGTGGCGCTGTCTGCTGTCTCAAGATGGCTCCTGTTGTCCCCACAGCGCGCTGACCCATCCTGTCAAACTTATTTACACTGAACACTTAATTACAGTAATGACCCGTCACAGGCACAAATTAACTCTAAACACTATTTACTTAAGCTCACCCATAAAGGTCAAGCAAAGGAAGGCTGTCCTCCGTCAGATCAGGTTAATATGTCTTACTGCGGCTTTGTGTTACAAAGCCAGACCTCAGAGGGATTAATCGGGGATTACAGCCATTTGGGCTTCAGGGGAAACAGAATGAAAACATAAAACCATTGTAAAACACTTTGTAGTCTTCAGTGGCTGTCGAACCCGAGCGTGTCCAGTCTGTCACGGTGGTGGACGTGCCAGACGTTGTGTTGTGAAACAAATGGCTGCATTGGTGTTCCTTTTACACAACGATGTTCTTTCTGTAAATAGACTTTAGTTTCATCTGTTGTGTCTCCTACCTTCTGTCATTTGTTATGTCCTTTCAGTATTTGTTGAAAAAAAAAAAAAAAAAGTCCACTAACATTTAGCTTCCTTCAGACCTGCAGAGTAAACTTTTCTGTTTATCATACCTAAAAATAAAGGAGAAACTCTCTGACTCATCAGGAGCAGACACAAATGACCTGATGGGGTTGCAGCGTCACAGTCTCAGCATCCTGTTCACATCTGGGCTCTGCCACCCCTCAGGCGCTGTGCACTTCTGTGTCACTCTGCACAGCATCCCTATGTGGACGCATGTGTGTCCGATAATGTGTGCAGGTGAAAAAAATCAGTGTAGCGTGGGATTCATTTTGAAAATAAGGCCAGGACATGTTAACCCAAGGCATTCTAACAACTTTATGGCAACTATGTGAGCAAAACGCAGAGTAAACTAGAGAAATTGCATTTCCTGTGAAAATGTAATGTGAATGCTTAGTGCTGCAAGAACTTGCTGAAAAACAGCTGAAATTAGCTACAAAACATGTTGAAATTTAGTTGAAATAGAAGAATAAGCCCAAAATTAGGAGAAGAAAGCAGAACAAATATATATTTGCTGAATTGGGTTAAATAATAAGAAATGAGAACAAAAATTAGGAAAGTGGCAAAAAATAGAAGAAGCTGAAATTAGCAAAAAGTAGAAGAAAAAGAAGCTGAAAAGTCAGAAAGAAGCTTAAACTACTGGAAGGAAGTGGAAAGAGCTAAAATTAGTTAAAAAAATGTGGAATTGGCTGGAAAAGCTAAGAAAGAAAAATAGCTAAATAATAGCTAAAATTGCAGAAAAAAGCTGAAAGGAGCATAACGATGTTAATTAGGCTGAAAGTTGCAGAAATTACCACGAAAAACTTGAATTTATCTGAAAACAGCTGAAATTAGGTAGCTAAGAAAGCTAAAAAGCTAATTGAAAAGCTAGAACAAGCTTAAATTAGCAGGAGAAAGTAAAGAGAGCACATTTGCTCAATTAGGCTGAAAGAAGCAGAAACGAGCACAACAATGTGAAAATCATCTGAAAAAAGCTAAAGAAAAAAAACAGCTGAAAAGTAGCTTAAAAAGCAGAAATATGCTTTAGTCACCAGAAGGAAGTGGGGAGAGCACATTTTTTGCCAAATTAGACTGAGAAAAGTGGAAATGAGTAAGGAATTAGCTGAAAGGCTAAAATTGGCATAAAACAGCTGTGGCTGAAATAGTAGAAAAAGCTGAAACTTTCAGAAATAAGCTGAAAGGAGCATAAACTGAGATGAGCAGAAATAATCTGAAAGGATCACAAAACAGCTGAAAGAACACCTGAAAGTAGCTGAAAAAAGTTAAATTTGCACAAGGAAGCTGAAAGCAGCTGAACCAGAACAAAATGTGAAAGGAGCAGTAATAGGTTGTAAACGGATCTAAAGATTTGAAGGATGTAAAATGAGCTCAGTTCATTTTCTATGAGAAAAAAATGGCAGAAAAGGCTAAATATTTCAAACAGCTAAAGTCGCACCAATATCAAAAGTCACAGCAGGATTGTTCTGAAAGAGCTGAACATTTTGATTTATGATTTGTTGAAATAGCTTAAAAACTGCGGGACGAGAAAGATGCTGAAAAATGTACAGAAGAAAAATGGATGACAATAGAGTGAATGCTTCGTAAACATTCACATTATTAAGTCTAAATGGGTTTGCCTCTGCATTTTGGATCTTTTCTAATAATCCAGGTTAGGTTTTCACTGAGAAAGAAGGAAATTAACAATCAGCATCTGTCAGTTAATGGTCAAACCTGTCAAAGACTAAACTACTACTGAAAAATATATTCTATCTAATTTATTCTCCTTCAACTTTTTTTGTCATTTAGATTCTTGAAATTTTGTTTTCTGACTCAGAATTGTACTTGTTAGTCTAATAAATTAGAACGAATTAGAATGTATTATAATAAATGACCCACTCTGGAGCCAGGCCTGGAGGTGGGGCACGCGGGCGAGCGCCTGGTGGCCAGGCTTTTATCCATGGAGCTCGGCCGGGCACAGCCCGAAGAGGAGACGTGGGTCCCCCTTCCCATGGGCTCACCACCTGTGGGAGGGGCCAAAGGGGTCGGGTGCAATGTGGGATGGGTGGTGGCCGAGGGCGGTGACCCTGGCAGTCTGATCCTGGGCTACAGAAGCTGGCTATTGGGACGTGGAATGTCACCTCACTGGTGGGGAAGGAGCCTGAGCTGGTGTGTGAGGCTGAGAGGTTCCGGCTAGAAATAGTCAGACTCACCTCTACGCATGGCTCTGGCTCTGGAACCAGTTTCCTTGAGAGGGGCTGGACACTCTTCCACTCTGGAGTTGCCCCTGGTGAGAGCCGCCGAGCAGGAGTGGGCATACTTATTGCCCCCCAACTTGGTGCCTGTGTGTTGGGGTTCACCCCAGTGAATGTGTAGTGAACCTAACCTGAAGTAATAAGCCTAAGGTCGAAACACTTGACCTTAAGAACCTTGTGGGACAGAAACTGTTATTTCATTGATCTGCATCCAGAAATACAGTTTGACCCATCCTGAGACTTTCTTTCTTGAATTAATCAAGTAGAAATGACAATTCTCTATGATCATTACTATTTTACAAATGTTTGATAATCAAATTGTGTTAGTTCACTCAATGTTTACAGGTTGAAGAGAACTACTCATTTTATTTACATAAACAGTAAGTAATGATTTTTATTCCTCATTCAAAGAAGAAATCAGGTTAATATGCATTTCTTGATTTTTCTGTCTTCAATGAGCAAGTTTTGTAAGTATGTTAAGGTTCAAGTTTCGGTCAACTAAAAGTTTACTGAAAAAGAAATGTCATGTTTAACTTTTACAGCAGATAATAGGGGTAGAGACTCCACGAAGTCTGAAGTTCTCCAATAATCTTTCTGTCTGTCACTAAAACAATCCTTGACTTTTCATAACACCTTACATCACAAACCACACCTCTTTTCTGGTCCATCGACCAATCAAAAAGCTCTCAAATGACCCGGAAGTCGACCCATTTAAAATGTGGCAACTTCCCAGTTCATTGAGTTGCTGCGCTCAGGAGTTGCTGCGCTCAGAGAGTTGCTGCGCTCAGGAATGAGTTCAACATGAGAGTAACAGAGTTAAGGAGTAAAGAGTTCCAGAGTTTAACTCTCTGAAGAGAGTTCTGAAGGAGTTCAGAATTCTGACGAGACAGGATGCAGAGAGGATTTTGGGAGTTACAACTTCTGTTTGGATAACCTCGTACGACTCTCTAAGGGTTTGGCTGTCCTCATGGAGACGCTGAAAGAGTCAGAAAGGAACCCTACGCCGACGCTGATTTTATCATCAACCAGGTAGAAGGTTCTATTTTCGACCAAGCGTACCGTGAACAAGCTGAGAACTGAAGGAGCGTGCACGTTTCTGGTCAAACAGATTAATTCCCTCACACATCTCTCTGTAAGATAAATCTCCATTTTCCATCTTAAACTCTCCTTTCTCTTAAAATCATTATAGATATTTTAGAAATATCTGAAGCAAAGTTCTCAATCACCGCCGTGTGATTGATGTCTGTGGTTCTGCTGAGAAGTGAGGACAATCGCCGTATTGTCCACTTTCTGTGAACTTGAAATTGTTATTGTTTTCATATTTTGCCAAATTAATGTAAATGTTTGATGTTAAACTTTGACTCTGCAAATAAATGACCGCATTCATTTGATGGGTCAAAGATAAATAACGTCTCTCGTTCGCATTTCTGTTAAACTCAACGCACGACATTTACACAATCAGAAAGATGAGGAACTCGTGAAAAATGTATGAACATATGTCCAACTATGTCATACTACAAATGAGAGGGTGGCCTCCCTCCGCCTACGTGTGGGGGGACGGGTTCTGACAGTCGTTTGTGCTTATGCACCAAATGGCAGTTCAGATTATACACCCTTACTGGAGTCCTTGGAGGGTTACTGGAAAGTGCACCTCCTGGGGACTCCCTTGTTCTGCTGGGGGACTTCAATGCTCATGTGGGCAATGACAGTGACACCTGGAGGGGTGAGGTTGGGAGGAACGGCCCCCCTGATCTGAACCAGAGTGGTGTTCTGTTGTTGGACTTCTGTGCTCGTCATGGATTGTCAATAATGAACACCTTGTTCGAGCATAAGGGTGTCCATATGTGCTCTTGGCACCAGGACACCCTAGGCCGCAGTTCGATGATCGACTTTGTCATCGTCTCATCTGATCTGCGGCCACATGTCTTGGACACTCATGTGAAGAGAGGGGCGGAGCTGTCCACTGATCACTACCTGGTGGTGAGTTGGCTCCGATGGTGGGGGAGGATGCCGGTCAGACCTGGCAGACCCAAACGTATTGTGAGGGTTTGCTGGGAACGTCTGGCAGAGTCTCCTGTGAGACGGAGTTTTAACTCCCACCTCCGGGAGAACTTCGAACATGTTCCGAGGGAGGTGGGGGACATTGAGTCTGAGTGGACCATGTTTCGTGCCTCTATTGTCGAGGCGGCTTACCGAAGCTGCGGCCGCAAGGTTGTCAGTGCCTGTCGCAGCGGCAACCCTCGAACCAGATGGTGGACACCATCGGTGAGGGATGCTGTCAGGCTGAAGAAGGAGTCCTATTGGGCCTTTTTGGCCTGTGGGACCCCAGAAGCAGCTGATGGGTACTGGCAGTCCAAGCGACATGCGGCTCGGATGGTCGCTGAGGCAAAAACTCGGGCATAGGAGGAGATCGGAGAGGCCATGGAGAACGACTTCCGCATGGCTTCGAGGCGATTCTGGTCCACCATCCGGCGTCTCGGGGGGGAAAGCGGTACGCCACCAACACTGTTTATAGTGGGAGTGGTGTGCTGCTGACCTCAACTCGGAATGTTGTGGGTCGGTGGGCGGAATACTTTGAAGATCTCCTCAATCCCACCACTGAGGAAGCAGAGCCTGGGGACTCTGGGTCAGGTCCTCCAATCTCTGGTGCTGAGGTCACCGAGGTGGTTAAAAAGCTCCTCGGTGGCAGGGCCCCAGGGGTGGATGAGATTCGCCCGGAGTTCCTTAAGGCTCTGGATGTTGTAGGGTTGTGTTGGCTTACGTGACTCTGCAATATTGCGTGGACATCGGGGGAAGTTCCCCTGGATTGGCAGACCGGGGTGGTGGTCCCCCTATTCAAAAAGGGGGACCGTAGAGTGTGTTCCAACTACATGGGAATCACGCTCTTAAGCCTCCCTGGTAAGATCTATTCGGGGGTTTTGGAGAGGAGGGTCCGTCGGATAGTCGAACCTCGGATTCAGGAGGAGCAGTGCGGTTTTCGTCCTGGCCGTGGAACACCGGGCCAGCTCTACACTCTCAGCAGGGTCCTGGAGAGTGCGTGGGAGTTTGCCCAACTGGTCTACATGTGCTTTGTGGACTTGGAGAAGGCGTTCGACCGCGTCCCTTGGGGGACCCTGTGGGGGGTTCTCTGGGAGTATGGGGTACCGGGCCCTTTGATACGGGCTGTTAGGTCCCTGTATGACTGGTGTCAGAGCCTGGTCCGCATTGCCGGCAGTAAGTCGGGCTTGTTCCCGGTGAGAGTTGGACTCCGCCAAGGTTGCCCTTTGTCACCGATTCTGTTCATAACTTTTATGGACAGAATTTCTAGGCGCAGCCAAGGTGTTGAGGGGATCCGTTTTGATGGCCTTAAGATTGCGTCTCTGCTTTTTGCAGACGATGTGGTCTTATTGGCTTCATCAGATCGTGATCTACAGCTTTCGCTGGAGCGGTTCGCAGCCGAATGCGACGCGGCCGGGATGAAGATCAGTTCCTCCAAATCCGAGGCCATGGTCTTGAGCCGGAAAAGGGTAGAGTGCCCTCTCCAGGTCAGGGAGGAGGTCCTACCCCAAGTGGAGGAGTTCAAGTATCTTGGGGTCTTGTTCACGAATGAGGGAAAAATGGAGCGTGAGATTGATAGGCGGATAGGTGCAGCGTCTGCAGTGAAGCAGGCGCTGTACAGCTCTGTCGTGGTGAAGAGAGAGCTGAGTCAAAAGGCGAAGCTCTCAATTTACCGATCGATCTACGTTCCTACCCTCATCTATGGTCACGAGCTTTGGGTTGTGACCGAAAGAATGAGATCTCGGATACAAGCGGCCGAAATTAGTTTTCTCTGCAGGGTGTCTGGGATCTCCCTTAGAGACAGGGTGAGAAGCTCAGTCATCCGGGAGAGACTCAGAGTAGAGCCGCTGCTTCTCCACGTCAAGAGGAGCCAGTTGAGGTGGCTTGGGCATCTGTTTAGGATGCCTTCTGGACGCCTCCCTGGTGAGGTGTTCCGGACACGTCCCACCGGAAGGAGGCCCAGAGGAAGACCCAGGACACGCTGGAGGGACTATGTTTCTCGGCTGGCCTGGGAACGCCTCGGGATTCCCCCGGAAGAGCTGGCCCAAGTGGCTGGGGAGAGGGAAGTCTGGGCCTCCCTACTTAGGCTGCTACCCCCGCGACCCGACCCCAGATAAGCGGAAGAAAATGGATGGATGGATGGATGGATGGATATAATAAATGACTGTATCTCTGTGGCTGCCCAGTTAAGAAGGAATGTTTGCCATCAGGCCCACAGCTACAGCAGGTTTACGGCTCAGACTAAACCTGCAGTGGCAGAGATCCAGACATTACTCCTGTGGGCCTCGACGGCAGTGTGACCATCATAACTGAGTCCCAAATGGAAAAATAGATTAATTTCCGCTGACTTGGCAGGAGTTGGGTCGAGTTTTTATTTTTATTTTTTTTATCTTGTTTCAGTTCGTTTTGAAAAAGGATTTCTGTTCTCGATTGTCGGTTTCCTTCAGGGGTACTGGATCCTGGTTGTAGACAGGTTTTAAGCACTTCAGTCTGAGGAAGGATGTGCCCTCCTTCTTTGTTTTGCAAATTCAGAAATTAAACTGCGTTGAGTAATTCCTTTTGAATGACTCAGAGTTTCATGCGTTACGTAAACTGAAGTTTGCATATGGGTTGAAACTGAATTAGAAAAAATGAATTTTCAAAGCAAATGCCCGTTTAAAACCATTAAATTCAGTTTCAATTTAGTAAAATTCAGTTTCAAAACAGCAATTCAGATTCAGTTTCTGATAAGTTTCAGCCCATAGTTGCAGACCCACAGACTGCTCCTCAGGGAGGCAAAGGTGCTGCAGGAGGAGAAACGTCATGTTCCTGCAGAGCCATGCTTATTTATTTACTTATGTTGTTCACTGGTTTAAAGATAATTAGTATTTTTGCTGTGTACTGTAACAAATTATTTATGTTGCTTGGCAGATTCAAAGATATTTTGAGAAAATACAAAGAATTGTCTTTCTATGCACTAACTATTTTTTAAACAGTTCATCCATCCATTATCTTTTACCCGCTTCTTCCTTTTCGGGTCGCGGGGGTCACTGGTGCCCATATTCAGCTATCACTGTGTGAGAGGTGGGGACACCCTGGACAGGTAGGACACATCGAGACAAACAATCATTCACTCTCTCACTCACACCTAGGGACAATTTAGAGTTATCAATCACATGCATGTTGTTGGTCTGTGGGAGGAAACCGGTACCTGCAGAAAACCCACGCATGCACAGAGAGAACATGCAAACTCCACACAGAAAAGCCACCGGGATTTGAACTGGAGCAACCTGCTCGCTGAGAGGCAGCAGCTCTGCCAGCTGATCCACCGTGCTGCTTGAACCAGTTCAGTTGTACCAAAATATGTTTTGCATATCAAGTCAGAGCGAAACAATATTTCTACCTAAATTGATCATTTAATCTTCAATACGACAGACTACTCAAAGTGGTGTGAATGATGTGTGTGTGTGTGTGGGGGGGGGGGGGGGTCTGTGTTTGGTGGTTACTTGTCCTCACGTCTGTGTTAACACACAGTTTTCTGCTCATTATGTAACCACACGAACAAAAATCTCTTTATTCAAGGCAAGATGAGCGTGCTTTCAACAACTCTTCATTGTGTGTGTGTGTGTGTGTGTGTGTGTGTGTGTGTGTGTGTGTGTGTGTGGGTGTGTGTGTGTGTGTGTGTGTGTGTGTTATCTTACTTGTGCAGGTCAGAGACAGTGTGTTCATCCCAACTGAACTCAAAAGTCACCAAGAACAGAGTGATTAAATCTGCTCATGAACTCCATTCACAGCTGTAACATCTTTCAAATAATCCAAACATTGTTTTAGAATAGAATAGAATAGAATAGAATAGAATAGAATAGAATAGAATAGAATAGAATAGAATAGAAACAGTCTTTATTGTCCCACTGGGGCAAATTCAAGAACATCAATTCATTTTTTTATACCTTGCTAAAAGCCCTAAGCCTAATCCAATTCATTACAGTCCAGTTCTAACCCTAACTCCCCTCACATATAAGCCTTAAATGTAGCCCCTAATTCAAAACAATGACATCCTACTGTTCCAGGGCTGAGCTTAGGTCCAGATGAGGACTGGTCTTGACAAACAGGAGATTACACTAGAAAAGTTTGTACAAGGTTACAAAGGTCAGGTGCACGCACAGATAGACAACCAGGGCAACAGCGACCTCTAGTGGCTAAAACTGACAGCATGAAGACTGTTCATCCTCTAAATGCATAAATGCATCCAGGATTTTATACCTGGATTATTGAGCATGGACTTTATTGCATATAGATAATGTTGCACCCACCCATCCAGAAACCAGAGTACCTGGAGAAAACCCACACATGCATGGACAGAACATGCAAACTCCACCCAGAAAGACCAGGAGACAAACCGGTGACCTTCTCGCTTAGGGGTGACAGCTCTAATCACTGCTCCGCCTTGCCACCCTCTTATGTGCCTATATAAATTATTTAGCCGTATTTACATTCCTCCACCTTTAAATTTAATACAAAGCAAAACTGTGTAAGTATTTCTTCCAGTGCAGCACTGCACGGTTTAAACATTGTGATCTTGTTCAAATTATAAAAAGAAAGAGATGAGCAGGATGTCCTGGACACCTACTTTTTCAGATACATCCTCGCTTATACTGTGCAAAAGTCTTAATATTTAGCTTCCAAGCAGACAAACTTTCTTGTGAGGCTTTAAAGTGGTTTTGATCAATATTTCTTACAGCTGTTCTGTGGACTTTGGCTGCTTCTCCCACTCATTCCCAGTTAATTACTTGACCAAAACTTGTTTTAAACCATACCAAAAATTATAAGTGGTGTCTCAAACATTCCCATCAGAAGGCACAAAATTAGTGATTTAAGACCCACCTGTGAGCAAATGATATACACGTCCTCATTTTCTGTTTATACAGGTTAGTCCTGTTGACAAACAATACTCACATCTGCACGAGATGAATAAACACAAATAAAACAATACAGCTGTGAATGCTGCCTGAACTAAAAATCGGATTCCCAAAAAGTTGGGACACTAAACAAATTGTGAATAAAAACTGAATGCAATTATGTGGAGATGGCAAATGTCAATATTTTATTCGTAATATAACATAGATGACAGATCAAAAGTTTAATCTGAGTAAATGTAACATTTTAAAGGAAAAATATGTTTATTCAAAATTTCACAGTGTCAACAAATCCCCAAAAAAGTTGGGACAAGTAGGAATAAGTGGCTGGAAAAAGGAAATTGAGCATATAACGAACAGCTGGAAGACCAATTAACACTAATTAGGTCAATTGACAACATGATTGGGTATAAAAAGAGCTTCTCAGAGTGTCAGTGTCTCTCAGAAGCCAAGATGGTAAAAGGATCTCCATTTCCACCATTGTTGCGCAGAAAGATAGTGCAGCAATACCAGAATGGTGTTACCCAGCGTAAAATAGCAAAGACTTTTAAGATATCATCATCAACCGTGGATAACATCATCAAAAGATTCAGAGAATCTGGAACAATCGCTGTGCGTAAGGGTCAAGGCCGGAAAACTCTACTGGATGCTCGTGATCTCCGGGCCCTTAAACGTTACTGCACCTCAAACAGGAATGCCACTGTCAAGGAAATAACAGAATGGGCTCAGGAATACTTCCAGAAAGCATTGTCAGTGAACACAATCCACCGTGCCACTGCCGTTGCCAGCTGAAACTCTACAGTGCAAAGAGGAAGCCATTTCTAAGCAAGCTCCACAAGCTCAGACGTTTGCACTGGGCCAGGGGTCATTTAAAATGGAGTGTGGCAAAATGGAAGACTGTTCTGTGGTCAGATGAGTCACGATTTGAAGTTCTTTATGGAACACTGGGACGCCATGTCATCCGGACCAGAGAGGACAAGGATAGCCCAAGTTGTTATCAACGCTCCGTTCAGAAGCCTGCATCACTGATGGTATGGGGTTGCATGAGCACTTGTGGCATGAGCAGCTTGCATGTCTGGAAAGGCACCATTAATGCAGAGAACTATGTTCAGGTTCTAGAACAACATATGCTCCCATCTAGATGTCATCTCTTTCAGGGAAGACCCTGCATTTTTCAAGACAATAATGCCAGACCACATTCTGCAGCAATCACAACATCATGGCTACGTAGGAGAAGGATCCGGGTACTGAAATGGCCAGCCTGCAGTCCAGATCTTTCACCTATAGAGAACATTTGGCACATCATAAAGAGGAAGGTGCGACAAAGAAGGCCCAAGACGATTGAACAGTTTTAGAGGCCTGTATTAGACATGAATGGGAGAGCATTCCTATTTCTAAACTTGAGAAACTGGTCTCCTCTGCCCAGACGTCTGTTGAGTGTTGTAAGAAGAAGGGGGGATGCCACACAGTGGTAAAAATGGACTTGTCCCAACTTTTTTGGGATTTGTTGACGCCATGAAATTTGGAAACAACAGATTTTTCCCTTAAAATGATACATTCTCTCAGTTTAAACTTTTGATCTGTGATTTGTGTTCTATTCTGAATAAAATATTAGATGTTGGCACCTCCACATCATTGGATTCAGTTTTTATTCACAATTTGTTTAGTGTCCCAACTTTTTTGGAATCCGGTTTGTACCTCCAAACAAGACGGAGACAGAATGAAGGACAGAGACAAAGCAGCTCAGTGTAAGGTTAAAAAAAAAAAACTATCCCAGATGTTTGAACTTCCCACAGAGCAGCATCAAATTTCTGATTAGGAAATAGAAAGATTTTTCCTTCACACCAAACTTGCCAACCATGGGTCATCCACCAAATATCCGATTCTGCAGACAATTTTCAAAGATGAGAATATTTGTTTGTGAGACCACTAAAGGCTGCAAACAGCACTGAACGCTGCTTCTTGGTCAAATGTGAAGAGAAAATTAATGCTAAAGACAAAAATTAAAATAAATAAAATTCTTCTTCTTTCGGCTGCTCCTTATTTTAGGGGTCGCCACAGTGAACTAAGTCGCACGAAGACTTGGCAGTTGTTTTTTTTACGCAGGATGCCCTTCCTGATGCAACCACAGACCACCGAGCTACCACAGCCCTCTGTGTGGAGCAGAGAGCTGCTATCTAGGACACCCGGAGGAGCAGATGGTGGGGGTTAAGGGCCTTGCTCAAGGGCCCAGGGTGGGACGAATGAGGGTGGGGGCAGGTGTGGGTGTTTCACCTACCCCACCCACATTTTTATGTTGTCGGTACCGGGGCTTGAACCGGCGATCTTCCGATCACAGGCCCACCTTCTCTAGCCTCTGCGCCACCACTAACCCATTTAAAAAATACATAAACTATGAGTTCAGGTGAGAATAAATATTTTGTAGAGGCTTTTTTAATTTCAATTGCCTTTTTTTTTATACTACAAATGTATTTAGTCTTTGAATCAACCAGAATACAATTTTCAAGTTATTTTTCTACAATTGATGATGTACTAATTAATATTTTCTTACATATCAAGAATGAAATTACTGTGCTGCTTATAATGTCATCTTAGGCAATATGAACTCACATTTATGTAGCTTTAAAACAAATTTATCATCCTAATGTGAATGAGTAAATACTGTGTGAAATGCTGATATGTTGTTGGTGTTTTAAAGAAACGATGATAAAACAGTCCTGTGGTGGACTGGAGACATGTCCAGGGTGTACCCCGCCCCTCGCACAGTGATTGCTGGACATGGGCACCGACGACCCCCGTGACCCAATATGGAATAAGCGGATAAAAGATGATGGATGGATGGATGGATGGATGGATGGATGGATGGATAAAACGGACTACTTGGAAATGCCAAACGTCATTTTGGAGACTTCTCAAACAAGTGAATCGAGTTACGGAATGATCGGTTGTTGGATGAGATTAAAATTAAACTGTCAAACAAAATACAGAAGAAAACACAGTTCGACAAATAAATCAGTCTTTTAGCACCAACAGATTCCATGAGAAAATGAGAACTTGGTATAAAATAAACTGAAGGTTGATGGATCTCTCAGATCCTGTATCATCTTATATAACATTGTTTTTCTCAAAGGCATGGCTTTCAGATAATGTTCATCTGCTCTAGCTATATTTTTTATTTGTTAGTTTGTTTTAAGATTTGACTCTATAATTTATTTTCACCTGTTTTGGATTTCCATTAAAGCAGAAACACTTTCTCTTAAGAGATTTGTGTCCCTGCATTGATTCATTTAAATGAGTGAACAATACCTCTTTGTGTTTTTGATGAGTGTGCTCGTTATGCTGTAACATTTTGAACAATGTCCTTATTTTTTCAAGTTCAAGTCCATTTTATTGTCATTCTCATCACATGTGGTACACGAGGTGGAACGAAATTATACCATACCATTTTATTTATAGAGCACTTAAAACAGCTACAAGGCCAACCAAAGTGCTGTACAGACAGAACAATAGACAACACACGAAGCAATATACAAAATGAAGTAAATGAAAAATATGGACATAAAAACGATGCAGATTTGTACACAGGGTCCCAGTTACACCAAAAATAGCAAAAATATAAAAGTGTAAAAACAAACATTATATAAGGATCTAAGATGTATACTTCATATTAGGTCTTTGAGATTTTTTATTTGCATGTTGGAATAGAGCGGCATGGTGGCACAGTTGGTAGAGCTGCCACCTCTCAGCGAGCAGGTCACTGGATCAAATCCCAGCCGGTGGTCTTTCTGGGTCAAGTTTGCATGTTCTCACCGTGCATGCGTGGGTTTTCTCTGGGAACTCCGGTTTCCTCCCACAGATCATAAACATGCATGTTAGGCTGATTGGTAACTCTAAATTGTCCCTAGGTGTGAGTGAGAGAGTGAATGGTTGTTTGTCTCGTTTGTCTCTATGTGTCCCTGTGATGGACTGGAGACCTGTCCAGGGTATCCATCACCTCCCGCACAGTGACTACTGGATATGTGCACCAGTGACCCCCACAACCCAGAAAGGAAGAAGCAGGTAAAGACGATGGATGGATGTTGGAATTGTGTGATAAGTCCCTTAATATCTTGGATTAAGATTTGAAAAATGCTAAATTGTTTCCAAGTGGCCTCAAGTACAACAAAAATAATGTTCAGTTTTGTTTGTTTTTAACCAAACATGTTGCAATATGACCAACCCTCTTTGCTTTGGACTTATTGTATTTGACAACAGAACAGTGTTTTTGAAATCTTTTAGTTTATTCACCTTTTCCAAATTTAATTCAGTCAACCTCTGTTAATTTTCAAGGAGATATATTTCTTAAGCAACCATCATCTACTTGTTCTGTTGCCATAAACTGCAGCTTGGACCATGCTGAGGCCTGCATGTTTTGTTCTTTTAACTGATCGTCGGCTTCAGCGCTTCAACACTTTGTTCAACGCTAGGGACAAAACTTCCTTCCGTGGGCTCGGTGTATGTACAAAAACAAGAGCAGCAGGAATCATCAAGGACTCACTTCATCCAGCTCACTCTTATCAGACACAAAAAATTTTCATTTAACCTGAGACACAGCAGAGCAGATAGCATCATCACCCATAATACAAGATTTTTTAATAGATTTTTTTCCCTGCCTCAGTCAGACTGATGGTAAAACAAAAATACTGATCAGGTGCAACAATAACCAAACACTGCCTAACTGCACTGGTCATGTGACCCAATTTACTTTCTGTACAGTGCAGCTAGAAACCACTCTGTTCTTATTTTTATTTTGTGTTGTTTCAGTGTTTTTGACTATGACTAACTGAGAGAGCGCTGCACAAAAATTCCAATGTACCTGGATTGTTGCACAAATGGCAAATACGGTACTTTGAACTGCATCTGTGCTGCTGATTATCCATGCTGCTGATTTTTTACCCATAAGCTTTTATATACCCATCTGCTAGCAACAGACTCATGTTCATGCTGCTCTTTAATACAACTTATTATATTATTATTGTTTAGTGTATAGTTAAGTTCCTTGTATGCCGTTTCTTCTTTTCTTTAATATACTTTATATTATTGCTATTTTTGGGGTGTAACTGGGAACTTGAGTACTTAATTTCATTCCACCTCATGTACCACATGTGATGCAAATGACAATAAAGTCACCTTCAAGGTAAGCTGGCTGGGTCCACTTCTGGGAAAATTGTCAAAACACTTTTCAGAATTATCTTTCTCTCTTTAGACTGCAGGTTTGATTGTTTTCTGTTGACACTAATTACTTGGCCATGTAAACCTATTCCCAGAGTGTATACCAAGCAAACATTGCTTTTCAACGACCATTGTTGATATATTTTCTTATTAGGAAGGCCTAATGCTTATGACAACAATGCTTAATGAGTTGTTCTGATATGTGAGACTTTAGTTTAACCCATGAAAGTAAATAAATGTATTATAACATTATTCTAACTGGCAAGTTATATGTGGTGAATAAAAAAAAAATCATGTTTAGGTGGAGATTCTTTCTTTCTATCTATCTATCTATCTATCTATCTATCTATCTATCTATCTATCTATC
>NC_056504.1:12327199-12341029 GCF_014905685.2 Nematolebias whitei
ATCTATCTATCTATCTATCTATCTATCTATCTATCTATCTATCTATCATGTCTGTCTATCTATCTATCATGTCTGTCTATTTATCCTTCATCCATCCATCTATCTCTTCTTTTTCTTCTTTTATTTTAAATTTGTCCTGATCACTTTTTTAACACGGTTGTTAAATAAAGTTTTGTTAAAAATCAAAATCTTCTTCTTCGTCGGTTTACTGTCACTACTGACTGAAGGACTACAGCGCCCTCTGGCGGAAGAAAATGTTTAACGTTTCTCACTGTTTTATTTAATATATTACCGTACATAATTATGTTTCTTATTTTGATTATTTTACCTGTAATTATTCGTTTAGCGCTTTAAAGAAGTTGTAGCTTGACACAGGTGTGCGGGACTGCCGGCAGACAGCGGAACGTGGCGTGTTTTTCCCCCGGAGAAGTGACGTGTGTCTGCGGCTGGTCTGGTGACGTGTCTCTCCGACTCGGTCTCTTTCCTCTCGGAGTGGCTGATGGAGCCACATTGACTCCACGGAGCAGAAGTCGTAGCAGCTAGACGTCAGGAGTCGACCTGAAGACACCATGGGGAGTAAGTATGCTCGTTTCCTTTTCATCCACGAGTTGGAGTGTTGGCTAACACACCTGCTTTGTTTTTAAACCAGAGGAATAATGAGCTCCGCGCCGGTGTGCAGGGAAGCTAACACAGGTTAGGTGGCGAGAAGTTTAGCTAGCTCCTAGTGAAAACAACCCAAAAGCACCAATGGTGTTTTAATGAACATACATGTGTCACAGCTGAGATGAGATTTATGAAATATGAATGTGTGTCAGCTCTTGTTTTAAACATTAGTTCGTGCGGTTTGAGACTGAACGCTACAGCTAGCGTCTTAGCTAACGTTTTAATGTTTAACATGTAAATGGATTAGCTTTTTCTTCACCTGTTAACTTTGGCAGGTTTGAAACTGGACCTTCTGGAGCCTATTTATATAATTTTAATTCAGTTTGAAGCCTGCCAGATTCTAAAGTCTGTTTCAGTGATTGATACAGAGCTGATCAACACTCGGATTCACCTCAGAAATCTGTCCAAAACCGTAAACACCAGCGACTCTGAACACACTCGCATTAATATTTGTTGTTTGTGTGTTGAATTGATTATTTGCATGTTGCCTGACAGCTGTTTTAAGTGGCTGCTGTTAGGGATGACGTTGCATCTGGGCTCACCTGGTCGTAGAGGTGCAGCTGAATCTCAGTAAGAAGCTGCTTGTCTTTACATTTACAGTAATTAAAATTAAATGGTGTTTTATTTCTTTTCATAGTTAAGTTTTTGGAAGTCATCAAGCCTTTCTGTGCAGTCCTGCCAGAGATTCAGAAACCAGAAAGAAAGGTAAGCTCAAGCCTGCTTCTCTTCTGTTTGTGTTGAGTTCTGCATGCATGACTTGAAAATGAATGACGCCTACTTCTATTTCTTACTGTTCAGATTCAATTTAGAGAAAAAGTACTATGGACCGCTATCACGCTATTCATCTTTCTGGTGTGCTGCCAGGTAATGACACTATTGATGACCCTCAGCCAGCTTGTCAGTGCTGCTTTAGGTAACGGCGCTTGTTTGCAGAGTACTTTACGTTTCTTGTTCTTGTTTAGATCCCACTCTTTGGCATCATGTCGTCAGATTCAGCAGATCCTTTCTACTGGATGAGAGTTATCCTGGCTTCTAACAGAGGTGTGCGCTTGTATCATATTTATTGTAACGTTCAATGTAGAGAAAGGTTTGTAAGCTCAATCATTCAGGTAGATGACAACAAAAAGGGTTAAATCATGTTATCTGGACCAGTTTCTTTAAGTGAGAAATGTTTCCTCTCCCATCCGGATCATTGTAGAGCTTTTGTTGGACAGAGGGTAGCTTTATCTTGTTACCACATGCCTTAAGCCAAAGGTCAAGAGTTGTTAGCCTCCTTCACATTTTTGACTCTTACTGGTTTTTTTTTCCACCTATATGGAAGAAAAAAAACATCTTTGTTCAATGTATTTTTTTATAGAAATGAAAAATATAAATCTTGAACTTTTGTTGCCCTTTTTTTTTTACATCCAGGTACTCTGATGGAGCTTGGTATCTCACCCATTGTCACCTCAGGACTCATTATGCAGCTTCTGGCTGGTGCAAAGATCATCGAGGTGGGAGATACTCCCAAGGACAGAGCTCTCTTCAACGGAGCTCAGAAATGTAGGTTTGCCTTTTCTATATCTTGTTTCTTAGATTTCAAAACCTTTTAATTCAATACTTTAAAGCTTATAAAGTCATAGAGTTTTATTGCTGTCACTGCATTTTAAATGTTTTTGCCTCTCCTTTTTGCAGTGTTTGGAATGATCATCACCATTGGACAGGCCATAGTGTATGTTATGACTGGCATGTATGGAGATCCTTCAGAGATGGGTGCTGGTATATGCCTGCTTATTATCATTCAGGTGAGTCCGCATTGTCTTAAAATACAAATAATAAAACAAATATTTTTGCCATAAAATATACTTTTGTCTGCCCAAATGAAGAGCGATAACATATTGTTTTTTTTACAGCAGTTAGTTTACTTGACATGTCTGAAAACAAGCTGTTTGTGTTTCAGCTCTTTGTTGCAGGTCTGATAGTCTTACTGCTGGATGAGCTGCTCCAGAAGGGCTATGGTCTGGGTTCTGGTATTTCTCTCTTCATTGCAACAAATATCTGCGAGACCATTGTCTGGAAGGCCTTCAGTCCCACCACTGTCAACACTGGCAGAGGTATAGGCCCAGCTCAGAAATGAAACTGATGGTACATCTCACCTGTGCACCGTGACTAACCCAGCGATTCATGTGGTTTATCCAGGTACTGAGTTTGAGGGAGCCATCATCGCTCTCTTCCATCTGCTGGCCACTCGTACAGACAAGGTGCGCGCCCTGAGAGAGGCTTTCTACAGGCAAAACCTGCCCAACCTCATGAACCTCATTGCCACCATCTTTGTGTTTGCAGTGGTCATATACTTCCAGGTGAGGTGTCGTCGCAATCTGAGAATTATGTCTCAGCAGTTTTTATTGGTCTAGAAGTTTTGTACTCAGCTTGAGTCTCTTTATCAGGGCTTCAGAGTGGACCTGCCCATCAAGTCGGCTCGCTACCGTGGTCAATACAACACGTACCCCATCAAACTGTTCTACACCTCCAACATCCCCATCATCCTGCAGTCTGCATTAGTTTCCAATCTGTACGTCATTTCCCAAATGTTGTCAACACGTTTCAGTGGCAACTTCCTGGTCAACCTCCTGGGAACCTGGTCTGTAAGTAGATTATAGACTCTTCATTTCTGTATCTAACTTCAGCCTAGGCCTGTCATGATAAACAATAAATCAATTAATCGCATGATAAATGAAAATTATAGACCTCATTTTCATTTTTCGGCTTTATCGTTTCTTCATGTCTCTCTCTTTCTACTGAAGACACTGGATGACAAAAGGCTCAACTCTGGTGCTCTTCACTGACTCCTCATGTTCTCTTTTCTCTTTAAAAACTATTTTAACTCCAAAATCGTGTTTTTGGATCGTTAAAAGCAGCTAAGCAGCTAAGCTACTAGCTAAGCTAACAGGCTGACCTTGGGGAAAAACCTCCGTCTTGTCGAAGCGACAACATTCACGGTTGAAACTTGTGCCTTTGTCTAAAAAGTAGTTTTTCTCTGTAAAAAGAAGCTGAGAACTTGTTTTCTGATTGATTTATTTATCAAAAGCTTTGTGAAAAATGCTATGCGAAAGAGCTCAAAACATTCCGAGTGTCTGCCATTTTGAGATCCAGAAAAAAGGAAGGAGAGACGGCTCATGTCACGTCAAGGGTCCTCCCTCCCATTTTTCTTAAATAGACACGCAGCTTGCTCCCTCACTATCCATCCTTCGGTTCAAACTGTTTTATACTGCCATATGGTGGTCGAAAAAAGGTACTGCACCCAAGACAATTAAAGCATCATTTATTCTTAAATTTGACAATAATTACTAATTATTGTCAAATTTCAAACAATATTATCGTTTATCGCAATAATTTCTGAGACTATTAATCGCCCAGCAAAATGTGTTAGTGTGACAGGCCTTTGCAAAATAACTAACATGGTTAGGCTGTAATTCGGTGCACAGTATCCTCCGTACGTGTCCGAGTTTTCCTCACCTCCAGCGTGTTTGTGTTCAGGACACATCGAGCGGAGGACCAGCTCGGGCCTACCCAGTAGGCGGTCTCTGCTACTACCTTTCTCCTCCGGAGTCGTTCGGTTCTGTCTTAGATGACCCAGTTCATGCTGTCATCTACATCTTCTTCATGCTTGGCTCCTGTGCCTTCTTCTCCAAGACCTGGATCGAGGTCTCAGGATCCTCAGCCAAAGACGTAAGTGTGTGTGTTCGGCTGTACGCAGCTTGGCCTTCAACAGTCCAATATTCAAAATGTGTTTGTCGTGTTGCTCATCCCAGGTGGCGAAGCAGCTGAAGGAACAGCAGATGGTGATGAGAGGACACAGGGAGACCTCCATGGTGCATGAACTTAACAGGTAAAAATCTAATGTGGAGTTAGTTTCACATTTTATTTTGCAGCTTCCAAGAAGCCGTTTTCTGGAACACGCTCTGTTTTCTCTGCAGGTACATCCCCACAGCTGCTGCTTTCGGAGGGCTCTGTATAGGAGGCTTGTCTGTCATGGCAGACTTCCTGGGAGCCATCGGATCGGGTACAGGAATCCTCTTGGCCGTAACCATCATTTACCAGTACTTTGAGATCTTTGTGAAAGAGCAAAGTGAAGTCGGCAGTATGGGAGCACTTCTCTTCTAAAAGCAAAAACACGCCAATCCTGTGACACACCTCAGACACAAAGAATCCACTTTTGTTATTTTTTTAATTTTGCCTTTTGTTTTGCAGTTTGCTCAGTGAATTTTGCAGCAGAGATGTGTAATTTTGACTCCTGTCTTTGTCCACACCGTACTGCTCTCGCTTGAACAAACGGTTATTCCAGGTTGAGCAAAGTGATGTGTTCAGTTCTCTTGAGTAGTGTTGCCATGTCCCTGGCGGCTGCCTGGATCCCCTCTGACTGTCTTATCAGCCAAATAGAAAATAAAGCACACAATCACGAGGGGGTGTCTGTGACTTACCTCAGGCATTGTTCATTGTAGGCAACTTTAAAAGTGACACGTTGCGCCGTCTTTAGCTGAAAGCATTCTGCCTGAAAATTTCAGCGGGGTTGATTGATAGTCATATCATGTTCATCTGTCAATGCCCGACGTTCCTAAAGTCCTAACGTAGGATGTAAAAAGCACTACGTTGATGTGCTGGTTCTTCTCATGTTTCTGGTTGATAAAACTATCAGCGATGCTCATTTACTTTTTTATATTTTCATTTTTAATCACAGACTGTTTCAAATCTCTCTGGTCCTACCCAAGGTACAGCGTGTGTCCACCGGCTCGTCAAAGAAAAGTGTTCGTCTGTCGTTGTGCTCTTTTTTTTTTTGTTTCCTAGACTATGATGGTCGGGATGAGGGTGGGTTTGATAGGGCTGGAACAAAAGACGGGGATTCATTTTGTTTTTACTTTATGTAAAACATAAATGTGTTAATAAAAAAATAATTTGTTTTCCAACACATTTTAAATAGTTTTCATTTTTATCAAGATGTTAAAATCTAGTTATGTTAATGGAAGAATAACACACAAAACAATCAGATGATCACACTAAAGGTTTTTGATAAATATAGGAAGAGGAAATAATTGGCAGAACTAAATGTAAATGATGTACCAGAGGTGCTGTTTTGATGTTTATTTCCAAGCGATGGGACTAAAAATTTTTTTTAATCAGTTAAACTTTTACTAGTGTTCATGTGTATATTGAGATTAGAGAAACCTGTTTCACCTCTAAGATGTCGGAAACAGTTTAGGAAAGTTTAATGAATTTTAAGAAGTGTTCAATGAAGGTGTTATGAAAGGAGCACTTGCAAAAGAAGCAAATATAACAGTTTGTCTCATCGACACATTTTGAATAGTTGACAAGTTATTTCTGACCACATCAATGTCAAACTGCTTCAAATTTTTAATATAATATATATATATGTATATATATATATATATATATATATACATATGTATGTGTATATATATATATATATACATATGTATGTGTGTAATAAAAGAAGTGTTGGCACAGCCATTGCTTAACAGCAACAATCTCTTTAACGTGTTAACACAGTTTTTCTTAATTTTTAAGTTTGTTACTCAGTGAACAGAAAAACCCATTGGTCCTGGGGGACAGGATGTTGATCTGCTGGCTATGGATGGGCATCATCGCGCAGCTCAACCAATAAGAGCCTTTATTTTGTATGGCTGCCGCACAGCACTCACCCTATCAAACTGAGCAGCGAGGACGACATACTGGACTTAACTACCGTATTTTTCACCCAATAAGTAGTGTTTCTTTGCATGCCCCACGACTTATTGGCCGAAGTGACGTATTTATGGATTTTTTTTCTCATATTTATAAACCAATTTTTAGCTGAGATATGACTGTTTTCATTCATTCTGACTCAAAATATTGAACACTACCATTTTCAGCTGCTAGATGGCGCCAAAGAAATACAGCATGTCATGTCTTAATGACACAGTCAGCTTGCCTTAGGCGGCCACCTTCGTCCAGCTCGCTTGGAGCAACCAGCTTCATTTCGCTGCGAGCCTGCGCCACCCCAGCAAAATGCATAAAATTTGACCGTTAAAGTGCATTTATTAAGCAAAAGTTAAACTGAGACACACCTTTACTATAATTTCAAGCAAACAAATTGTTTTTAAGTGTTAATCTAGTTAAATTCTTGTTAAAGTCTACCTGTGCACGCCCCAGCAGCTGCCATTTGGCAGCCAATCGATTTTTTGCACACCAGCCCACATTTCCTGGTTGTCAGCGGTGACGCATAATAGATGCGACATATACGGCAAAGTGAAGTATTTGTGTTTTTCTATTTTATTAGACATGTTTGGACTGATGCGACTTATAGGGTGGAGCGACGTGTACGGTGGAAAATATGGTATACACCAGGGCTAATCAACTAAATTGATCAGGGGGCCACAGTTACTGAAAGAAAAGAGCTCAGGAGCCAGACATCCAGCAGTCATTGTCATTAAGTAAGTTTGTTTTATGGTTCAAAATCTAGTTTTATTTACAAAGTAAAATGAATCCATTGGTGGGCCGAACTCAGTTCATCTGTGGGCCTGATTTGGCCCCTGGGCCACCAGTTCAATAGCCCTGCAATACTTAAAATTATAAATACAGAAGCATAATACAGGAAAAAAGTGAGCACTGCAGAGAAGATGAAACTATACAACCGTTAGAAATATGAGCAAGAACGAAGATCTATGAGTAGAGAGTTTGAAAAGCTAAAAATAAAAGTTTAACATAACAGATGCACTGCAACATAACTTAGGGAGCAAACATATACAAATTATAATTAGATATTTTAAGAAAACATAATTGATAGAATTTGATTATATAGTTTTTTCGTGCTCATACCGTGATGAATCACACTCCAAACCAGTAGGTGGCGGTAGTGCACCACTTTTTGGAAACCGCCAATAAACTCAAGAAGAAGAAGACGCAGGCGCCGAAGAAGAAGAGCGCGGTAAAAAAGAGTAGTAAGGAAAGAAATATGGAGATAAGTACTGGAGTTTTACATGGGCATTTTATTTTTAAAACCTCCCCCGACGGCAAGCTGGATAAAAGTAAAGTTATCTGTAAGTACTGCAGCGCTGAAATGTCTTATCACAGGAGTAATTCTAGCTTGAAATATCACCTAAAATCAAAACACGCCATCGATGCTAGCCGACCATCCACCGTAATAAAGAGTGAAGGAAGGCTAACCGTGAGGTTGAATTCAGCGTGTGGCAGAACAATTGACGAACAAAAGCAAGACGAACTAACAAATGCTATATCAAGGTGGATAGCTACAAGTTGCAGGCCTATTAGCATTGTGGAAGATGCTGGTCTGTGTGACGTCCTTAAAACCGCAACAAAAGACAGTAAGTATGAGCTTCCCTCACGGCACGCCATCACAAAGAGTATTCACGAGTTGTATGAAAAAGAGAGAGCTATAAAAGCGACAGCATTACAACGTGCACCAACTGTTGCTGTCACTGGAGACTACTGGACATCTGTGGGTAATCACAACTACCTCGGAGTTACTGTGCATTATATTGATGCACAGTGGAGGCTGCAGTCTCATGCCCTGACCGTAATGATCACAGGAGAGAGACATTTTGCTGAAACGTACGCGGAAGATTTTTTTAATGTCGCTCAGCAGTGGAATATCTCTCATAAAGTCAGCACACTTGGCACAGATAGTGCAAGAAACATGATGGCTGTTGCAACACATCTGCCTTTTGAACATGTCCCCTGCGTTGCACACAGTCTCCAGCGTTCAATCACAGTGTCTCTGCAGGACAGTGTGTTCGCCAATGTCCTAGACAAATGTAGAAAGGTTGTGGACCATTTCAAACACAGTCCAACAAATGCTGCAGAATTACGACGACGACAAACTGAACATGGACAAATGAAAGAGTCACTCGTACAAGATGTTCCAACCAGATGGAATTCAACCCTGGACATGATCAAAAGTGTCCTCAGAAATGAACAGCCACTGAGACACGTCCTTGCCCCACACAGGACCGAGATTGCCATGCCAACTGCAGCTGAAATGGACAAACTACAGAGGTTGGAAACGCTCCTGGAGCCCTGCAGGTATAGTTTACTTTTTTTTTTTTGTTTGTTTCATGTTCCTGTTTGTAGCAAAGACAAGTGTATGTGTGTAAAAGTATCATAAACGTGTGAAGGATAGTTTTCTTAATATTCGGATGCAATACAGTTTGACTGAAGGTTTGACTTTTTGTTGTTGCAGGTATGTGAGTGAAATTCTGGGAGGACAAAAGTATGTCTCATGCTCTGCTGTCCTGCCTGCTTTTTGCCATCTCTCTCGTCTCATGAAGAGCTCTGAAGATGATCCTGCCTACCTGGTCAAGTTCAAGACTACATTTAGAGCAGACCTGGAGGCACGCAAGCAAAATGCCAACATTGCATACCTCAAGATTGCTACTGCATTAGACCCAAGATTCAAAGATCTTAAGTGCATACCCAGACCTGAGAGGGGGGAGGTGTGGGCCTCACTCACTAGTCTACTTAGAGAAAGGCAGGGTGTTTTAGTGAAATCTGAGGAAGCAACATCATCAGAGCCACCAAGGAAAAAGTGTGCCTTGCTGGCTGCTTCACCAGAGTCTGACTGTGATGAGGAGGAAGACTTGTTTGAGAACAGTGTGTGCCGATACCAATTAGAGCCCACTATCAGTACAGAGGCCTGTCCTTTGGAGTGGTGGTCCAGACATGCAGGGGCTCACAGCATGCTGGCCTCTGTTGCACAGAAGTACTTGTCCACACCTGCAACTTCTGTACCTTGTGAAAGGTTGTTTTCTCTTGCTGGTCATGTTGTACAGAAGAGGAGAGTTTCTCTGTCATCAGAAAATGTAAATGACCTTGTGTGTCTCAGCGACTGGCTTGGTGCAGAGTAGGAAGTGTACAGTTGAAGGAATGTACAATTTGTTATATAGTGTCATTTCTCGGCTTGCATCACTAAAAGTTTTTTCTTCTTTTTACTGAGATTTTGAAAAAAAAATCCTGAGCAAACGGGTAGTATGAAGACTAGAATCTCCTGCACAGTAGGAATGCACGATCTATACGGTACACGGTAGAAACGATAGACATTTAGCCTATGATAGAGATCTGTCTTCTACCGGCTAACTGCAGTAATGCTGTGTCTGATGTAAAATCAGAGTTGTCAGAGGTAATCGTTACTTTTTTTGAGTTGAAAACTGAGCATAAGTAGTGTTAAAATCTTTTCTTTGAGAGCTAAGTAGCGAAGCTACAAGCTAACTACGGCAAGCTTGCCATAGTGTTACCGTATTCGGACGCATGCGCTAAACGCTATGTTCCATCAACAGGTTTTTGTTTTTTTCTGTCGAAAGTTAAAGTAAGCGTTGGTCAGCTTTAGAGAAACCTGCTCTCTGATCTGTGAAAAGAATGTTGTTTTCAAAATAAATGATGGCAAAAGGACACCCTATGTGTTTTTTTTGTCATTTTTATTGCAAGTTTTATACCAAAAACATATCGTGATATATATCGTTATCGCCACCCTTCACAATACATATCATGATGTTAATTTTATGCCATATTGCACATCCCTACTGCACAGTCAATTGTTGTCTTCAAGAGGAACGCTTACTGAATAAAAATGTTCTCGACGCTCCTTGATTTAAAAATATTTCTTCTTGTAACTTTTTAGAAAAATGTATATTCTAGAATTAGTCGTTAACCTGCTGTGATTGTGGTTTTGGGTTTGAAGTTATCTTCATTTTTCTTTAAAATCAACAAAAATTGCCCTGGCAAATAGCTTTGGTTTAATATTTGGTAAGATGTTGTTCATGTTTACTAGAAGTCTTCTGGATGGAAGGTGAAACGTTTCAGTACAAAAAAAGAAACTGTCCAGATGACCTGACTGAAAATTGTTGGATTGTATACCTGGATTATTGAGCCTGGACTTTGTTGGTTACTAGGAATACTTTAATTGCGAGGAGAACACTTTTGTTAGAAAACGCCTTTTTTGAAAATGTGTCAAAACTTTTTTTATATTAACAGTACATTAAAAATATTTATTTTGCAAAATGAGAGTGAGATTATTCTAAAAAATATCTTGAGATTTATAGAGATTAATATATATGCAATATTTGCAATATGCAATAATATATGCAATAATTAATATATATGCAAGTACTGTGTGTATATAGCAGGATTTTAATGTAGAAAGTCTAAAAACTTTGCAAAAGCTACAAAACTTGCTTTTCAGTTTATCTTACATGTTCATTGATGGCTCTTGACAAGGAAACATAAATCCCTTTTGTTTTTTTATTTTAAATGATGTCCAAGCTCAGTAATTAAAGGTTGTCACAGTTTATTTAGTGCAGTTAAAAACCTTGTTATTAAATGTGTGACAAGCTTTCCACCCTACTAGTGTTGATGCACAGGTGGTTTGTTTTCACACCTGAAGGCTCTGAGTGCAAGCAAACACATTTATTAGAAGTTTCAAATTTTAAGGTTTTATGACATTTTAAAAGAAGAAATTAAACATTTCACTGGTGTATTCTTCACAAAGCAATGTTCTTTGGGACAAAATCTGATGAAAAGTTCTGTATCTCACTGGCTGCTCTGTATGTACCAGGTTTCATCTATTCTGGACATTTCAGTGGCTTTATATGTGAAATTCCTTCCAAATGTTAACACAAAAAGTTAATCATCCAATCTCGTGGCAGGAACTCAGTGCCTCTAGGCAGGTAGAAGAGGTGGAGACGACTTCCTGAAGTTCAAACTGGGCATCAGGATGGAGAATAAAGGGGATTCAAGTGACTTTGAATGTGAGGTGGTTGCCGGTTTGAATGTTTCAGAAACTGCTGATTACTGAGATTTTGACACACAACCATCTCTGGTTCATAGAGAACGGTCCCAAAAGAGAAAATATTCAGTGTAAATAATAAAACCTTGTTTTTGTCAGAGGAGAATGGGCAGACTGGTTGGAGACGACAGAAAGGCAACAGTAGCACAAATAAAAAAAAAGGTTTGGAAGCTCAATCATCCAGGTAAATAAGTACCAAAAAAAGTTAAATCGTGTCATCTGCAAGTTTCTTTTTTTGGGAGAAACGTTTTGTCTTTTCATCTGTCTGAGGCCTGCCAACAAGACTCATCTCAAATAGCTCTCACTGATGCGTTTCAAACCAGCCTCATGTTAAATTCCAAGAAACTTTGCTTTAACACATGCAAAAAGGGAACCATCCATCCAAAACAATCAATCATCATGGATAACAATCAATGGCTAACTTGCTACTCACATAAACAGCCAGAGGACACTTGGCCTTAAACATTGTGTGTCCAGAAAAGTTAAATCTGGTCCTCTGGACATTCAAAAAACAAAAAAAAAGTAGAAACGTTTTGTCTTTAATTTGAAAGACTTCCTCAGTCTGAGGTGCTGTATTCAGCTCAGTCTTATAAATAGCACCTTCTCAGACTGAGCTGAATACAGCACCTCAGACTGAGGAAGTCTTTCGGATGAAAGACGAAACATTTCTACATTTTTTTTGTTTTGATTTTTGAATGTCCAGAGGACCAGATTTAGATTTTTTTTTTTTACCTGGATTATTGAGCATGCATCAGGATATTGTTATGCATGATGATCGATTGGGACGGACGGTCCCCTTTCTGCACGTGTTAAAGCCAGTTTCTTCAGGAGGCTGTCTTGGAACACATCAATGAGAGCTAGTTAAGAGACAGGTCTTGTTGGCAGGCCTCAGACAGATGAAAGACAAAACGTTTCTCCCAAAAAAGAAACTTGTTCAGATGACATGATTTAACTTTTGTTGTTGTTGTAGCACAAATAACCACTTGTTACATACAAAGTTCTGCAGAAACCATCTGTGAGCTCACAACACGTCCAACCTGGAGACAGTTTGGCTGCAGCAGCAGAAGACCACACCGGGCATCACTCCTGTCAGCTACCAGCAGGAAACTGAAGCTACAGTTTGTGAAGACTCGTTAAAGTAGGAAAATAAGACGATGGAAACATTTTCCTGCTCTGATGAGAGTCAGACCACTGAACTCCAGCTGCCTCCAGTCTCATCGATCATCTTTAGGAGACACATCATGGACCTGCAGTGACAGAGTGATGCTAAAGTGTCATTATGATCCAAAACCTCAGAGGAATGTTTATAATAATTAACGCAGTTCTGCAGGGAGAAGAGTTGAGCCCTGTACTAACAAGGTGGACATAATAAAGTGGCTGGTAAGAAAACATTTTACTTCATAAAACCTGTTGTTAAACTTGTTTCAGTTCTTTAAAAGCCTGAAAAACATCTCGTTGCTCTCAGGGTTGGAACCGTAACAGCTGTTATGATCATGTCCTGATGCTCAATAATCCAGGTAGAAAAATCTAACAAGGTTGAGTCAGGTCCTCTGGATGGATTCTTGTTTGTTGAAACGTTTCATCTTTCATCCTGAAGACTTCTTCAGTCTGAGATGTTGTAACAAGTATAAACAACAGCTTCTCATAGTGGATCAACCAGATGGCTGCTGACAGTCAGAACCAGTTGTACACATGCAAAAGGAGGACCATCAGCCTAACAGTGGATCATTAGCGCCCTGATGGCCGCCTGTTATTCAAAGGGGATGCGTGATGCTTGCAATAAAAGCATTGTAAGAGGGTGGAAGTTGAACACGGAGACCCCGCCACTGTTTAATGATGGACGAGTTCTCTTCACAAAGATGGCTTCCTTCACTCACACCAATGTTCCTCTTAAGGATGTGAACATCATCCCTGCAAAAGTGACCGCTGGCCTGCAGATGAGTGTAGACCACAGAGTCCTGGCCTGATGATGTTGCTCTTCTGTACTGGGCCATCCTTTTGACCACATTTAACTTTTTAGATTTTTCTACCTGGATTATTGAGCATGCATCAGGATATTCAGTTGCACATGTTTTATCACAATTTGATACAAATACAGATTTAAAAATGAACACACAATCTATTATTTACATTTAACATATAATTGCAACTTTGTTTAAAAAAAAAAAGACTCGAAAGAACCTGAAATTTTCAAGTTTCAGACGACACTTGACTGTCTTTACTTGAGACTTGACTCAGGACTTGCAGATAAAGAATTGAGACTTACTTGATATTTGCAAAACAATGACTTGGTCCCACCTCTGTGATCCACAGTATCAAGTCTTAACTGCCCCCCC
>NC_056504.1:12341129-12349762 GCF_014905685.2 Nematolebias whitei
CCCCCGTTTGTGTTCCAGCATCGATCAGGTTTCTGTTACTTGGTCTGACTGCTGTTATGATTCTGTTCAGTTTATGTAAAGAGTTTTCTGTAATAATTTGAAGAAGTAACAATACATGCTTGTTCATTAAGTGGATAAAGCTTTAAAGTGGTTTTTGATACTGTTAATTTTCTCAAAACTGCAATTTTTGGACGTTGAAATTAAACGATTTGTTAATTAAATATGACTAAAATGAAAAATACCTCATGTTTAAAAATATAAAAATTGTATTAACACTATTAAAGAACAGGTCTTAAGTATTTATGTTACACAAATATTTCCATTGCACGAAAGAGACAAATTGAAGAAAATTGTTTAATAGACATGAGGGTTATGAGGGCGTCCCTGAAACTTTTGCTCCCCTGTAAGACATCCCTGAACCCCTGCACTAGAAGGTGCTGTTTATCTGAGCTTGTTATAAGATCTCAGACTGAAGAAGTCTTTTGGATAAAAGATGAAACATTTCAACAAACTAGAATCCATCAAGAGGACCTGACTTTAACCTTGTTAAACTATTATGATCATGATGTTTGTACTGATCTGTCCAAACTTGTAAACAAAATTATTCACTGAGGCATTAAAGCTGAGAAACAAGACTTGTACTTTTTCCATTGAGGACGCTTGAGAAAGAACCTGAATCCATCTTAAAATCCCACCTGAGGTTGTATCTGTTTGGTGCAACAGGCACTACAGTGGGCTACTTTAACATCATACACTCATGCTGCACATTATCATTGTCACAAATAATATACCTGGTGATGTCATTGTGATATATCTTACTTTACACATCTAATACTTGGTCATTCAAAACAGTGTTTTAAAATTGGATCCTTGTAAGTTGTAGCATTCACAATCAGAACACAAAATGACTAAATACTCTATAAATCAAATGATCGGCAAGGCAATTTACAATCAAGTATCAGATCTCACAATCATTTAGGTTTTATTGTTTTGTTCTTTTGAAGTTCAATGTTTATAAATAAGAAGTTGTACACCATTTAACTTCTATAGTTTGGTGTAAAAATCAAAATATATTCTCAAACATAAAGATAGGCCACTCCCTATAAATAAATCCTATTATTTCTTCAGTTAAAGTCTTCGGAAGCATTCAGAAAATATAAAGTTGTCCTCCAGACATATTTTCACATTGCTTATTCTTTTAAACCAAGCTAATCATCAATTCCTATATTTATCCTTGAAGTACATGAAAACTAAAAGTTAAATTACATCGTATATATTATAAAGTATTAGATGTTGAACTAAATCCCAAACGACGTTTATTTCCATAATAAACGGTTTGGACTAGTGACGTCATCTTTGTGCGCGAGCATGCGAGCAGGGTCACGAATAGTAGACACCGGGTAGTCTGTCAAATGAAACCCCCTCGGTATGGAGCTTCATGTCTCAGTTGTTGAGTAGTTTTTCACACTAGGCCATCTGTTATCATTAAAAACGAAGCCCGACGGGCTAAAATACCAGCGGACATGTCGTACTGCAGAGAAGAAGGTAATGTTGAATCTCACCTGAAGTCATTTTCCGTCCGCGGTAGAGCTAGCATGCTAGGCTAACACGTAGAAAGAGCGAGAACTTTCCGTAGGTTTCATGGCTTTTTTTTAAAAAAACTCTGCCGAGGAACGAAGCTAGGTCTGTGCTTATTGTAAAGTTGCTTTAAAAAAACTTATTCTAGACTTATTTATTGTCTTTATTTCTGCATTGACATTCAAACCACAGGTCGAGAGCGCTTCAGACGATTAATCCTTGTGACACCCAGTGTGACCGCTAGGGTTCAATGTCAGCTCACTGTAATATCAATAATGATCAGTTTGAGTTGTCAAAGAGCTGAAACTGTCAGCGCAGACATACATGGTTGGACTTTTTTTTTTTTTTTTACTCATAATGTTTCCATAACCAGCGTTGATGTTTTATCGTAACCAGGTAAGGATCGTATCATCTTCGTGACCAAAGAAGACCATGAGGCTCCCAGCAACGCTGAGCTGATCGATGATGACCCCAACGATCCCTATGAGGATCAGGGTTAGTACTCTGTAGGCCTGCTTAGACCAGGTTTTCAATTATTTCTTTAAGAAGAACTGGGGAACATAGAGAATCAAAAGATTAAAGCTTATGTGTTTATTTGGAACTGAATAGTCAAAATCTTAGTTAAACTGTCTGTGTAATAATACTAGCTCATCATCATAAGCTCACCTATAGCTGTCATCAAAAATGTTGCAAATATTAAGACTGATGCACATAAATTATATAACAACTTTGATTTTTGGTCAGGAAAAATAGCACAGACTGAAATCTTGGCTATAAGATAACCAAAACTGACAAATGTGACCTGATTTCTGCAGGCCTGATCCTGCCTAACGGAGACATCAACTGGAACTGCCCTTGTCTGGGTGGGATGGCCAGCGGACCCTGTGGTTCACAGTTCAAGGAGGCCTTTTCGTGCTTCCACTACAGCAAGGAAGAGATAAAGGGCTCTGAGTGCATCGACCATTTCCGCAGCATGCAAGAGTGCATGCAGAAGTACCCCGACCTCTATCCTCAGGAGGAAGACAAAGAAAGCTCCTCCCAAACCGAGTCCAACCCTGTTTCAGATGCCACTGACAACACTGCCTTATTGTCTGAAAATGACTCGACTCCAACCATGTCAGGGGTCGCGTCTGACAACATGTCGCCTACAGGCAACCAGACTGTCAGCTCGTCGTAAGTGACTCTCCAAGAGCAGCTCTGAGCGGCTATTTATGAGTCAGAAGAAGAGGACCGGCAAAGCAACGTCATTTGTACAAACGCATAGGCTGCTTTGTTTTCTGGGAAATCGGTAATGATCTAATACTATGATTACTGAGAGTTAACCATGTTTTTTGCTGCAGGGACTTAATTTATATACAAAAAACAGAAGAGCTCTTTTTAACGTTTGAGCGTTGTCCTCTTCATGTCAGCTGGTTAGGTGTCCTGTTAAAAATGATTCAAACTGACTCAAAGTTAAACTGTAATTGCTAAAGCCAGTGGTATACGTAATATTTGTATATTTTAACTTTAAGAAGAGGCAGTTTTGAGTCTTTTTAACCTTTTTTTTTAGCACTTGAGAGACCAAAGCTTGTGGCAAGAAGAACCGGGCTGCCACTTGTGTTTTGACGTAACGTTTCCTGTGCTCGCTGTCTTATAAAAACTTCAGGATCTCCTATTGCTGTTCAAACGATAGTAGGTACTGGTCTACTATGGCCTTTCACATTTACATGTGACTGAATAAATGTTTTTGTTGTCAGAAGTCGTCAACTGGAAGTTGAAGTCACAACTTTAAGTCTGCTGGTGTTTGTCACTAAACTTCAGATTAAATTGTTCATCAACTTTTCCCATTTTCTGATTATTTAAAAACATCAAACACTTTCTGCTTATTTATGAAATAAATATTCTAATTAAGCAACAGGAGAGGTGACGGGTATGATCTGAACTCTGGAGTCAGTCGTCGCTGTCTGTCCATCTGGATGAATGACTTGTAGCTGTTTTAGTGTCAAATGGGGAACTAAATGTTCATTGAGTAGTTTTTTTTTTAAATGAGGTCATAAAAAACACATTTGATCACTTTTAGCCTGACAGAGTGGCCTGAGATGTTCTAAGTTTTTCAGTCACTGACTTCCTAAACATTTAGTCACTGTTTATGCAACAACAGCTGTAACCTCACATCGGTCTTGTGATTTCACCGGATCACGAGTTTCATCATTTTCACTGATGACGGTGATTTTCAGTCCAGTGTTCTTTAATTCTCAGTCCTATTGAAGCACTCCTATTACAAATTTATAAAATAAAATTGTCCCATTGCTCTACAGTTTTGAAATAAATCTTGTGGCTCATTTGGAACTCTTGGTAGCCTTATGTCAAATAAAAAAAATTTGAGGATAAAGCTGTCAGAAAACAAACAATGGGATTTTGTTAAATCCTGATAAACTTATATGTATATATTTTATATTAAACTATATTCTCATACTTCACATGAAAATCATCAGAAGTTTAGGTTACAGAAAATAGGGCTTTACATGTTTAATACTTTATACACAATCACAGTTAACGTTTTGTACTTTTTACAAACTTTTAACAGACAGTCCTACAAACTACTGTACCATAATTTGAATTACTGTATTTAAAAATTATTTTGCAACAAACTTCTTAACTTCTTAATCCAAAACCTTTTTATATTATGTAATACAGTATAATATGAATTGTACACCACAATACCCTGATTCATACTCGATAATCCAGGTAGAGTAATCCAGCAAAGTTAACGTCAGATCCTCTGGACGTTTCAACTAAAGAAACCGTCCAGAGGATCTGATTTAACTTTGTTCATCACAATGTGTGTCTTTTTGTCTTATTCCACTCAGTGTGTCCCACTGCTATAAGACTGGTGTTTTTTCTCTTTCAAACCTCCCCAGAAAACTGAGAATAATCTTACTCAGATTCAGGTATATTTTAGCACGAAATAAAAATATTGGTCTTTTGAATTTGTCATATCCAACATAAAAACATGAAAATTCTCGTGTCTGGCCATCAAAGTTTTCTGCCTCTCACTGTTCTATAATTTACATGAGCCAACCTTTAGTTTTCATACAGCAGAAATTTGAGGCTTAACTCCGTCTGTCTATTAACTTTGCTCTCAGGGAGCGAGAGACACCAGTACATTGTTACCATGGCTACCTTAATATGCCATTTACAGCAGCTTTAACATTTCTTATGATCTTGGTTGTCTTTACTCTTACTGTACAGCTCATACATCAAAATGTAGATGATTTTATTTTTTTTTAGATTATTAGAAAACATGGTGGAGTTGTGGGTGGTAGCTTCGTTGTCACCCTTCAATTTTTCTTCAGAAATGTTTTGTTTTTATTTATTGTTTTTGGAAACAGTCTTATCAGCACATCCGGTGTGATCCTCTCAATTGTACTCTGATCTTTTGGATGCTGGACATCCGTTCCTCAGGTCCTCTGAAATAAACAAAGCTAGTCGAGGCGTCCATGGAACCACCACGCTCTGCATGGTGACCAGCAGGCGGCCCGACCCCAGCTCCTCTGGACCTGCAAGCAGGTATTTGGTACCTGAGTTAACAGGGAAAAAACAATCATATAATTAAATCTTTTTGTTGGTTTATACTATACATCAAGACGTTTCTTTTATTGTTCAAATGGTGCTGAAGAACATTTGAAATGGGGTTTTTCACCTGGGTTCAGGACGGGGCAGGTGCAGCCTCGGCTGGTCCAGGACAGAGGATACAGACTGATGGTTCCCTGGTGCAGCGCCACCTGGCCTGATCGGAGCACCTTACGAACTTTGACCTGCACTTCTGCGTGACTGCCTTTGTCTTGAGCAGACAACACACTTGCTTTGATCACTGCCATGAGCCACAAAAAGAACATTCTGATGCATCGGCCGTGCTGCCAATCAAATTTCCACAGAAGTAAAAATAAAATAATTTCTCACCGTAGTCATGTTTGTTCTTACACAGGTCAGACACACTTCTCAGCCGTTTCTCTTTACACCTGCACTTTCCTGCGTGATAACATAACGTGGGTTTTATCTGCATCATCTGATTTTGTCGTTGTGTTCCTCACCGTGCAGCTGATCCTCACCTGTGCTGTGCTGAGCAGAAACTGCGAGTTCCTTCGACCACGGTTCCTCTTCTTCAGTTGTGAACAAATGATCCACGTCTGGGACTTTTCCACCGATGGGCACATCTAACAAGTGATTATCAGAGTAGCTGCAAATGTAGGATGAATCACATCACTGTTTATTATGGTGTGCTGTTTGTAAAGTTACACAGTCAAAAATTAACAGCAATATTTTGGTTTATTTAGCCCTTCATAAGAAAAAATAGTTTTGATTTTTTTCAAAGTCAAATTTTCACTATGTTATTCATGTCATAGTTGCAAACTAAATATTTAATTTACAAGCAAAGTATTTAGTTTACAAACTTAATATTTAACTTGCAAGTTAAGTATTTAGTTAGTGAACTAAATTAAATATTTAATTTCATAGCTAATATTTATTTTCAAAACTAAACATTTGTTTTCCAAACTAAACATTGAATTTCTAAGCTAAACATTTAATTCCTAAACTAAATATTTAATTTAACTAAATATTTAGCTCCGACCTAAATGTTTATTTTCCAAGCTAAACATTTAACTTCCAAAACAAATATTTAATTTGCTAACTAAATATTTAGATCTGACCTAAATATGTAACTTGCAAGTTACATATTTAGTTTGTAAATTAAACCTTTAGCTTGGACATAAACCTTTAATTTGTAAACTAAATATTTAGCGTGGAGCTAAATATTTAGCTTACTAACTAAATATTTAACTTGCAAGTTAGTTTGTAAACTAAATATTTAGTTTGGAACTATGACATTTATAAATGTAAGAATAGCATGGTGAAAATCTGATTGAAAAAAAAAAAAACTATTTTTTTTATGAAAGGCTAAATAAAGTAAAATATTGCTGTTAATTTTTGACTGTAACTTTACAAACGGCACCCCAGCATCTAAAACAGGTTTATCAATGTGAGGGCTCGGTGCAAACTGTGGCAGATGGGAAATGGACTAAAAGAAAAACATACAAAATTGCTTCACATGGAGAAATACTGAATACTGAACTTGTATTTTTCCTCTTAAGCTGTTTGTTCATGTTCTGGATAGAATTCAGCTGTTCTATTTACAAGGCTTTTTGTTTAGTTTTCTGCACAAATAGAGCAGAAAGAACACATTTTGTTTGTACATCGTCCACATTTAGACAGCTCGTTTAAATTATCAACATCTTTTGCTAAATTCTGATCTAAGTGATCATCTTGGAGACTTTTTAAAAAAATGTTTTGTTTTTTAATTTGTTGCGTTCAGGTTTGTCGTCATCTGGTCTGCAGGCACTTTCCTTTAACTTCAGGCTTAGAGTTGTGCTAGTATCTGTTTTGTTACTCCAATTAAAAGGGGATACCATAATAGTTTCTCAAGATTGATGCTATATTTTTCTCTCTTTCATGTAAAAAAAGGCAAAAAGTTTTATTAATGTTTTTGATTTATGTTTTGCAAAGTCAGAATTTTCATCTGTCAAATGAAATTGCTTCGAGTCAAATCTATGATGAGGACTCGGATACAGAGTCATGGCTCTTCTCATCGTTGCCAGGTGTATCTACCTGTTCAAGCAGTGCCCAGTGGTCGGATCACAGCGGTGTGGACAGGCACATGGTTTGCAGCCCTCTTCTCCAAAGCCCCAGAAACTGGGTAGACAATGGCTGCAGCTCAAGCCCCCTACACCAAATTTACAGCGACACTGACCGCTCCTATGGTGGCACCAGGCTCCATCCTTCCCAGGCTTGGGAGGCAAAGATCCCTGAGGATCACACCAGCAGCCTGCAATGCAGAGGCAAGGAAAAAAGTTTGCATTTGTTGTGAACATTTTATTTTATTTGACTTTAAATTTAGGTTTCAAAAACATCAACAGCTGGAGCTCTAAGCCCCGATACCATTTCGTTTATTCACAACTTTGACTTAATGCAAATAAAATTATAACTTAAAAAAAGAAGTCAACTTGGAATCAAAAGCTGCTATATTATACTTTTCTGATGAGATCAAGTTACATCTTGACCCTTACGTGTGCAGGCGTGGGGGGATTTTAGGGGCAGGGATATCTGGCGATGGTAGCCGTGGCGACAACGATGGCAGCGGCGTCCCTCAGTGTTGTGCTGACAGTTGTCACAGACGCCCCCGCTGGTTCTACCAGAGGAACGCCATGCTCCCAGGGAGAAGTGGCAGCTATCTGAGTGGCTGTGGCACTCACACTCTTTAGTCATGTGGGATGGGAGAAGATTTAGAAATAAGATGGGAGGAAAGTAAAGACAAGAGGTGGGTGAGGGTGGCCAGGTCATCATCAGGTGGAAACATTTTGATGCATCAAGGTAGACATACTCAAGTCAAAATGACATCAGGAGTGTAAAGAATGCAGGTTTCACCATAAAAGATGTAACGGTTTAAATTCAGAATCTATTTTTGTAACATCTTCTTTGAGCTGTTAACTCTTCAGGGGTTTCCACAGCGAGTCATCCTCCTCCATCTCACTCTGTCCTCCCTCCAACTACCTCCATGTCCTCTTTAACTGCATCCATATATCGCCTCTTTGTCTTTTTCCTGGCAGCTGCATTTCTAACATCTTTCTTCTACCAATATACCCACTGTCCTCCTCTGGACATGTCCAAACCATCTCAGTCTGGTCACTCTAACTTTATCTTCCAGTTGTTCAACCTGTGTTGTACCTGTGATGATCTCATTCCTAATCTTATCCATCCTTGTCACTCCTAAGGAGAACCTCAACATCTTCATTTCTGCCACTTCCAGTTCTTTCTCCTGTCTTTTTGTCCATGTCTCTGTCTCCAGACCAGAATCAGAATCAGAATGCCTTTATTGTCATTATACGCAGTACAATGAAATTAAGAGCCACTCCTTTTTCCAGTGCAAAAACACGCCTTAAGAAAACACACACTAAAAATATAAAAAATGTAACGCAATATAGATATAATAATGAAAGTAAAAAATACAAGTATTACAC
>NC_056504.1:12369762-12415185 GCF_014905685.2 Nematolebias whitei
ATGCACTTTTTCTGTTAAAAATGTAACGAAACAACTTCTAACTGTGTTCTGAGATGGCACTCAGCTTTTAAAACGTTTATCCATCTATTCAAAATACTCGTTCAAACTGAGCAGAACCGAACTGGGTCACAGCCGGGTCTTAGCAGAACCTCGTACTTTTAAACAGAATAACGTCTTCCACAGCTCATCAGCTTTTAGTTACACGTAACAGACGTACAATTTCAGCTTACACAAGACTTAATGACACAATTTCAGCTTTTAAAACATTGCCAGCGTAACGCTTAGAACATGCAGCGTTTGCTTGAAAGGTGCAGCTCCAAGCGCGCAGCTCCGGCTGCGTTTTCAATCACAGCTGATAACTGTTACTTTTTAACATACATGCCAACACGTAAATCAATCTTACACGTATTAACAGTCATTCATGAACACGTTAACGGGCCACCAGTTGTAGTGAGTCAAGTGAGGTACGTGTCACTTGTTGTATGACAAATATATGGATATATATTTATGCATACTTTTCACGAGTTCTTCATCTTTCTGACTGTGTAATGCCGTGCATTGAATTTAAAGGAATGCGAACAAGAGACGTTATTACCTTTGACCCATCAAATGAATGGAATCATTTATTTTCAGAATCAAAGTTTAACATCAAACATTTACATTAATTTGGCAAAATATGAAAATAATAACAGACAGTTTCACAAATAATGAACTTCAAATCACTCGGCGGTGATTTGAGGACTTTGCTTCAGATATTTCTAAAAATATCTGCACTGATTTATGAGAGAGAGGTGAGTTTAAGAGTAAATTGAGATTTATCTTACAGAGGAAATATGTGAGGGAAATTTAATCTGTTTAACCAGAAATTGCACGCTCCGTCCGATCTCAGCTTCTCACGGTACACTTGGTCAAAATAGAACCATCTACCTGTTGATGATGAATCAGCGTCGGAGTAGTTCCTTTCTGACTCGTTTCAGCGTCTCCGTCGAGAACTACCAAACCTTCAGAGAGTCGTGCGTAGTTAGCTCAAAACAGAATTATAATCCCAAAAACCTCTGGATTCTTCATTGCTCTCTTGGACTCTTCATTGCTCTGAAACTTTCAGAACCGGCTGCACTCTCAATCTAACATGAACTGGGAAGTTGCCACATTTTATTTGGGTCGACTTCCTGTTCAATTTAGAGCTTTCTGATTCGTGGAAGGACCAGAAAGAGGAGTGGTTTTGACGTAAGGTGTTTATCAACAGTCGAGGTCAGAGAATGAAATTTGTTTTCACATACAGAAAAGATTATTGCAGCAACAGCAGACTTCGTGGAGTCAACTCTTGGTAATCTTCTGAAAAAGTTTAAACATGACATCTTTCTCGGTAAACATTTTAGTTGACCGAAAACCAACCTTTCACATACTTACGACAGCTTGCTCATTTCAGACAGAAAATCAAGAAATGCATATTCAGGTGATTTCTTCTTGGAATGAGGAATAAAAATCATTACTTACTGTTTATGTAAAATAAAAATGAGTAGTTCTTTTCAACCTGTAAAGCATTGAGTGAAACTACCACAATTGATTATTAAAACATTTGTAAAACAGTAATGATTATAGAGGATTGTCTTTTCTGCTTGATTAATTCAATAAAGAAAGTCATCAGATGGTTCAGACTTATTCAGATCAATGAAAATAACAGTCTCTGTCCATCTGGTAGATTTGAGGTCATCTGGTTCACTACATGTGTGTGTGTGTGTGTGTGTGTGTGTGTGTGGTGGTGGTGGGGGGGGGGGACTTCTGAGCCAGAGGTGTGGGCTCAAACACAGCTAATAAAGAATGTTACCTAAACATCTTAGAGGTGACAAACAATGCCTTGTGTGCTGACTCTTTGCATTAACTGGATGCACTTGCCACTGAAACTTTTTAAATTATTGTAATCATATGTCGGGATATCATAGAAACATCTGACCAAAACATTTCAAAATACTCAAGCAGCAAACTGTAAATACAAATGCTTGTGTCGTTCTCAAATATTTTGGCCACGGGTGAACGTTTATCCTTCCAGCCCCTTCCTTACAGTTCTGTTGGAGCTTGGATGATCATATATTGTAGATGCAACAAACAAAGAATGACTAAAATGGGGCTTGAGGGGTCTACAGCATTCATCCATCCATTTTCATCACTCACTTTCCAAGAAAGGTTGCTGGTGTCTACCTCCAGTGGTGAATGTGTGTGAGGTGGGGTACACACTGGACAGGTCACAAATCCAACACAGGGACATGCAGAGACAAACAAGACAAAAAAATATATATTCTTACTCACTGAGGCTGCATAGTGGTCTCAAAATAACATTTTTATTTAGTCCCTGTTGCAACTTCTGCAGGAGACATGGGTGAGTCACAGATCAGGACAATAAGCATCATGTTGGTGAACGCCACAGACCAGAAACAGTGCACATCCCCCAGACAACAACCAGGAAATGTCCTGTTTCAGTTATTTCTCATAGTTCCTTCTCTGACTGTTCATATTAACATCATACTACTAATATCTGCAAGACTTGCAAATTTTTAAGCACCATGTGACTGCTTGACAGTTCATCTTTAATCGTTTTTGGATCCATACTCTTTCTTTCTTTAATATGAGAAAATTAATGACACAGATTAAGTTATAAGGCCATATGCTGATGGAGACCAGATGAGGCAAGAAGATGTCCAGATCCTCAGTGAATCACTGTGACACACTGTGGGCAGCAGTGAGTTTGTGGGAACAGCAGAGTTTTTTGTTCATGGATGTGTTATTGCCATATATCATTGTACATGTGTAAATGATGGGAAACTATGCAGAACTCTTTCTACTTACTGTTTATTAATTTTAACAAAGAGAAATTAAGGGCAAGTTACCAAATGCTTTTTTTAAAGGCCTTCATTGAGTTTTGAGGTATTATTTATCCTTCAAACTCAAACAGACTCGAGGCATTAATTACGACTGTCCCCAAAGGTCTCATGAGACCAACATCTCTGTCTGACTCTTTTGTATTGGTGAGGATGTCATAAGCTAAAAAGATAAACATGTATTTTCACTTGTCACCAACTCTTTCATGAGTACATACACAATCACTTGATATCTCTTTCCATCTCCCTCATGTAAACAAACTGGAAGGCAGTTTGTTTTTTCCACAGTAACAAACACGACGACATGTGTTACAGATTATGTTCACTTAGTCCTATCCCTTCTAGCTTCACACAATTTTGATTGGACAAAAATGCATTTTAAACATCACAGTAATCAGTAAACTCATGAGGAAGGGATGTTAAATCACTTCAATGACATCAAGCAAGGACATCAATACCATGACTGAGTGTGTGACCGACTATATAAACTTCTGTGTAAACAACACCATCCCCACCAGAACAGTGAGATGCTTCCCCATTGATAAACCCTGGATCACCATTGACCTGAAGGAACTTCTAAACCAGAAAAAAAGAGCCTTCAGGGAGGGAGACAGGGAATTAATGAGGAGTACACAGAAGCAACTAAAAGTCAAGATCAGAAACAGTAAGGAGGTGTACAAGAAGAAGCTGGAGAGCAAGCTCCAGCAGAACAATATCAGAGAGGTGTAGTCAGGGATGAAAAAGATCACAGGCTTCAAGCAGAAGGAGGATCAGAAGGATGGAAGCCTGGACAGAGCCAATGAACTGAACACGTTCTTCAATAGGTTCAGTTCAGGAACAATCTCAGCATCCTTCTCTCTTGCCCACAGCCAAACAGATATATCACCCTCCTTTGACCCAAGGCTGTCCTGTCACACCTCAAATATTGTATCTACCACCTCAGTCATGGACCCTTCTTCTACATATTGGTCTTCAACCAAATCAGAAGAGCTGATACCTCCTTTGCCTCGCCCCTCTGCCTCTCTAGAAGTCAGGTGAGGAAGCAGCTGGAGAGACTGAACCAGAATAAGGCTGCAGGTCCAGATGGTGTCAGTCCCAGAGTCCTGAAGGTCTGTGCAGAGCATCTCTGTGAGGTTCTGCAGCACCTCTTCAACCTTAGCCTGACCCAGGAGAAGGTTCCAGTGTTGTGGAAAACCTCCTGCCTTGTTCCAGTGCCAAAGAAAACTCACCCATCAGTCCTAAATGACTATAGACCTGTTGCCCTGACATCCCACATCATGAAGGTCCTAGAGAAACAAACATCACACAATCATTACTCCCTGCGCTCAAATTTATTTATTTATTTATTTATTTATTTATTTATTTCATTTCAGTTCCATTAAAAAAACACACAAATACAATTTAGATAATTAAAAAAAAATAAACATAAAATGAAAGGAAGCAGAAGAAGAAAAAAATTCTTATCAAATCTGCTCCTTCTTTAACAGATCAATTTAACTATCAATTCAAACAAAAAGTCAATCACAATATTGCAACAACGTAGATAACTCAAACAGATTTTACATTTAAAATAATTAGACAAACAGTTGTTTATATGTTTCCAACAAAATAGTTTTTATCTTTTTCTTAAATGTAAAAATTGACTTCTCCATTTTTGCATCATCCTCCAAATTATTCCATAAACCTATTCCATGTATGGTCGTAGAGCGTCCCTTCAAACTGGTTCTGTACTTAGGTTTTACAAAGATCTCTGATCCCTTTAGATTATAACCACTCGTCCTTTTTACAAAATATGTTTGAATGTTTGATGGCAGCAAACAATTATGGGCCTTAAACATAAGTAAAAGAATATTATAATCCACCAAATCATAAAACTTAAGTAATTTCAATTGACTAAACAGAACATTAGAAGGATGACAATAACTCTTTCTTGTTATAATTCTTACTGCTCTTTTTTGCAGAATAGGCCTTGTTGTGGATTTACATGCTGTACCCCAAACATTGGCACAATAAGTAAAATGTGGGACTACAATTGTATTATAAAGTAAATGTAAAGCTTCATTATTTAACAAGTCCCTTACTCTATATAATACTGCACTGGACTTTGATATTTTAGTTTTTACAAAATTTATATGTTGTTTCCATGATAGTTTATCATCAATGATTACGCCCAGAAACTTTACTTCATTTACTCTACATATTTTAATGCCATCAATTTTGAAACAAAAATCCAAAGTTATCTTTTTTTTACTAAATACCATAAAATTAGTTTTATCAATATTCAATGATAACTTATTTGATTTAAACCAATCCTGTATTTTTACAAATTCCTTGTTTATCAACTCAATTAATTGTTCCATATCTTTACCCAGACAGAAAAAAGTAGTGTCATCAGCAAACAAAACACATTTGAAGATATCAGATACTTCAATTAAGTCATTTACATATAATATAAACAATTTAGGTCCAAGTATTGAACCTTGTGGTACACCACATGGAGTTCTGCACAAATTAGATTTTACTTCATCTATTTGAACAAACTGTCTTCTATCTCTCAAATAACTGCTTATCCACTGCAGAGCAGGACCTCTAATACCATAATGATTCAATTTATCAAGCAGAATGGTGTGATCGATTGTGTCAAATGCTTTTTTTAAGTCCACAAATATACTTATGCAATGTTGTTTTTGATCAACCGCTGTAGTAATTTGTTCTATCAACTCCATGAGAGCCAAAGATGTTGAACAGTTTGACCTAAAACCATATTGATTATTACTTAAAATATTATTTTTCTCAAGAAATTTATCTAATCTAATCATAAACAATTTTTCAAGAATTTTAGAGAACTGTGGTAATAGAGATATAGGCCTATAATTACTAAATGTACATTTGTCACCATTTTTAAAAAGAGGAACTACCTTAGCAACCTTCATTCTATCTGGGAAAATTCCTTTTGAAAATGATAAATTACAGATGTATGTAAATGGCTCAATCACATAACTCATTATTTCCTTTACAACCACCATATCCATATTTTCACAATCCTTTGATCTTTTATCAGCAAATTTTTTGCCAACTTTCATTATTTCCTCCTTATCTGTTCCACTCAAGAACATACTGTCAACACAACCATTTCTTAAATAACTTAAATTTTTTTCCACTTTAGGAATCGAAGCTGCTAGACAAGGCCCAACATTTGCAAAATAATTATTAAATCCATTGACAATCTCATCATTTTCATAGATTTCCACATCGTTTTCCACAAAATGTTGTGAAAGTCCCGTTCTCTCTTTATGCTTTTTCAAAACAGTATTCATTACTCTCCATGTTGTGCGCATATCACCTTTACATTCATGCAATGATTTACTATAGTATTCCCTCTTGTGTTTCCTTATGATACTAACTAATTTGTTTTTGTATTTTTTGTATTTCTCTTCAGCCTCCTTGGTCCTTGATTTAAAAAAACACGAATACAAATTATTCTTTTTTTTACATGCATTTCTTAATCCTTTGGTCATCCATGGATAATCCTCCTGTCAGTTCCTCTGGTCAGAACTGAACTAGGAAAAAGAGCATTCAGCTTCGCCGTCCCCTCAGCCTGGAACAACTTACAGACAGATTTGAAACTATCAACACTCATCTCGCCTAGATCCTTCATGTCAACCGTATCAGATAATGTTATCAAAAATATGGACCATTGCAGATGTTTCTAAAACACTACTTATCAAATATACATGTCTTTGTTCATTTTTAACTCTGTATACTTAACCTGATGTCTGTTCTACATTTAATGTCTACAGAAGTCTGTCTTATCCGGATGGTTTCAAACTGTTAACATTTATTTATCGTGATAGTAGTTTCTTTTTCTTTTGATAAATGTAAATGCTTATTGTCAATTACCCTGTGACGTGTGCTGATGACCACTTGACCAGGTCACCCTTGTGAAAGAGATCTCGATCTCAACGGGCTCTACCTGGTAAAATAAAGGTGATTGATTGATTGATTGATTGATTGATTGATTGAGAGAGACTTCTGCTGACCCACCTGACTAAACAAACAAGACCCACTGCAGTTTGCTTATCGGCGTGGACTTGGAATTGAAGATGCCATCATACACCTGCTTCAGCAAACTCACTGTCATCTAGAAAAGGCAGACAGCACTGTGAGAGTCATGTTCTTTGATTTCTCCAGTGCATTTAACACAATCCAGCCTGATTTGCTTTGTCAGAAACTCCAGAAGACTCAGGTGGAGGCCTCAACAATCACCTGGATCAAAGACTATCTAACAAACAGACCACAGTTTGTGAGACTGAAGGGTTGTATGTCCAACCAGGTGGTCAGTAGCTCAGGTGCACCACAGGGTACTGTACTCTCACCATTCCTTTTCACTCTGTACACCTCAGATTTCCAGTACAAAACAGACTCCTGTCATCTGCAGAAATATTCCGATGACTCTGCAGTAGTCGGGTGTATCAGAGATGTACAAGAAGCTGAGCACAGGGAACTGGTGGACCGCTTTGTGGCATGGTGTGGAAACAATCATCTCATCTTGAATGTGAACAAAACCAAGAAGATGATTGTAGATTTCAGAAGAAACAGAAACAGGTCCAACCCTATTTCCATAATGGGAGAAGAAGTGAAGGTGGTGGAGAAGTATAAATATCTTGGGGTTCACCTGGACAATAGACTGGACTGGAAATGCAACAGTGAAGCGTCTACAAGAAGGGACAGAGCAGACTGTACTTCTTGAGGAAGCTGAAGTCCTTCAGTGTTTGCAGCAAGATGCTGCATATCTTCTAGAAGTCTGCTGTAGAGAGCACCATCTCTTCTGCCATCATCTGCTGGGGGAGAAGCACCAGAGCAAGTGACTTAAATAAAGATCAACAAGCTTATAAAGAAGGCTGGCTCAGTTCTGGGGACTCCTCTAGAACCTTTGGAGATGATTGTACAAAGAAGGATTCTTTATAAAATGAAGAACATTATAGACAACCCTCAGCACCCTCTTCATCAGACTGTCATACAACAACAGAGTGTCTTCAGTCAGAGGCTTCTTCAGATCTGCTTTAGGACAGACCTCTACAAGAGATCCTTCCTGCCCACAACCATCAGAATCTAGAACAACTCTTTAATGAAACCAGGATGATGAGTTACAACAACATTTAATTTCCCTCTGGGATTAATAAACTGTTTTTGAATTGAATTGAATTGAATTGACTTGAATTTAATTCAAAATCATCAAAATATTTGCATAGTATTCCTTGAAAAAATGCATATTGCGTTTTAGACCAGGACTATTCAACTGGTAGTCTATGGGCCACATTCTCCCCACTGGTGAACTCAGTCAGGCCCACCGGTGAGTTGGAGAGGAGATGGTCATGGACTTCAAACAGAACAAACATACCTACCCAACATAAACATACCTTGAAACTGCTCTACTCAAGGTTTTTAACGACATTCTCCTATTCACAGACGCTGGTGATTCTGTGCTCCTTCTCTTACTGGACCTCACATCTGCCTTTGATACGATCGACCACGAGATCCTCATTGCGAGGTTAGAGCAGTGGGTGGGCATCACTGGGTCAGCCCTCGAATGGTTTAGATCTTACCTCGCTGACAGGTCTTTTTGTGTCTCCATCAAAGATTTTAGTTCAGCCTTGGTAGCGCTTAAATGGGGGGGTACCGCAAGGGTCCATCATTGGTCCTCTTTTATTTTCTTTATACCTGCTGCCACTAGGTGCTATTTTCAGGAAACATAACATACTTTTTCATTTCTACGCCGACGACTGCCAAATCTACTTCCCCCTCAGACTCAACGGTACTCGCTCTATTCAACCGTTACTGGACTGCCTGGCTGACATCAGAGATTGGATGGCTTTAAATTTCTTGAGTTTCAACGAGAAGAAATCTGAAGTTATGCTGTTTCCTCCCAATGACACAATCACCAACCACTGCATCGACCTATCCGTTCTGTCACCATTAGTGAAACAAAGAGTCACTAATCTAGGAGTGATACTTGACCCTTCTCTGAAACTCAACAATCATGTAAATATGATTGTTAAATCCTGCTTTTTCCAGCTGAGGCGACCGTCTAAGCTGAAGCCCATATTGTCCAAAAATAACCTGGAGACAGTAATTCATGCATTCATTACATCCAGGCTCGTCTATTGCAACTCACTCCTTTTTGGTATCAGTCAGACCTCCATAGCTAGACTCCAACTGGTCCAAAATGCAGCAGCCCGGTTTTTGACCAGCACAAGCAAAAGAGAGCACATTACACCTGTTTTGGCCTCCCTACACTGGCTTCCGGTTCACCTTCGAATCAAATTCAAAATACTCTTGTATGTCTATAAATCTCTAAACAGCTCTGCCCCCTCCTATCTTACTGATCTGCTCCAGCCGAATGTCCCACCACGTTCTCTCAGATCAGCAGACCAGTTGCTCCTAACAGTCCCAGGAATCTGTCTCAAGCGCAGAGGTGACAGGGCCTTCTCTGTAGCAGGCCCAAGACTTTGGAATGAGTTACCTCTGCTCGTTAGACAGGCCCCCTCCCTCACAGTTTTTAAATCTCGCTTAAAAACACACTTTTATTCCCTGGCTTTCAGCACTGTGTGATCTGTGCTGAGTCTGTGTGCATCACACTGTGTTGGTCATGTTGCAGTTGCTGTTGTTATCCATTATTGTTTTTGTTGGTTTCTACTTTTTGGTGTCCTGTTATGTAATCTGTTGCTATGTGCTTGTTCTGCTTGTCCCTGTACAGCACTTTGGTGTGCTTTGTCACTGTTTAAAGTGCTATATAAATAAATTGGTATGGTATGGTATGGTACCCACCCACCCACTGAATATAAGAGGATCTGTGGTGGAAGTGGTCTCCAGCTACAAGTACTTGGGTGTACACCTGCATGACAACCTCAGCTGGGGCAACAACACCACCAGCCTGATCAAGAAAGCTTATCTTAGACTCTACTTCTTCAGGTGGCTGAGGCGAGCTGGTATGGGAAGCTCAGTCCTCACCTCCTTCTACAGGTGTGCAGTGGAGAGCATCTTGTGCTCCAGCATCAGCGTGTGGCCTGGAGGCTGAACAGCTGCAGAAAGAAAAGCTTTGCAGAGAGTGGTGAAGGCTGCACAGAAGTCTGTTGGAGTCAGCCTCCCCACCATCACAGCCATCTATACCTCCAGATGCAGGAAGAGAGCCACCTGCATCATGAAGGACCCCACTCACCCAGCACGCACACTTTTTGCCCCACTCCCCTCAGGCAGGAGGTTGAGGAGCATTAAGTGTAGAACCACTAGACTGAGGAACAGCTTCTACCCTAAGGCTGTTAGACTCATGAATCTCTAACCAGGATAATCACTGTGAAAAAAAATCACCAATACCACTGGATTGCTGAAATGTGCTGCTGACTATCCATGTGGCTGATCTCATGCTGCTGATCTATTTCATGCTGCTGTGTCCATCCGTACTCATCTGCTCACACAGACTCTTGTTCATGCTGCTGTTGTTCGGCGTATTGTTTTTGTACTATTTGTGATAGTGTATTCTTAGGTATATCTTAGATCTTCTGTTTTTCTTTACAGTATACTTTTGTTGGATGTAACTGAGACCCTGTGTACACAATTTCGTTCCACCACATACCACGTGCGATGCAAATGACAATAAAGAAACATTGGCCTGGACTTCTTTCAAAAATGAAACTAGATTTTAAATCATAAATTAAATTTACGTGACAATAATTGCCAGATGTTCAACCGTTGAGCTGTTGGCTTTCAGTAATACGACTTTTGAACAATTTAATTGAATAGCTCTAATTTAGATGAAGATCATTGTATGTGTAGAAAAGGTATAGCTGGTTTGGTCAAAGCCTACAAATATTGTTAAACACAATCTTATGCAATGTTGCAGTGTGTCACACTCATCGTATGTGTTGTAAATCACTCTCAGCTACTATTGTACCAAATATTAGCTCTATTTCTGTCAAATTGGCTGTGTTATAGCTATGTTTGTGTTGGCTAATTGTCTGTTGCCTGTGGTAGCCATCTTGGATTGGATTGGCTCCAAAGATATAGTTAATGAGGGCAGCACGGTGGCACAACTGGTAGAGCTGCTGCCTCTCAGTGAGCAGGTCCCTGGTTCAAATCCCGGTCCAGGGGCCTTTCTGGGTGGAGTTTGCATGTTCTCTCCGTGCATGTGTGGGTTTTCTCCGGGTACTTCGGTTTCCTCCCACAGACCAAAAACATGTATGTTAGGCTGATAGGTAACTCTAAATTGTCCCTAGGTGTGAGTGAGAGAGTGAATGGTTGTTTGTCTCGTTTGTCTCTTTGTGGCCCTGTGATGGACTTGCGAGCTGTCCAGGGTGTACCCCGCCCCTCGTACAGTGATTGCTGAACATGGGCACCGGCGACCCCCGTGACCCAAAATGGAAGAAGTGGGTAAAGAAAATGGATGGATGGATGACTACATTTGTTCAGTGATTAGCATTTTCAGAGTATGTGTTTTGAATGATTGTCAGATACTAATGTTCCAATCTTTAGGTCACTATATGTAAATTTGACTGAATTATAACCTTTTTGTGTTTTGTTTTTACTCTCAGTTGTCTGTGGCGTCCATCTTAAATCTGACTGACTCCAAAGGTTAATCAGTTGTAGAGGGATATCAGGAGAATATTTTCTGACAGTTTCATTAGCATTCATTTCCTGATTCATAGGATGTTTTGCTAACTGACTGACAAAGTTGACTCCAAACAGTCCACAACAAACAAAGATCCTGTGCAGCTTTTTTCGCCCTCAGAATATATTTTGAGGATTAGTCTCAGCTACTACCACACTGTTGCCTTTTAGCGGCCGGCGATTAAAACAGACAAATCATCAAACTGCAAAAAGGGAAATAAATCAAAGACGTCAAAGTACAGCAGGATTGAACCAATCACAAATGTGATTTTTTTTATCCACAAAAACAGTTTACGTTAGTTCACTAAGTTCTTTTTGCTTTTCTTCTCAGTAAAGCATTTTATGGTTTATGGCTTCTGACTCAGATTTTTCTTCAAAGCTCACACCAAAACAAAAAAGTAAATGAAAGGAAAAATCAGGTTCAGCTGAGGTTTCAGGACACAAGCTGAAGGTGTCCATGTGGCTTCTTTAATCTGACCACTGTGCTGCTTTGAGGTCCCTCTTCTCCTGTAAACTCCTCTTTATTGGCATGCCAGGTCCATCCATGAGTCATTCAACCCACGATGGCAGGTTTACTTGCAAAGGTCACCAGTAAATAACAGTTCATCATCTCACCTGACAAGATCAAAAACTGTTCATGCTGACAGTGTGCATGTGTTGCACCCAGGGGAGTCACCCAGAAAAGTTTTCAAAGGGGGACAAATGGGCACCACTGGATATCAAAACCAAAAGCCATACCTGAATTTCAGGAGTTTTGTCATGACATTGTTATACATAAGCCAGTAGAAAAATGCTATGTTTTAGAGAATTACTTACTGATATAAACTTACTTCAAATTATTATTTTACTTATAGTCAGATCCTGCAGAAAGGCTGTTTGGTCAGGGTGGCCAATGGGGTGCAATAATACAATGTTTCTAGAAGTCTGAGCTGTGAGCATCAGTGAATCAGGAGGACTATTTTATTGATCAAAGGCATAAAGCCAAGTTTGTCTCATATATCTGAACAAAACTCCCTCCTGATGGGAACCCCAAAGCAAAGTTGTTTTTTTTAATCTTTGCAGTTCTGGGAGCAAAGACAAAAATACAATCACACCAGAGCATGTGGGTGTTCCCACACATGTGGTTACTGTAGATTGTGGTTTTTTGCAGGAGTATGCAAGTTATTTGCAGCCACTGAGTGTTCAGAATGTGACAATAAGAGGGAGGCAGCCAGTGTTTGATCCTGTCAGGCAACATCTGGCCCTCAAGCTGATGATGGTTTTACTGTGCAATAATATTTGCAATCTAAATAGTGAAGTCAAAAACATGGGCGCACAAAGCTGAATTTAACAATTAAGGGATAATCAATGTGTATTGTACATCTAGATAACCTTTTGCTATATTGTCAATAATACAGGGATACAATCCTCAGATGAATTAACGGGATAGAGAGGATCATTGCTGGCCACATCTCTCCTGTCTCCTCTCCATGGTGGCCTCCTGGCTCCAGAGATGGCTACAGCATTGTAAGACAAACGTTAGTAGGAAACTATGTTCCAAGGACCACCATCTCGTCAGAGACTTGTGTTGTCTTGTGGTTTTTTTTGTGGAACCTCTCAGTGCTGGGTCTCCTCACAAATTTAATCAATAGCACGGACATGTGGTAATCATTAATGAACTAATGTGGTCAGGATGTTCTGAGTGCTAACACCGCTCTGATGTGATAATGTCTTCATTGGATGTGGGCTGTTTGGCCCTTTGGGGAGTCTTTACTTTGAGTGAAGTCATTGCTTTGGAAACTGAGCTTCACTGGGAGAAAATCAAAGAAGCAGAAAACCAAATATTTCATCAGGATTGTCTTGAATGACTGGATGAATCCAGATTTCAGTAATTTCATGCCAAGTGCCTATGCATTTGACGCTTGCTCTTTGGCTCAGCTGTAAAGCGGTCTGGTCACAAATTTCTCATGGAGCTGAGTTTTAACTTTTTACATCATCTGCAACTCGTTTCTCATTTCTCAACCTTAAGTTCACTGTGCTTGGCAAAATGTCATTCACGTGAAACAAGACATTTTTGTCTCATTAAACTGTTTTTGGTTGCTGAGTTTCAGATTGTCTGATGGGTTTCATTTCAGGGAATGGAGAAGAGGCAGAAGTCCATAATGTTTGTTATCTATCTTTGGAAACAAAGAAACCTATAGCTTCAAATTGTATCAATACATTTCAGTTAAACAACTCTCAAACTTGTGTGCTTTCTTCAACCACTCCAGACAAACCTTCTTAGTGTTTTCAACCTGCTCCTGCTACTTTCTTACTGTTGTGGTCAGAAATTTACATCCACTTATCACTGGCATGAATATCATCATTATTACTTTTATTATTATTTACTTGAACTGTTCTTTTTGGAGTGGAATGCACATAAACAAACAACTTTAATGGTCTATTGTCTTCACTATAAGACAGTAGCAGATCGAGAAGAAACAACAGATTGTTATAATTCAGGAACATCTTAAAAGGGGCAAAAACTCAGAGTCAAGAGCTGATAAATTAAATAACTATCTCTCAATGTTAACAGCTGGCACTTTAACTTTATGATCAGTCTTGAACTCTTTCACTGTGCTGTACTCCAGCTGAATGAAAATGACAACAAAATGGACTGAGAACTCTAAATATTTTGTTTTTGCTTCTCTTTAGAAAAAGTCAGTCTGTAGGCAAACAACTGGAACAACACATATTGGTTTTCACTTTACACAACGAAACCGTGACATGAAAATAAAAATATAGCAACCCTGGGCTGAGCTAAGCCCCGCCCCATTCTGTCCGGGACGCTTGTGGGCACGAGCGGCACATCATCTCCATGGCAACAGAAGTCCCGTAACAACCGTCGAGTTTCTGTTTCCGTCCACTTAGAAACCGAGATTTGTTCACTTCAAGGCAGCATTTTTGTTCAAAATAAACTATTTTGTGTAGTTTAATAAAAGGTACGTGATGCTTTAAAAAAAAAAAACTTTTATAAAATAAGCTAACATTCCATCATGTTATACATATTCCTTGGAAAAAAAAAAAACCAACGCTAAATTTAATGCTAACCTTTTCGTTTGCTAGCTAATATGAATGCTTTCTTTACTTGTTTGGTAATTGTTGTGTGGTTAAATTTACTTTTTAAGATGGATAAGAAGGTTTTGGGGGCACACATGCCTCATCCCCCCAGCAAACCTCCAGACCACAGGCGTTCATCATGTGTGAGCCGCAGAAATATTGTGTCCCGTACAAATAATCAGACGTTGTTCTACTCAAATATCCTTTCAATGTTTGACGTAAGAAATTATCTGTTCAGCTCTCTTAGTAACCTGCTAGTTTTAAGACACTGTGAAGTATGTGTGATTTACTCAGTGCTCTGAAACATGCTTTGGATCCAGTCTTGTACAGATGGACAAGATCCTCAGCAGAGGACACAGGACCAATTCAGGCTGAAGTCTGTTAATTTTACCTTACCAGAAGGTGAGCGTACACTCATCAGACGTTTCATACTATTATTATTATTATCTGTTCACTGATGTATTTGTTCCAGTAACCAAATAACAGCATCTCTCCTAAACATAAAAAGTTGTCTTGGTGTCTGTAAAATGTTCTGTCTGCACTGTTTAAGCTCCAACCATCGAGACTTCACATGAGCGGTGCCAGGACATACCTCAGATTTCACAGCAACCACAAACTTCATACTTCTCCTCATGTGGATATATACCCAAAGTTCAAGTTTCTTATAAAACCCCTCCTGGCCAGATCCCCCGCAGCTTAGTTATAGAGAGGTATGAGCTGTTTGTGACAATGACAGAAGTGTTGTTTTTACACAACTACACATTTTTAAAACTATCTTTAAACAGACTTCGAAGGGAATACTTGAAATTCGATTTAGAAGAGCTCCTGTCAAAAAAAGGAATCAACCCTAAGATCCTAATGCCAAGACTTCTGGAAAAAAGTGATGAACCTGTAACCACACCAGACTGTCTGGGGTCAGCCTATTTCCCACTCGAGGTAAGACTACAGTAGTCTTGCTTTTTTTTCTGGTTACTGTTTATAATTTTGTGTTTAGCACTGTGGTATTGCCAAATCTCTTCTTGTTATTTATCAGCTTTTTGACAATGAGGATTATGACTGCCGGACACCAGAAGACTGGCTTTCCTTGGGCAATGAAGATGGATCACAGGATCAAAAACCTATTCCTGCAAGAGCCCTGCTGCCTAAAGATGACGATGATGTTTCTTCAGGTAAAAGATCAAATTTAGTTTCTAAAAAAAGTCATTATTTTAGATCATTTTTAATTCATAGTTGCCATTGTATTTCTAATTGGAAGATGATTTAAGAAGCCGGCATCTCGAATACAGCTGGCATTTGGTTGGGGTTCTTGACTACAACAAGGAAAAATGTGAATACCTTGTACAGAAAGTTCATCAAGACAGCAGACCGCTGGATGAGGAAGGAAATCCTCCCAAAAAAGAAAATCGCAGGAAAAGTAAATCCCCTGGTTTCATCCATTTGTATAGTTTTGCAGTATTGTTTAAGAATTTTCTTATGAATCATATTGTGTTTTATCGTGTGTACAAAATCTGTCACAGAAATAAACTACCTGCGAGGAGGCACTCAGCACTGGGTACCCAGGATCAGATTGTTTTTCAAGGCTGAGGACCCACGTGTCTTTGTTGAGCGAATTGCTTTTGCCCTACATTTAAGGAAAGATATAGAGACTCGACTCGTGTACAGTGTGTCTGTGGACTGCATGCCCATCTGGCAGGGAATGCCATCTCTCAGTACTGAGAGTCTGCAGCGTATTGAAAGACTTGCTCTAACACATCCTGGCGTTGAACAGAATATGTAAGTCATGTAATGAACTACGATGTCATTTTGTCTTTCTTCTTTTGTGCTACGATTTTCTTTAAAAAATCCAAAGCTCAATAAATGTGAATATTTTCATGCAGTAAGGAAAAGTGTGTAAGAGACTTGGTGAAAGAGGTCAAACTGGAATATGATCGTACAATGAACAGTATGGTTTTTGACAAAGTAGTTGAGAGTTATCCTGAAGAGTTTTCACACATCACCCTGCCACAAAGAGACCCCCAGTATGTACCGCAAAATGGTAAGACAATTGTATGTCATTTATTTCTGTACTTTCTGGTCAAGATGAAGTAAATGTAGTCCTAACTATTACTACAGATTTTTTTTTTCTTTCTTGTACAGGATGTTCTGTAGTTCCTCACTATACCTACAAAGAGAACCAAGATGCATTTGCCTCCAAGTCCTTGCAAATCAAACCAGAGTTGATCTCTGTGTTATCTAAAATAATGTTTGAATGCAGTGGAATAGAAAACTTGATGCTGTTCAATGTGTCAATGCTCGAACCACTTCGGCTGAATGAGTTTGAAGTTGTCCAGTCTCAAGTTCATACTCAGGTACCTAAACACTGAGAAAGTATTATGTTATCTTTTTACAAAATCTGTTCACAAAACCTTTTTCATAAAACATTGACTTTTTTTTATTTTATACATCGAATAAAAAGAGAATAGAAGCTAGTACTAACCAGTAAACTTTATATATATATTTCAAAATATATCATTATTTTATAATATTGACTTTATTGTTTTAGCTGCAACGATTTGTAAATAAATATCTGACACTCTGATCAGCAGGAAACTTTCCAAAACCAACAATTTATTTTAACCATATAATAAATTACACACTGTTGCCTAAAACTGATTTGTACATATCAGATGATATGAGCAGCTTTAATGTTCATTGTTATTTCACTTTAAACATTTAATTATCAAAAGATAATAAATACTGCATTCAGTATTATGAATACAACACTTTGTCTTTTTTGTTTTTAATTCTCCAGATGACCCTCTACCTTAAACAGCATTGGATTAACAAACTCAGCAACATCATCTGCTCAACTCTGACTTCCCCCAACCAAAGCTCATTCAATGTGAACGAGTCAAGCCTGGATGTGTACCATTTTTCTGAGTTTCACAGATTGATGAAAGTGATTCACTTAAGGATGCAGGATTCCTTACGCTACCTTGTGCAACGTTCACTCGTCAGCCTGAGTGAGTTGTTGCTGGAAGCATGTCACAGTGTGCTGACATGTCCTCAGGACCTGGTCTGGGGAAATGACCTCATCACAAGCCCCTACAAGTAGGATAAACCACATCTACGCAATAAATCAATTCCTCAATCAATCAATCATTCAGTCAATCAACCAATCAATCAATATTAATTTATAGATCCCTCTCCAACAGCCAAAAGGTGCGCAAAGTGCTTCACAATACAAAAGTTAAAAACAAACAATATAAAAACAGTACAAAAATGCCAGAGAGCCACTAGGTATTAAAAGCCTGCCTGAATAAAAAGCTTTTAATATTAGATTTAAAACAGCCCAGATCAGTGATGGAGTACAAGTTCTGAGGTAGTTGGTTTCAGAGTCTGGGTGCAGCAACCGAAAAGGCCCGGTTACCCCAATGTTTGTATTTGGACTTTGGAACTGTTATAATATATTCTGTATCTGGAGCAGGGAGAGGAGGAGCAATTGTCATCCATTTCAGAAGGTTTATTTGACCCACGTGTAAAGTACAAAAATCACCAGTCCTGAGCCATTGCCACCTCACCATGCAGTCACACACAAAGGCCCCAAGTGTAAACTGAAAACCCATCTTCTTCAGAGTTCAGCCACACCTCCCAGGAGGAGTCTCCACCATTGACGAATGGGAAGCCCTACTCTATCATGTGACCCAACTCTCAACCAATAATATCTCACCATCTTGTGTTCTATAACGGGTGTGTGCGTGAATGTTGGGAGTTGTAGGCATGTAACTAAAACTGCTAGGGGTGCACCGATCACAGTTTTCTGGCCGATCTCCGATCACCGATTTCTAAAAAGTTTGACCTGCTGATTCTGATTTTGGCCGATATCAATTTTGTTTTATAAGCGACACTGTCAGGTGTTATTAGGTCACAATGCACAGTGTTTCCCCTAGTTAGCTTGCCATGGCAGGGTGCTCATCTCATCCATGATTTTTGCTGATGGGGGGGACGGAGACATGTCTGAGCGCAGCTTGTACTAACAGTTTTTGAGTGGGGGCGGGGGGCGTTCAACATGAGGGAAGAGGCAATGTGAGTGCTGTGTTGGGCTTTTTAGCTGGAGAGCCTGTATTTTGCGCCGCTAGCTTAGTGGCATGTCAGTGCCGGGTGGGGGTGGGAGGGGCAAGTTCAGTTTGGTAGGCGGGGTGCTCAGTTTTGTTGGCGGGGTGGGGCACCCCGCCTGTATAATGGTAGGGGAAACACTGATGTACCTTCAATTTGCCAATATTATTTTGTTGAAAAACATACCATTGAACAATATCCCAGAAACAATACAAACTTGTTTTAACTGGCCATGAGGTAGTGCTCTGAAATATAAATGAAGTTTAGACAATTGTTGCTAAAACTAAAAAAATCTGTAAAATCGGTTTCTCATGCAAGTAGCCGATTTCCGATTTCCCAAAATTAAGGAAATTGGGGCCGATTTATCGGTGCACCCCTAAAAACTACATTTTCTACCGGAAACGGAATCAGATCGTGTTTAAACATAATATTCTAAATAACAAAACAGGATGCATATATCTAGACATTTCATTAAGTTAATATATTAGCTGATAAAATTATATTTCAGAACAAACTGTAAAGAAATATAAGCTGATCTTAAGGTTCTTTTACACTCACAAAAAGTTAGTAGAGCAGATAAAAAAGGTGGGGCAAAACCATTAAGAACTTTAAAAGTGATTAATGAAATTTTAAAATCAATTCTAAAATGGACTGGAAGCCAATGAAGAGAAAGTAAAACGCGTGATGAGCTCACGTCTGGGGTTGTTGGTTAAAAGATGAGCTGCTGCATTTTGGACCAGCTGAAGGCATCTGATAGAGGATTGGGAGATTCCTACGTACAAAGCATTTCAGTAGACAAGTCTTGAGCTGATTAAAGCATGAATGACCTTTTCCAGGTCCTGACAATTTAAAAAAGGCTTGACCTTGGTTAAAAGATGTAAGTGATAAATGCTGGCCTTGACTACAGAGGCTATATGTTTGTGAAACTTTAAATCCTTTTCCTTGTCAAATAGTTTTTATTCTACTAAAACATTATATAATGTGCACTCAGTGCACTTACACTGTATATTCAGTACTTTGTCATTATTTTTGCCATGCTTTCTCTACCAAGGCCAAAGAAGGTGCCCATTTTTTGTGTGGACTTGGTTCTGGACCAGAATGGAGTTTATTATAGCCCTCCTCTTGAGGATTTTGAGACTTCAGTTATTAACTTGGTCAGTAATGCCATTCCACAACGTGAAAAGGTAAAATAAAATGTACCTGTATCACACTATAAGTTAAAACTGACAGCATCTTATGCATCACTCTGCATTATGATAATGACTTGTACATACTGTAGTTGAGAACATTGTCAGAAAATTCTAATTTTTTTTGCTCCTGTCCTTTTCAGTTTATAACGAAGAATTTGATCTTTGATGAGGATTTGTTTCTGAATTTGGTGGCTTTGTCTGAACCACAAGTGGCAGAGCTGAGACAGAAAATCTGCAATGCTCTGATACAAGCAGCTGTACCCCTCAGGGCTTATGCTATTGAATATGAAAAACACTTAGATCTACACAACCTGGAGATTGAAACATTTCTAAAGTAAGTTTAATTTTCAGTTTTTTTGTTAATTTCTAGTATGTGACTTACATTGCTGATCAAGACAAGATCACTGCACATGCTCATGCTTTTAGTTTTACCTATGATTATTTATTTATTTAAAATGTGTATAGTATGTTTAAATATGTTCATTTATGCCATTTATGCTTTGTCTTCTGCTCTTATCATTGATGTTTTGTGTCCACTTGTGTTTCTGCCTCTTAATCTGGTCGTCATTGTAAATGAGAAGTAGTCCTATTTCGTATAGGCTTCGCCCTTTAAGGCTGTCGCTGATGGGTTTTATCCTGATATGCGAAGCATTGCACTGAAAAATTTAGTCCATGCCCACCTGCTGTATGGGCCCCACCCGGTCCGTATACATTAAATTAAGAGCGGGTAATCAGCTCCCATTTTTCTTCAGCGAGCTAATAGCACTGTCAGAAGAACAAAGAAGGAAAGTTGTGTAGATGACCAACCTTTGTTAAGAATGCTTGGCTCGTCACGTCGACCTCCGGTCGTCCCGGTGAGCTCTCCTCCCCGAGGAGAAGCTGACAAGCAGTCTTGTTTCAAGGTAAGTGTCGAGGAGTATTTCGCAGTGACAGGTCGCTACACGCTGGACAACGCCATCTTGTAATTTTCTTTTTATCGCCGACCTCAAAGCGAATCGGATGGTTCCTCTGGGACAGGCGACGTCAGCCGCAGCCCCGCTGCTCATTCTCTCCTGGAGAGCATAGTGTCGGTGGAGGGGGGCTGAGCGAATGCTCACCTCATCCCACCTCGTTTCGCATCGGCGATCACACCGCTCCCGGCCGACGGCACCCTCTGGGGTTTGCCCGGCGTAACCCAAGAGGCGGCTGACATGAAGGGACACTTTTTGACGTCCCGCGCCTTATCCGCCAGTTCGGCTGATCCGGCAGGAAGGTTTTTTTCTGGGCTCCATCCCGCCTTGCCGTCCTGATCCCATCTGGCCTCGGTTTCCCAACAGGACATCCTACGGGACAAGGCCACAGCCGGTTTCCTGGTAGATTGGGGGGCCAGCTTCCACAGTCCGCGCCCATCACCAGAGCAGAGGGGTTTCACCGAGCGGAAATTCCCTCAGTGCCCCCTGGAGCCGAGCCTGATGGAGACCTTTCTCGGAGCAAGATGTCCAGGTGGACCAGAGCCCTGCGCCTCCGGTTAGCGTAACCCAGACGGTGACATCGCTATCCAACCGAGCTCACCAGCATGCGTTCCAGACGGCCGCAGCGAACAACATGTTACGCTGTTGGCGTACATGTTCAGAGGTGGGAGGAGACGTACGCTCCCTCTGCAGGGCAGCTGACATCATCCCCAACTGGTGCACCTCTTTTGCTGTCTGCTGGCCCGCATCGCAGCTGGAGGATGGAGTTTTCAGCGTTTCCCTGAGACTGCCAACAGATAGCGCTCTAGGTCAACAAATGGCAGAGCAAATGACGGTTTTGGCAGAGGATGTGTGTGAAGGTGACAGAGTTTGGAGTAAAACATCATTTAATGATGAAAGTGTCTATTTTTAGCCAGTCTGTCAGCTCGGATGACCTGACGTTGGCTCCCTCTCACATCCTCCACATGAAATGAGCCGGTGGCAAGATGTTCCACGGCCGTGTCGCTGAGCTTCACCGCAGCCCCGCCGTCAGAGACTGGCCCTTTTCATCCCGGCAACAGAGTGTCCAACGTTTTTCCCAGAGATCCCCAGCAGACGGCGCCCTGGGCCAACAAACCCCAGAGCTCATGGGGGAAAAGATTCAAAATGACAGTCTGCGGAGGGTGTGAGTAAAGATGACACAAATGTTGAATAAAACATCATTCAATGATCAAAGTGTCTGTGTTTAGCCATAAATTGGAGGAAAAGCTCAATTCTCCCGGCCCAGACGATTGTTATCTGGGAGAGGAGCTAAACTCAACCACCATGAGGGCTCGTTTATCACAAACGAGAATCGACACTCTAAAAGACCAGCTCCGCCACGTAAGACCTGGCAGAGTGATAACAGCTGTTTTCCGCCATGAAGCTGTTAGGAACAATGTCATCAGTACACACATCCTCCAGAAGTGGTTTGCGCGTCTGTGTGTGGATCCAGTAAAACAAAGAGACGGATGATCATTGTTCCTCCCTCCGTGAGAGTAGACCTCCGACACTGGGAAAACGTTGGTTACGTACTGTAAACCCAGATTCTATGAGTATAGGCGTAGCCCTTTAAGGCTGTTGCTTAGTGGGTTTTATCCCGTCATGCGAAGCATCACACTGAAAAATTTAGTCTATGCCCACCTGCTGTGTGGGCCCCACCCGGTCCATATAAATTATGTTAAGAGCGGGTAATTGGCTCCCAAATAGCTTTTTCTTCAGCCACTTAGGAGCCAGTGAGGCCCAACGCTTAAAGGGCTACGCCTATACTCATAGAATCTAGGGTTACAGTATGTAACCAACGTTCTATTTCGTATAGGCTTCGCCCTTTAAGGCTGTCGCTTAGTGGGTTAAGGGCGAAGCAGATGTGGTCTTCGCCTCACTGGGTCCATTTGAACACTGTATGAAGCGGAAGCTTGCCCAAAAAACGTCTTGTCACTCAACTCTCCATGTACGTAATTACGCATTGTATAATTATGTGTACCATGCACAGACGCATGTTGTGTAACTATACGTTCTGAATACATGAACGCCCGGGAAACTTTCGACGGGTAAGAAAGATGTTGAGAAGAGGGGGCCATGAAACAAGTGATTCATGGCTGAACAGTATGAACAGATTAATAACAAATGAACTGATTATAATCAAATGAACTGATTGGTAACAATAGTCATGAACTGATTAATGACCATAGAACCAAATAACAGTTACAACTTGTGACTGATAACAACATCGCACACTGTAATGCATGCAGACAGATGTGAGTTAAACGGAGTTCCATGAAACAACAATATTCATTCTGTAAAACATTAAGGACAGAATGTGTCATGGAACGGGCCATCACATCATGTAGATAAAAGTGAATAAATAAGCAGGGTGTTGACCACGCGGTCGCAGTGCAAATATCCTGCATTGTCATACCATTATGCAGAGCAGTCGAAGATGCAATACCTCTGGTCGAGTGCGCCCTGAGGTTGACAGGAAGCTCTAAATCTGATGCTCTGTAGGCTTCAGAAATGGCCTCACACAACCAGTGTGACAGGCGTTGGGTGGGTAACGGGCGACCTGCAGATGCATCTCTATAATGCACAAATAAATGTTAAGTTTGACGCATTGCAGCTGTGCACGCTATGCAAGACGTCAACGCCCACACCAGGCAGAGAAGATGGAAAGATGCTTCTTCTTCTGATTGTTGGGGGGGGGAAGTGGAAAAACCCCTCCAACGATATCACTCTTAATTTAAAAAGCTCGTGATGTTTTAGGCATAAAAACTGGATTCGGTCTTAGATCCGCTGAGCTGCCGTCAGTCTGAGTTCCAAGACACGACGACGGAGCGGCAGAGAGGGCAGATAATCTCTCACCCTCTTAGCGGATGTTAAAGTCAGCAGCAGGGCTGTTTTAAGAGACAAGAGTTTAATTGGAACCTGATTCAGTAGCTCAGATGGAGCCTAGATCAGGGCTCACAGGACCATTGTTAAATCCCACTGTGAAGCAAGTGGGCATGGAAAACAGGCCTGCGCCTTGAACACCTTTAAAAAACATCAGCGGATGATTAAAGGCTGTTCTGACCCTGAAAACCTTGTGACAGGAAGAGATGGTTGTAGCATACGTTAATCGTGCTGAATGCCAGATTTCTGTCTATCAGCTGCTGCAGAAGGACAGCACACTACCTCGAGGACATGAAGTGGCCTCTACACCTTCTCTATACACCTTTACAAAATGCTCCATCAGAGGATGATTAAAGGTTGTTCTGTCTCCGACAACTTCGTGACAAGAAGAAAAAATTGGCTGTAGCATACGATAATCGTGCTGAACGCCATATTTCTGTCCATCAGCTGCTGTAGAAAAAACAGCACACCGCCTAGAGGACATGAGGTGACCTCTACACCTTCTCTATACACCTTTTACAAAATGGTCCATCAGAGGATGATTAAAGGTTGTTCTGTTTCCGACAACTTCGTGACAAGAATAAGAAATGGCTGTAGCATACGATAATCGTTCTAAATGTCAGATTTCTGTCCATCAGCTGCTGTAAAAAAGGCAGCACACCGCCTCGAGGATATGAGGTGACCTCTTCATCTTCTCTATACCCCTTTTACAAAACGCTCCGTCAGAGGATGATTAAAGGTTGTTCTGTCTCCGACAACTTCGAGACAAGAAGAAAACATGGCTGCAGCATACGATAATCGTGCTGAACGCCAAATTTCTGTCCATCGACTGCTGCAGAAAAGGACAGCACGTTGTCTAGTGGACATGAAGTGGCCTCTACGCCTTCTCTGTACACCTTTTACAAAACGGTCCATCAGAGGATGATTAAAGGTTGTTCTGTTTCCAACAGCTTCGTGACAAGAATAAGAAATGGCTGTAGCATACAATAATCGTGCTGAACGCCAGATTTCTGTCCATCAGCTGCTGTAGAAAAGGCAGCACACTGCCTAGAGGACATGAGGTGACCTCTTCATCTTCTCTATACACCTTTTACAAAACGCTCCGTCAGAGGATGATTAAAGGTTGTTCTGTCTCCGACAACTTCGAGACAAGAAGAAAACATGGCTGCAGCATACGATAATCGTGCTGAATGCCAAATTTCTGTCCATCGACTGCTGCAGAAAAGGACAGCACGTCGTCTAGTGGACATGAAGTGGCCTCTACGCCTTCTCTGTACACCTTTTACAAAACGTTTCATCAGTGGATGATTGAAACTGTTCTGTCTCGAAAATTTCGTGACATGAAGAGATGGCCGCAGTGAACGTTTTACTCGAGCTGAACGCCAGAGCTCTGTCCATCAGCTGCTGCAGAAAGGACGGCACATCACCTAGTGGACATGAAAGGGCCTCTACACCTTTCTCTGTACAGCAGCGCTGAAAAACTGACCACTTGATGTGAACAGCGATGTGGTGGTTGGAGCACGTGAATCCTGAATCGTACGCACTACTTCTTGAGAGAGATCCATCCTCTCAAAAAGGATCCACACAGCGGCCAGACCAAAGGTGCTGGTCTATTCTGATTAACTCCTGATCGCTCCTTCCGCCTAGAGAAGAGCGTCCTCCCTCTACGGCAGGTTCCACGAGTGCCCCGATAACAAGTTCCGTAGGACTGGGGACCATGATACATTCACGCACTTGGGACAGAAGAGCTGTCAGTCCCTCCTCCTGAGCTCAGTTCAGAAAACCGTGATATCAGAGGGAGTGAGGGAGGTGAAGAAGCATTACGACCACAGGCTGTGAGCAAACGCGTCCACCCCGAGCAGTGGATCGTCCCGTGGGCTCCATGATAATTATAGTTGACATCGAGCGTTCTCTCGTGTTGCAACAGGTCCACAGCCGCTCGCAGGATTTCTGCCACGTCTGAGCCATCAGCTCTGAATGGAAGGTCCCCGGTCCCTGTGCCGCAAAAGACCGTCTTTGGACATCACATCCGTCCCCTGTTCAGAACACAGGAGATGTACCCTACTCCGATGGAGAGCAGATTGGGTGTGCCCCACACAGTATCTGTCTCACAATGTGGCACATGGGTTGAGCGCATACATCACCTGCCAGTATGTATGCAACAGTCACTTGCTGTCTGTGTGAATCAAAACACTGATGATTCCGCAGCACAGAGGCAAAGTGTTGAATCACATTCAAAACCTTGTGTGACACTCCAAAAACATTTAAATGAGCTGCTGTGTGGAGAACCACACCGCCCCCACAGCTCATTAAATGTATGTGCCTCTGTGAAGTCTGACATGTGTGACGTAGGTCTGCTGATGGAAAACAGCTGATATCACTCTACCGGTTTCACGTGAGTTGCACTGCTGCCACCTGTCTGTACAAACTGCTCAGCAGCAGCAGATGTCCAGATAAAGCAGAATTCTCCTCCCTGCTCTGTGCGGTGGCTACAGAGCGGCTCGGCGCATTAATGGAATGTTGTTTCTCACAGTTCAAAATTGACAAATCTAGAATAAATATCATCTTTCCGGTTCGTTGGGACCAGGGAGTGACGAGAGAGGAACCCTGTGTTTTCCTCTCCTTCTGAGACTCTGGAAATTACATTAATCAGAATTTCCTGAGCGTCTGCGAGAGGGGACGAGACCTGTTCTAGAAATGACAGAAAACGTCACTAGAGTTCCTCCACACCGGGGTTTGAGCTGTACTGCAGCGTGAATCCCCTGATGAAAACAGTTCGCCTATCCGTCTGGAGCACGCGCTCATTGCCACTCGTTTATAAAGTTATAAAGCGGGCACGCGTTTATGCTGTGGACTCACATGCATGCTGATGTGGGCTGGTGCGCGCTGAAGGAGAAAGAAAAAATGCGCGCCCCCGAGCATGCAAATCGTTGTGCATTTGCTGATGCTGTGGGACGCGGCTCATCTGTGCTGTGCTCACGTTGTGTGCCGCTGCTCCGTGTAAACGCTCGGGGAGCGGGTGCACATATGAGTCGACGTGCCCTGAAGAGTTGTGTGTGTGCGCACTCATTCATGCGATGTCTTAAACGAGGATTGTCGCGGAAGCGCGCGTTTGACGATGGTGTGGTCAGGAAGCAGTGCGCGGCATCGGTGGGGTGAGGTTACCACTGGGCTCGTTCTGCCGAACATGTTCATTCTTGGCTGCGAATCATGTGAGCTTTTGAGTGATTCCACGAGCTGCAGCGTTAATTCAGAAAACCTTCTTCGAGGATGAAGGAGCCGAGCCGCTGTGAGGCTTGTGAAACTGTTGACGCAGTGGGAGCACACGTTTGACACCACTGCAGTGAAAACGCGTGTCGCTCCTGCCGAGAGCGAGATACGTTACTGGGCTTGTACCGCGGTCTCACGTTTACGTGAACGGCGGGCGCTGAGAGCTGCGTGCGCGCTTTCATAACACAGCGCCTTATAGGTGAAGGCTGCTCGTGTTGCAGGAGCGCGTGTTTGCACCGCCGGCAGTGAATGAAACAACCTTAAAAGGCTCATTCCTGATGAATGTGTGTAATGGGGCCGCTGACAGATCATCTGAGCTGACAGCCTGGCTAAAAGACACTTCATCATAAAATGATGTTTATTCTACATCGTGTCATCTACACACATCCAGCAAACCGACACCTGGTTATCTTCCCCTGAGCTCCATGGTTTGTTGTCCTAGAAGACCCCCTGTTGGCGGAGTCCGGGAAAAGTTGAACTTCCGGATGCCGGGGACGTTTGACGGGAGGGACTGGCGTAGCAGAGCTGGGGAGGTGTTGTGCAGCCGTGGAGCATCTTGAAATGATCTCTCGTTGATGAAGGCCCTCCAACAAAAAGCTTCTGCAGCTCCCCTGAGAGGAAGGTGGAGTGACGAGCAAGGAGAACCTCTGGGACCTCGTTCTTCGGCTGCGATGCGGGGCGGCAGACAGCAAAAGAGGCGCACCGGTTGGGGATGATGTCAGCTGCCCTGCAGAGGGAGCGTATGTCTCCTCACGCCTCTGAACGTGTACGCCAACAGCGTAACGTGTTGTTTGCTGCGGCCGTCTGGAATGCATGCTGGTGAGCTCAGTTAGAGATCGATGTCACCGTCTGGGTTACGCTAACCGGAGGCGGGGGACGCTGGTCCACCTGGACATCTTGCTCCGAGAAAAAAGCCTCCGTCAGGCTCGGCTCCAGAGGGCACTGAGGGAATTTCCGCTCGGTACAAACCCCTCTGCTCTGGAGATGGGTGCGGACTGTGGAGACCGACCCCCCAATCTACCAGGAAAAGCCGGCTGTGGCCTCATCCCGTAGGACGTCCTGTTGGGAAACCGAGGCCAGATGGATCAGGACTGTGAGCTGGAATGGAGCCTAGAAAAAACCTTCCCGCCAGATCATCCGAACTGGCAGGAAAGGCGCGGGACGTAAAAAAGGGTCCCTTAATGTCAGCTGCTCCTGAGTTACGCCGGGCAACCTCAGAGTGAGCTGTCATCCAGGAGCAGTGTGATCACCGAAGCGAAACGAGGTGGGATGAGATGAGCATTTGCTCAGCCCCCCTCCACCGACACTACGCTCTCCAGGAGGGAATGAGCAGCGGGGGGCTGCAGCTGACATGGCTTGTCCCGGAGGAACCATCTGATTCGCTCCGAGGGTCGCGATAAGAGGAAAATTACAAGATGGCGTTGTCCAGCGTGTAGCGACCTGTCACTGAGAAATACTCCTCGGCATTTACCTTGAAACAAGACTGCTCGTCAGCTTCTCCTCCGGGGAGGAGAGCTCACTGGGATGACCGGAAGTCGACGTGACGGGCCAAGCATTCTTAACAAGGTTGGTCATCTACACAACTTTCCTTCTTCGTTCTTCTGACAGTGCTATTAGCTCGCTGAAGAAAAAATGGGAGCCGATTACTCACTCTTAACGTAATTTATACGGACCGGGTGGGGCCCACACAGCAGGTGGGCGTGGACTAAATTTTTCAGTGTGATGCTTCGCATGACGGGATGAAACCCACTAAACGACAGCCTTAAAGGGCGAAGCCTATGCGAAATAGAACCCCCTGGTTCTGTCGGAGGGAGTCCCCGTCAGCAGACCCACATCATACATGTCAGTCTTCACAGACGCGTCGCTGTCAGGTTGGGAGGAGACATGCCTATCTCAAGCTGTAGGGGCGCTGTTGCCCCTTCACACATCAGCCCACATAAATGTTTTGGAGTGTCACACGGTGCTGAACGTGATTCAACACTTTGCTCCTGTGCTGCAGAATCAACACGTTTTGATTCACACAGACAACAAGGTTACTGCTGCGTACATAAACCTGCAGGGGATGTGCGCTCAGCCCAGATGTTACACATTGCGCAAAACTACTGTGTTGGGCACACCAAAATCTGCTCTCCATCAGAGCAGTGTACAGTCCCGGTGTTCTGAACAAAAGGGCAGATGTGATGTCCAGGGGCGGCCCACGTCACACGGACTGGACTCTCCATCCAGACCTGATGGCCCAGATGTGGCAGAAATTTGGCAAGCAGCCGTGGACCTATTTGTGACACGAGAAAATGCTCATTGTCAACTATGGTTTTCTCTGAGCCCGTGAGACAAACCACCGCTGGGGGTGGACGCGTTGCCCACAGCACATGGCCCAAAATGCTTCTTTACGCGTTTCCTCCACCTCCTTTGATTTTACGGTTCTTGAACCGAGTTCAAGAGGAGGGATTGACAGCTCTCCTGGTGGCCCCCGAGTGCGTGAATGCACCGTGGTTCCCAGTCCTGCGACGCCTGCTATCGGGGCACCCGTGGAAACTGCCGTGGAGGGAGGATGCTCTCCTCCAGGCGGGAGGAGCGATCAGGAGTTACCCAGAAATAGGCCAGCACCTGTGGGTCTGGCCGCTGAGCGGACCCGCTTAGAAGGGATGGGTCTCCCACAGGATGTAGTGCGCACAATTCAGGATTTACGTGCTGCATCTACCACAGCGCTGTACACATTAAAGTGGACAGTTTTTCAGCGTTGGTGTACAGAGAAAGGTGTAGAGGCCACCTCATGTCCACTAGGCGACGTGCTGTCCTTTCTGTAACAGCTGATGGACAGAAATGTGTCATCCAGCACGATTAATGTACGCTGCAGTCATCTCTGCCTGCCACGAAGGATTCGGAGACAGAACAGCTTTTAATCATCCGCTGATGAAGCGTTTTCTAAAAGGTGTACAAAGACGCAGGCCTGTTTTCACACCCACTTGCTCCACAATGAGATTTAACACTGGTCCTGCGAGCCCTGATCAAAGCTCCATTTGAGCCTCTGGATTAGGTCCCAATGAAAATCTTGTCTCTTAAAACAGCCCTGCTGCTGGCTTTAACATCCGCTAAGAGGGTGAGTGATTATCTGCCTTCTTTGTCTGTCCGTCATGTCTCAGAATTCAGGCTGACGGTAGCTCAGCTGATTTAAGACCGAATCCAGCTTTTATGCCTAAAACATCATGAGCTCTTTTAAATCAAGAGTGATATTGTTGTATGGGGTTTTCCCTTCCCCCCACAAATCAGACGAAAAAGCGTTTTTCCATCTTCTCTGTCCGGTGCGGGCATTAACGTATTACATAGCACGCACAGCTGCAATGCGTCAAATTCAACATTTGTTTGTGCTTTATAGAGATGCATCTGCAGGTCGCCCGTTAACCACCCAGCGCTTGTCACACTGGCTGTGTGAGGCCATTTCTGAATCCTACAGAGCATCAGATTTAGAGCCTCCTGTCTACCTCAGGGCACACTCGATCAGGGTTGTTGCATCTTCGACTGCTTTGCATAATGGTATGACAATGCAGGATATTTACACTGCGACCGCGTGGTCAACACCCTGCTCATTTATTCACTTTTATCTTTGTGATGTGACGGCCCGCTCCATGACACATGTCCTTAGTGTTTTACAGAATGAATATTGTTGTTCATGGAACGTTGTTTAACTCACATCTGTCTGCATGCATTACAGTGTGAGATGTTGTTATCAGTCACAAGTTGTGATTGTTATTTTGGTTCTATTGTCACTAATCAGTTCATGACTATTGTTACCAATCAGTTCATTTGATTAATAATCAGCTCTCCTGTTATTATTAATCTGTTCATACTGTTCAGCCGTAAACCGGTTGGTTCATGGCACTTTTCAGCAATTTTCCCTCCCCGTTGAAACTTTTCCAGGGCGTTCATGCATTCAGAATGCATAGTTACACAACATGCGTCTGTGCATGGCACACATAATTACGCAATGCGTAATTACGTACATGGGGAGCTGAGTGACAAGACGTTTTTTGGGCAAGCTTCTGCTTCATACGGTGTTCGAATGGACCCAGTGAGGCGAGGACCACATCTGCTTCGCCCTTAACCCATCAACGACAGCCTTAAAGGGTGAAGCCTATACGAAATAGAACATTGGTTACGTACTGCAACCCCAGATTCTATGAGTATAGGCGTATCCCTTTAAGCGTCGGACCTCACTGGCTCCTAAATGGCTGAAGAAAAAGCTATTTGGGAGCCGTTTACCCGCTCTTAACGTAATTTATACGGACCGGGTGGGGCCCACACACCAGGTGGGCATGGACTAAATTTTTCAGTGCAATGCTTCGCATATCAGGATAAAACCCATCAGCGACAGCCTTAAAGGGCTATGCCTATACTCATAGAATCTGGGGTTACAGTACGTAACCAACATTTTCAACGGATTTACCTGTTAAATGAAGGTTATATTTTGAGAATAATCGAGGTACTGAATGATTCCTCAGGTCTCATAGTGCAGAGCTAACACCCCAAGAAGTGAAAGAAGAGGTGAAGCAACATCTTAAAGAAAAGGAAAAGCTTGAATTCTCCTTACCATCTTTTATTGTGATTGGACCATTCTTTATTTGTGTGGAGTCTCTACGCCAGTCTCTCACCAAGAAAAGAAAAGCTTTAATTGATGCATTGCTAGAACACCTTGCACTAAGGCTGCGCAACCAGATCGAAACTGTAAGTCAGCTGTTACAAGGCTGAAAAGATGTTACTTTATACATGTCAATATAATGTAAGTGTTGTATCAGTTTACAGTGTTTACACATAGAAGTTGATTTCATTTTATGTTTTAGGCATGTGAAAAGTTTAGCGTCTTAAGCAGAAAGCTATCTGAGAAACCCAATAGCATTGAAGAACTCACTGGAAAAAGGAAATGGATGGAACAAATTCCAGAACAGCTAAAAAGTTACAAGGTGCTGATTGAAAAAAATATATTTAAAATTAGCCATTTAGGAATAACTTATTATCTTGACCATTGATGTTTCCAATCTGTCAAACAGGAACTTCTTGCGAAGACCCTGCTCGATTATGAGGTAATAGAAGAGTATTGCTTCTGTCTTTCAAACGAGGATTTTAACAAAAAGTAAGTGTATTATCACCATTCTACCTTTTACTTTTTGAAAAGTATTATAGCATTTATCTTTGATGTGTTTTAAGAATTTGGGGCAGATTTAGTGTTTAAGGCCATTTAGCAACAGAATGAAAATGAGCACCTGAGGTTCCAAAACTTCCACTGCCCCCAGGAATCCATCGTGTATCCAGCTGCAAGTGTCCCGTCAGGGCAAGAGGGCTCTCCTTCGCCCTGTCTTCTTGTTGAGAAAATTTTATTAATTGCGTTGAGAGACCAGCTGACCAGATCCATAATTTACAATTTGGAAGATATGTAAAGAATGGCTCCGATAGGGTTCACAGGACAAAGAGCAGAAGCAGGAGGAGCAGGAGCGGGAGGGAAAAACATCTGCCTTTGTCAAGAGCAAGCAGAGAATAAATAATAATAAATAAATAAAGACAATCAAAGATTTGTTTAAAAACTGACTGTATTGACTGAGAAGTCAAATAAGTGTTTTATTTGTGCAGGTGGACAGCTATTTGGTGGCCTCAAATAATAATCAACCAAAAGGAAGCAGTAACTATTCAGCATGAACAGGATGAGGAGCGCTTTAATAAGATCCAAATAAATGATAATCACAACTTTGAGGAGCAACTAAACACACTGCAGGTTGTTGTTGTTTTTTTTACTTTGTGTCTAGTATATGACAAATCTACATCTGGATCAGGTGTCCAGATCAGACATCACAGCCTTATTTACATGTCTCAAAGTGATCTGGTTAATTTCTAAGTTCAGCACATTGTCTTTATTTTTGCTTCTAAATTAGTATTATTATCATTCTGATTATAGCATATTATTGCTGCATTTGCTGGATATGCAGACATTGAGCTTGCTCATGAAATGAGCATCAAGGTGCAGCGCATAGCAAGACAACTTGAGCAGTGCCAGACTATGGCTCAAGTTTACACCACCAGGGAACATCTGCTTGGTTTACCTGTCACAAATGTAGGTCAGAGTGATTCAGGCAAAAATATTTTTTAAAAACATTAAATCAATTTAGAAAACAAACATATATTCATTTTTTTTAACTGTTTAATCATGAGCTGCAATGTCCATTACAGTATGATAATCTGCAGAAGATGGCAAATGACTTCAAGCATTTTAAGGAGCTCTGGACCACCATCTCTGATTGGCTGCATTGGAATGAACGCTGGCTCAGTGACCCCCTCTCTTCCATCAACCCTGAGCAGCTTCAGCGCATCATGACCAAAGCCAAAGAGACCATGAACACATGTACTAAACAGTTTAAATACCTTCCTGGTAGGTTACACATCTATCACTACAGAAATATTATGAAGAAATGCATGATTATTGGGCACGAGACCAACTTTTTGTTCTTTGATTTGCTTTTTGTCTTACACATTAGATATCCAAAGGTTGGCGACTATAATGCAGAGCAAGATAGAAGACTTCCGCCCATTTTTTCTAGTAATTCAATTCCTGAGGAACCCGAGTATGAAAATTCGTCATTGGGAGATTGTTTCAAAGCGCATTAACATTAAAGTCACACCCAAAGCCAACTCCAATCTTACTCGCTACTTGGAGCTTGGCTTACAGAACTACACTGATGAAATAGACTCTGTGGCTAAGATTGCTCAGAAAGAATACAGCATTGAACAGGTGATTATGAAAAGGACTTCAGATTTAATGTAGCCTTCTATAAGGTGTTAAAAGTATGATTTCTAAAGAATGGTGTGATATCGCTCCTTTCATTTTACTGTAATACTAGAAGTTCAAAAGAAGAGCTGCTGTCCAATAAAACAGTAGCAACAACTCCACTCAAAATGTTTGCTGATAGTTTTATTATGTGCATATTTTCAATAAAATGAGAATAAAAGTACTCATTGCAATGTCTTGAAGACCAGACAAAATAATTAATGAAGAAAAAATCTGCACAACTTTTTTCTGATGTTGATGATTAATATATCCATCCATCCATCCATCCATTTTCTTTACCCGCTTATTCCATTTTGGGTCACGGGGGTCGCTGGTGCCCATGTCCAGCAATCACTGTGCGAGGGGCGGGGTACACCCTGGACGGGTCGCAAGTCCATCACAGGGCCACACAGAGACAAACGAGACAAACAACCATTCACTCTCTCACTCACACCTAGGGACAATTTAGAGTTACCAGTCAGCCTAACATGCATGTTTTTGGACTGTGGGAGGAAACCGGAGTACCCGGAGAAAACCCACGCATGCACGGAGAGAACATGCAAACTCCACCCAGAAGGGCCCCTGGACCGGGGTTTGAACCAGGGACCTGCTCGCTGAGAGGCAGCAGCTCTACCAGTTGCGCCACCGTGCTGCCCTAATATATCCTTAAATTAGAAAAAAAAAAAAGAGTAAAATGTTTGATTTGGATGCCAACTACCACATGCATTTGCTTACCTACCAGAAGTGACTGAAAATGGGTCAAAATTTTAAACTTACCAGCCATTGTTGACATACACAGTCTTGTGTGGGTCAATCATGAATGTGACAAGCTTCCACTTGGATTTAACCAAATGCTTTGTTTACACTGACTGTGGATCCACATGTCAGAATTACATTCAATGTGTCTGGAAAAGTACTGGAGCAAAGACTTTCAAACTACAGCTTTTGATATAGTTTGGGATAACTGTTTTTGCTTTATTTTAAAAGTTTTCAATGACATTTACATTTGACAATCTTTTTGTTTCTCCCCACTCTCCCACCCAGGTGCTGGACAAGATGGAACAGGACTGGTCAACAGTAGTCTTTGATTTGCTTCCATATAACGACATGGGGACATTTACTCTGAAATGGCCAGATGAAACACTCCAGTTGCTGGATGACCACCTTGTCACAATTCAAAACATGTCTTTGTCCCCCTACAAAAAACCTTTTGAGAGCCACATCAATGCCTGGGAAAGAAAACTGCGAATGACTCAAGTACACACGCGCACACCCACACGACAAATACATTAAGTGGCTGGTATTGCATCATGCTATTGTTACTGTGTTTCATATTCTTCTGCTGTCTGCTGGTTCTTACAGGATGCGTTGGAAGAATTGTTGGTGTGCCAGCGTGGTTGGCTAAAACTGGAGCTCATCTTCTGCTCTGATGACATCAATCAGCAGCTGCCTGTTGAAGGAAATATATACAAGCAGTTTGTGCAACAATGGAAAATTATCCTGAAATATACGGTCGAAAATAGCAAGGTGAAAACTTTAAATTTGTATATTTTAGGACATGGTATCACAGCTTCATATAGTAACAGACTACAGTGATGCTTTTTGTTTGTTGTAGACCAATTACGTGCGTTACTGTGTTTATTTCTAGGTTATTGAACTTTGTCAACATTCCAGTCTATTAGAGGAACTTATGACGTGCAGAAAGTTTTTGGAAACAATTTACAAAGGTCTCAGTGAGTACTTGGAGAAAAAAAGAGTCTCTTTTCCAAGGTAACTGATATTGATTTTTCAGTTAATCTACAGTAGATGTGGCACACAGTTCTCAGTTGTTATAATAACTATTTATATATTTTTATTATTATTTCCAATTAAGTTCATGTGACAATCATGTCCCATTGGTAATGACTACCGGTAATTACTTTTGTTTCCCTTGTTATAAATGGTAGAGCTGTGATAACAAAAAACAAAGTAAATAGAAATTCTGATTTTAACACCATGCAATGTAACAGATGAATGAAACAATTCACATTTGTTTGTAGGCTTTTCTTCCTCTCCGATGTTGAGCTTTTGGAGTTTTTGTTCCATACCAAAGATCCTACTGCTGTTCACTCACACCTGCACAAATGTTTTGAGAACATTGCAGAGGTTTGCTTCAGCTGGTTGACTTTTAAGTACCTTTTTATATAAATATGTGTATCAGAAACATTTTTTTCATTACACAACTAACTTCTCTGTTGGTTCTTAGCTTCAATTTCAGCCAGACCTACTGATCACACACATGTGCTCTGGAGAAGGGGAGGAGGTAAAACTATTCCTGCCAGTGTGGCCAAATGGGAATGTGGAGGACTGGCTTACAGACTTGGAAAAGTCAATGCAAGCCACTTTGAGGGATAACATTGATCAGTCTCTTAAAGGCTACTCAGAAGTAACTTAACCTGACTTTTACTGCCTTTGTTATGCTTTCTGTTATTGAACAGCTTGCGTTCACCATACAAAGTTAAAGCTGAAGATGTTTATGTGCTCTTTTAATCTGCAGAAACCTCATGTAGAGTGGGTGATATCATGGCCTGGTCAAGTGGTGATAGTTGGCTCTCAGGTTTTCTGGACTGCTGAGGTGTCTAAGGCTTTGGTACAAGGAGACCTGGCTAATCATCTTTATCCCAAACTACAGACTCAGGTGTGTACTTTGAGACTGTCAGCACTAAAACCTACAAACTTTAAGCTTATTATAATTTTTTTTTGTAAAAATTCAAAACCAGATTCTAAAATGTATAGCTCACATTTGTAACTGACCATGGTGCACACTTGATCATAACGTTTACTGACATTAATAATGATTTGTCTTCTGTTTGTGAAGCTTGAGGACATTGTGCAGCTGATGAGAGGACAACTCTCTAGAACACAACAGGCTGTGCTCTCTTCCCTCATTGTGACTGAGGTTTATGCTAAAGATGTAGTTGCAAAACTGGTGGAGCAGAAAGTTTCCAGTGTCAATGACTTTGAATGGGTTACCCAACTCAAGTAACCAATTACTTTTGATTATACATTTTTCAACAACTTGACCTTACTGTCTTCAATACGAAGCAGCCCTGCATCATTCTGTTACTGTTTGCAGATATTATTGGAATAATGAAGACTTGTATATTCATGCACTGACTGCAGAGTTATTGTATGGATATGAATATCTTGGTAACTCTGGTCGTCTGGTTATCACCCCACTCACTAACAGGTAGTCATTAAGAGTGATAACTTTTTAAGTGATTTTGGCAAAACACAAAGTATGACAACTAAAACCTGTGCTTGGCTCTTTCAGATGCTACCTAACTCTGACAGCTGGTCTAAACCTAAAGTTTGGGGGTGCACTTGCAGGCCCATCAGGGACAGGAAAGACAGAAACTATTAAAGATCTTGGGAAGGCTTTGGCCATGCACACAGTAGTTTTCAACTGCTCGGATCGTCTTGATTCCAGCTTAGTGGGGAAGTTTCTCAAAGGACTGGCCAGGTACAAACTTCTAGGAAAAAATGGCAGGTTTGTTTTTAAATGTCACAGCACATGCCATCAAATGTAGAGAATGTCTTGTCTTATTTTGCAGCTCAGGCGCCTGGGTTTGCTTTAACAGTATTGCTCAAATTGATGTGGAAGTCTTGTCTGTCATGGCACAGCAGATCTTCTCAATTCAAAAGGCCCAGCAGCAACAGGTGGAAATTTCATTTAATGATTACCTCTTGTCCCTGTTGTCCTTAAGCTGTTAATACGTGTACTGATTTTAAAGGTTTTTTGTTTTTTTTCCCAGTTTACTCAGTTTTTAATTGCTACAGTTTGAAATTCAAAGTTTCAGTAAAAATGTTTTTATTTAAGCTGAATGAAAAAAACTAGCTCTAATAAGGCTTGTTTATTATCAGGCTGTGCGTTTTGTATTTGAGGGAGTGGAGATCCCCTTAAACCCTTCTTGTGCCGTGTTCATCACCATGAATCCTGATTTCACTGGTTGCGTTAAAATGCCTGACAATCTCAAGGTTTGAAACATTGATTTAAAACCAAGTAGCTGTCCAGTAATTAAAGTCATAAAGTAGGCAAGATTTACCAATTGAAATAATAACTGTCTACTTCTACAGACCTTGTTCCGTCCTGTTGCCATGATGATTCCTGACTCTGCGATGATAGCTGAGATCTCCTTGTTCTCATTAGGCTTCAGTAACGTCAAAGTCCTCGCCAAGAAAATTGCTGCAATTTTAAGGCTCGCCTCTGAACAACTTAGCTTTCAGGTATGAATTACCAGCATCTGAATTTACTTTTAACTAAGTGAAACTAAATCTTGTTGTAGTTGTATGTACAGAAGTTAAAAAAAGATTAACTTATTTTTCTTTTTGTTCCATGTGAAGGACCATTATGATTTCAGCATCAAAACTGTGAAAATGGTGATCGCAGTTGCTGGAAACTTAAGGAGAGAACATCCAAACTTGAAAGAAGTGACGTTTTTTTTCCCTTTGAGTAGTTCAAAAGTTTCTAAATAAAGCCATACTTAGTGTGATAATTTTTTAACGTATTTTAAAATACCCTAAACTCTTTATTCTTCTTTAACCTTACTGTTTTCCAGGAGTTGATCTGTCTTCAGGCAATTCATAAAGTCAGTGTCCCCAGGTTTTTACAGGATGACCTGAAACTCTTCAATGACATTTTGTATGATTTTTTTCCTAAAACAAAACTCAATCCCATCAATAATGACTTGCTTATAAAATCTCTGCATAATGTCTGCAACTCAAAGAACCTCAAGGATGTGGAAGGTTTGTGTCTCTGCTGAGAAAAAACTGATTATGATTGTGTTTATATGTTTGGACAGAAACCATAGATGATTAATGTTAATTACAGGGTTTATAAATAAGTGTATTCAGCTGTATGAAACTAGTGTCATGAGACATGGCCTGATGTTGGTGGGACCTCCTGGATCAGGAAAAACAAAGGTGAATCAATGACACGTGACTGTCATGTTTACATTTTAACAAGCATTTTTGATTTGTATTGTAGAGTCAATAGGTGCCTCTACTTGATTTATTCATTTATATGGACACTTTGTATTTAGTGCTACGAGGTACTTGGTGCAGCACTAACAGCTCTGAAGGGCCAGCCTTCTGTGAGAAGTGATGTTTATGAAGCTGTTCGGATTTATGTCCTCAATCCAAAGTCTCTCACAGTGCGACAGCTTTATGGGGACTATGATGTTCAAACACATCAATGGTAAGAAATGATTTTTATACAGAATCTATGCAGTAAAATAACAATATCTGTTTTTCAATCATGCAGGACAGAGGGTGTCCTCTCAGCCCTTATACGTGAAGGAACAGCATCTGTAGACAAAACGAAGAGGTGGTATATGTTTGATGGGCCTGTAGATCCTGTGTGGATTGAGGACATGAACTCTGTGCTGGATGACAACAAAAAATTGTGCCTTCCCTCGGGGGAAATCATCAAGCTTACAGACGTAAGATGGGTTTTAGATGTTCCGTTTATGTACTTTTTCCTCTTCTATTTTCATTCAGACATCCTGTGTCTTTCTTCTATAGGAGATGACGGTGATGTTTGAGGTGGAGGACTTGGCGATGGCATCTCCAGCTACAGTGTCCTGTTGCGGTGTAGTTTACTTAGAGGCCAGTACTTTGGGTCTCGCAGCTTTGACCGAGTGTTGGCTGAACCAGGTCCCTGAGGCCCTGAAACCATACACAGAGCAACTGAACAGCCTGTTTACCAGGTTCCTACAGGTGAGAGAAGAATCCGTATGACTTGGACCAGAATGTACTATTTGAAGTTTTCACCACAAGACCAAGTAATATTATAGCTTATTTACTTTTGTTGTCCTCTTGTTGTTGTTTTTTGACAGAACTCTATCACATTTGTGCACACATCAGTGAAGGAAGTTATCCCATCTTTGGACAGCAACCTAATCAGTAGTCTGCTTAAACTTATGGAGTGCTTTTTTTGTTCTTACACCATTAAAGAGGTTTGGAAAACAGCCCTTTAGGGTCAGAATAACCAAACAACTTTAAAACTGATAGACCTTTCAACTGTGGATGCCAAATGTTAATACCTATGAAAAGAATGTTTTTGGGCAGTCCAAAAAATATCTAATGTTATTGGGATGAATATTTATTCTATTCAGCACATTTTTATATGCGTTTACTTTATGTATGTATGCAGAAAATTGCTACAAAAAACAGAGTTTTTTAGGTTACACATAATTTATTTGCATTCATGTCACTTGATCACTCAAAAGCAATTTCGAACAACAGTCAAGATTAAAATGCCAACAGTCGCTGAATGCTGCTGATCTGCATTGAACTGTGTAAATCTTAATGTGTGAATGTTTTCTTTGTGCTTTAGGGTGAGATTCAACCACCTCAAAAGGAACTGGATCATCTTAAGGAGCTGATAGAACCCTGGTTCTTTTTTTCACTGGTGTGGAGCGTTGGGGCCACAGGAGATGCAGCAAGCCGCCAGCAATTTAGTGCCTGGCTCAAAAACAAGATGGCAGAAGAACAGGTCAGGTTTTGATGTGTGCTTCTGAACCTTTACTTAAAATTTAATTTTAATATAATTTGCACTAAAACTGTCAATGGCAGAATTATATTCATATAAATATGTTGTACATAAAATATTTTCCTTTCAGGTTAAGTTATGTTTTCCAGAGGAAGGCCTAGTGTATGATTACAGGCTTGATGATGCAGGGATCACTAATATGGAGGATAATAAAGAGGATGAAACACAAGTAAATAAGTTCTGTTTAAAAGTTAAGATTATAGATGGACTTCTGTCAGTACACCTTAGCTCAAAAACTTCAATTATTTTGCCTGTGCTGTAGATACAGTGGGTCAGCTGGATGAAGAATACAGAAAGTTTTACCATGCCTCCAAAAAGAAATATTACAGACATATTTGTTCCAACTGCTGACACAGTGAGAATGTCTTTCCTAATGGATTTACTTTTGACCAATAAGAAACCTGTAAGTATCTTATGAATAATTTGTACTGGGATCAAAATATTTTGGTGAACGTGTTAAAACGATGAACACAGAACAGCAAAATACACAAGGACCTGTTGTATTATTTTTCTTTATTCTGGTGTTATAAAGATAAATGTTTTAAACTTTGTGTTTGTGATTCAGATGCTTTGTGTTGGGCCGATTGGAGCAGGAAAGACATGTACTATCTCAGACAAGTTGTTGAGGAACATGCCTGCCGAATACATCACACATGTTCTCATGTTCTCTGCCTGCATGTCAGCCAGTCAAGTTCAAGATTACTTTGAGAGCAAATTAAACAAAAGGTACACTTTATGTTACCCCAATAAGATCTGAAGCTTCATATAGAAAGATCCCAAAAACTTATTTAAAGACCCTTTTCCAAAAACTGGAAGATTCTTTGAAAATTCTAACATAGCTTAACTTTAACTTAACGATTCACTCAAACCTTAAAGTTTTAAGCTTAAGAAGCAGATAGTTACATAAAAAACCTGATTTAATATCCAAAACTTAATTTTTTATCTAAGCACAACACACAAGCAGCTACCTTTCTGTGTATGCATTTTGTTTGACCAAGGCTCATGTTTGTCTGTCAGGCGGAAAGGTGTGCTTGGACCTCCTCTGGGGAAGCACTTTGTCTTTTTCATTGACGATCTAAACACACCTGTGTTAGAAACCGATGGTGCTCAGCCTTCTGTGGAACTGCTGAGGCAATGGATGGACCATAAAGGCTGGTATGACAGGAAGCAAACAGGTGAGAACACTCAAACCTGATTTGTTCTTCTAACACTGTTGTGCTAGTCTTTGCACAAAACATTTGATTTAAATCAAATCCATTTTCACACTGTTCACCTCTTTTTACAGCATGAATCATGTACAATATGTTGTGTGGTTATTTCTGGTGTCATAAATATTGTAAAGGCGCGGACTTCCTTTATGTTTTGATGTTCTCCACAGGGACTTTCAATCACCTAGTGGACATAAATTTTGCTTGCGTCATGGGAACCTCCGGAGGAGTCAAAAACACCATTACTCAGCGCTTCACCCGCCATTTTAACATCCTTTCATTTACTGATATGGAGGACACTAGCAAAAAAACAATTTTTTCAACTATTCTTGGAAGTTGTATGGGTAAGCCAAGGTTGTCTGTTTTCTTGAATTTAAAATGTTGTTTTGATGGCACGATAAGAGTATAAATATTAATAAATAGTAATAAATATTATATGTTTGATTGTATATAAGAATGAACCCAACAGGCTTCCATGTAAATATTTGCAGATCATAACTTTTGCAAAGCTTTAAAAAATATTTGTGGAACACAAAAAACAAAAAGTTTTTTTTTGTCAAAATAATTCATTCACCTGCATGTTTCTAATTATTAAATGTTGTGTCTATATTTCGTAGTGTTTTGATGGAGTCAGTCTCTTTCATCCCTGTTTGCTTGTTTTTTTAAGAACTTGTGCCAGCACTCCAGCCACTGAAAGTGTCACTTGTTGATGCCACTATACAAACCTACAACAGCATTATCTCACATCTTTTACCAACTCCAGCCAAGTGCCATTACACCTTTAACCTCAAAACCCTCTGTAAGGTTTTCCAGGGCATCCTCATGGCTGAGACTTGCATGATAAAGGTATTTATAAAATACGTCAAAAGTAAACATTTTATTACAACCAGCATAACCCTGAATATGCATAAATTTACACTACACACTACACTACACTGTTTACAGCCGCCTTTGACACCATCAACCATGAGATCCTCATTGCTAGGTTGGAGCAGTGGGTGGGCATCACAGGGTCAGCCCTCAACTGGTTCAGATCTTACCTCGCTGACAGATCCTTTTGTGTCTCCATCAAGGATTTTAGTTCTGCAGCGGCAGAGCTTAAATGGGGGGTTCCGCGGGGGTCCATCCTGGGTACCCTCCTATTCTCTTTATACCTGCTGCCTCTTGGTGCTATTTTCTGGAAACACAACATACCCTTTCACTTCTACGCCAATGACTGTCAAATTTACTTCCCCCTAAGACACAATGGTACATGTTCCATTCAAACTCTGCTCGACTGCCTGGCTGACATCAGGGACTGGATGGCTTTAAATTTCTTAAGTTTCAATGAAAACAAGTCTGAAGTCATGTTGTTCCCTCCTAACGACACGATCACAAACCACTGTATCGACCTTTCCGCTCTAACCCTGTCAGAAAAACAGAGTCACTAATCTGGGCGTGATAATGGACCTTTCTCTGAAACTTAACAATCATGTAAACATGATTGTTAAATCATGTTTCTTCCAACTGAGGCGGCTGTCTAAACTGAAGCCCATATTGTCCAAAAATAACCTGGAGACAGTAATACATGCATTCATTACATCTAGGCTTGATTACTGCAATTCGCTCCTGTTTGGTATCAGTCAGACTTTCATTGCACGACTACAACTGGTCCAGAATGTAGCAGCCCAATTTTTAACCAGTACAGGCAAAAGAGAGCACATTACTCCAGTTTTAACCTCACTGCACTGGCTACCAGTTCACCTTCGAATCCAGTTCAAAATACTCCTGTATGTCTACAAATCGCTGAACAGTTTGGTTCAACACTTTGGTTGGCCTTGTCGCTGTTTTAAGTGCTCTATAAATAAAATGGTATGTTATGGTACATTACAGCTTAATGTGAAAAACATTTTCAAACATTGCATTTTACAAACATTGCATTGGGTGTTTTTAAATGAAAATAACTTTTTAACATAACACAATTCTAAATGTAAAGTGAATTTATTGTCTCTTGTGTGTAGGATAAGTCAGAGCTGCTGCGGCTGTGGTACCATGAAAACTGCCGGGTTTTCCAGGATAGGCTGGTGTGTGCAGAGGATAGAGACTGGTTTAACGGGATCCTCAAAGACCGCATTCAAGAGTTTGGCTGTTCCTTTGAAGAAGTTATTCCCTGCCATCCTGTTTTGTACGGAGATTTCACATATCCTGAACCTGACCTCAAAATCTATGCATACATAGAAGACAAAGAAAATGTGAGTCTCACCAATCAGTATTATCATGGCATATTTTTTTATGGTTAGGTGTTCTAAATTACATTCTATGAACAATAGTGTACTTTGTGATAAATGTCCTTTTAACTGTTTTTTTCTGCTTACTTGTTTTGTATTTTCCCAGTCTGAAGTAAGTGTTTGTATTCATCCTGACTGTAGATTGTATTTTTTTATTTTTTTTAAATCTAGCTGGTAAAGGTTTTGAAGAAATACTTGGAAAAATACAATCAGGGTAGCAGGACCAAGATGCAACTGGTGCTTTTCATGGAAGCCATTGAACACGTGTGCCGGATCAGACGGGTCTTGCAGCAGCCTCAAGGCAATGCCTTGTTGCTTGGAGTGAGTGGCAGTGGGCGCCAGTCACTCACTAAACTTGCTTCATACATGTGAGATTTGAGCAGGTTTTTATTTTCCAGTGCCAACAGGGCAAGTCAAATATATTTACCTCAGCAAGCTATAAATATCCTAGTTGTATAAGAATTAAACATAGAGTGTAGAGACTGGATACTACTTTTTAACTTGTTCACTTTTAAAATATACTGTACATAATCCACTGTTAATATGATAAAATATGCAGAACTACCTGCATGGTCCAGTGAACCCATGGCCTGTCTTCCTAATTCATTTGTCTATATGTAGGGCTGGATATAGGTGTTTCCAGATTGAGTCGTCTTCAAACTACGGTCAAACCAAGTGGAGAAAGAATATTAAAGATATCCTGCTCAGTGCTGGTCTTCAGGACCAGAAGATCACCTTCCTCTTTGATGAAACACAGGTATACAGCAGGACCATCTTACCATCTGCTGTTGTGTTTTTATTAAAACACAATTATTTATTTTATTATTGTTTCCCCTACCATTATGCAAGCGGGGTGCCCCACCCCGTCAACAGAATTGAGCACCCCGCCTACCAAACCAAACTTGCCCCTCCACCTGCCCACCCGGCACTGACATAGCACTAAGCTAGCAGCGAGAAATACAGGTTCTCTAGTTAAAAAGCTAAAGGAAGCACTCATGTTGCCTCTTCCCTCATGCTAAACACCCCCTGCCCCCACTCAAAAACTGTTTGTACAAGCTGCGCTCAGATAAGTGTCTGTCCCCCCATCAACAAAATACATGGATGAGATGAGCACCCAACCATGGCAAGTTAACTAGGGGAAACACGGAACAGTATTACTGTCTTACACATTTCCAATACAGTAAATATGAGATATTGTGAAGAAACTATTTAAGATCTCTATTAATTACAACAAAAAAGGTTGAATCATGTCATCTGGACTTCGTTTTTTTGTTAAAAAGAAACGTTTCGCCCCTCATCCAAGAGGCTTCGTCAGTCTGAGGCCTAGCCATCTGGTATTACCCAGAAGCCACCCTGACTCTTGTGTTTCAAGCCTGCCTCAGATACCCCTGAAGTCTGGCCTTTTCACTAATGGTTTCAAAAACACAAAGTTTGTTTTCTCAGTCATCCAGGTATATAACAACAAAAAAGGTTGAATCATGTCATCTGGACTTCGTTTTTTTTTTGTTAAAAAGAAAC